>NC_135292.1:6651355-7268474 GCF_051311805.1 Agelaius phoeniceus
TAGCTGCACTCAGAAGAGATGGCAGGCCAGCTGTTAATGTGGCAGAACAAGGCCTGATTTCATAAGGCCTTTCTTTTATCATTATCCTACCTGCCTGTGACATCTCCCCCTTCTCGTTCATTTAAAAAAGGCTCCTATGTTCTGATGCTGAAACAGCTCACTCTTGTCAGGGCATTATCTCATCAAGGTTATCACTGGTTATCTGTTAGATATGGGATAAGAGAGATAAAAGACCACTTACAATCCACAAAACTTACCAACTTCCATCAAGTCATTGACACAGGGTTTTGCAGCATGAGAAGACAAAAGAATAATGTCCAATGTCTCTTGGGGAAATGGAAAGAAATGACCATTGTTTCCAATGAGTTGAGAAGTGTGAGAATGTCTTTGAGCTGGAAATGTTGATCTTTGACACCACTGAATGTCCCCTGGCAGCTGGAACAGGGAATAACTGGAGAAGGTTCGTAGGAGCTCTGTACCATGAGGATGCCAGGAGGCTTTGCTGGCAAATTGCCTCTGTCAGTGCCCAGACACAGCCGTGTCTGGCCAGGCCTCCTCCTGCTCCTGCTCTGGCCACAAAGGCTGCAAGGGGATGAGGTTATTTCTCTCTGCACTGGGCCTCATTTCTTCACAGCTGATCAGTATCTGATGGAATGAACAGGTGACTGCTTTGAGCTGCTGATGATGAAACACAGGCACATCTTCTCCTGAAGGGAATGAATCAATCAGGCTGCACTGTGGTGCACTCCATTGGGATTTAGATGGGATGATCTTGTTTCCAAATTCCTCATGTAAATATTGCATTGTTCAAAATGATTCCTTGTCCAAATGTCTCATGTACATATTGCATTATTTGAACATTCTTAAGGCGTTCATTCCTCTTCTTTTTTGTTTTTTAAGAATGAGATGCATGTCTTTTGTTATGAGTATGAAGCACCATCACAGTAAAATAATACATGCAGTGGACAAGAAACTTACAGCAATTGGGAAGAATTTGGATACAACAATCAGGAACATTTCAAATAGCAGACAAAGCTAACAACGTAGGTGGAATGAGGTAAATAGCAATCCCTGCAATAATGTACCATCATCCCAGAGTCTGCAAACAGCTGACAAACCTCGATTCAGGGGGGACTTGGATCATTATTTCCAGATAATAATTCCCAAGCTGCCTTTAAAAGAGTTCAACTGTCATGTCTAGAGGGTCAGATGGCCAAGCCAAAGCAACTCAAATCCAGTTTTGATGCAGAAAACATCTGGGTCTGTTGGCAAATTCCCGTCCAGGCAGAGCCAAGGCCTGGCCCCCACCCAAGCTCTAAGTGGGAGAGAATTCCCTGAACGTCATTTAAAACAAGGCTCTTGGGAACAGCGCTGAGGAGTAAAGGTCTGGGGGCGACAGACTAATGAACCATGCAAGAGCTGTCTCCTCCAAAATCCCCTCAGCACAGAGATGCTTTAAACCCAGCAAACTGTTGGAGTGGTTCTGTAATAATCATTGGGGCTGCATCTGATTGCTGAGAGTAGATGTCACAATGCCATCAGTTTAGAGGAGGCTTCCCACCAAGCTGAGATATCATTTCTTGGAACTGTGAAAAAGACTTAAAAATGATGAGACAGCCCTGGGTCAAAGCATGGAGGATTTTGGTGGGATTTTGGGCAGATGGTTTGGTGTGTATCCAGAGTGACTTTGGGCAGATTTGGGGCCTGCTTGGGGCAGGTTTGGGGCAGATTTGTTGCTGCTGTTGGGGTTTTTCTCCCGTTTCCCCAGCTGTGGGCAGAGCCCCGAAGCACATCCTGTTCCTGCCCCGCTCCCTGAGGAGCCCAAGGAGCTGCTGCTCCCCATGCTCTGCACCCAGGGAGATCTGGGGCAATCCCGGCATCCCGGGCATCCCGGGCATCCCGGGCCCTTTGGGCATTGGGGGATTCTGGGGCTTGGGGGGCGAGAGGGGTGAGGGGGGCTTGGGGCTGGATTGTCTGGGGAAAGGATCGGGATTTTGGGGGAATGTCTGCATTTTTGGGAAAGACCAGGGTTTGGGGGGGAGGAAATTCTGGATATTTTAGGGAGGAAATTTCTTGAATTTTGGTGGAAATTTCTGGATTTTTTTGGGAGAATTTTCTGAATTTTTTTGCAGATTTTTCTGGATTTTTATGGATTTTTTTTCCCTGGTCTTCTGGATTTCTGGGAATGTTTCTGGAGTTTTTGGGAATGTTTCTGCATGGAGAATGGGGTTGGTTTTGTATAGTTTGGGGAGGAATGTTTCTGGATTTTCTGGGGAAAGTTCCTCATTTTTTGGGAATGTTCCAGGATTTTTGGAGGAACATTTCTGGATTTCTTTGGGAATGTTTCTGGATTTTTGGGGGAATGTTTCAGGCGTTCTTTTGAGAACATTTCTGGATTTTTTGGGGAACATTTCTCCATTTGGGGGGGAACATTTCTGGATTTTTGGCGGGGAATATTCCCAGGTGTCTGGGGAACATTCCCGGGTGTCTGTGGAACATTCCCGGGTTTCTGGGGAACATTCCCGGGTGTCTGTGGAACATTCCCGGGTGTCTGTGGAACACCCCCGGGTGCCTGGGGAACATTCCCGGGTGTCTGGGGAACATTCCCGGGTTTCTGGGGAACATTCCCGGGTGTCTGGGGAACACTCCCGGGTGCCTGGGGAACATTCCCGGGTGTCTGGGGAACACCCCCGGGTGCCTGGGGAACATTCCCGGGTGTCTGGGGAACATTCCCGGGTTTCTGGGGAACATTCCCGGGTGTCTGGGGAACACTCCCGGGTGCCTGGGGAACACTCCCGGGTGTCTGGGGAACACTCCCGGGTGTCTGGGGCTCTCCTGGCCCCGTTCCCAGCCCAGGTTCCCGGGGTTCAGGAGCTGCCCTGGTGCCCGGGCCCCGCGACATCGCCTGGGTGCAGTTGGAGCCCGAGGTGCAGGCGGGCGCCGCCCGCGAGGCCCTGCAGGGCTTCAGCATCACCCAGAGCAGCGCCAGGAAGATCTCCTGCGCCAAAAAGGGACCCAGTTTCCCACCCAAATCCCCTCTCTCCATCCCAAATCCTTCTTTGTGCATTCCACATCCTTCTTCTTTCACCCCAAATCCCCTTTCCCAGCCCCAGGGATTTTGGGGTTCCAGAGGGGTTATTGGGGTTTTTCCCAGCATTGCACCCAGGGTCTCTCTGCAGACATTTCACCTGGAGCTGCCCCAAATAAACCCCAAATGACCCCAAATTTTGGGACTGGGGGTGGGGATGGGGGGGGAGGGGTGATACTAAAATTCGGAGTTTGGGGGTGTTTGACCCCAAACTTTGGGGATTGGGGGGTTTGATCCTAAACTTTGGGGGTTGGGTGGGGTTGATCCAAAAATTTGGGGTTTAGGGGATTTTGACACCTCAGGGTTTGGGGATTTTTGACCCCAAACTTTGGGAATTGGGGATGTTTGACACCCCTGGGTTTGGGATTTGGGGATTTTTGCTCCCAGGATTTGGGGTTTGGGAGTTTTTTTCCCCAGGATTTGGGGATCAGGGGGTTTGAGCCCCAAACTTTGGGATCAGGGTGGTTGGACACCCCAGATGTTTCAAACCTCAGGACTTGGGGTCAAGGGGTTTTGACCCCAAAGTTTGGGAATTGGGGGGACTGAGCCCAGGATTTGGGGGGATTTAACCCCAAAGTTGCGAGGATCAGGGGGATTTGACACCCCAGAGTTTGGGATCGGGGGGCCTTTGATCCCAAAGTTTGGGGATTGGGGGCTTTGACCCCAAACTTTGGGGATGAGGAGGGTTGGACACCCCCAGATGTTTCAAACCCCAGGAGTTGGGGATTGGGGCTTTAGACCCCAAACTTTGGGGGTTGGGGGTGTTTGACACCTCAGGATTTGGGATTTGGGGGTGTTTGACCCAAGACGTTAGGAACAGGGGGTGTTGGACACCCCAAATGTTTCAAACCCCAGCATTTGGGGTCAGGGGGATTTAACCCCAACATTTGCAAATTGCAGAGTGTTTGACACCCCAGGATCTGGGATTTGGGGGGTTTAAGGCCTAAAATTTGGGGTTCGGGCTGGGGGGCAGGGGGGGAGGTTGAGATCCCAGAGTTTGGGTCTGGGGGTGTTTGGCCCCCCCAGTGTTTGAACCCCCAGGATTTGGGGTCCGGGGGAGTTGACCCCAGGATTTGGGGTGTTTGACCCCAATGGTTGACCTCACCTCGGGTTTGGGGTCGGGGTTGAGATCAGGGACATTCCCTGGAGCCAGCGGCGGGATCGGGATCGGGAACGGGATCGGGAAGCGGAACAGGAACGGGGAGGGTCCCTGAGCCAATGCCGGACCCCAACCCCAGGGAGAGGCCCCGCCGCAGTCCCGGAATGGCCCCATCCCCACAATCCCGGAGCCCTCCCCAGGCCCAGCCCCTCCCCAGCCGCTGAACGGAGCCTCCCTCAATCCCAGCCCGCCCCGATCCGGGCCGGAGCCATCCCCAGAGCCTCCCCCATTCCCGGCCCGGACCCTTCCATCCCTTTTTGGGGCGGCTCCTGCCGCTCCCCGCCCATTTCTGGGGATTCCAAAGGGCCCCGCGGACCCTCCCCATTTTGGGGGTGTTGGGGGGGCCCCAGGGCCGCCCCGAGGGCCGAGGGGGGATCGAAAGCCCCAGACCCGAGGGGCTCCTGGGGGTGCCCAGTTCCTTCCGTCCCCACCCCGAAACAGACCCTGGCCAATCAGAGCGCGGGGCGCTGATGACGATCCCGTTGCCGGGCAGACACTCGGCGCACTGGCCCCGCCCGGCGATTTCCAGCGAATCAGCGCCCGGCTCGGCTGTGACTCATCGCGTGCCGGGCAGAACCCAGCGCCTCTCACAGCGCTGGCCAATCAGAGACTGCGCGGGGCCATTCCCAGCCAATCAGAGCGTTTGTCGCTGATGACTCTCAGTGTCCAGGAGCGGAATTTGGGGCGGGGGGCGGTGACCCCGGCGATGGGGATGGGGCGTGCGGGGGCAGCTGGGGCCGCACTGGTGGCACTGGGGGCGCTGGGAGCCCCCCCGGCCGCGGGGGGAGCGGGGGGCGCGGGGAGAAGGGGGGCGGGGGGGCCCCAAATTCAACCAAAGGGGGGTCGGGACCCCCAAAGGGAGCAGGAGGGGCCTGGAACCCCCAAAACCAAGCACGGGGGAGGGGATTGGGGACTGGGGGAACGATGGGGAAGGGGCGGGAGAGCGGGGGAAAGAAGGGGATGGGACCCCCAAATTGAGGTGGGAGGGAGCTGTGGACTGGGGGAAACCCCCATCAAATCCCATTAAAACCCCATAAAAATCCCATTAAATTCCACTCAATTCCCATTAAACACCATTAAAATCCTATTAAAATCCTATTAAATTCCATTAAAATCCCATGACATCTCATTAAAATCCCATAAAACTCCATTACAGTCCCATCAAATTCCATTAAAAATCCATAAAATCCCATTAAGATCCCATTAAATCCTATTAAATTCCTATTAAATCCCATTAAATCCCATTAAAATCCTACTAAATTCCTATTAAAAATCCATTAAAATCCCCTCCAATCCCATAAAATGATCCCAAACCCACACAGAATTGGCCCTGATTTACCCCCCACACACACAGCCCTAAAAACCAAAAAATGTGAAAAATTACCCCAAATTATCCCAAATTTACCCTGAATAACCCCCCAAAAAACCCCAAATAATCCCAAAGGCACACAAAGAACCCAAATCCCCCAAATGACCCCAAATCCCCCAAATGACCCCAATCCCATAAATGACCCCAAATCCCATAAATGACCCCAAATCCCATAAATGGGATTGGGAGAGGGGAGGAGAGGGCAGGGAAAGGGGGAGTGGGACAAACTGGGTGAGGAAATCAAACTCTGCAGTCAGACAGAGCAGGGATTTGTGTATCCAGCGCTGGGAGCGAGGGGGATCTCTCTGGCAAAAACCCACTCGGTCTCCTTTAGCCTTCAGCTCCATTTTAAAAGTCACAATTACAACACTTCATTAGCATACTCACATTTGCATAAAGCTGTGTCCCGGTTTTACAGCCGTGTGTGGCTTCAGCGCCTGCGTCCGTTCCTCCTGTGGCGGCCCTCAGTCTTCTGGTGCTCTTTTGATGAAGGCTTCTGTCGTCCTCCTCACGCTGGAACTTTTTACCTGGACCATCAGCCCATGCCTGGTGCTCCTTGTTCTTCAGTCTAACCTGGTCTGAGCTGATTTTGCCCTTTGCAAGCTCTGTTCAAACTTGCTCTCTCGCTCTCGGTGCGTTTGTTGTGTCGCTGGCTCTGCTCTCTCTCTTGCTCTGCTGCCCCGCTGGCTTTGCCTGCATGGGAAAAATGCATGTATTTTATGATTGGCTTTTCACAAATATTAAAATGAATATTATATGTCTGGTGTTAGAATATTATATATATTTTTTTAAATATATATATATATTATATATATATATATATAAGGGTTATATATCATATATTATTATATATAATATATTATTTATATAACATATATAATATATAATGTTATATTATATAAAATATACATAATATAATATTATATATCTAATATATCATATAATATATATAATATATATAATATATTATATATTATGCATATAATATATATAATATATTGTATATAATGTATATTATATAATTATTTTATATATAATATATATTATATATAATATATATTATATATAATATATATTATATCATCATATATTATTTAATTATTATGTATAATATATATAATATATATACTATATTATATATTATTTTATATATATATATTTATTATATGTCTGGTGTATTAATTCTCTTAAGCAGTGTGTTAAATATAGTTTTAGGTTATAAAAATTGTTAAAATAGAAACGATGCTATGTAGGATTCTTTTTTTTAAAGAAAGGACTCACAGTGAGATAGCAGCCACAGGACACCTAAATCTTTCCGAGAAAAAGAATTTATTGCCCTCTTATCAGAAGAAATGAACTTCTTCCCGCCTCAAAGGCGCTGTTAGGATTCGGAGGAAGAAGGTGGCACTGCCCAGAGAGAATCCTGTGTTTGAATGGAATTTATGCATCATGGATGAAGTGTATGAATATGCAACAGGCTGTTGTTTTTAAGGGTTAATCCTTTGTTAACGGGTGTCCCTTTTCGGGCTCATGGTGCCCAGAAAAAGGTACCCGGACCTCCATTACCCTTTCTCTCTATTGTCTCATATTGTCCTAATTCAAATTGTCCAAATTATTATTTCTCTAATTGCATTACTATCTTTATAACCATTTTATAACTATGGAACTTTTACAATTTCTAAACCAAGTGATTGGCGTGTTTCACACTGCACATCTCGCTCCAGGGCTGCTTGTGCTGAACCTTTCCTTGCACAGCCCTGAGGATTCCCCCAGCCCGAGCTCCCAGCAGCTCCAGGCCCGGCCAGGAGGAGCAGCAGGGCCAGGGCTGGCCGGGCGTCCCCCCAGATGTGGCCCCCGCTGGTGGCACAGCCGGACCCTTGGGAGGCTGCCTCAGGCTTTATTGTCCACCAGCATCCCAGGAGGGAGCAGAAAATCCTCCTGCAGACGCTGATTCCGGAGGCTCCCAGTGCTTCCTTGTCTCCGGGAGCTTCTGCCAAGCCCCAGTGAAACCTCGGTGCCACATTGTTCCACAGCCTCACAACGCTCTCCTGGCTCCCGTGAGGTCCCTCTGTGTCCCGCTGCAGCCTTGGCTCCATTCAGGCTCTCCTGGCTTCCATCAGGGTCTCCTGGCTCCATCAGGCTCTCCTAGCTCCATCAGGGTCTCCTGGCTCCATCAGGGTCTCCTGGCTCCATCAGGGTCTCCTGGCTTCCATGAGGCTCTCCTGGCTTCCATCAGGGTCTCCTGGCTCCATCAGGGTCTCCTGGCTTCCATCAGGGTCTCCTGGTTCCATCAGGCTCTCCTGGCTTCCATGATGCTCCACTCTGTCCCAAGGGGCATCCGCGGCTCAGCTTTGGAGCCCTGCAAGATCCAAAGGTTCCCCCCAAAAAACACCAGCCCAGGGACCCCCAGGATATTTGGGCTGAGCTCCCACTGCCCAGGCACCTGCATGGAACCCAAGTGACCGCTGGGACTCCATGGAATGTCCTGGAACAAACTGTCCCTGGTCAGACAGGGGTGCCATGGAACACAGGTGCCACTGGGACACGGACACTGCCCATGGAACCGAGTGTCCATGGGGACAGAGCTGGGCCTGATGGAACACTGGAGAACATTGTCACCCCATGGAATCCATGGAACCAGGTGTCCATGGTGACACTGGAGAACATTGTCACCCCATGGAATCCATGGAACCAGGTGTCCATGGTGACACTGCAGAACATTGTCACCCAATGGAATCCCATGGAACCAGGTGTCCATGGTGACACTGGAGAACATTGTCACCCCATGGAATCCATGGAACCAGGTGTCCATGGTGACACTGGAGAACATTGTCACCCCATGGAATCCATGGAACCAGGTGTCCATGGTGACACTGGAGAACATTGTCACCCCATGGAATCCATGGAACCAGGTGTCCATGGTGACAGAGCCGGGCCCAATGGAACCTACTGGAACACAGGAGAACATTGTTACCTGTTGGAACCCGGGCTGCTGAGAATTTCGGACTTTCTGAGCTGACAGACACTGACCCCCAAGAGAACACTGCATTTGACCTGAGGCTGTGGAGAAGGCTTCCAAAATGGAATGATGGAACTGGGATTATGGGTGTGGAGTTTGAATAGAAGGGTGTAATATCACATGGAGGACAACTTGGAGTTTAAGGTTTTAGAATATAGTAATGTATATAAAGCAAGATGGAGGTTTTAGGGTGGAGGCTGATCCTTTTTCTTTGCCTTCTTCACCTGCTTCATCATCTTCTTCTTCTTCTTCTTCTTCTTCTTCTTCTTCTTCTTCTTCTTCTTCTTCTTCTTCTTCTTCTCCTCCTTGTTTTCCGTCTCCTTCTCCTTCTCCTCCTCCTCCTCCTCCTCAGGTTTGGGTGGTACTGTGTAATTGGATAAAAAAGTCCCTTATGTTGGGCACGGGTGCTTGGTTATTGGGTTAAAAGTAAAAATAATTTAGGTGTCATTTCTTAATTGGACAGTTTATCCTCAAAAGACCTTGCAGAGAGATAGACGGGGCTCCATTTTCACCTGGTTAGTGAAGTGCTGCAGAACTCACAGCTTGTGAGACTGCTCTAGAGACAAGAGCTAATGAACACCTGAGTCCAAACAAGAAATGCTGTCTTGGGATTTCATCCCGACCTTGGCAGAAAAGAAGCAAAAGAATTGACTGTTACCCCACGGAATCTCATGGAACCAGGTGTCCACTGTTTCACGGTGCAGCCTCAGAGTGGTGAGACCCTTGTGGCACCATGGAATATCCTGAAACCACGGCTCCCTTGTGACAAACCTGGGCTTTATGAAATCAAGGACACCGCTGGGATGCAATGGAATCTCAAGGAGCCAAGGGTCAACTGTCAACACATCAGCTTCTCAGGAAACCAAGGCAAACACTGTGACACAGAGAGGGGCCTCATGGGACCCAGGAGACCATGGTGACACTGTGGAATCTCATGGAACCAAGTCTGAATAGTTACAGGAGCCAGGAGACCATGGTGACACCGTGGTGGGATCTCATGGAACCAAGAGCCCAGAGTTTCACAGCTCAGCCTCAAGGAGCGCTGGAGACCATGGTGTCCCAAAGGGAACACATGGAACAAAGGCTCCTTAGTGACACAGCAGGGCCTCATGGAATGCAAGAGATCATCCTGATGGAATGGGAACTCATGGATTCAAGGGTCCACTCTTTTGCTGTGTGGCCTCATGGAATACTGGAGACCATTGTGGCACCATGGAAATGAATGGCACAAAGGCCCCACTGTGACCCAGCAGGGCCTCATGGAACCAAGGACACCGCTGTGATACAATGGAATCTCATGGAACCAAGGTCCAGTTGTGACAAAGCTGGGCCTCCTGCAACCAAGGACACAGCCATGATGCAATGGAATCTCTAGGATCCAAGGATCAATTGTCAACACATCAGGTTCTTATGAAACCAAGCAGAACATTGTGACACAGTGGAATCTCATGGGAGCAAGGCTCTGCTTTGATCAAGTGGGGCCTCATGGGACACAGGTGCCACTGGGACATTGTCAGGCTTGGTAGGAACAAGACACCACTGTGTCAGACCAAGGCCTCATGGGACCTAGGAGAGCCCTGGGACACAATGGAACCTGATGGAACCAAGGGCCCATTGTGACACGGCAGGGTCTCATGGAACCCCTGTGCCACTGGGACATTGCCAGGGCTGGTGCAAGCAAGGTTCCACTGTGACAAAGGCAGGCCTTGTGGCACCCAGGAGACCATTGTGGGACAATGGAATCTCATGGAAGCAAGGCCCCATTGTGACAAAGAGCGGCCTCATGGAAGCCCAGTGCCACTGGGACATCTCCAGCCTTGGAGGAAGCAAGTGTCCATTGTGACACAGCACAGCCTCAAATCACAGGAGAGCAGAGGGATGGAGCCATGGAATCTTGGGGAACCAAGTGTCAATTCTAAACACAGCGAGGACTCATGGAACCCAGGAGACCATTGTGATGCTGCACTTTGTCACAATGGGGCCGTGCTTCTATGAGGATCCATGGGCCCACAATGTTCTCCTGGGTTCCAGGAGGCCCCGCTGGGTCACAATGGCCCCTTGCTCCCACGAGCCACAGCACGGTCCCCGTTGCCCCTGGGTTCTGTGAGGCCCTGCTGCGTTCACAACTGACACTTGCTTCCATGAGATTCCATTGCGTCACAGTGGCCCCCATGTTTCCATGAGGTTCTGCTGTGTCACAGTGGACACTGGGTTCCACAAGAGCTGGCAATGTCCCAGGGGCACCTGTGTCCTGTGGGCCCCACTTTGCCAAAGCAGAGCCTTGGCTCCATGAGATTCCAGGCTGTCCCAATGCTCTGCTGAGTTCCACGAGGCTGTGCTGTGTCACAATGGACACTGAGTTCCACCTGCCCTGGCAATATCCAAGTGGCCCCTGGCTTCCATGAGGCCCCGTTGTGTTTGCAGGTGACACTTGGTTCCCCAAGATGTCATTGTCACGCTGCTCTCCTGGGCGCCCTGAGGCCTTGCTGTGTGTGAGAAATGACCGCTACTTTTAAAGTTTTAAGGTTGATTCAACCTTGAAAAAAATGACAACAAAGGACTGAAACAGGAGAAATCACAGCACTGGGAGCCCTTCCCCACCCCGTGGCTATCAGCCACATGGCTCCTTCACAAATTGGCTGCTCCTCCTTTTAGGCTTTTGGTGTTGCATCAGGCAATCCTAGCCCCACCCAAAGTCTGTCAGGTAACTCTTTGTGGCCATCCATTGGTGGAGAATGCTTTCTTGCACCCTGACTGGAGAGCAGGTGTTGCCATGCCTGCCTTCCAGTGACAAACCTGCCCTCCCCAAATGCCCCAACCACCAAGGCCATTACAAGGGCAGGGGAAAGAGGACTATGGGGGACAGATGACAATAACATCACTACACATCTTAACACACACATAGGATCTATCTCCTCACTGTGAGACCCAACTATGACATTACTCATCTGTAACACTGTGCAATAATGGAGCCTTGTTCCTACCAGACCTGGCAATGTCCCAGTGGCACCTGTGTCCCATGAGGCCCCACTTGGTCAAAGCAGAGCCTTGGCTTAACAACTGACCCTTGTTTCCTTGAGATTCCATTTGTGAAAAACACGTTCACTCTCCTGTGAAAATGTACAACGTTTAATAAGGGACAATGGGAGACCAGGACCATGGAGCAAAGGTTATTACGGCCGGGTGCACCTTGGCACTCAGCCAGGAGCACCCTGTTACCTTCGGGGACCCCCTGAAATACCTTTCCCCTTACATCAGCCTGGTGCATATTCATAGAGCCTCATGCATATCCATAAACTACTTTACATATTCCAGGAATGATTTTACATGGCCCCTCCTTGGGTCTGCCTTTTCAGAGCATGTGTGTTTCTTGGCTGTGGTTTTGGCTCCTTCTCTTTATCACCTCCAGGTCTTGGGCCTTGGTGCACTCTGCCTTCAGACGGGGAGTGCTGAGAGTTGGCAGATCTGTACAGGTGTCCTCATTCTGTGTGCATTGGATGTTATCCCATCCAAGCAGGCAGTTTAACACAAGCACACTTCTATCAGCTATTTCACTACTATGTCTAAGCTCAATTAACAACAGAAATAAAAACTACATCTTTAGAACAAAGTTATTTTAACACCACACATATAAAATCCATTTTAATATTTGCAAAAAGCCAATATTATGATGTTTATCTATAACACAGTGAAGGAGCCCTGGCCCAGGCTCTGGCCCTGGGGGACACGGGGACGCTGCCGGGGGGTCCCTGTCCCCCTGTGCCACCCCCAGGGCCCCGGCCCCCCGTCCCCGTGTCAGGCTCTGGGGTCGATCTCGTGGAACATCCTCTGGGCGAGGCTGCGGGGCCGGGGACGGGGGGACCCGGGGGGACAGGGGACCCCGCTGTGCACGAGCAGGGTTGGACTGCTCTGGGGGGAGCTGTGAGGGGGCCGGGGCAGAGTGACCTCCCCAGGGACCTCACACAGCCCCCGTGATGTCACACTGCCCTCGTGATGTCACACAGCCATCTGTGGTGTCACACAACCCCTGTAACGTCACACAGCCCCCCCCCCCATGATAATACACAGCCGCTGTAATGTAACGGAGCCCCTGTGATGTCACACAGCCACCTGTGATGTCACAACATTCCCATGATGTCACACAGCCCCTGTGATGTCACACAGTGAGGTAAACCCCATGGAATAACTTCCATTACTTGATAATAAGGCCAGATAAGAGGCTTTATTAACACAGCCCCTGTGATGTCACACAACCTCCATATGATGCCATTCAGCTGCTATGTGATGTCACACAGCAGACTTGTGATGTCAGTCACCCTGGGATGTCACAACCTTCTCTGTGGCATCACACAGCTGCTCTGTGACTCTGTGTCACAACCCACATTGTGATGTCACTGAGCCACCTTCTGTGATGTCACAGCTAGCTCTGTGATGTCACAACCCCCTCAGTGCTGTCACACAGCCCACTCTGTGCTGTCACACAGCCCCTTGCTGCCATCCCAGCTGCTCTGTGGCTCTGGGACACAGCCCCAGAGGTGCTGCTGTGACACAGCCCCCGCGGGGACATCCCACAGCCCCGGCCAGTGCTGAGCCCCTGGGAGCTCTGTCTGTGCCCTGCTCGTGTCCCTGAGGGGCCCTGGCAGTGCCCCAGCCCTGCTGGGCTGTGCACAGGAGCTGCTCCTGGCCAGAGCTGTCTCTCTGCAGCTCTGCTGCCCTTGCCAGGAGCTGCGTCTGAGCCAGGAGCCCGGCCCAGCTCAGCAGCACAGACACAGCACAAGGACTTTAATCACCCTCTGGGCCTCTGCTGCTCTTTGCATCACACCCAGTCCCTCAGAGTGGGCTCAAAGACTTCTCAAGAGCTCACAGTGAGATTGAAAGACTGAAGTTTCTTGTACTTTAAAGAGATCCCTGTGAGGGACAGCACTGAGAAAGTGTCCCCGGGTTCCAGGGAGAGCAGAACACTGGAGGCACTGATGGCAGCTGGGGACAAACAAGGCAAAGGTGTCTCTGGTGCTGAGCAAACCTGGATTTGTTTCAGGAATGTAAAGGGCCAAGGCCTGAGCCCCAGGGCCTGGCCAGGCAGATCCTGTCCCTCCCTCCTTGCTCAGGGCTCTTCCCGGGATGGGCACTGGCATGTGGGGATGGGCAATGCCAAGGGCAGGAGCGTGGGGCGGCCCCTGCCAGGCTGCTGAGCAGGGACAAGGAGGCAATGAGGCCCCAGGCCTGCAAGGGTCACTTGTCCCCTCCTGGCTCAGGCCCAGGGCCAGCAGCCATGGCCAAAGTGCTGCCCAGGTTGGCTCTGTCAGGGCTGTCTTGCAGCTGCTGCCCATCCCTGTGCCCTGTGCAGCCCAGGCTGTCCCACGGTGTCCCTGCCCTGGCCTCTGTCCCTGCAGGCTCTCGGCATCCCCCGGCTGCCCCACCTGGCTGGGCCCTTCCTTTGCTGACAGCTCTGCCTCCTGCCTGCCCCTGCCTGCCCACACAGAGCCTGGGGCTGCTCCAGGCTCCTGCTGGGGACGTGCTGCACCACAGCCCTGCCCTGACAGGGAAATTCCTTTCTCCTCATGCCACTCTGGGCCTCCCCAGCTGCCCTTGGCGTTAATTCTTTCTCTCTCTGGCTGTTTTCCACTATGTCAAAAGGATCCACCAGCCCTGAAATCGCTCTTTAAACACTCTCATGGCTCTGCTCCACTGTCCTCAGTCTCCACCCCACTGAGCACAGAGCTCCTTTGTCCCTATACAGTGCTCATGTTCCCAAGGCCTCCAAACCCCTCCTTGGGACATCTCTGGGCCCTCTCCAAGGTGTTTCCAAATGAAAACATTCAGCTCAGAGTCTAAAGAAATCACCAGAGGACAGGGCCAGCCTGACCTCTCTGTCCTGGCTTCTTTTATCTGGGAGCGATCCTTGGATATACAGAATTTGGGAGGCCAAATTCTAATTTTGGCCATGGTCCCTGGACAAGAAGGCTGGTTCTTTTCCATAGGAATGCAGGAATAGAGCCCCAGTGTTTCAGGGGCAGATGAGAGGTGAGAGACCACCAGAGGTCAAGGCCAGCCAGAGCTGGCAGGTTTTGTTTGGTGAGATACCTTTGCACAGAGGAAATTATTTTAGGGAGAGTACCCGTTTTGGCAATGACCATCTGGAAAGTCAGACAGCTCTTTTCCATAGCAAGGAAAGCACAGAGACCCAGTGCTCCAGGAGCTGATGAGAGGCAGCCCTTGACATCCCAAGATCAGCCAGAGCTGTCAGGTGGCCCCTGGGAGGCCAAGCCAGCCAGAGCTGTTCCATGTTCCCTGGGTTCCATGGGGTCCCACAGTGTCCCAATGGTCCCTTGCTTCCATGGGGCCCTGAGGTGTCATAATGCCCCCTTGGTGACACCAGGCCCTGAAGGTTGGAATGGTCTCCATGGTTCCATCAGGCCCCACAGAGCCACAATGGTCTCTGGGTCCATGGAGCCCCTCTGTGCCACCATGGCCCATTGGTTCCATGGGCTCCAGTGGTGCCACAATGATCCCCTTGGTTCCCTGGGCTCCAGTGGTGCCACAATGATTCCCTTGGTTCCATGAGGTCCCCACAGTGTCCCAGGGATCTCCATGGGAAGGAAAGAACCCAGCCCCACTGTTGCAGGCGCAGCCACCAGAGGCCCAGGCCAGCCAGCCTTGACGGTACTGGCAGATTTTGCCTGGGAGTAACCCTTGGATATTGACAATTTCAGAGGTGGAATCCCAATTTCAGACATGGACACTGGAGGAGAAGGATGGTTCTTTTCCATAGGAAGGAAAGCACAGAACACCGCTGGTGTCTCAGGGGCAGATGAAAGGCGGCCATCAGAGGCCAAGGCCAGCCAGACCTCTCTGTCCTGGCAGCTTTTGTCTGAAAGCAACCCTTGGATATCGGGAATTTGGGAGATGGAACCCCAATTTCAGCCGTTTCTGCATGGATAAGAAGGACGGTTCTTTTCCATAGGAAGGAAAGCACCCAGCCCCAGTGTTTGGACAGCAGGGGAGAGGCACCCCCAGGAGCCCGAGGGCAGCCAGACCTGTCTGTCCTGGCAGCTTTCACCTGGGAGCAATCCTTGGATGTACGGAGTTTTGGAGGTGGAATCCCAGTTTTGGCCATGGTCAAGATGGGTGTTTTTGCCCATAGGAAAGTAAAGCACAAAGTCCAAGTGTTTAGGAAGAAGATGAGAGGTGGCCACCCTCAGGCCAAGCCAGCCAGCCCTGTCTCTCCTGGCACCTTTTGTCTAGGGGCTTTCCTTGGACATTGGGCATTTTGGAGGTGCAATCTCAGTTTTGCCTGTGGGTGCCTGGACAGGAAGAAGAGCTCTTTTCATAAGGAAGGAAAGCACCCAGCCCCAGTGTTTCAGAGGCAGATGAGGGCCAGCCCTCAGGAAGCCAAGGCCAGCCAGACTTGTCACTCCTGGCAGCTTTTGTCTGGGAGCTATCCAGTTTTGGCCATGAGTGCCTGGTTGAGATGGAGGGTTGTTTCCCACAAGAAATAAAAGTGATAGTGGAGCCCTGGAAAATGTTAAAAATAGTCTTTGAAAATATTGGGCTTTGTGTTTTCTCAGGTCACTGCACCTGCGTAAGCAGTATGATAAAAGATATAATTGTTAGATGTGGTGATTGTTTAGTAATTAAATATAATTATTACATAACCATAAGAAGAATTGTGAGAAACTCTGTTGGAAATTTAAAGGGGGCTATGTTTAGCTGAAATCTGTCCATACAATAGAACAATATAAGTTTAATAATTACATGAAAGTTATGTAATGATAGAGGATAAAACATGTTCACCTTGAATGTATGGTCGGAATCAGATTTGGGTGGAAACTACCCCGATTCTCAGAGCTCTTGAATAAAAAGCACCGCATATAATCGCTGATGTGATTATGTGTTTCTGAACGCTAACATTTTGGTGACCCCGGATGGGACCCTGCGGGTGCTGCTGAGCGAGTTTCGCGACTCGACCGCGCTCCAGCCGGCACCGAGGGATTCTCGGGGAGCTCGATCGGCCGCGACCGCTTCTGCCGCTCGCCACGTCCCCGGGAGAAAGGTAAGGTGCTTTTTACTTTGGTTTGGGTGCCTGCCAATGAGACGCAGCGAAAGCTACGCTTGGTTGGGCTAAAGGAATTCCTGCTGGTACAAGCCCAGGCGCTGTTCCATAAGACAATCGCGAGAGCGTTGCGGGTTCGGCAATTTGTGGTATATTTGGAATGGAGAAACTGAAAGGGATTTTGGGCGGCAACACCTCTATCCCGCAAAGTTCTCCTTTGGGGTGCTTACAAGCACATTGGAAACAGGGGAATTTTGGGGAAGAATAACGTAAAGCTAAGTTGATTGATTATTGTAATACATGGTGGCCAGGATATGCCTGGGAGAATGGTGAAAAATGGCCAAAATACGGGACTCTGCAATATAACACTATTTCGCAGTTTATGTCATTTTGTAAACAAGAAGGAAAATGGGATGAGATTCCGTATGTTGATTTGTTTTTCTATTTACGGGGAAAGCCAGAATGGCAGGATGAATGTGGATTAATGATGGTTAAAACATCTGCAAGCATTAAGTGTGGGGTTTGTGAGGAACGTTGTTTGGAACTTGGGGTTGAAAGAAAGCCTGAGTAGGGAAAATTATACAGATATTGATTTACAGGTAGCTCCAATAGGAACAAGAGAACCTAACCCTATCCCACCTGTTCCATCTGTCCCTATCCCACTGCCTGCTCCTACCCCACCTAGTCCTGAACCTGTCTCGTCTAGTACACCCTTCCCTCTTTATTCTCCTCTCCCATCGTCACCTGATCCCTCTTCCTCGGAAGATGAGCAAAACCTAACTGTGGCAGGAAGGAGAGAGAGAGAATCAACGATGGGGTAGCCCCCAGAACCAGGAGTCGGTCTAACCTTGCCCCGGTTATGGATAGAAAAGACATAGGCAGACAAAAACGGACTGTAATTGCCCCCTTGCGACAAAGTGTAGGAGTGGAAGGGCCAGTATTTATAAAAGTGCCTTTCTCTCCTGCAGATTTAGTTATTTGGAAACAAACAGCCAGAATTCATAGAGAAAATCCTGATAAAATGGCATGAGTAGTAAAAATGGTTATAAAAAACTTAAAATCTTGACTGGGATGACATACAATAATATGTATATTAATATATTATAAATATATATATAATTATATATTTATATTAATATATCTAATATATTAATATTATATACTTTGATGGATTCTACTGAGAAAGAGATGGTACTTAAGGCAGCCAAAGAAGGGTAAGAGAGGACATCAGAAACAGACTCATAACAGGGAATTTAGATGAGAATTTCCCAATTGAGGATCCAAATTGGGACCCTAATTTATTTTGCGATATGGGGAGACTACAGAAATATCAAGAGTGGATCCAAATAGGAGTTCAGAATGCTGTGCCCAAAACTATAAATTGGTCTAAACTATATGAAGTTCAGCAGGAAGAGACAATGTCCAGACTTGAACAACCAGTTTCACCAGGGCAATCAGTCCCAGCAGGTTACCAAGGGGATGGTTTTGGGGGAGTATACCAGCTGACTAGACATAGAGCCAGTAGAACAAGTTAAGGAACCTCTTATAAATAAACAACTAGGACATAAAGAGGTCAAATTTCTAATAGATACAGGAGCTACTTACTCGGTATTGAATGATTTGCAAGGACAAATTGGGGACAAGGAAACAACAATAGTCGGCGCTACAGGGAAAGAGGAAAAACGGCCATTCTTGCAACCCCGAGATTTGTGTTTTGGGAGCAAAGTTATAACACACGAATTCCTATACGTACCTGAGTGTCCAATTCCGCTTTTAGGGAGAGATTTGCTAGCGAAACTTGATGCGGTAATAACCTTTGAAAATGGGGAGCTTATAATGAAAATATCTGAATCAAAGACGGGACAGATATTAATGATCAAAGAAAAACCTGTTCCCTCTACCCCTAGGGAGGTAGGAGATGCAGTGATTCCCTCTGTATGGGAGACAGATATACCAGGGAAATCTAAATTGGCACAACCAGTGCATGTAGAGTTAAAAGAAGGGGCGAGGCCTCTACAAGTCACACACTATTCCATAAAACCAGAAGCATGGCAAGGAATAAGTAAAGATTATTTAGAAATTCTTGAAATACCGAATTTTAGAAGAATGTGAATCAGAATTGAATACACCAATATTTCCATTAAAAAAGCCAAATGGTGAATATAGATTAGTGCAGGATTTGAGAGCAATAAATAAAATAACAAAGGACATTTCTCCAGTGGTAACAAATCCTTACACATTGCTGACATCCGTAAAGGAGATATATAAGTGGTTTAGTGTAATTGATTTAAAAGATGCCTTTTTCTGCATCGTCCTTGACAAAGAAAGTAGGAAACTGTTTGCCTGTGAGTGGGAAAACCCAGGGAATGGGAGAAAGACCCAGCTCACCTGCACACGATATAAGAACTCGCCGACCCTATTTGGAAACCAACTGGCAAAGGAGCTGGAGATTTGGACCGAGAGTGGGCAAGTTCCAAGAGACCAATACCTGTTGTTGCAGTATGTTGATGATGTACTAATAGCTACAGAAGAAAAGCAACCTGTATAAAGGTAACCATTGAGATTTTAAATTCCCTGGGAATGGGAGGTTATAAAGTACCCAGAGGAAAGGCACAAATTGCCCAACAGACTGTGATCTACCTGGGATGTGAAATTTCACAAGGGCAATGAAAACTAGGCACTAACCGTATCCAAGCCATTTGTGCTATTCCAGAGCCCCAGAATCTACATGAGCTGCGAGTCTTCCTCGGGATGGCAGGATGGTGTCGCCTGTGGATCATGGACTATGGACTGATTGCGGAAGCCCTGTGTGAAGCTCAGAAGATGCAGCCATTCACCTGGGGCAAGCCACAGAAAGAAGCCTTCCTAAAATTAAAGGAAGCACTGACAACTGCTCCAGCATTAGGGTTACCTGATCTGTCTAAAGATTTTCAGCTGTTTGTCCATGAAAGGCTGCGCCTAGCACTAGGAGTCCTGACCCAAGGTCTGGGAAGCTGGAAAAGGCCGCTGGGCTACTTTTCCAAACAACTTGACAGCATAAGTGCCGGGTGGCCTCCATGTCTGCGGGCAGTCGCAGCCACTCTGATGCTGATACAAGAAGCCAGGAAGCTCACGATGGGAAGGCACATAGATGTCAATGTACCACACATGGTAACCTCTGTCTTAGAGCAGAAGGGGGCCATTGGCTATCCCCAAGCAGGATGATGAAATTCCAGGTAGTCCTGGCTGAGCAGGATGATGTCACATTAAAAACAACTAACCTTTTGAATCCAGCTTTGTTCCTAGGTACCACAACTGAAGAAGGCCCATTAGAGCATGACTGTGTGGAGGTAATAGAGTACACCTACTCAGCAAGAGAAGACCTGAAAGACGTCCCACTAGAGCAGCCAGAGTGGGAGCTGTTTACAGATGGGAGCAGCTTCGTGGAAAACGGAACCAGATACGCTGGGTATGCGGTAACAACAGTCAGTACAGCAGTGGAGGCAAAGGCATTACCACCAAATACATCTGCCCAGAAGGCAGAACTGGTTGCTTTAACCAGGGCACTAGAATTAAGTGAAGGGAAAAGGATAAATATCTGGACTGACTCAAAATATGCTTTTGGAGTGGTACATGTACACAGAGCACTGTGGAAAGAAAGGGGACTATTGTCCTTCTCTGGGTGTGCACATTAAACATCAGGATGCAGTCCTGCAATTGATAAAGGCAGTACAAAAACCTGAACAAGTGGCAATGATACTCTGTAAAGCACAGCAATCAGGAAACTCCAAAATCTGTGAGGGAAATCGAAAGGCAGACTGGGCAGCCCGACAGGTTGCTCGAGAGGTGCAAACAACAATGGCATTGATACCTTTAAAGCTTAATGTATCCCAATTCAATTTGCCTCCAGAACCAAAATATTCAGTAGAAGATGAGAGACTGGCACGTTTGCTAAATGCACAAAAGAATTCAGGGGGATGGTATGTGACTGCACATGGACAGATAGTGGTACCCCCTTGATAATGAGAGAAGTTCTACAAATTAAACATAACGAATGTCACTGGGGAGCAGAGGCATTGGTAAAATTGCTAAAGCAGAGTTTAATTCCAGTACGGATGTTAACAATGGCAAAATCAGTAATGTCAAAGTGTGATATCTGCTTGAAAAACAACCCAGTGGCTGGCGACAGGCACACCTAGGAAGAATTCGGATAGGAATAGAGCCAGGAGACTATTGGCAGGTAGATTTTGTAGACTTGCCAAGAACTCAAGGATACAAATACCTGTTTGTGGGGGTTGACACATTCTCTGGGTGGCCAGAAGCCCTTCCCTGTCGCACCAACCAAGCAAAGGAAACAGTAAAGTGGTTACTACAGGAGATTATTCCCAGGTTCGGGGTGCCCCTAGGGTATCATCAGATAGGAGGCCCCATTTCATAGCTACAGTAGTAAGAGAGGTAAGTAGATTGCTGGGGATAACTTGGGACCTCCACACACCATGGAGACCCCAGTCGAGTGGACAGATAGAGAGGATGAATCAGACACTAAGGAGGCAAATCAGTAAAATATGCCAAGAAGCCAAATTGCAGTGGCCCCAGGCTTTGCCAATAGCACTGTTGAGGATTTGGATAAAGCCTAGGAGTGGGATGTCAGTCAGTCCTTATGAGATATTGCATGGGAAACCATATGAATCTCCTGAGCCTAACCCTAATGTGCACGTCACAGGAAAGCAGGAAGTGTATAATTATGTTCTGTCTCTCGGGAAAACTTTAGCTCGGCTCCGGAGCATCCTCGTGTGGAATAGACCGCTGACTCTCGAGAACCCAGTTCATAACATACATCCAGGAGACGAGGTGTACATCAAGAACTGGAACGAAGAACCGCTGAAAGAAAAGTGGAGTGGGCCCCACCAGGTACTGCTGACCACCTTTACAGCAGCCAAAGTAGCCGGCGTGGACCCCTGGATTCACTACACCCGAGTGAAGAAAATCCATCCTGGATCACGGACTGTGTAAACTGTGGAACCAACAAGGCTGCAGATAAGATGTGTTTAATCACTTTGAGAATGCTATCAGTAATTGTGCCAATGGTATGGTCATTAATGTCTTTGGGATGTGGAATGCAAAAAGATCAACTAACCACTCTTCATTCTAGAATGAAGAGAGAGGTACAAGCAGAAACACAGGGGATAAAGGTTTCTAATGAAGTTCAGGCTGAGAATGTAATGATTGGATAAGTCAAAGACTTTGCCAAAATGCAAAACACCTGTAGAATAACTGCCTGTCTGCCAATACCAAAGGCAGCAGGAGACCCAGTAAATTGAGGAATCATAACATCAAAACTACCTGAAATACAAAAGAACAAAACAATTGCATGTAAACAGGTACCTGAGTCGAGGCCAGTAGTCAAGGAAACTTGGGAGAAAATACGAACGTGGATGAGACCCATGGGCCAGAAAGACTGTATTCTAAGTGATGGCACACTAGGAACCCCTATGGGAGAATCAGGAGGCATCACACAATGGCAATGCTATTTGCCACACTATAAACAGATTACAGAAAATGTTACAGAAACCACTCTGGTATGGAAGTGTGAGGCCAAGGATCAGAAAGATCAGGCAGAGCCTTGGGACAGTGCATGGTCTGTGAGTATCCTTCAAAGATTCCAATGTATGGCAAACACCCCTTGGTGCATTAAGTGGGAAGGCCCCGAGAATGAAACAGATCCAGCAGTAACAAACACTGCCACCAGCAGCAGAACGAGGGCAGACAAAGTAAGTTGGTGGGCATGTAATAAAACTTATGACTACACGTCTGATGATGCAGAGATAAAGCAGATGCCACCCCTGGCAATAGCCCTACAAACTGGCTGTGCTTGCAGAGGGATCAAACATAAACAAGGCAGAGGGAATTATAAAGCAGTTGTAGGATGTACCAGGAGTACAGTCCGAGGTCCAGGACAATTTGTATGGGCAACAAGCGATGGCACCTGGACAACACATCTGCCTGTAGATGGGAAAGTAAAGGAAATTACTTTAGGCCTCCCAACCTCATGTCCAATTTGGAAAAAGTCCCCATTTAACGGAAAACATGAACTTGTGCAGATAAGAGCAAGACGAGAAGTTCTAGACAATGAAAATCCAGATGACACTTGGCAAGAACCCTCTGGTGGAGTGAAATTTGGGTGGGCCCGAGAGTCTTTGCTTGGTCCTACAGCAAACTATAAGAGTAGGGAGATGCTGTACAAACTTACAGGTCAGGTAGATAGACTGGCAAGAGTCACCCGGGAAGGATTTAAAGAATTAAACGTACAATTACAAGCCAGCACAAAAATGACTTTACAAAATCGATTAGCCTTAGATTTGTTACTCCTGAAAGAGCATGGAGTATGTGGATTTTTAAAGGGACGGGTTGGTCATTGCTGCGTTCACATCCCAAATGTAACTGCAGATGTAGAATATGACATCAATCAGTTGAAACAAAGAGAGCATGAAGCACAAGAAGAGCAAAAGGATTTGACTACGACCTGGCTAGGCAAAATCTTTAAAGGGTTAGGGTGGAATGTGAGTTCATGGATTAAATCTGTCATTGAGAGTGTGATAATCTTACTAATTGTATTCTTAGCAATTTGGTTAGTTCACAGCATCTTGAAAGGAGAGATACAGAAGAAAACGTCCTGGAACCAGAAGATAATAAAGGCACTGACACGAGATCCACGCCCACCATCTTCTGGTTCTCCAGTGCATGACAGCATCCACGACAACGTTTACATCAACCATGGACTTGAAGAACATCAAGAAAAAATTGAGAAATAAAGGACTGTATCAAGTGAAAACATTTACACCTATAGTGAAGTGAAAATGCTTTCAAAGGGGGGAGAATGATAGTGGGGCCCTGGAAAAATGTCAAAAATAGACTCTGAAAATGTTAGGCTTTGTGCTTGCCAGATCATGTGAAATTGCACCTGCGTAAGCAGAACATGATAAATGATATAATTGTTACATGTGATGATTGTTTAGTAATTAAATATAATTATTGTTTAATCATAAGAAGAATCATGAGGAACTATGTTAGAAGTTTGAGGGGGGCCACGAGGAGCCCATGCTTGGCTGAAATCTATGTATACAATAGAACAATATAAGTTTAGTCATTAACATGAAAGTTATATAAGGATAGAATATAAAAACATGTTCATCCCGAACCCATGTCGGAGTCAGATTTGGGTTGGTACCCCTGACACCCAGAGCTCTTCAATAAAAGCACCTACATATAATCATTCTGGTGATTATGTGTTTCTGAACGCTAATATACCCAGTAAACTGTTAAACCCTTCCCAGCTGCTGTGCATGAGGCTCTATGAATATGCACCAGGCTGATGTAAGGGGAAAGGTATTTCAGGGGATCCCTGAAGGTAACAGGGTGCTCCTGGCTGAGTGCCAAGATGCACCCAGTTTACATCTTCCAAGAACTGTTTAGCATGGCTCTGCCCTGGATCTGCCTTTTTAGAGCATGCAGATTCCTTGGCTGTGGTTTTAGTCCATTCTCTTTATCACCTCCAGGTTTTGGGCCTTGGTGCACTCTGCCTTCAGACGGGGAGTGCTGATAGTTGGCAGATCTGTACAGGTGTCCTCATCCTGTGTGCATTGGATGTTATCCCATCCAAGCAGGCAGTTTAACACAAGCAGCTATTTCACTGAGCTTAATTAACAACAGAAATAAAAACTATAGAACAAAGTTACTTTAAAAAACAGTCCCAGCCCATATTCGATCCCAGTCTGTGGGGTCCTGATCCATATGGTCCCAGTCCCTGGGATCCCAGTCCATACAGTCCCAGTCCATATTTGATCCCACTCCAGGCTATCCTGGTCTGGAGGGTTCTGATCCACACGATCCCCATCCATGTGATCCCAGTCCAGGTGATCCCAGCCCATCTTTGATCCCAGCCCATATGTGATCCCAGTCCGTATTTGATCCCAGCCCATATTTGATCCCAGTCTGTGGGGTCCTGCACACACTCCCAGGGTCTGGAATTCCAGTTCCCAGCCAGGAAAAAATGTTCCTGCCCTTGAACTTCCTTCCTATCCCCTCAACAAATTGCAATAAAACTATAAACAAAGAAATAATAATTGAAATTAAATAAATTATAATAAAAATAAAATATAAAAATCTCAACTCTTCTTTACAATGATTCAACTCCAACAATGATTCAACTCCAACCAACAATAACTATTACTATAATATTACCAATGCATATAAATAAACAAATTATATATCAGGAAATACCTTTTGAAAATTTTAACTCGATGACTAATGTACTTTAGATAAAATTATCTAAAGAAACTACCATGCAATCTAACACATCTTAGTTAAACAATTCATATTACAAATATACTAAACACAAAACCAAACACCACTACAATTTCTCAGACATTTCAACCAAACAATTAAACTTTAATAACATCCTTAAGTACTCTTGAAAAATTAAAATTATTTTTAAAACATTAATTGTGTGCAGGTGGTTTTATTTTGATATTGGTTTTTGGATTGTTTGGGTTAGATGATTTAAAAATGGGATTTTTATAGGAATTGAATCAGCTGAGAAGGTGGCACTCTGCAAACAGAACTGACTGAAAATGAACGGGACAGAAATCAGTAACTCTGAAAGTTTTATTTGCTATCAAATACATCCCACACACCCAGCCCCACACAATCTCCATCCCATTGCTCCAAATTGGGATCCCACTTCTCCCAATCTCCTTCCAACTCCATCTCAACTTGACAGCTGTGCAATGGAGTGAGTTTGGCCTGGGATTGAGTTTTTGGAGGAAGGAACAAGCAATCTGAGGTGGAATTGAGCCCTTTCGGGTTAAAATTCAGTTATTTTCAGTGGAATTTGAGTGGTTTTGAGGGGACTGTTCCATCCCAATGGACTTTTGGAGGACAGAGAGATGGAGAAGAGAAAAAAATTCAGGCCAAACCAAAGGAGAAGCAGCCAGGTGTGTCCCCAACATGGATCACAGGGAATGAGAGTGACCAGGGCTGTGCCCAAAGTGCCTCCTCCAGTGGGGGATGGAGCTGCAGCAGCGCACGAAGCTCTTCCCGCACTCGGGGCACTCGCAGGGCTTCCCTTACCGGTGCCTCCGTTGGTGTCGGGTCAAGTGAGAGCTGCTGGAGAAGCTCTTCCCACACTGGGGACACTCATAGGGCCTCTCCCCAGTGTGGATGCGCCGGTGCCTGACGAGGTGGGAGTTGTACTTGAATCCCTTCCCGCAGTCAGGGCAGCGGAATGGCCTCTCATCTGTGTGAA
The DNA here is from genome assembly GCF_051311805.1 of Agelaius phoeniceus. Classification (NCBI taxonomy): domain Eukaryota; kingdom Metazoa; phylum Chordata; class Aves; order Passeriformes; family Icteridae; genus Agelaius; species Agelaius phoeniceus. Next base: position 6,677,327 of record NC_135292.1, read on the forward strand.
TCCGATAGTGCCGGAGGAGACTGGAGCTGGTCTGAAACCTCTTCCTGCATTTATCACACGCATAGGGCCTCTCCCCTGTGTGGGTGCGCCGGTGGGTGACGAGGGCGGAGTTACGCTTGAATCCCTTCCCACAGTCGGGGCATTGGAAGGGCCTCTCCTCTGTGTGACTCTGATAGTGCAGGAGGAGATTGGAGCTGGTCTGAAACCTCTTCCCACACTTGGAGCACTCATAGGGCCTCTCTCCAGTGTGGGTCCTCTGGTGGCTGATCAGGCTGGAGCTCTGGCTGAAGCTCTTCCCACACTCCCCACACTCGTAGGGCCTCTCCCCAGTGTGGGTCCTCTGGTGCAGGATCAGGTTGGAGCTCTGGCTGAAGCTCTTCCCACACTCCCCACACTCGTAGGGCCGTTCCCCAGTGTGGATCCTCTGGTGGCTGATCAGGTGGCAGTTCCACCTGAAGCTCTTCCCACACTCCACGCATGTGTGGGGCTTCTCCCCATCATGGAGCTGCTCATGGAGCACCAGCTCCGAGCTCTGCCTCCATCTCCGGCCGCCTTCCCGGCCCAGGCTGGCTCTTTCCCCCTCACATCCCCGCCATCTGCGTTTGCAGCCCCTCCTCGTGCGGCATCTCCGGGTCTTCTCCTCCCCGTTGGCTTCCTGCGCCGTGGAGCCGCTCAAAACGGCCTCTGCCACCAGGTTCTGCCGCGGGCATTTGTCCTCCCTGCTCTCCATGCTCAGCTCCTGCTCTGGGCGAGGAAGGACAAGGACAGCATGGGATTTGCCTCCGTGCTACAGGCAAGGGCAACAAGATCCCCCCAGGGCTGTGCTGCAGCTGGGGGCCGTGCTGGGCTGGGAGATGGAGCAGCACAGAGGGGAAAGGGGCATTCATCGCCAGCTCGCGGCTGTGCACACATCACAAACAGGACTGGACTGCTAGGAACGCGTCTTGAGCTGTTTTATTTTTCAGCATCAGTCTCATTTCTTGGTTATGACAATGGGAAGATGCCAGCAGCTCACATCCCAGGTAGCAGAAAACAACCTTAATGTTAAAACTTACTTTAAAAGGTTTTTCACCAATCACACAAAGCAAAAGCATATTGACAGTGGTTCCATCCAAGCACTATTGGTTAAAACCATGCTCCATTACTTCAAACACAATACCTATTTGTAAGCCTTACAACACGATGAACAGAGCTCCATTATTAAGCTTGGAACTTCCTGATATCTTGCTATATATACTTTTCTGCAGGTTAGGGAGTTAGTATAGATAAGTGTTAATGCACAGACCGTTGTTCTAATGCTCCTTACTTTCTACTTCTTTTATAATTTTTCTGCTGACCAATCTTATGGCTGCTGCAAAGCTATAATCACAGTTCTACTGTCTCTGAGGCTTGTCTTTTGAAGCTTTCCCAAAACCCTCTAAATTTAAGCATTCCAGAGACACTGACTTCCTCCTCACCTGCTTCAGTGCCCTGGAGCATCTTCCTCTTACGCACAGCCTCCCAGGGGTTGGCAATGGGAAATCCTGGTTTGGAGAAAACAAGGGATGAGCACATTGAGTTTCAACGTCCCTCTGCCCAAGTCCATCTCTACAAGTCACCGGCCATCTGGGCTCCAGTAAACCCTCCCAAACACCAAGATGCAGCCCTGAAAAAGCCTCCCAGGAGTTCCCCGTCCCTGGTCCCTCCCCTCTGGTGTTCAGGGGTTCTACCCTGTCGCAGCTGCTGGGGTCACGCTTGGATTGGGGGTCCCCCTTCTCCTGGGTGCCCGCCCTGCCCAGGCTGCTGGCAGTGCCAGCAATGCCAAAAAGCTCCCCCCTCTTGGCTCTCCCCATTTCGGGATGCCGGGGCTCTTTGGGCTCCCGGGCTCCCTTCTCCCCTCATTCTCTGCTCTGGGCTGCAGCGGCTCCAAGGAGTCCCCCCTGCCCCTCTCCAGGCTCTTGAGGCTCCCGCCAATGGCGGCGCTCCCCCCTCTCTGGCCTCCCCACTTTGGCCTCCTGGGGGACACAGGGCTCTGCTCCTCCAGGCTGCCTCTGCCGGCAGCCGCCACCGCCACCCCCCGATGTCCCCCCGATGTCCCCCCGAGGGGCCTTTTCCGCTCAGCCTTGGACTTCTTCATTCTCCAAACATCCCCCCAAAAACCCAACCCAGGAACCCCCCGGGATATCCGGGCCGGGCTCCCCCTCCCCGCTCACCGGAGCCATGGGGGGGGGCGATGATCCCACAGGTGGGGGCTGCGAATTCAGGCAAGGATCGAGACCGCGTGGCTCCCGCAACTCAGCCTTGATCCGCCCTTGTCCCTCCTCTTCCTCTTCCTCCCGCTCCTCCTCTGTCCTATCTCCACCTCCTTCTCCTCCTCCCCCTAACCCCGCCTCCTTCACTGCTCTTTCTCCTCCCGCTCCTCCTCTTCCATCCCCCCTCCTCCTCCTCCCCTGTCTTATCCCCACCTCCTGCTCCTCTTCCATCCCGCCCCTTCCATTCCTTCTCCCCCTCCTCCCCCCTTACCCCGCCTCCTCCTCCCCCTCCATCCCTGCCGTTCCCTCCCTCCTCCTCCTCCCCCAGCAGCAGCCACACCCTCGGTGCCCCGTTCCCGCAGCCCTCGCAGCCCACGGCAGCAGCGGCGATGGAGCCGGGCCAGGTCGGCATGGGCAGCGCGGGGCTCTCGGCTGCTCCCAGCCGCTGCGGGCGGGGGGAACCCGGCCCGGGCCAAAGGAGAGGCAAACTGGGAAAACTGGGGGCAGATCACAAAGCTAAGGATGCAGCAGAAAATGGAGCTGAAAGAGTTAGTTTAATATTAACTCCAAACGAGGAAAAACTGGAAATTCCAAAGTTTAGGGAAGCCAAGAAAAAAGAATTAAACAAGATAGGAAATGAACAAGATAAATCAGGGAAATAGAAACTTCTACATGGAAGACAATTACTTAATAAAATGTGCTTACTAGGAAAAGATTAGAAGACGTGCATCAGAAACCCCACTGGCATACTCAAGCTTTGTGTGATCATTTTTTAAGGAATTTTGGGTGCACTGGGATTTTTGGTGTAGCAAAGCAAGTCACTGAAAGATGCTTAATTTGCCAAAGGATAAATAAAAAGGTGATGAGAAAAACAACATTAGGAGGTCATGAGTTAGCTCGTCGACCATTTCAAAATATCCAAGCAGAAGTTTAGATTTGTTAGCTTCTGGATTTATTTGGAAAAAAAAACATTTAATCTAGAAGAAAGAGAATATGCCATATGTTAGACAGGAGATTTTAGGAGAATAAAAATCTTTGAAGTATCAGAAACAGCCGAGGAAAAAACCAAGAAAATAAAAAGGGGAAATGAAAGGGAGGGGAACAAGAGGAAAAGTCAGAAAGAGAGTGGGATCCTCTGCAGCTCTTGCCCCCTCCGTTGGCGGCCGAGGCGCCTGTCCCGGGTCCCGGCTCGCTGCCCGCCTCAGCTCCGCCTGCCCCGGTTTCCATCCCAGGTGCGGGCTCACTGCCCAGGGCAGCTCCAGCTGCCCCGGCGCTGGCGGTGAATTTGTGTGCCCTGGCCCCACTGCCCGGCCCGCGGCCGCTCTGCCGGCCATGCTGGGCAAGATGGGGTTGCTCTGTCCTGCCGCGTGGGCCGAGGTCACCGCGCCGACCGCACCGAGGGCGGGTCCCAGCCATCCCATCCCCGGCTGCCCTGCCCGTGCCAGCTGCGCTGGGCAGCGCCGCTGCTGCTGCCGGGGTCTCCCACCTGCCTTTTCTCTGCCGGGAGCTGCCGGATCAGCCGCCATAAGCCATGTGGGGGCTGCCCACGCTCCGGCTCGGCCTCCACGGGAAGATCCCCCTCTGGCGATTCCGGCAGCACACCCTGCCCACACTCCGACCGAGCCTCGGCGGGATATCCTCCCCTGACCCCTCCTGCTCTGAGTTACGTCCCCTTGGTAACCACAGCTCCTGCTGTTCAGGGAAACGCCCTCTCTCTACAGGAAGCACCTTATCGAAACACGAGGAGCTCATTTAAAAGGCAGCCCTCTCCAAATTCTTTCTCAAAACACGGGAGAAAGGCTACAGAAGGTAAAAAAGTGAAAGAGTTAGATGAAGGGATTGCTCTATTGCCGTGAAGAGAGGTTCCCATGGCAGGGATGCGCTGCCCCGCCCCGCGGGAGCCACCGGCGCCCCTGCCGGCCGTGCCCGGAACTGCACCCAAGGGGAAAGCGCCGCGGCCGAAAGGCCGGGACCGGCTCCGGGCTCTGTTTGTTGGCACTGCCGGAGCTGTTGATACACACTACTATTATTATATTATACACACTAGTAAAGAACCGTTATTCCTAATCCCATATCTTTGCCTGAGAGCCCCTTGATTTCACTATCCTAAAAATTAAGAGGGAGGGGGTTTGCATTCTCCATTCCAAGAGAGGCTTTTTCTGCCTTCCCAAGCAGACGCCTGTCTTGTAAAGCAAGACAAGCACCCACAGGCACTGAGGGGGGCTGCAGGAGGGGCAGAAGAAGGCCCTGCAGCACTTGGGCACAAAGGCCCAGCAGGTGAATGCAAGAAGGGAGCAGCAAAAGGCCAAGCTGAAGGCAGAGGCCAGGGCAGAGCTCCTACAGCCCCTGAGGGATCAGCCCCAGGGCCCAAGGGGGCCCCAGCACCCAGGGCACGGCTCGGCCACAAGCACCCGGCAGAGGCATTGCCCTCCTCGGCAGGGCACAGCCCACCCAAACAGCCCCTGGCAAGGAATCAGGGCTCCGGCTGCAGGGCACAAGGACACTGCAAGCAGAGACAGCAGCACCCTCAGGACCAGCAAGTCCAGCCCGTGATGGACATGGATTGGCAGGGCTGGCACAGCTCCCATCACACCAGGGACCCTCCACACTGGAGCCCTTGAGAACATTCAGGTGGGTCTGCATTGAGAGGAGGCATTTCCTGATGGACACAGGGGCCTCTCAATCTGCTCTGAATCTTAGACCTAAAGGGGAAAATAGTAAAGGAATATTTTAATTTTTAAGGGAATGAGTGGGAAAGATGAGCAGGTATGATTTGTTCAACCACTATTAGAAGCTGTGGGGGATAGGTTTGAAATAAATTTCTTTTTCTTCTTCCTGTGATTGTAATTAACTAGGAAGGAGTTTGAGAGCTGGATTTTAATACTGTAAAAAGGGATACAGAGGCCAGTTCTGTTGTACCTCTGTGTCAAAAGTCTGACAAGGCCTATGCTGAAGTGAACCCAGAAGTGTGGGCAGTCCCAGGGAAGTACAGAAAATTAGATATGGAGCCTCTACAAATTAAAGCAACCAGGACAAGCACTACCCTGTTCCAAGAGAGGGAAGGAAGGGCTCACAGCCTGGTATTGAGTCCCTGTTAAAGGCAGGGCTTTTGGAGCCAAGGGTGTCTCCCTACAACACTCCTATCTTGCCAGTCAACAAACTGGAGGGATGGACACAAGGAGGAAACACAGAATTTTCAAGTGTTAAAATGAAGATTAACTGAGGCGAGTGGCCTGGGCCTTCCAGACAGGGAAAAAGAATTTGAATTATAGGTGGACGTTAAACAGGGTCTTGCCAAAGGAATTCTTGTGCTAAAATGTTTAACCCAGTGGCCAGAGAGCAGCCTCATTGTCTGCAGAATTGTGCAGCCACAGCTTCCGTGGGAGCAGAGGCTGAAAACTGATGACAACAGGAGGATCTCCTAGAGTTCAAGTCTGGCATCAAGTTAAAGCTTTGACAACCAAAAGAGCCTCTAAATGGATGAGCAGGGCTCGGTTATTACAGTATGAAACTTGTTCAGTGGCACAGGAGGATTCAGAACTGAGGACAGGGCAAGGGTTTAACCCAGCCTCCTGTTTGAACAGCCTGGAGAGGGGCTGGCAAGGAACCCAGGACTGCACTCAAGGGACAGAGCTCCCGAGCCAGGCTGGGAGAGATTGATGGGACATTCCCTGGCCTGAGGGAGACAATGTGTTTGTGGATGGCTCTGCAAGGGCAGCAGAAGGGAAAAGAGCTACAAGACAGGCTGTTATTAAGGAGGGGGAATCAGACAAAGCGCAGGTCACCGGCCCATGCTCAGCTCAACCCGCGGAGCTGTGGGTGCTTGTAAGAGCCTGGCACTGAAATGCCCTGAGCAGGAAGGCTTCAATATCTTCTGCTGACACCATGGCACCTAACAGGGGGGCAAAAGCAATTCTGACTGCTTCAGCAAGCACTGGATCAGTTATTAACCTATTGCTAAAAGAAATAATTCAAAGATAATGGATTGTGGAAGCAATAGATTCAGATGGGGAACTCATTTTACAGGAAAGACCCTTCAGGGGGTTATGGCAGCTTTAGGAATACAATGGGACCTCCATAACCCCTGGCAAGCCCAGAGCTCGGGTTGGGTAGAAAGAATGAATGGGGAAATAAAGAAACACCTTTGGAAGCTGGAGATGGAAACCAAGATGCCATGGGTACAGCTTTTGCCATTGGCCTTGGCAAGAAAAAGAGCCAGACCCAAGGCAGATATTCAATTATCTCCCTTGGAATTCATGTCTGGAATTCCTTACCTGGGCAATTCTCCACCTAGTGCAGGGTGGAAATAAGGGATGTAAATGTAAGGCAGGCTGTAGCCAGGATCCTGTCTCCTGTGGAATCTCTCCCCCAGGAAGCTGGGCTGGCACAGAGCCTGCCCTGGGACTTTGCTGTTGCCAACACCCAGCCAGGCCATCGGCTCCTGCCTAAGGAGTGCAAAGCAGCACCACTGGTGGCCAAGGGGCCCACGCCAAGTGTCCCTGAGGCCAGAAACAGCCGCCAGCACAGCTGAGCACGGGGGGACCCCTCAGCCTGGCCTCAGGGGCTCTGAAGCCCCGGAGATTTGCACTTCCCGCCTGCAGCAGGACCATGGGAGCCGCCCCTGAGCCTGCCCTGAAGGCAACGCAGCAGCAGCCAGGGCTCCACAGCGGGCCAAGCCCCTGGGCCTGCCCACAGATCCTCTGCTCAAACCCTCGGGAATCCTGGCCACCCTCCCCTGGCACCTCCAGCCACTGCGGCCAAGCCTCGCTGCCGCTGCTGCAGCTCCAGCGCTGGCTGGGCCTGCACTGCCACAGCTGCTGGGGAGCACCGCGGCACAATTCCACCCTGGGGCTCACTCACACCCACACTCTGGGCTGCCTGCGACTGCACTGCTGCAAAATGTACCCATCCTGCTTCTTTTAAATCTTATTTCTCTGCTCAGAAAGGTTTCTCTACTCAAAGGTTTGCCTTTGGGAAAGAAATTTTAAAGGTTTTATTTAAGGGGTTCCCAGTCTGTTTGGATGTTAAACTCATCTCCACCACTCAATGGAGACGAGTTTAACATCCGAACAGACTGGGAATAGCCCAAAAGACACCCACAGAGATAACGACCAACAACAAAACATCAACGCCCCGCAGCAAACAGCAACCAACAGCTACCCCAGACACTGCCCCCGCACAGCTGGAGACACCTGGTCTGGAAAAGGCTGAGAAGGAAATCCAGGAGTGTGGGCGGAATTCACAGCAGAGGGGAAGAAATCCGAGTCTAATAGGAAACCAAACACTAAAAACTTACACGACTTGGAAGCAATGAACATTAAAGCAGTGGATTTAGATTGGTTCAGACTACGTAAAGTTTAGGAAAAATCGAGTAAAACTGACATGTCATGGAATGATGTTTTCTGCACAGCCGGGCTATGTGTGGATGAAAGTATTTCTGTTGCACATCCTGGCCAGAACCAAGCAATGCCTTGACTCTCTCACACGAAAGAGATTCTTGGAGAGTTTTTGTTTTCCCTACAGTTTCAGTGATAAGATTACAACATGAGAAACATTTTTTATAATAATCCTACTTTATATTGTCAGGTAGGTTTGGGACAGAAGGGTGAGAATCAATTTTTGGTCAGGGTTTTTCCATGTTCGCCTTTATGTTGCATTTTGCAAAATTGAAGAGCTTTAACCGTGATACTTTTAACTCTTAAATAGTTAATACTTTTTTAAAAAAAGGCAGATTCCGGGGGCCACATGTGACTCACCAGATGGCAGCCCTGGAAGAGAAGCTTTGGTTCTAGTCAGCCAGGAGAGGAGCTTTAGGAATGCAAATGAACCCTGCTGGGCAAAGCCTGGCCAATGTACCTGGGTCTCTTGCCTGGGGCAGGAATTGGGCTGATTCCCCCTGCCCCTCACCCCGAGCTCTGCCTGCTTGCACTGATGGAATTTGCACAGCTCAAGGCAGAGCCCGGGGTGAGGATATCTGACCCTGCAACAGAAACGGGTGAAGCTGCACAGGGAAACAGCAAATGGAGAATGTTGGGAAAACTTCACTATAAATAAATGGGGGGGAATCATCCCTCTGCCCACTCCAACGTGTGCTGTCACTGTCTATGTTATATAGGGTGGATTAGAGCACTGAGATGTTCTTGCTACCACAAGTTCCGGGAAATCAGTTGGGAATCCAAGTATTTGATGATTTAATTAGAGAAAAATGGTCAATTGATGCAGCCCTGGCTGGAGAGAGCGGCCAAAGATGGGGAGAAGATGAATGGCCAGCAGAACAAATCCTACAACACCATGGACCAGCCCCTGGGAACCCAAACCAATTCATATCAGGAGCCACAGAACCCATTCCTCATTTCAATGGCACCATTAGATTACAAGCTGCCCTCGGAATAACCAACCAGACAGCTCCAGCTCCTGACCTTCCTGCTGAGCAATCCACTGAAATGAGGAACACAACATTTCACCATGGGATGGGATCAGATCATCTGTTAGCAGAGAAAAGAGGAGTTTGTGGAAAATCAAATGACTCAAACTGGTCTTGGCAAATAGATGACAAAGCCAAAGTGGTGAAACAGATAACAAAGGAAACAAAAAAGCAGCTCATGTACCAGTCCAAACGTGGAAAGGATGGGAATGGGACATGGTTTTGTGGTTCCCTGGCAGACCATGGGTTAAACGAATGCTGCTTCTGCTCTGATGTGCTACAGCACCTCTCACCTTTTTACCATGCTCCGCACCTTGAGAGTGCAGCTCATTCAGCAGCTGAGCGAGGGGCCAGGGACTTGTAGATAAGGAAGTAACGGGCGAAACCACCAGCTTCAATAAATGTTATTAATTAACATGGACTGCTGCTCGCAGAAAGTCCCGCTAAATTCCTGAACGTCGAGAACAAAAAAGACTTAACAGAGCCGTGAATATCGGCTGTTCTACAAAAGTGGGGGTGCACATTAACGAGGACGTGCAGTTGGCAGATCGGGAGGTCTGAACCTTCCAAGTACCTCAGCCAGTGGGCAAAGGGAGAGGGAGATGAGGCGGGAAAATGAGGATAAAAAGGAGGCTGCGAACTACAACAATGGCAGCGAGCGCACGGCAAATGCGCCACGGCCTCTCCCTCTGCTCAGCAATAAAGTCACTTGTACAGGACTCCTCTGTCTCCTCGGGGCACAGAAACCTCCGGCCACGTGAATTTCCCCGCACAGCCCCGGGCACGGGGCAGCCGCCCCTGTGCCAGCCACAGGAACCGGGCCGAGCCAGCGCTGCTCCGGCAGCGGCTCCTGCCGAGGCAGCGGCCGCAAGGAGACCGCGGGCAGCCGCTCCCGCAGCGCCCTCACGGCAGCGGCACCACGGGCCGGACACGGCACAAGGAACCCGCCTGAGCCCCCTGCCGCCCCCGAGGCCCGCAGCGAGCCCCGAGCCCCCGCACAACCCAGCGCGGCTCCCACCTGCGCTGCGGCCGCCTCCCAGCTCCGCCGCCGCCTCACCGGTGGCTCCCGCTCGCTCCCAGTATGGTCCAAATCACTCCCGGTAGGATCCCAGTTGCCTCCGACACGGTCCCAGCGGCTCCCAGTCATGCCCTGTATGGTTCCTTTCACTCTCAGTCCCTCTCAGTAAGAGCCCAGTGTGGCCCCAGGCACTTCCAGTATGAGCCCGGTCACACCTTACCCGATGCCATTTGCCCCCGCTGTGGTCCCAGTTGCTGCCAGTATAAGTCCAGTCACCTCCAGTTTGATCCCAGTTACTCCCAGACACTCCCAGTACTATGCCAGTCACTCCAAGTGTCACCCCATCAGTCCCAGTATGATCCCAGTATGACCCCAGCATGGGGCAGCTGCTCCCAGTATGATCCCAGTTGCTCCCTGCATTATTCCAGTTTCTCTTCTTCACCCCTACTACAGATCTGATCACTCCCAGTATGATTCCAGTCAGTCCCAGGATGATCCAAACCATTCCCAGTCCCTCCCAGTCCAATCTCAATTGTCCCCTGCATGTTCCCAGTAGCCCTCAGTGTGGTCCCAGTATATCCCAGTATGATCTCTGCTGCCTCAGTTCTGCTCCCAGTGGGTTCTTTTCCCAGTCTGTCCCAGTCCATTCCAGTCTGTCCCAGTCTCTCTCCAGCAGCTGCTGCCCACCCCCCCTCCCAACCCCATTCCCGGGCACTGGGACCCCCCCCTGCACCCCCTTATCGTGCACCAACACCCCCCTGCACCCCCTTTCCCGGGTATCCTCCTCTCCCAGCCCCTGGATCCCCCATTTCCGTGAGCCCAGGGAGCCCCGGGCCCCCATTCCCGGCCAGCCCGGGGCACCTCAGCCCCAGCCTCCCTTTGCTGGGAAACCCGGCCTGGGCACGGGGCTCTGCGGCCGCTCTGGGATTTATGATCCCCCAAAGGAAAGGGAGAGAACAGCAGAGAGAGCGAGAGAGAAGGAGATTGGGAATCAGGGATCGGGTCCCAGCGCCCAGCCCTGCTCCGCCGGGGGTGGGACCCGCACCCGCAGCAAAAATTGGCTCCGCTGCTCCCGCTGCTTGCCCGGCTTTGGGCCGAGCCCAGCGGGGTCCGGGCAGAGTTTGAGCGCAGGGCCGGGAGTTCAGCAGAGCCCGGCCCGGGGGTCCCGCAGGGCGCGGCCCTGGAGGGTCCCAGACGGATCCCCGAGGGATCCAGAGGGGTGCCAGGGGGGATCCAGGTGAATTCCCTGGAATTCGCCCTTTCCCCCTCCCCCCGCGCTCCCTCGGGCACTTTGGCTTTCGCGTCTCTGCAGCCGCGATCGGGGACGGCTGCGATGGCCCCAGCGCTGGGGCTGGGGGTGCTCCGGGGGCTCCTGGGGCTCCTGGGGGACCCGGGGGCCGCGACCAAAGGTGAGTGGGACCCCCCGAAACCGGGACCCCCCTGAACCGCAATTCCCGGGTACCGGGACCCCCTTGATCTTCCATTCCCGGGCAGGGGAACCCTCCTGAACCCCCATTTTGGGTCATGCCACCCCCCCTCACTCCACTTCCCCAGCACCGGGACCCCCCTGTACCCCCTCATCTGGCACCGAGATCCCCTGAACCCCCATTTCTGTTCACCGGGACCCCCCTGAACCGCAATTCCTGGGCACCGGGAACTCCCTAAACCTCCATTCCCGGGTACCGGGACTCCCCTGAACCCCCATTTTCGGTCCTGTGACCCCCTCAGCACCCTTTTTCAGCACCGGGACCCCCCTGAAGCACGCGGACCCCCTTGAGCGCCCATTTCTGGGCACAGGGACCCCCCTGTACCCCCTTGCCCAGCATTGGCACCGCCCTGTACCCCCTCATGTGGCCCCAGGACTCCCCTGAATCCCCATTTCTGGTCACCAACGCCCCCGGAACCGCAATTCCCGGCCACCGGGACCCCCTTGAATCCCGAATTCCTGGAAGGAAACTCCCCCCGAACCCGCATTCCCCGGCACGGGAACCCCCTGAACCCCAATTTTTGGGCACTGGGACCCCCCTGCCCCCCCTAATCCGGGCCTAGGATCCTCCCGCATCCCCGTCAGTGCTCTGGGACGCCCTGCACGCCCATTCCCGGCCACCTCGTCCTTCCCAGACCCCAGACCCGCCCTTTTCCTCGGCTTTTGGACCCCCAGATCTCCCAAATTTCGGCGTCCCCCCAGTTCTTCATTCCCGGCGCTTCCTGGAAGGGGTTCCAGGGGATCCCGGAGGGTCCCCTGGGGTTCCAGGGGGTCAAGAGACCCCCCTTGAACGTTCATTTTGGGGCACTGGGACCCCCCCTGTACCCCCTTCCTCAGCCCCGATAACCCCTGCATCCCCTTATCTGCAGCCTGGAACCCCCTGAGCCCCCATTCCCGGGCAGGGAAACCGCCCTGAACCCCAATTTCTGGGCACCGGGATCCACTACATCCCCTTATCCGGCACCAGGACCCCCTGAACCTCAATTTTCAGGCACCAGGACCCCTTGAACCCCGGAACTCGGGAATGGAACCCCCTGGAACCCCATTCCTGGGCACCGGGACCCCAGTGCATCCCGTTATCTGGCCCTGGGACCCCCTGCACCCCTTTTCCCAACACCAGATCCCAGCCAGGCCATTATCTGGCACCGGCACCCCTGAACCCCCCATTCCTGGGCACCGGGACCCCACTGCATCCCCTTATACAGCACCAGGACCCCCTGAGCCCCCATTCCACTGCACCAGGACCCCCGTGCACCCCCATATCTGAGACTGGAACCCTCCCAAACCCTCCGTTCTCAGGCACAGGGACCCCCCCCCCTGCACCCCCTTATCCAGCACGGGGACCCTCCTGCACCCCCTCATGCAGCACCAATGCCCCCCCGCACCCCCTTTCCCGGCCCTCCCCCTCTCAGACACCCCAGCCCCCGCTTTTCCTTGACCCCAGCACCCCCTGGACCCCCACTCCTGCCTTCCACAGCCCCCACCCACCACCTTCCTCAACACCGGGGCCCGTGCACCCCCTTTCCTGGGCACAGGGACCCCCTGGACACCCCATTGTTATAAAATTGACTCAAAACGAGTAATTTCCAATCAAAGAATTTATTAATTATGGAAGCAGTTATACTACGTAAGCAAAGGCTCAGCGCTGGGCGACAGGGGAGTCTCCGCTCCACCTACTGCCGCCCCAACTAGTTTCTGATTCAGTCCTTTTATCCTCTCCATCCTTCAGGAGTCCATGTTATCTCGGAGTTCTCTGCGCCTGCGCTGGTTGTTGCTAGGGGGTCATCCTTCTGTCTCCTGGTGGTCGGTGATAAAGGCTGCGGAGTCTTCCTCAGCCGCGTCTTCTTCACCCTATGTCCTTATTTGGTGACTTCTCTGTGGAAAATTACCAAAATCTTATGATTAACGCAATATGTGCCCTATCAAGCTTAAGGAAGCAAATGTCCTGCCTTGCAAACTGTGCCCTATCAAGCTTAAGCAAGCAAATATCCTGCCTTGCAGACTGTTTATCTGCCCCTGCCCCTTCCCCAGCTTTTCCCTGGTCATTATCTCTGTGAGTTATCTGCTTGTACCATTTGTCAGCGGGAAAGGTTTCCCTGCTGGGTGTTTATCTGCCCCTGCCCTTTCCCCAGCCTTTCCCTGGTCGTTATTTCTGTGAGTTATCTGTTTGTACCATTTGCTGTGTGGGACTATGTGTGGGCTCCTGCAACCCCTTCCCTGGTATCCTTGTGGCTCATATCTCATGAAGTAGTACAGAAATAGTCAGCAGACAACTCTTGTAACACACTGGTCTCTTTTTCATGACGAACAAAATGTAGTCCCTCATCTCAATCCCCCCTTTGTTTTGATACTCAATTTTGTTCGTCAAAACGCTCTAATTCCCTTTTGCTGAGCTCCAGAGATTCTTCTGGATCATCCATCTTCAAGGTTTCGTATTTTGCTCGTGTGAGCATAAGGTGAGCAGCTTCTAATCTGCCTTTTACAATGCTAATCAATTTATTAAAAATACAAGGGCCAAACGTGAGTCCCAATAGTAAGAGAAGTAGTGGACCCGCTATCGTTGATAATAAAGTTGTAAGCCAAGGAGAATAGTTAAACCAAGATTCATACCAGCTTTGGTGTTTTTCCCTTTCTCTTTGTCTTCTTTCTAGCCCCTCCCTTAGTTTTGCCATTGAGTCCCGTATAATTCCGCTCTTGTTTACATATGTGCAGCATTCTTCTCTTAAAGCAGCACATAGTCCTCCTTGTTGCAGGAATAATAGATTTAACTCCCTTCGATTTTGTAAGGCTACCTCTGCTAGGGAATCTAATGTTTCTGTGAGGTCTTTGATGGAGGTTTCGATCCTCCTGAGGTCTTCATCTACAGAGGCTCTTAGTTCTTGGAATCCTCGGTGTTGCTGTATGAGTGAGGCTATTCCTCTTCCTGTCCCGGCTGCAGCTATTCCTAGTAACATTGCTACAGTGAAGGTTGTGAATATTTCCCGTTTCACTATGTGGGGTCCTATATTTTGATATTGTTCATAAACGTACTCTACGGGGTGGTAAAGGACTCTGGGTACTATCAATACTTGAATACAAAAGTCACTGGATTCATTAAATCGGTCTATATTTATACATGGGGTGACTCCGAGAGTGTTACAGACCCATTTAGTATTTGCTGCTGGCAGTATCCAGCTGGCAGGTTTCTTAGGGTCACTCAAATTCCCCATAACCTGACATAGATGTCGTTTTTCCACTGGTACTCGTCCTATACATCTTCCTCTCCCCGTTACCCTTGCCAAGGTTATCCCTCTCGATTCTTCTCCTTCTTTTTTCCATAGGCACCTAGCTGGGTTGGTCCCATTTACTCGTCTGCTTTTTGCCGTTACCCCTATGGCTTCATAGAACGGGGGGTTTACGGTGTAACACAGCCAACATTCCTCAGTTAGATTTGGATGGGTCTCATTCAGGACTAGGAAAGTGGCCTGTAATATTTTCCACAAGTCCCCTTCTCCCGGGTTTTCAGGTCCTCGGGTCGAATTAGTAAAGTTTTGCTTATACATTTCTGGAAGACTAGTGGTTGGGGCTGTTTCTGATTCATTTCCATTATTTTCTCCTAGCGTTAGTTCTCCAGCTATCGCCTGGTTTGGTCCAATTGGTTCAGGGTCGTGTGGCACGGTTGTCTTTTGGATTATAAAGTGCCCCCCTCTGTCTGTCCCTGGTTCCCATAATCGGGCTCCCCACATTTTCCCTAATAACCAGACTTGGTCATGTGGTTTTGTCACATTAATGTAAATCATATTGCATGTTCCATCTAACCCTCCTTCTTTCTGGGTATATGTGGAAGTGGGCTGTGTACACCCGTATGGACCCCATCCAGTTCTGATAAACCCGTCCTCGTTCCCCCCAAAGGAGCTTACTGATACACAGTCCCAATAAGCACAGTAAAAGTGTCCTGGATAGTTACAATACCCTTTTCCCGGGTTTGAGCTTGGACAAAAATAATATCCAAACTGATTTAAACATGGATTTACAGGTATTAAATCACACAAAGTACATAAAAAGCTGGGTGCGCCAGATGTGATTTTGGTCTGGAGAACATACTGGTCTTCCCATCTAATCAGTGACCATTTGAAGGGTTGATGTGAATACCCTTCTGCCCCTGAACTTGTTACGATGCACCAGAAAAGAATTAAGGCTTGTAATTTGGGGCTGTCATTGTCGGAGCTCAGGTTGAATTTTACCTTTGGTTTCCCCAGTGGTGGGTTACCAATCCTGGGGCAGGACGGCCAACATTTCCTGGACATCCCATATGGGGGTCGGGGCTTCCGACGGACTCCACTGGTTATTACCTCTCTGCCTCGCCCGACGACTCGGTTGCTGCGAGCCTCGGGGTTTGCCATCTTCTCGGCAGCAGAGGTATTCTTCAGGAGCCGGATAAACCTCCCGTTTCCACTTTTTAGCACTGGCGGCCCAGTTATCAGCTTTTATTAATGAGAGGTCACGCCGCAAATTGGGGGCTTTCTTCCGACACACCACTTCCAGGATGTCCAGGAGAAAGGGGATCGGTTCGTTAGGGTGGTAGCAGAACCGATCAGGATTTACGCCTTTGGAAAAGGTTTCCCACCACTCGTCAGATCCAAGCTTTACCTCCCCCGTAGCAACTCTGCTACTAAGAATGATAGAAGTTAGTCTCCTCTCTTTCTCATAGCACGGCGTGCAAATTCCCCTAGGTGTTCTACCACTCCGACAATGAGACCACCAAGGTTCGTGACACAATTTACAGGAAAAGCATACAAGGGGGTGACAGTCACAATCGAACCAGTTACACTTTAACCTAATATCTTTGTTTTGTGCTTTTTCCCCCTTCCACCATGGGTGCCCTTTATGTTCTAATCTCGGGGACTTAAAGTAGGGCTTTCTCAACTCGTCCTCTAAGAGTTTGCAATATCCAAGAGCCTCCCGATTCCCTATTAGGTGGGTTTGGAGATAATGGTTATCTCCAACCCAGATTATTATCCAAATCATTTATCAGTTCGTTTCAGCTTTAATTTGGTTTCTCCCGGGAGACTGCAAACCTCCCAGCTGTGAGGGGGTTTTACCGGTCCTTTTATGCGACTAGCATGAGTCCATCCTTTTTCAGCGGTTCGTATGGCTGCCTCTGTGGTGAGGAGTACTTGGAACGGTCCTTCCCACCTTGGAGTCAAGGGGTTTTCTTTCCAGCTTTTCACGAGCACCCAATCTCCTGGCTGTACCTGGTGTAAGATAAAATCTAAAGGAGGCCGTTGTGCTAACATACCTTTTTCCCATAATGCCTTTCTGTACTTTGTCAATTCCACCAAATATTTTTGCGTACATGTGTCATTAATGACAGGATGTTCGTTAGGATTTTCTAGGTTATACGGCATCCCATACATCATTTCAAAGGGTGATACCCCTAAATCAGCTCTAGGTCTTGTTCTTATATTTAGCAATGCTAGAGGAATACATTTAACCCAGGTCAAATTGGTTTCTGCTACCAGTTTGGTCAATTGCTTTTTTATTTCCCCATTCATTCGTTCAACTCGTCCAGAGCTCTGGGGATGCCAGGGGGCATGTTGTTCCCACCGTATGCCCAGAGCTGTTGCTAAGTTTTGAGTAACTTGGGAAATAAAATGCGGCCCTCTATCTGAGTCAATGACTTCTGGGACCCCATATCTCGGGATTATCTCTTCCATCAATATTTTCGTAACTACTTTGGCTGTTTCTCTTACGGTTGGGAAGGCTTCCACAAAATGTGTTAGGTGGTCCACCAAGACCAAGAAATATTTGGTTCTCCCTACTTTGGGGAGCTCGGTGAAATCTATCTGAATGTGGGAGAAAGGCCTTTTCGCTAGCGGTCGGCCTCCCTCTGGTAATTTTCTCAAATTTTTTCTATTTACTTGTAAGTAAATTAGGCATCCTCTGGTTACTTGTTTGGCAATGTCCCAGATTCCCACACTCACATACTTTGCAGCAAAATAATCTACCAGTCCCTGTGATCCCCAATGTGTTTTTTGATGTATCTTAGTCAGTAATCTATGTGCCAATGCTCTAGGTATTATTTCTCTGCCATCTGCTAATTTCCATGCTCCTTGTGCATCCCTTTTAGCTCCTAGTTTTTGTATTTTATTCTCTTCCTCTTTATTAAACTTGATGTCGGGGTCAGGTTCTGGCGTTTGGGAGTGTTCTATGTTTTCCTGCAAAGTGAGGAGTCTCAGGGCAGCCCGTTTAGCCTCCTGGTCAGCTGCATTATTTCCCCTACTTCTCAAATCCAGTCCTTTTTGGTGACCTTTCAGGTGAACTATAGCTATTTTTCGGGGTTTTCGTAGGGCACTGAGCACGTCTAATATTAATTTACGGTGAACTAAATCTTTCCCTTGTGAATTTATTAGTCCTCTTTCCTCCCATATTTTGCCAAATGTATGGACTACCCCATAGCTATATTTCGAGTCCGTAAAAATAGTCCCATCTTTTCCTGTTAACCATTCCAGGGCTCGTAGTACAGCATATAGTTCACATGCTTGGGCGGACCAGGATCCACTAAGGGGTCCCGATTCTATCACTTCCAGGTTGGGTCCCCTTATGATAGCATATCCTGATTTTCTCCTTCCCTCAACTACTCTGGAGGATCCATCCACAAACAGTCTTCCTCCTTTTTCCAATTCTTCTTCTTCCAAATCTGGTCTGATTTTTGTCCGTTCTTCTATAGTCACTATACAATCATGTGTTAGTGCTTCTTCTGGTCCTCCATATAAGAAGGAAGCTGGATTTTGGATATTAGTAGTTTCTAGAGTTAAATTTGGAGCCTCAATTAATATTCCTTCATATTTTAGAAGCCTTGCGTCTGAGATCCATTTTTCAGCCTTTTGCTGTAAGACTCCCCGTATGTTATGGGGGGACAGCACTTTCAGGCTGCTATTAAATGTAATTTTCCGGGCTTCTTCTACCAAAAGAGCACATCCTACAATTGCTTGTAAGCACGTAGGCCATCCTCTGCTTACTGGGTCCAAGATCTTTGATAGATAAGCCACCGGTTTCCTTTTCTCTGCCCATTCTTGAGTAAGGACCCCATATGCGACCCCCTTGTCTACGTTTATGAACAAAAAGAAGGGTCTATTAGTATTAGGTAAACTTAATACCGGGGCATGGATTAGGCTCTCTTTAAGCTCTTGCAGCCTTTCGGTGTCCTCCTGATCCCATTTTAGGAGTCCCTCTTGAGTAAGTTTCTGATACAAGAAAGTCGCCTTACTACTGTAGTTTTCAATCCATTGTCGACAATAACCAGTTAGTCCAAGTATTTGCCTGATTTGTCTCTTATTTCTTGGAATTGGTAATGCTAAAATCGCCTGTATTCGTTCGGGGTCTATTCTCTTCTCTCCTTTCTTTAGATAATGGCCTAGGTATTTTACTTCTTCTTCAACAAAATGTAGTTTTGCCTTGGAGACTTTCAATCCCTTTAAGCCTAAAAAGTTCAATAACTTAATACTTTCTTTCCGTACATTCTCTTCCTGCTGCCCCGCCAGGAGTAGATCATCTACGTATTGGATTAATGTAACCCCTGGCCCCACTTGGTAATCCTGTAAAATTTGCTCTAAAGCCTGCCCGAAGAGATTAGGGGACTCAGTGAATCCTTGAGGGAGTACCGTCCATCTTAATTGTTGTCTCCTTCCCGTATCGGGGTCTTCCCATTCAAATGCAAAATAATCCCGGCTTTCTTTAGCCAAAGGGCATGCCCAAAAGGCATCTTTGAGATCTATAACACTGTACCATAAATTCTCAGGCCCCAGTTTAGTCAAGAGGGTATAAGGATTTGCCACCACCGGGAACTGCGCTACATTCGCTTGTTTATTTCCCTTAAATCATGCACCAATCGATAGGTGCCGTTTGGCTTTTTAACTGGTAGGATGGGAGTATTGAACGGAGACATACAGGGTTCTAACAATCCATTATCCAACAACCTTTCTATTTCTGGTTTTAATCCTCGTCTCCCTTCTGGGGATAATGGGTATTGCTTAATTCGGACAGGGACATCTGGATTTTTGATAGTTACCGAAAATGGAGTGATTTTTAGCTGTCCCACGCTCTCAGGCATGTACCAGACTTCGGGGTTAATTTGCTTTTCATCTTCTACCCTTAAAGGGCATAATTTAATTTTTAATTCCTTATTATCTACACCTATACTAATCCCTAATTCTATAATCATGTCTCGCCCGAGCAGATTATAATCTGACTCGGGTACCAATAATAGATTTCCCATCCCTATTTTGGATCCTGATTCTATAGTCACATTTTTTATGATTTGTACTTCAAAAGGTTCCCCTTTTGCCCCTATGACAGTGGCAGTTTCTTTAGAGATGGTACATCCTTTTGGTAGGTTCTGTACCGTGGATCTTTCTGCCCCCGTATCTACCAAGAATTCCATTTCTTGGTTGTGGGGACCCACTTTAAGTTTTATCAAGGGCTCTTTATGATTTTTCCGGGTCCCCACCAAATAGAGCCCCTGACCCCCCTAGTCCATTTGGAACTGCTTCTCGTCTCTGATTCGGACTCTACATTCTCGCTTAAAATGCCCTTTTTTTCCGCAATAAAAACACACCTTCACCCCTTCTGACTCCCCTATACTTTTCTCTTTTTGTTCACTCGAACCTCCCTTTCGCCCTTCTCTTTGGTACCTCCCCCCACCTGTTGCTGCGACCATCAACCTTACTTGTCTGCGGTCTCTTTCGTCGTCCCTATGGACATATACTTTCTGTGCCTCCCTAAGCAGTTCATCCAGCCCCCTGTCCTGCCAGTCCTCTAATTTCTGGATTTTCTTCTTTATGTTGTCCCACGATTTTAAAACGAAATGGACTTTCAGCATTGACTGTGAAGTTTGGCTATCGGGGTCCATTCCGGAGTACAATCATAAGTTCCGCCGTAATCTCTCGAGCCATTCCGTAGGCGACTCGTCCTTCTTTTGCCTATCGTTGAATGCCCGATCTATATTTTGCCCCCTCAGGACTGAGTCCCTAATCCCCTGAATAATTATGGTCCTTAAATCCTGCATATGTGTTCTATGTGCCGCATTTTGGTGGTCCCAATGGGAGTTCTGTAGGAGCCATTTAGCGTCCGCAGCCGGGCCTTGGACATGCTGCGTGTCCCAAATACACATTCCTTCCCTTCTTATCATATTCCGTTCTTCAGTAGAGAACAGAATGCCCAAAATGGACTGCATTTCTTCCCAGGTATAGATGTTTGGTCCTAAGAACTGGTCGACCCTCTCGGCTACCCCAAAAGGGTCCTCTAATAAATGTCCCATGTCCTTCTTAAAGTCTCGTACATCTGCCAAACTCAAGGGGACAGTAATAAATCCTATACCCGCCTGTGGTCCACCCATGGGCATCTCCCGTAGAGGGAATAACCCCGTCTCAACCCTACTGCGGCTCCTTGTAATCGGGCCTTGGTAACTGGTTTGGTTAACCTCCCCTTGGTTACCCTCTTCATCATTGTTCGGTGCAGGTGGTTGTGGAGGTGGTGGGGCATTGGGTGCTGGCGGTGGGACATATGGGGGCGGTGCTATAATTAAGTCGCCCAAATGATTGTCCCTCTTCCCCTTTTTGTCCGGATCCCCTTTCCCTTCTCTTAATTGGAAAACATACACTTCGGGTCTTGCTACCCATATTTTGGCATAATCACTCTCCTCTTGAGAGAAGGGCTCTTTAGAATTTACCCATAGGTTCAAGTCCTGTCGAACCCAGTCTTCAGATGATCCAAACACGGGCCAAAAAATTTTTTGGAAATCTCTTTCCCACCCCATACTTCCATGCAATAATGTATCATTCTGGCCCTATCCTTAGTCTCGGTCCCCGGGTAATGCTTCCAATTACTAAGCATAAATCCTAGGGGACTGTCCCTTGGAATGGGGGGGAGTTTGACTTGGGTTGGGGTCTTGCTTTTCCCCTGCCCCATTCGTCCGGAGTGCCTTCTTTCACTCTCAAATTCCTTTCACTTCCCCTTTTTCGTGGCCCGAGCCCTCGTGGGTCTACGGGAACCGCACTACTCAAGGGTCCGCACTCACTTGGAGAGTCCGGCTGCCGGCCCTCCTCTCATTCACACTTGTCCACCGCCACACTCCGGGATCCCAACCCCGCCCGAACGGATTCCCTTTTATACTTACGCGTCCTGCGTCTTCGTCCGGACTCCGTGCACAGATTATTAAGGGGTTCACCGGTATAATTTGTCCCGTTTGCTTACTAGTATATATTTTAGGGTCGTCGGTGAGAGTGGCGGAGGTTCTCCCAGAGGGGCCACCCGGAAAGCACTGGATGAGGCGCCCCCCACTCTGGGTAGATCTTACCCGATCCAAACTCTCATCTGAGTCACGGCACCAAACTGTTATAAAATTGACTCAAAACGAGTAATTTCCAATCAAAGAATTTATTAATTATTGAAGCAGTTATACTACGTAAGCAAAGGCTCAGCGCTGGGCGACAGGGGAGTCTCCGCTCCACTACTGCCGCCCCAACTAGTTTCTGATTCAGTCCTTTTATCCTCTCCATCCTTCAGGAGTCCATGTTATCTCAGAGTTCTCTGCGCCTGCGCTGGTTGTTGCTAGGGGGTCATCCTTCTGTCTCCTGGTGGTCGGTGATAAAGGCTGCGGAGTCTTCCTCAGCTGTGTCTTCTTCACCCTATGTCCTTATTTGGTGACTTCTCTGTGGAAAATTACCAAAATCTTATGATTAACGCAATATGTGCCCTATCAAGCTTAAGCAAGCAAATGTCCTGCCTTGCAAACTGTGCCCTATCAAGCTTAAGCAAGCAAATGTCCTGCCTTGCAGACTGTTTATCTGCCCCTGCCCCTTCCCCAGCTTTTCCCTGGTCGTTATCTCTGTGAGTTATCTGCTTGTACCATTTGTCAGCGGGAAAGGTTTCCCTGCTGGGTGTTAATCTGCCCCTGCCCTTTCCCCAGCCTTTCCCTGGTTGTTATTTCTGTGAGTTATCTGTTTGTACCATTTGCTGGGTGGGACTATGTGTGGGCTCCTGCAACCCCTTCCCTGGTATCCTTGTGGCTCATATCTCATGAAGTAGTACAGAAATAGTCAGCAGACAACTCTTGTAACACACTGGTCTCTTTTTCATGACGAACAAAATGTAGTCCCTCATCTCAATTCCCCCCCATTTATTTATAGGAAAGTTTTCCCAACATTCTCCATTTGCTGTTTCCCTTTGCAGCTTCACCCTGCTTTTTTAAAAAAAAGTATTAACTATTTAAGAGTTAAAAGTATCACAGTTAAAGCTCTTCAATTTTGCAAAATGCAACATAAAGGCGAACATGGAAAAACCCAGATCAAAAATTGATTCTCACCCTTCTGTCCCAAACCTACCTGACAATATAAAGTAGGATTATTATAAAAAATGTTTCTCATGTTGTAATCTTATCACTGAAACTGTAGGGAAAACAAAAACTCTCCAAGAATCTCTTTAGTGTGAGAGAGTCAAGGCATTACTTGGTTCTGGCCAGGATGTGCAACAGAAATACTTTCATCCACACATAGCCCGGCTGTGCAGAAAACATCATTCCATGACATGTCAGTTTTACTCGATTTTTCCTAAACTTTACGTAGTCTGAACCAATCTAAATCCACTGCTTTAATGTTCATTGCTTCCAAGTCGTGTAAGTTTTTAGTGTTTGGTTTCCTATTAGACTCGGATTTCTTCCCCTCTGCTGTGAATTCCGTCCACACTCCTGGATTTCCTTCTCAGCCTTTTCCAGACCAGGTGTCTCCAGCTGTGCGGGGGCAGTGTCTGGGGTAGCTGTTGGTTGCTGTTTGCTGCGGGGCGTTGATGTTTTGTTGCTGGTCGTTATCTCTGTGGGTGTCTTTTGGGCTATTCCCAGTCTGTTCGGATGTTAAACTCGTCTCCATTGAGTGGTGGAGATGAGTTTAACATCCGAACAGACTGGGAACCCCTTAAATAAAACCTTTAAAATTTCTTTCCCAAAGGCAAACCTTTGAGTAGAGAAACCTTTCTGAGCAGAGAAATAAGATTTAAAAGAAGCAGGATGGGTACATTTTGCAGCAGTGCAGTCGCAGTCAGCCCAGAGTGTGGGTGTGAGTGAGCCCCAGGGTGGAATTGTGCCGCGGTGCTCCCCAGCAGCTGTGGCAGTGCAGGCCCAGCCAGCGCTGGAGCTGCAGCAGCGGCAGCGAGGCTTGGCCGCAGTGGCTGGAGGTGCCAGGGGAGGGTGGCCAGGATTCCCGAGGGTTTGAGCAGAGGATCTGTGGGCAGGCCCAGGGGCTTGGCCCGCTGTGGAGCCCTGGCTGCTGCTGCGTTGCCTTCAGGGCAGGCTCAGTGGGGCTCCCATGGTCCTGCTGCAGGCGGGAAGTGCAAATCTCCGGGGCTTCAGAGCCCCTGAGGCCAGGCTGAGGGGTCCCCCCGTGCTCAGCTGTGCTGGCGGCTGTTTCTGGCCTCAGGGACACTTGGCGTGGGCCCCTTGGCCACCAGTGGTGCTGCTTTGCACTCCTTAGGCAGGAGCCGATGGCCTGGCTGGGTGTTGGCAACAGCAAAGTGCCAGGGCAGGCTCTGTGCCAGCCCAGCTTCCTGGGGGAGAGATTCCACAGGAGACAGGATCCTGGCTACAGCCTGCCTTACATTTACATCCCTTATTTCCACCCTGCACTAGGTGGAGAATTGCCCAGGTAAGGAATTCCAGACATGAATTCCAAGGGAGATAATTGAATATCTGCCTTGGGTCTGGCTCTTTTTCTTGCCAAGGCCAATGGCAAAAGCTGTACCCATGGCATCTTGGTTTCTATCTCTGGCTTCCAAAGGTGTTTCTTTATTTCCCCATTCATTCTTTCTACCCAACCCGAGCTCTGGGCTTGCCAGGGGGGTTATGGAGGTCCCATTGTATTCCTAAAGCTGCCATAACCCCCTGAAGGGTCTTTCCTGTAAAATGAGTTCCCCATCTGAATCTATTGCTTCCACAATCCATTATCTTTGAATTATTTGTTTTAGCAATAGGTTAATAAGTGATCCAGTGCTTGCTGAAGCAGTCAGAATTGCTTTTGCCCCCCTGTTAGGTGCCATGGTGTCACCAGAAGATTTTGAAGCCTTCCTGCTCAGGGCATTTCAGTGCCAGGCTCTTACAAGCACCCACAGCTCCGCGGGTTGAGCTGAGCATGGGGCGGTGACCTGCGCTTTGTCTGATTCCCCTTCCTTAATAACAGCCTGTCTTGTAGCTCTTTTCCCTCCTGCTGCCCTTGCAGAGCCATCCACAAACACATTGTCTCCCTCAGGCCAGGGAATGTCCCATCAATCTCTCCCAGCCTGGCTCGGGAGCTCTGTCCCTTGAGTGCAGTCCTGGGTTCCTTGCCAGCCCCTCTCCAGGCTGTTCAAACAGGAGGCTGGGTTAAACCCTTGCCCTGTCCTCAGTTCTGAATCCTCCTGTGCCATTGAACAAGTTTCATACTGTAATCACCGAGCCCTGTTCATCCATTTAGAGGCTCTTTTGGTTGTCAAAGCTTTAACTTGATGCCAGACTTGAACTCTAGGAGATCCTCCTGTTGTCATCAGTTTTCAGGCCTCTGCTCCCACGGAAGCTGTGGCTGCACAATTCTGCAGACAATGAGGCTGCTCTCTGGCCACTGGGTTAAACATTTTAGCACAAGAATTCCTTTGGCAAGACCCTATTTAACGTCCACCTATAATTCAAATTCTTTTTCCCTGTCTGGAAGGCCCAGGCCACTCGCCTCAGTTAATCTTAATTTTAACACTTGAAAATTCTGTGTTTCCTCCTTGTGTCCATCCATCCAGTTGGTTGACTGGCAAGATAGGAGTGTTGTAGGGAGACATCCTTGGCTCCAAAAGCCCTGCCTTTAACAGGGACTCAATACCAGGCTGTGAGCCCTTCCTTCCCTCTCTTGGAACAGGGTAGTGCTTGTCCAGGTTGCTTTAATTTGTAGAGGCTCCATATCTAATTTTCTGTACTTCCCTGGGGCTGCCCACACTTCTGGGTTCACTTCAGCATAGGCCTTGTCAGACTTTTGACACAGAGGTACAACAGAACTAGCCTCTGTATCCCTTTTTACAGTATTAAAATCCAGCTCTCAAATTCCTTCCTAGTTAATTACAATCACAGGAAGAAGAAAAAGAAATTCATTTATTTCAAACCTATCCCCCACAGCTTCTAATAGTGGTTGAACAAATCATACCTGCTCATCTTTCCTACTCATTCCCTTAAAAATTAAAATATTCCTGTACTATTTTCCCCTTTAGGTCTAAGATTCAGAGCAGATTGAGAGGCCCCTGTGTCCATCAGGAAATGCCTCCTCTCAATG
The DNA here is from genome assembly GCF_051311805.1 of Agelaius phoeniceus. Classification (NCBI taxonomy): domain Eukaryota; kingdom Metazoa; phylum Chordata; class Aves; order Passeriformes; family Icteridae; genus Agelaius; species Agelaius phoeniceus. The sequence goes on from NC_135292.1 coordinate 6,702,801, forward strand.
CAGACCCACCTGAATGTTCTCAAGGGCTCCAGTGTGGAGGGTCCCTGGTGTGATGGGAGCTGTGCCAGCCCTGCCAATCCATGTCCATCACGGGCTGGACTTGCTGGTCCTGAGGGTGCTGCTGTCTGTGCTTGCAGTGTCCTTGTGCCCTGCAGCCGGAGCCCTGATTCCTTGCCAGGGGCTGTTTGGGTGGGCTGTGCCCTGCCGAGGAGGGCAATGCCTCTGCCGGGTGCTTGTGGCCGAGCCGTGCCCTGGGTGCCGGGGCCCCCTTGGGCCCTGGGGCTGATCCCTCAGGGGCTGTAGGAGCTCTGCCCTGGCCTTTGCCTTCAGCTTGGCCTTTTGCTGCTCCCTTCTTGCACTCACCTGCTGGGCCTTTGTGCCCAAGTGCTGCAGGGCCTTCTTCTGCCCCTCCTGCAGCCCCCCTCAGTGCCTGTGGGTGCTTGTCTTGCTTTACAAGACAGGTGTCTGCTTGGGAAGGCAGAAAAAGCCTCTCTTGGAATGGAGAATGCAAACCCCCTCCCTCTTAATTTTTAGAAGAGTGAAATCAAGGGGCTCTCAGGCAAAGATATGGGATTAGGAATAACGGTTCTTTACTAGTGTGTATAATATAATAATAGTAGTGTGTATCAACAGCTCCGGCAGTGACAACAAACAGAGCCCGGAGCCGGTCCCGGCCTTTCGGCTGCGGCGCTTTCCCCTTGGGTGCAGTTCCGGGCACGGCCGGCAGGGGCGCCGGTGGCTCCCGCGGGGCGGGGCAGCGCATCCCTGCCATGGGAACCTCTCTTAACGGCAACAGAGCAATCCCTTCATCTAACTCTTTCACTTTTTTACCTTCTGTAGCCTTTCTCCCGTGTTTTGGGAAAGAATTTGGAGAGGGCTGCCTTTTAACTGAGCTCCTAGTGTTTCGATAAGGTGCTTCCTTTAGAGAGAGGGCGTTTCCCTGAACAGCAGGAGCTGTGGTTACCAAGGGGACGTAACTCAGAGCAGGAGGGGTCAGGGGAGGATATCCCGCCGAGGCTCGGTGGGAGTGTGGGCAGGGTCTGCTGCCGGAATCGCCAGAGGGGGATCTTCCCGCGGAGGCCGAGCCGGAGCGTGGGCAGCCCCCACATGGCTTCTGGCGGCTGATCCGGCAGCTCCCGGCAGAGAAAAGGCAGGTGGGAGACCCCGGCAGCAGCAGCGGCGCTGCCCAGCGCAGCTGGCACGGGCAGGGCAGCCGGGGATGGGATGGCTGGGACCCGCCCTCGGTGCGGTCGGCGCGGTGACCTCGGCCCACGCGGCAGGACAGAGCAACCCCATCTTGCCCAGCATGGCCGGCAGAGCGGCCGCGGGCCGGGCAGTGGGGCCAGGGCACACAAATTCACCGCCAGCGCCGGGGCAGGTGGAGCTGCCCTGGGCAGTGAGCCCGCACCTGGGATGGAAACCGGGGCAGGCGGAGCTGAGGCGGGCAGCGAGCCGGGACCCGGGACAGGCGCCTCGGCCGCCAACGCAGGGGGCAAGAGCTGCAGAGGATCCCACTCTCTTTCTGACTTTTCCTCTTGTTCCCCTCCCTTTCATTTCCCCTTTTTATTTTCTTGGTTTTTTCCTCGGGTGTTTCTGATACTTCAAAGTTTTTTATTCTCCTAAAATCTCCTGTCTAACATATGGCATATTCTCTTTCTTCTAGATTAAATGGGTTTTTTTCCAAATAAATCCAGAACCTAACAAATCCAATGCTTGGATATTTTGAAATGGTCGACGAGCTAACTCATGACCTCCTAATGTTGTTTTTCTCATCACCTTTTTATTTATCCTTTGGCAAATTAAGCATCTTTCAGTTACTTGCTTTGCTACACCAAAAATCCCAGTGCACCCAAAATTCCTTTAAAAATGATCACACAAAGCTTGAGTACGCCAGTGGGGTTTCTGATGCACGTCTTCTAATCTTTTCCTAGTAAGCACATTTTATTAAGTAATTGTCTTCCATGTAGAAGTTTCTATTTCCCTGATTTATCTTGTTCATATCCTATCTTGTTTAATTCTTTTTTCTCGGCTTCCCTAAACTTTGGAATTTCCAGTTTTTCGTCGTTTGGAGTGAATATTAACATAACTCTTTCAGCTCCATTTTCTGCTGCATCCTTAGCTTTGTGATCTGCCCCCAGTTTGCCCAATTTGCCTCTCCTTTGGCCCGGGCCGGGTTCCCCCCGCCCGCAGCGGCTGGGAGCAGCCGAGAGCCCCGCGCTGCCCATGCCGACCTGGCCCGGCTCCATGGCCGCTGCTGCCGCGGGCTGCGAGGGCTGCGGGAACGGGGCACCGAGGGTGTGGCTGCTGCTGGGGGAGGAGGAGGAGGGAGGGAAGGGCAGGGATGGAGGGGGAGGAGGAGGCGGGTAAGGGGGGAGGAGGGGGAGAAGGAATGGAAGGGGCGGGATGGAAGAGGAGCAGGAGGTGGGGATAAGACAGGGGAGGAGGAGGAGGGGGGATGGAAGAGGAGGAGCGGGAGGAGAAAGAGCAGTGAAGGAGGCGGGGTTAGAGGGCAGGAGGAGAAGGAGGCGGAGATGAGACAGAGGAGGAGCGGGAGGAAGAGGAAGAGGAGGGACCAGGGCGGATCCAGGCTGAGCTGCGGGAGCCACGCGGTCTCGATCCCTGCCTGAATTCGCAGCCCCCACCTGTGGGATCATCGCCCCCCCCCCCCATGGCTCCGGTGAGCGGGGAGGGGGAGCCCGGCCCGGATATCCCAGGGGGGTCCCTGGGTTGGGTTTTTAGGGGGATGTTTGGAGAATGAAGAAGTCCAAGGCTGAGCGGAAAAGGCCCCTCGGGGGGACATCGGGGGGTGGCGGTGGCGGCTGCCGGCAGAGGCAGCCTGGAGGAGCAGAGCCCTGTGTCCCCCAGGAGGCCAAAGTGGGGAGGCCAGAGAGGGGGGAGCGCCGCCATTGGCGGGAGCCTCAAGAGCCTGGAGAGGGGCAGGGGGGACTCCTTGGAGCCGCTGCAGAGCAGAGAATGAGGGGAGAAGGGAGCCCGGGAGCCCAAAGAGCCCCGGCATCCCGAAATGGGGAGAGCCAAGAGAGGGCAGTGCCTCCCCAGAGACGGCCTGGGGGGATCTCGTTGCCCTTGCCTGTGGCACGGAGGCAAATCCCATGCTGTCCTTGTCCTTCCTCGCCCAGAGCAGGAGCTGAGCATGGAGAGCAGGGAGGACAAATGCCCGCGGCAGAACCTGGTGGCAGAGGCCGTTTTGAGCGGCTCCACGGCGCAGGAAGCCAACGGGGAGGAAAAGGCCCGGAGATGCCGCACGAGGAGGGGCTGCAAACGCAGATGGCGGGGATGTGAGGGGGAAAGAGCCAGCCTGAGCCGGGAAGGCGGCCGGAGATGGAGGCAGAGCTCGGAGCTGGTGCTCCATGAGCAGCTCCATGATGGGGAGAAGCCCCACACGTGCGAGGAATGTGGGAAGAGCTTCAGGAGGAACTCCGAGCTGATCAGGCAACAGAGGATCCACATTGGGGAACGGCCCTACGAGTGTGGTGAGTGTGGGAAGAGCTTCAGCCAGAGCTCCAGCCTGATCAAGCACCAGAGGATCCACACTGGGGAACAGCCCTATGAGTGTGGGGAGTGTGGGAAGAGCTTCAGCTGCAGCTCCAGCCTGATCAGCCACCAGAGGACCCACACTGGGGAGAGGCCCTATGAGTGCTCCAAGTGTGCGAAGAGGTTTCAGACCAGCTCCAGTCTCTTCCAGCACTATCAGAGTCACACAGAGGAGAGGCCCTTCCAATGCCCCGACTGCAGGAAGGGATTCAAGCGCAACTCCACCCTCGTCACCCATCGGCGCATCCACACTGGGGAGAGGCCCTACGAGTGTGATAAATGCAGGAAGAGGTTTCTGACCAGCTCCAATCTCCTCCAGCACTATCGGATTCACACAGAGGAGAGGCCCTTCCAATGCCCCGACTGCGGGAAGGGATTCAAGCTCAACTCCACCCTCGTCACCCACCGGCGCATCCACACTGGGGAGAGGCCCTACGAGTGTCCCCAGTGTGGGAAGAGCTTCTCCAGCAGCTCTCACTTGACCCGACACCAACGGAGGCACCGGTAAGGGAAGCCCTGCGAGTGCCCCGAGTGCGGGAAGAGCTTCGTGCGCTGCTGCAGCTCCATCCCCCACTGGAGGAGGCACTTTGGTCACAGCCCTGGTCACTCACATTCCCTGTGATCCATGTTGGGAACACGCCTGGCTGCTTCTCCTTTGGTTTGGCCTGAATTTTTTTCTCTTCTCCATCTCTCTGTCCTCCAAAAGTCCGGAGGGATGGAACAGTCACCTCAAAACCACTCTAATTCCACTGAAAATAACTGAATTTTAACCCGAAAGGGCTCAATTCCACCTCAGATTGCTTGTTCCTTCCTCAAAAAACTCAATCCCAGGCCAAACTCACTCCATTCTACAGCTGTCAAGTTGAGATGGAGTTGGAAGGAGATTGGGAGAAGTGGGATCTCAATTTGGAGCAGTGGGATGGGGATTGTGTGGGGCTGGGTGTGTGGGATGTATTTGATAGCAAATAAAACTTTCAGAGTTACTGATTTCTCTCCCGTTCATTTTCAGTCAGTTCTGTTTGCAGAGTGCCACCTTCTCAGCTGATTCAATTCCTATAAAAATCCCATTTTTAAATCATCTAACCCAAACAATCCAAAACCCAATATTGAAATAAAACCACCTGCACACAATTAATGTTTTAAAAATAATTTTAATTTTTCAAGAGTACTTAAGGATGTTATTACAGTTTAATTGTTTGGTTGAAATGTCTGAGAAATTGTACTGGTGTTTGGTTTTGTGTTTAGTATATTTGTAATATGAATTGTTTAACTAATATGTGTTAGATTGCATGGTAGTTTCTTTAGATAATTTTATCTAAAGTACATTAGTCATCGAGTTAAAATTTTCAAAAGGTATTTCCTGATATATAATTTGTTTATTTATATGCATTGGTAATATTATAGTAATAGTTATTGTTGGTTGGAGTTGAGTCATTGTTGGAGTTGAATCATTGTAAAGAAGAGTTGAGATTTTTATATTTAATTTTTATTATAATTTATTTAATTTCAATTATTATTTCTTTGTTTATAGTTTTATTGCAATTTGTTGAGGGGATAGGAAGGAAGTTCAAGGGCAGGAACATTTTTTCCTGGCTGGGAACTGGAATTCCAGACCCTGGGAGTGTGTGCAGGACCCCACAGACTGGGATCAAATATGGGCTGGGATCAAATATGGGCTGGGATCAAATACGGACTGGGATCACATGGATGGGGATCCTGTGGATCAGAACCCTCCAGACCAGGATAGCCTGAAGTGGGATCAAATATGGACTGGGACTGTATGGACTGGGATCCCAGGGACTGGGACCATATGGATCAGGACCCCACAGACTGGGATCAAATATGGGCTGGGACTGTTTTTTAAAGTAACCTTGTTCTATAGTTTTTATTTCTGTCGTTAATTAAGCTTGTGAAAAAGCTGCTTGTGTTAAACTGCCTGCTTGGATGGGATAACATCCAATGCACACAGGATGAGGACACCTGTACAGATCTGCCAACTATCAGCACTCCCCGTCTGAAGGCAGAGTGCACCAAGGCCCAAAACCTGGAGGTGATAAAGAGAATGTACTAAAACCACAGCCAAGGAATCTGCATGCTCTAAAGAGGCAGATCCAGGGCAGAGCCATGCTAAACAGTTCTTGGAAGATGTAAACTGGGTGCATCTTGGCACTCAGGCAGGAGCACCCTGTTACCTTCAGGGATCCCCTGAAATACCTTTCCCCTTACATCAGCCTGGTGCATATTCATAGAGCCTCATGCACAGCAACTGGGAAGGGTTTAACACTTTACTGGGTATATTAGCGTTCAGAAACACATAATCACCAGAATGATTATATGCAGGTGCTTTTATTGAAGAGCTCTGGGTGTCAGGGGTACCAACCCAAATCTGACTCCAACATGGGTTCGGGATGAACATGTTTTTATATTCTATCCTTATATAACTTTCATGTTAATGATTAAACTTCAGTTGTTCTATTGTATACATAGATTTCAGCCAAGCATGGGCTCCTTGTGGCCCCCCTCAAACTTCTAACATAGTTTCTCATGATTCTTCTTATGATTAAACAATAATTATATTTAATTACTAAACAATCATCACATCTAACAATTATATCATTTATCATGTTCTGCTTACGCAGGTGCAGTTTCACATGATCTGGCAAGCACAAAGCCTAACATTTTCAGAGTCTATTTTTGACATTTTTCCAGGGCCCCACTATCATTCTCCCCCCTTTGAAAGCATTTTCACTTCACTATAGGTGTAAATGTTTTCACTTGATACAGTCCTTTATTTCTCAATTTATTCTTGACGTTCTTAAGTCCATGGTTGATGTAAACGTTGTCGTGGATGCTGTCACGCACTGGAGAACCAGAAGATGGTGGGCGTGGATCTCGTGTCAGTGCCTTTATTATCTTCTGGTTCCAGGACGTTTTCTTCTGTATCTCTCCTTTTAAGATGCTGTGAACTAACCAAATTGCTAAGAATACAATTAGTAAGATTATCACACTCTCAATGACAGATTTAATCCATGAACTCACATTCCACCCTAACCCTTTAAAGATTTTGCCTAGCCAGGTCGTAGCCAAATCCTTTTGCTCTTCTTGTGCTTCATGCTCTCTTTGTTTCAACTGATTGATGTCATATTCTACATCTGCAGTTACATTTGGGATGTGAACGCAGCAATGACCAACCCGTCCCTTTAAAAATCCACATACTCCATGCTCTTTCAGGAGTAACAAATCTAAGGCTAATCGATTTTGTCATTTCTGTGGTGCCTTGTAATTGTACGTTTAATTCTTTAAATCCTTCCCAGGTGACTCTTGCCAGTCTATCTACCTGACCTGTAAGTTTGTACAGCATCTTCTACTCTGATAGTTTGCTGTAGGACCAAGCAAAGACTCTAGGGCCACCCCAAATTTCACTCCACCAGAGGGTTCTTGCCAAGTGTCATCTGGATTTTCATTGTCTAGAACTTCTCATCTTGCTCTTACCTGCACAAGTTCATGTTTTCCATTAAATGGGGACTTTTTCCAAATTGGATATGAGGTTGGGAGGCCTAAAGTAATTTCCTTTACTTTCCCATCTACAGGCAGATGTGTTGTCCAGGTGCCATCGCTTGCTGCCCATACAAATTGTCCTGGACCTCGGACTGTACTCCTGGTACATCCTACAACTGCTTTGTAATTCCCTCTGCCTTGTTTATGTTTGATCCCTCTGCAAGCACAGCCAGTGTTTAGGGCTATTGCCAGGGGTGGCATCTGCTTTATCTCTGCATCATCAGAAGTGCAGTCATAAGTTTTATTACATGCCCACCACCTTACTTGGTCTGCCCTCGTTCTGCTGCTGGTGGCAGTGTTTGTTACTGCTGGATCTGTTTCATTCTCGGAGCCTTCCCACTTAATGCCCCAAGGGGTGTTTGCCATACATTGGAATCTTTGAAGGATACTCACAGACCACGCACTGTCCCAAGGCTCTGTCTGATCTTTCTGATCCTTGGCCTCACACTTCCATACCAGAGTGGTTTCTGTAACATTTTCTGTAATCTGTTTATAGTGTGGCAAATAGCATTGCCATTGTGTGATGCCTGCTGATTCTCCCATAGGGGTTTCTAGTGTGTCATCACTTAGAATACAGTCTTTCTGGCCCATGGGTCTCATCCATGTTCCTATTTTCTCCCAAGTTTCCTTGACTACTTGCCTCGATTCGGGTACCTGTTTGCATGCAATTGTTTTGTTGTTTTGTATTTCAGGTAGTTTTGCTGTTATGATTCCCCAATTTACTGGGTCTCCTGCTGCCTTTGGTATTGGCAGACAGGCAGTTATTCTACAGGTGTTTTGCATTTTGGCAAAGTGATTAATCCAATCATTACATTCTCAGCCCAAACTGCATTAGAAACATTTATCACCTGTGTTTCTGCTTGTACCTCTCTCTTCGTTCTAGAATGAAGAGTGGTTAGTTGATCTTTTTGCATTCCACATCCCAAAGACATTAATGACCATAACGTTAGCACAATTACTGATAGCATTCTCAAAGTGATTAAACACACCTTATCTGCAGCCTTGTTGGTTCCACAGTTTACACAGGCCGTGATCCAGGATGGATTTTCTTCACTCAGGTGTAGTGAATCCAGGGGTCCACGCCGGCTACTTTGGCTGCTGTAAAGGTGGTCAGCAGTACCTGGTGGGGCCCACTCCACTTTTCTTTCAGCGGTTCTTCGTTCCAGTTCTTGATGTACACCTCGTCTCCTGGATGTATGTTATGAACTGGGTTCTCGAGAGTCAGCGGTCTATTCCACACGAGGATGCTCCGGAGCCGAGCTAAAGTTTTCCCGAGAGACAGAACATAATTATACACTTCCTGCTTTCCTGTGACGTGCACATTAGGGTTAGGCTCAGGAGATTCATATGGTTTCCCATGCAATATCTCCTAAGGGCTGACTGACATCCCACTCCTAGGCTTTATCCGAATCCTCAACAGTGCTATTGGCAAAGCCTGGGGCCACTGCAATTTGGCTTCTTGGCATATTTTACTGATTTGCCTCCTTAGTGTCTGATTCATCCTCTCTACCTGTCCACTTGACTGGGGTCTCCACGGTGTGTGGAGGTCCCAAGTTATCCCCAGCAATCTACTTACCTCTCTTACTACTGTAGCTATGAAATGGGGCCCCCTATCTGATGATACCCTAGGGGCACCCCGAACCTGGGAATAATCTCCTGTAGTAACCACTTTACTGTTTCCTTTGCTTGGTTGGTGCGACAGGGAAGGGCTTCTGGCCACCCAGAGAATGTGTCAACCCCCACTAACAGGTATTTGTATCCTCGAATTCTTGGCAGTTCTACAAAATCTGCCTGCCAATAGTCTCCAGGCTCTATTCCTATCCAAATTCTTCCTAGCTGTGCCTGTCGCCTAGCCACTGGGTTGTTTTTCAAGCAGATATCACATTTTGACATTACTGATTTTGCCATTGTTAACATCCGTACCAAAATTAAACTCTGCTTTAGCAATTTTACCAATGCCTCTGCTCCCCAGTGACATTCGTTATGTTTAATTTGTAGAACTTCTCTCATTATGAAGGGAGTACCACTATCTGTCCTTGTGCAGTCACATACCATTCCTCTGAATTCTTTTGTGCATTTAGCAAACGTGCCAGTCTCTCATCTTCTACTGAATATTTTGGTTCTGGAGGCAAATTGAATTGGGATACATTAAGCTTTAAAGGTATCAATGCCATTGTTGTTTGCACCTCTCGAGCAACCTGTCGGGCTGCCCAGTCTGCCTTTTGATTTCCCTCACAGATTTTGGAGTTTTCCTGATTGCTGTGCTCTACAGTGTATGATTGCCACTTGTTCAGGTTTTTGTACTGCTTTTATCAATTGCAGGACTGCATCCTGATGTTTAATGTGCATACCCAGAGAAGGACAATAGTCCTCTTTCTTTCCACAGCGCTCCGTGTACATGCACCACTCCAAAAGCATATTTTGAGTCAGTCCAGATATTTCCCTTTTTCCCTTCACTTAATTCTAGCGCCCTGGTTAAAGCAACCAGTTCTGCCTTCTGGGCAGATGTATTTGGTGGTAATGCCTTTGCCTCCACTGCTGTACTGACTGTTGTTACCGCATACCCAGCGTATCTGGTTCCGTTTTCCACGAAGCTGCTCCCATCTGTAAACAGCTCCCACTCTGGCTGCTCTAGTGGGACGTCTTTCAGGTCTTCTCTTGCTGAGTAGGTGTACTCTATTACCTCCACACAGTCATGCTCTAATGGGCCTTCTTCAGTTGTGGTACCTGGGAACAAAGCTGGATTCAAAAGGTTAGTTGTTTTTAATGTGACATCACCCTGCTCAGTCAGGACTACCTGGAATTTCATCATCCTGCTTGGGGATAGCCAATGGCCCCCTTCTGCTCTAAGACAGTGGTTACCATGTGTGGTACATTGACATCTATGTGCCTTCCCATCGTGAGCTTCCTGGCTTCTTGTATCAGCATCACAGTGGCTGCGACTGCCCGCAGACATGGAGGCCACCCGGCACTTATGCTGTCAAGTTGTTTGGAAAAGTAGCCCAGCGGCCTTTTCCAGCTTCCCAGACCTTGGGTCAGGACTCCTAGTGCTAGGCGCAGCCTTTCATGGACAAACAGCTGAAAATCTTTAGACAGATCAGGTAAGCCTAATGCTGGAGCAGTTGTCAGTGCTTCCTTTAATTTTAGGAAGGCTTCTTTCTGTGGCTTGCCCCAGGTGAATGGCTGCATCTTCTGAGCTTCACACAGGGGTTTCACAATCCGTCCATAGTCCATGATCCACAGGCGACACCATCCTGCCATCCCGAGGAAGACTCGCAGCTCATGTAGATTCTGGGGCTCTGGAATAGCACAAATAGCTTGGATACGGTTAGTGCCTAGTTTTCGTTGCCCTTGTGAAATTTCACATCCCAGGTAGATCACAGTCTGTTGGGCAATTTGTGCCTTTCCTCTGGATACTTTATAACCTCCCATTCCCAGTAAATTTAAAATCTCAATGGTTACCTTTATACAGGTTGCTTTTCTTCTGTAGCTATCAGTATATCATCAACATACTGCAACAACAGGTATTGGTCTCTTGGTACTTGCCCACTCTCGGTCCAAATCTCCAGCTCCTTTGCCAGTTGGTTTCCGAATAGGGTCGGCGAGTTCTTATATCGTGTCCAGGTGAGCTGGGTCTTTCTCCCATTCCCTGTGTTTTCCCACTCACCGGCAAACAGTTTCCTACTTTCTTTGTCAAGGGGGGATGCAGAAAAAGGCATCTTTTAAATCAATTTCAGTAAACTACTTATATATCTCTTTTACGAATGTTAGCAATGTGTAAGGATTTGTTACCACTGGAGAAATGTCCTTTGTGATTTTATTTATTGCTCTCAAATCCTGCACTAATCTATATTCACCATTTGGCTTCTTTACTGGAAATATTGGTGTATGAAATTCTGATTCACATTCTTCTAGAATTTGGTATTTCAAGAATTTCTCAATAATCTTTACTTATTCCTTGCCGTGCTTCTGGTTTTATGGGATATTGTTTGACTTGTAGAGCCCTCGCCCCTTCTTTTAACTCTACATGCACTGGTTGTGCCAATTTAGATTTCCCTGGTATATCTGTCTCCCATACAGAGGGAATCACTGCATCTCCTACCTCCCTAGGGGTAGAGGGAACAGGTTTTTCTTTGATCATTAATATCTGTCCCGTCTTTGATTCAGATATTTTCATTATAAGCTCCCCATTTTCAAAGGTTATTACCGCATCAAGTTTCTCTAGCAAATCTCTCCCTAAAAGCGGAATTGGACACTCAGGTACGTATAGGAATTCGTGTGTTATAACTTTGTTCCCAAAACACAAATCTTGGGGTTGCAAGAATGGCCGCTTTTCCTCTTTCCCTGTAGCGCCGACTATTGTTGTTTGCTTGTCCCCAATTTGTCCTTTCAGATCATTCAATACCGAGTAAGTAGCTCCTGTATCTATTAGAAATTCGACCTCTTTATGTCCTAATTGTATATTTATAACAGGTTCCTTAACTTGTTCTACTGGCTCTATGTCTAGTCAGCTGGTATACTCCCCCAAAACCATCCCCTTGGTAACCTGCTGGCACTGATTGCCCTGGTGAAACTGGTTGTTCAAGTCTGGACATTGTCTCTTCCTGCTGAACTTCATATAGTTTAGACCAATTTATAGTTTTGGGCACAGCATTCTGAACTCCTATTTGGATCCACTCTTGATATTTCCGTAGTCTCCCCACATCGCAAAATAAATTAGGGTCCCAATTTGGATCCTCAATTGGGAAATTCTCATCTAAATTCCCTGTAATGGGTCCGTTTCTGATGTCCTCTCTTACCCTTTCTTTGGCTGCCGTAAGTACCATCTCTCAGTGGTATCCATCAAAGTATCTAATATTAATATATTAGATATATAAATATACTATATATAGATATATATTAGATATATTAATATAATATATATATATATATACATATTATTGTATGTCTTCCCAGTCAGGATTTTGAGTTTTTATAACCATTTTTAATACTCATGCCATTTTATCAGGATTTTCTCTATGAATTCTGGCTGATTGTTTCCAAATATCTAAATCTGCAGGAGAGAAAGGCACTTTTATAAATACTGGCCCTTCCACTCCTACACTTTGTCGCAAGGGGGCAATTACAGTCCGTTTTTGTCTGCCTATGTCTTTTCTATCCATAACTGGGGCAAGGTTAGACCGACTCCTGGTTCTGGGGGCTACCCCATCGTTGATTCTCTCTCTCTCCTTCTAACCACAGTTAGGTTTTGCTCATCTTCTGAGGAAGAGGGATCAGGTGACGATGGGAGAGGAGAATAAAGAGGGAAGGGTGTACTAGACGAGACCGGTTCAGGACTAGCTGGGGTAGGAGCAGGCAGTGGGATAGGGACAGATGGAACAGGTGGGATAGGGTTAGGTTCTCTTGTTCCTATTGGAGCTACCTGTAAATCAATATCTGTATAATTTTCCCTACTCAGGCTATCTTTCAACGCCAAGTGTTCTAAACAACGTTCCTCACAAACCCCACACTTATTGCTTGCAGATGTTTTAATCATCATTAATCCACATTCATCCTGCCATTCTGGCTTTGCCCGTAAATAGAAAAACAAATCAACATACGGAACCTCATCCCATTTTCCTTCTTGTTTACAAAACGACATTAACTGCGAAATAGTGTTATATTGCAGAGTCCCGTATTTTGGCCATTTTTCACCATTCTCCAAGGCATATTCTGGCCACCATGTATTACAATAATCAATCAACTTAGCTTTACGTAATTCTTCCCCAAAATTCCCCTGTTTCCAATGTGCTAGTAAGCACCCCAAAGGAGAACTTTGCGGGATAGAGGTGTTGCCGCCCAAAATCCCTTTAAGTTTCTCCATTCCAAATATACCACAAATTGCCGAACCCGCAACGCTTTCGCGATTGTCTTATGGAACGGCGCCTGGGCTTGTACCAGCAGGAATTCCTTTAGCCCAACCAAGCGTAGCTTTCGCTGTGTCTCATTGGCAGGCACCCAAACCAAAGTAAAAAGCACCTTACCTTTCTCCCGGGGACGTGGCGAGCGGCAGAAGCGGTCGCGGCCGATCGAGCTCCCCGAGAATCCCTCGGTGCCGGCTGGAGCGCGGTCGAGTCACGAAACTCGCTCAGCAGCACCCGCAGGGTCCCATCCGGGGTCGCCAAAATGTTAGCGTTCAGAAACACATAATCACATCAGCGATTATATGCGGTGCTTTTTATTCAAGAGCTCTGGGAATCGGGGAGTTTCCACCCAAATCTGATTCCGACCATACATTCGAGGTGAACCTGTTTTATCCTCTATCATTACATAACTTTCATGTAATTATTAAACCTATATTGTTCTATTGTATACACAGATTTCAGCTAAACATAGCCCCCTTTAAATTTCCAACAGAGTTTCTCACAATTCTTCTTATGGTTATGTAATAATTATATTTAATTACTAAACAATCACCACATCTAACAATTATATCTTTTATCATACTGCTTACGCAGGTGCAGTGACCTGAGAAAACACAAAGACCAATATTTTCAAAGACTATTTTTAACATTTTCCAGGGCTCCACTCTCACTTTTATTTCTTGTGGGATAAAACCCTTCATCTCAACCAGGCACTCATGGCCAAAACTGGGTGACTGCCTCTGGAATTCCTTATATCCAAGGATAGCTCCCAGACAAAAGCTGCCAGGAGTGACAAGTCTGGCTGGCCTTGGCTTCCTGAGGGCTGGCCCTCATCTGCCTCTGAAACACTGGGGCTGGGTGCTTTCCTTCCTTATGAAAAGAACTCTTCTTCCTGTCCAGGCACCCACAGCCAAAACTGAGATTGCACCTCCAAAATGCCCAATGTCCAAGGAAAGCCCCTAGACAAAAGGTGCCAGGAGAGACAGGGCTGGCTGGCTTGGCCTGAGGGTGGCCACCTCTCATCTTCTTCCTAAACACTTGGACTTTGTGCTTTACTTTCCTATGGGAAAAAACACCCATCTTGACCATGGCCAAAACTGGGATTCCACCTCCAAACTCCGTACATCCAAGGATTGCTCCCAGGTGAAAGCTGCCAGGACAGACAGGTCTGGCTGCCCTTGGCCTCCTGGGGGTGCCTCTCCCCTGCTGTCCAAACACTGGGGCTGGGTGCTTTCCTTCCTATGGAAAAGAACCGTCCTTCTTATCCATGCAGAAATGGCCGAAATTGGGGTTCCACCTCCCAAATTCCCAATATCCAAGGGTTGCTTTCAGACAAAAGCTGCCAGGACAGAGAGGTCTGGCTGGCCTTGGCCTCTGATGGCCGCCTTTCATCTGCCCCTGAGACACCACCGGTGTTCTGTGCTTTCCTTCCTATGGAAAAGAACCATCCTTCTCCTCCAGTGTCCATGTCTGAAATTGGGATTCCACCTCTGAAATTCTCAATATCCAAGGGTTACTCCCAGGCAAAATCTGCCAGTACCGTCAAGGCTGGCTAACCTGGGCCTCTGGTGGCTGCGCCTGCAACAGTGGGGCTGGGTTCTTTCCTTCCCATGGAGATCCCTGGGACACTGTGGGGACCTCATGGAACCAAGGGGATCATTGTGGCACCACTGGAGCCCAGGGAACCAAGGGGATCATTGTGGCCCCACTGGAGCCCAGGGAACCAAGGGGATCATTGTGGCCCCACTGGAGCCCAGGGAACCAAGGGGATCATTGTGGCACCACTGGAGCCCATGGAACCAAGGGGATCATTGTGGCACCACTGGAGCCCATGGAACCAAGGGGCCATGGTGACACAGAGGCGTCTCCATGGACTCAGAGACCATTGTGGCTCTGTGGGGCCTGATGGAACCATGGAGACCATTCCAACCTTCAGGGTCTGGTGTCACCAAGGGGGCATTATGACACCTCAGGGCCCCATGGAAGCAAGGGACCATTGGGACACTGTAGGGCCCCATGGAACCCAGGGAACATGGAACAGCTCTGGCTGGCTTGGCCTCCCAGGGGCCACCTGAGAGCTCTGGCTGATCTTGGGCTGTCAAGGGCTGCCTCTCATCAGCTCCTGGAGCACTGGGGCTCTCTGCTTTCCTTGCTATGGAAAAGGGCTGTCTGACTTTTCAGATGCCCATTGCCAAAACGGGTACTCTCCCTAAAATAATTTCCTCTATGCAAGGGTATCTCACAAAACAAAACCTGCCAGCTCTGGCTGGCCTTGGCCTCTGGTGGTCACCTCTCATCTGCCCCTGAAACACTGGGGCTCTGTTCCTTCATTCCTATGGAAAAGAACCAGCCTTCTTGTCCAGGGACCATGGCCAAAATTAGAAATTGGCCTCCCAAATTCTGGATATCCAAGGATTGCTCCCAGACAAAAGTAGCCAGGACAGACAGGTCGAGCTGGCCCTGTCCTCTGGTGATTTCTTTAGACTCTGAGCCGAATGTTTTCATTTGGAAACACCTTGGAGAGGGCCCAGAGATGTCCCAAGGAGGGGTTTGGAGGCCTTGGGCCCATGAGCACTGTATAGGGACAAAGGAGCTCTGTGCTCACTGGGGTGGAGCCTGAGGACAGTGGAGCAGAGCCATGAGAGTGTTTAAAGAGCGATTTCAGGGCTGGTGGATCCTTTTGACATAGCGGAAAACAGCCAGAGAGAGAAAGAATTAACGCCAAGGGCAGCTGGGGAGGCCCAGAGTGGCTGCAGGAGAAAGGAATTTCCCTGTCAGGGCAGGGCTGTGGTGCAGCACGTCGCCAGCAGGAGCCTGGAGCAGCCCCAGGCTTTTTGTGGGCAGGCAGGGGCAGGCAGGAGGCAGAGCTGTCAGCAAAGGAAGGGCCCAGCCAGGTGGGGCAGCCGGGGGATGCCCAGAGCCTGCAGGGACAGAGGCCGGGGCAGGGACACCGTGGGACAGCCTGGGCTGCACAGGGCACAGGGATGGGCAGCAGCTGCAAGACAGCCCTGACAGAGCCAACGTGGGCAGCACTTTGGCCATGGCTGCTGGCCCTGGGCCTGAGCCAGGAGGGGACAAGTGACCCTTGCAGGCCTGGGGCCTCATTGCCTCCTTGTCCCTGCTCAGCAGCCTGGCAGGGGCCGCCCCACGCTCCTGCCCTTGGCATTGCCCATCCCCACATGCCAGGGCCCATCCCGGAAAGAGCCCTGAGCAAGGAGGGAGGGACAGGATCTGCCTGGCCAGGCCCTGGGGCTCAGGCCTTGGCCCTTTGCATTCCTGAAACAAATCCAGGTTTGCTCAGCACCAGAGACACCTTTGCCTTGTTTGTCCCCAGCTGCCATCAGTGCCTCCAGTGTTCTGCTCTCCCTGGAACCCGGGGACACTTTCTCTGTCCTGTCCCTCACAGGGATCTCTCTAAAGTACAGGAAACTTCAGTATTTCAATCTCACTGTGAGCTCTTGAGAAGTCTTTGAGCCCACTCTGAGGGACTGGGTGTGATGCAAAGAGCAGCAAAGGCCCAGAGGGTGATTAAAGTCCTTGTGCTGTGTCTGTGCTGCTGAGCTGGGCCGGGCTCCTGGCCCAGAGGCAGCTCCTGGCAAGGGCAGCAGAGCTGCAGAGAGACAGCTCTGGCCAGGAGCAGCTCCTGTGCACAGCCCAGCAGGGCTGGGGCACTGCCAGGGCCCCTCAGGGACACGAGCAGGGCACAGACAGAGCTCACAGGGGCTCAGCACTGGCCGGGGCTGTGGGATGTCCCCGCGGGGGCTGTGTCACAGCAGCACCTCTGGGGCTGTGTCCCAGAGCCACAGAGCAGCTGGGATGGCAGCAAGGGGCTGTGTGACAGCACTGAGGGGGTTGTGACATCGCAGAGCTAGCTGTGACATCACAGAAGGCGGCTCTGTGACATCACAATGTGGGTTGTGACCCAGAGTCACAGAGCAGCTGTGTGATGCCACAGAGAAGGCTGTCACATCACAGGGGGACTGTGACACCACAAATGTGCTGTGTGACATCACATCGCAGCTGAATGACATCATATGGAGGTTGTGTGACCTAACAGAGTGATTGTGTGACATCACAGGGACAGTGTGACATCACAGGGGCTGTGTGACATCACAGAGGCTGTGTGACATCACGGGGGCTGTGTGACATCACAGAGATTGTGTGACATCACATAGGGCTGTGTGACATCACAGGGGCTGTGTGACATCACGGGGGCTGTGTGAGGTCCCTGGGGAGGTCACTCTGCCCCGGCCCCCTCACAGCTCCCCCCAGAGCAGTCCAACCCTGCTCGTGCACAGCGGGGTCCCCTGTCCCCCCGGGTACCCCCGTCCCCGGCCCCGCAGCCTCCCCCAGAGGATGTTCCACGAGATCGACCCCAGAGCCTGACACGGGGACGGGGGGCCGGGGCCCTGGGGGTGGCACAGGGGGACAGGGACCTCACGGCAGCGTCCCCGTGTCCCCAGGGCCAGAGCCTGGGCCAGGGCTCCTTCACCCTCTTATAGATAAATATCATAATATTGGCTTTTTGCAAATATTAAAATGGATTTTATATGTGTGGTGTTAAAATAACCTTGTTCTAAAGATATAGTTTTTATTTCTGTTGTTAATTGAGCTTAGACATAGTAGTGAAATAGCTGATAGAAGTGTGCTTGTGTCAAACTGCCTGCTTGGATGGGATAACATCCAATGCACCCAGGATGAGGGCACCTGTACAGATCTGCCAACTATCAGCACTCCCCGTCTGAAGGCAGAGTGCACCAAGGCCCAAAACCTGGAGGTGATAAAGAGAAGGAGCCAAAACCACAGCCAAGAAACACACATGCTCTGAAAAGGCAGACCCAAGGAGGGGCCATGTAAAATCATTCCTGGAATATGTAAAGTAGTTTATGGATATGCGTGAGGCTCTATGAATATGCACCAGGCTGATGTAAGGGGAAAGGTATTTCAGGGGATCCCCAAAGGTAACAGGGTGCTCCTGGCTGAGTGCCAAGATGCACCCGGCCATAATAACCGTTGCTCCATGGTCCTGGTCTCCCATTGTCCCTTGTTAAACTTTGTGCATTTTCACAGGAGAGTGAACGTGTTTTTCACAAATGGAATCTCAAGGGAACAAGGGTCAGTTGTTAAGCCAAGGCTCTGCTTTGACCAAGTGGGGCCTCATGGGACACAGGTGCCACTGGGACATTGCCAGGTCTGCTAGGAACAAGGCTCCATTATTGCACAGTGTTACAGATGAGTAATGTCATAGTTGGGTCTCACAGTGAGGAGATAGATCCTATGTGTGTGTTAAGATGTGTAGTGATGTTATTTTCATCTGTCCCCCATAGTCCTCTTTCCCCTCCCCTTGTAATGGCCTTGGTGGTTGGGGCATTTGGGGAGGGCAGGTTTGTCACTGGAAGGCAGGCATGGCAACACCTGCTCTCCAGTCAGGGTGCAAGAAAGCATTCTCCACCAATGGACGGCCACAAAGAGTTACCTGACAGACTTTGGGTGGGGCTAGGATTACCTGATGCAACACCAAAAGCCTAAAAGGAGGAGCAGCCAATTTGTGAAGGAGCCATGTGGCTGATAGCCACGGGGTGGGGAAGGGCTCCCAGTGCTGTGATTTCTCCTGTTTCAATCCTTTGTTGTCATTTTTTTCAAGGTTGAATCACCCTTAAAATTTTAAAAGTAGCGGTCATGTCTCACAGACAGCAAGGCCTCAGGGCGCCCAGGAGAGCGGCGTGACAATGACATCTTGGGGAACCAAGTGTCACCTGCAAACACAACGGGGCCTCATGGAAGCCAGGGGCCACTTGGATATTGCCAGGGCAGGTGGAACTCAGTGTCCATTGTGACACAGCACAGCCTCGTGGAACTCAGCAGAGCATTGGGACAGCCTGGAATCTCATGGAGCCAAGGCTCTGCTTTGGCAAAGTGGGGCCCACAGGACACAGGTGCCCCTGGGACATTGCCAGCTCTTGTGGAACCCAGTGTCCACTGTGACACAGCAGAACCTCATGGAAACACGGGGGCCATTGTGACGCAATGGAATCCCATGGAAGCAAGTGTCAGTTGTGAACGCAGCAGGGCCTCACAGAACCCAGGGGCAACGGGGACCGTGCTGTGGCTCGTGGGAGCAAGGGGCTATTGTGACCCAGCGGGGCCTCCTGGAACCCAGGAGAACATTGTGGGCCCATGGATCCTCATAGAAGCACGGCCCCATTGTGACAAAGTGCAGCATCACAATGGTCTCCTGGGTTCCATGAGTCCTCGCTGTGTTTAGAATTGACACTTGGCTCCCCAAGATTCCATGGCATCCCTCTGCTCTCCTGTGATTTGAGGCTGTGCTGTGTCACAATGGACACTTGCTTCCTCCAAGGCTGGAGATGTCCCAGTGGCACTGGGCTTCCATGAGGCCGCGCTTTGTCACAATGGGGCCTTGCTTCCATGAGATTCCATTGTCCCACAATGGTCTCCTGGGTGCCACAAGGCCTGCCTTTGTCACAGTGGAACCTTGCTTGCACGAGCCCTAGCAATGTCCCAGTGGCACAGGGGTTCCATGAGACCCTGCCGTGTCACAATGGGCCCTTGGTTCCATCAGGTTCCATTGTGTCACAAGGCTCTCCAGGGTCCCATGAGGCCTTGGTCTGACACAGTGGTGTCTTGTTCCTACCAGGCCTGACAATGTCCCTGTGGCACCTGTGTCCCATGAGGCCCCACTTGATCAAAGCAGAGCCTTGCTCCCATGAGATTCCCCTGTGTCACAATGTTCTGCTTGGTTTCATGGGAACCTGATGTGCTGAAAATTGATCCTTGGATCCCAGAGATTCCATTGCATCATGGCTGTGTCCTTGGTTCCATGAGGCCCAGCTTTGTCACAACTGGACCTTGGTTCCATGAGATTTCATTGTATCACAGCAGTGTCCTTGGTTCCATGAGGCCCTGCTGGGTCACAGTGGAGCCTTTGTGCCATTCGTTTCCATGGTGCCACAATGGTCTCCAGCATTCCATGAGGCCACGCAGCAAAAGAGTGGACCCTTGAATCCATGAGTTTCCATTCCATCAGGATGATCTCTTGCATTCCATGAGGCCCTGCTGTGTCACTAAGGAGCCTTAGTTCCATGTGTTCCCTTTGGGACACCATGGTCTCCAGCGCTCCATGAGGCTGAGCTGTGAAACTCTTGATTTTCAAATTGTAAAAGTTCAATAGTAATAAAATGGTTATAAAAATAGTAGTACAATTAGAGAAATAATAATTTGGACAATTTGAATTAGGACAATATGAGACAATAGAGAGAAAGGGTTATGGAGGTCCGGGTACCTTTTTCTGGGCACCACGAGTCCGAAAAAGGACACCCGTTAACAAAGGATTAACCCTTAAAAACAACAGCCTGTTGCATATTCATACACTTCATCCATGATGCATAAATTCCATTCAAACACAGGATTCTGTCTGGGCAGTGCCACCTTCTTCCTCCGAATCCTAACAGCGCCTTTGAGGCGGGAAGAAGTTCATTTCTTCTGAGAAGAGGGCAATAAATTCTTTTTCTCTGAAAGATTTAGGTGTCCTGTGGCTGCTATCTCACTGCAAGTCCTTTCTGTAAAAAAATAATCCTACATAGCATCATTTATATTTTAACATTTTTTATAACCTAAAACTATATTTAACACAGTACTTAAGAGAATTAATACAGCAGACATATAATATTAATATATAAATATATTATATATAATAATTATATAATGTATGATTATATAATATATATAATATAATTATATAATATATATTATATATTATATAATTATATATATAAGATATAAGATATAATATTATATATAGTATATATTGTTATATATTATATATTATATATATATAATATATTATTATATTATATTATATTATATTATATTATATTATATTATATTATATTATATTATATATATTATATATTTTATATATATAATATATAATATATAATAATAGATAATATATAACCCTATTATATATAATATTATATATATATAATATTCTAACACCAGACATATAATATTCATATTAATATTTGTGAAAAGCCAATCATAAAATACATGCATTTTTCACATGCAGGCAAAGCCAGCGAGGCAGCAGAGCAAGAGAGAGAGCAGAGCCAGCGACACAACAAACGCACCGAGAGCGAGAGAGCAAGTTTGAACAGAGCTTGCAAAGGGCAAAATCAGCTCAGACCAGCTTAGACTGAAGAACAAGGAGCACCAGGCATGGGCTGATGGTCCAGGTAAAAAGTTCCAACGTGAGGAGGACGACAGAAGCCTTCATCAAAAGAGCACCAGAAGACTGAGGGCCGCCACAGGAGGAACGGACACAGGCGCTGAAGCCACACACGGCTGTAAAACCGGGACACAGCTTTATGCAAATATGAGTATGCTAATGAAGTGTTGTAATTGTGACTTTTAAAATGGAGCTGAAGGCTAAAGGAGACCGAGTGGGTTTTTGCCAGAGAGATCCCCCTCGCTCCCAGCGCTGGATACACAAATCCCTGCTCTGTCTGACTGCAGAGTTTGATTTCCTCGCCCAGTTTGTCCCACTCCCCCTTTCCCTGCCCTCTCCTCCCCTCTCCCAGTCCCATTTATGGATTTGGGGTCATTTATGGGATTAGGGGTCATTTATGGGATTGGGATCATTTGGGGCATTTGGAGTCATTTGGGGGATTTGGGTTCTTTGTGTGCCTTTGGGGTTATTTGGGGTTTTTTGGGGGGTTATTCAGGGTAAATTTGGGATAATTTGGGGTAACTTTTCACATTGTTGGGTTTTTACGGCTGTGTGTCCGGGGTAATTCAGGGCCAATTCTGTGTGGGTTTGGGATCATTTTATGGGATTGGAGGGGATTTAAATGGATTTTAATAGGAATTTAGTAGGATTTTAATGGGATTTAATGGGATTTAATGGGAATTAATAGAAATTTAATAGGATTTAATGGGATCTTAATGGGATTTTATGGATTTTTAATGGAATTTGATGGGATTGTAATGGAATTTTATGGGATTTTAATGAGATGTCATGGGATTTTAATAGGATTTTAATGGAATTTTATAGGATTTTAATAATGTTTAATGGGAATTGAGTGGAATTTAATGGGATTTTTATGGGATTTTAATGGGATTTGATGGGGGTTTCCCCCAGTCCACAGCATTCCCCCAGTCCACAGCTCCCTCCCACCTCAATTTGGGGGTCCCATCCCCCTCTTCCCCCCGCTCTCCCGCCCCTTCCCCATCGTTCCCCCAGTCCCCAATCCCCTCCCCCGTGCTTGGTTTTGGGGGTTCCAGGCCCCTCCTGCTCCCTTTGGGGGTCCCGACCCCCCTTGGGTTGAATTTGGGGCCCCCCCGCCCCCCTTCTCCCCGCGCCCCCCGCTCCCCCCGCGGCCGGGGGGGCTCCCAGCGCCCCCAGTGCCACCAGTGCGGCCCCAGCTGCCCCCGCACGCCCCATCCCCATCGCCGGGGTCACCGCCCCCCGCCCCAAATTCCGCTCCTGGACACTGAGAGCCATCAGCGACAAACGCTCTGATTGGCTGGGAATGGCCCCGCGCAGTCTCTGATTGGCCAGCGCTGCGAGAGGCGCTGGGTTCTGCCCGGCACCCGATGAGTCACAGCCGAACCGGGCGCTGATTCGCTGGAAATCGCCGGGCGGGGCCAGTGCGCCGAGTTTCTGCCCGGCAACGGGATCGTCATCAGCGCCCCGCGCTCTGATTGGCCACGATCTGCTTCGGGCTGGGGACGGGAGGAACTGGGCACCCCCAGGAGCCCCTCGGGTTTGGGGCTTTCGATCCCCCCTCGGCCCTCGGGGCGGCCCTGGGGCCACCCCAACACCCCCAAAATGGGGAGGGTCCGCGGGGCCCTTTGGAACCCCCAGAAATGGGCGGGGAGCGGCAGGAGCCGCCCCAAAAAGGGATGGAAGGGTCCGGGCCGGGAATGGGGGAGGCTCTGGGGATGGCTCCGGCCCGGATCGGGGCGGGCTGGGATTGAGGGAGGCTCCGTTCAGCGGCCGGGGAGGGGCTGGGCCTGGGGAGGGCTCCGGGATTGTGGGGATGGGGCCATTCCGGGACTGCGGTGGGGCCTCTCCCTGGGGTTGGGGTCCGGCTTTGGCTCAGGGACCCTCCCCGTTCCTGTTCCGCTTCCCGATCCCGTTCCCGATCCCGATCCCGATCCCGCCGCTGGCTCCAGGGAATGTCCCTGATCTCAACCCCGACCCCAAACCCGAGGTGAGGTCAAACATTGGGGTCAAACACCCCAAATCCTGGGGTCAACTCCCCCGGACCCCAAATCCTGGGGTTCAAACACTGGGGGGGACCAAACACCCCCAGACCCAAACTCTGGGATCTCAACCTCCCCCCCCCCCCCAGCCCGAACCCCAAATTTTAGGCCTTAAATCCCCCAAATCCCAGATCCTGGGGTGTCAAACACTCTGCAATTTGCAAATGTTGGGGTTAAATCCCCCTGACCCCAAATCCTGGGGTTTGAAACATTTGGGGTGTCCAACACCCCCTGTTCCCAAAGTCTGGGGTCAAATACCCCCAAATCCCAAATCCTGAGGTGTCAAACACCCCCAACCCCAAAAGTTTGGGGTCTAAAGCCCCAATCCCCAACTCCTGCGGTTTGAAATATCTGGGGTGTCCAACCCTCCTCATCCCCAAAGTTTGGGGTCAAAGCCCCCAATCCCAAAACTTTGGGGTCAAAGGCCCACCGATCCCAAACTCTGGGGTGTCAAATCCCCCTGATCCCCTCAACTTTGGGGTTAAATCCCCCCAAATCCTGCGGTCAATCCCCCCAATTCCCAAACTTTGGGGTCAAAACCCCCTGACCCAAAATCCTGGGGTTTGAAACATCTGGGGTGTCCAACCACTCTGATCCCAAAGTTTGGGGCTCACACCCCCTGATCCCCAAATCCTGGGGAAAAAAACTCCCAAACCCCAAATCCTGGGAACAAAAACCCCCAAGTCCCAAATCCAGGGGTGTCAAACATGCCCAGTTCCCAACGCTTGGGGTTAAAAATCCCCAAACCCTGAGGTGTCAAAATCCCCTAAACCCCAAATTTTAGGATCAACCCCACCCAACCCCCAAATTTTAGGATCAAACCCCCCAATTCCCAAAGTTTGGGGTCAAACACCCCCAACCACTGAATTTTAGAATCACACTCCCCCCAGTCCCAAAATTTGGGGTTATTTGGGGATTATTTGGGGCAGCTCCAGGTGCAATGTCTGCAGAGAGACCCTGGGTACAATGCTGGGAAAAACCCCAATAACCCCTCTGGAGCCCCAAAATCCCTGGGGGCTGGGAAAGGGGATTTGGGGTGAAAGAAGAAGGATTTGGAATGCACAAAGAAGGATTTGGGATGGAGAGAGGGGATTTGGGTGGGAAACTGGGTCCCTTTTTGGCGCAGGAGATCTTCCTGGCGCTGCTCTGGGTGATGCTGAAGTCCTGCAGGGCCTCGCGGGCGGCGCCCGCCTGCACCTCGGGCTCCAAGTGCACCCAGGCGATGTCGCGGGGCCCGGGCACCAGGGCAGCTCCTGAACCCCGGGAACCTGGGCTGGGAACGGGGCCAGGAGAGCCCCAGACACCCGGGAGTGTTCCCCAGACACCCGGGAATGTTCCCCAGAAACCCGGGAATGTTCCCCAGAAACCCAGGAATGTTCCCAAGACACCCGGGAATGTTCCCCAGACACCCGGGAGTGT
This sequence comes from Agelaius phoeniceus, assembly GCF_051311805.1. NCBI lineage: Eukaryota > Metazoa > Chordata > Aves > Passeriformes > Icteridae > Agelaius > Agelaius phoeniceus. The sequence goes on from NC_135292.1 coordinate 6,727,520, forward strand.
TCCCCAGACACCTGGGAGTGTTCCACAGACACCCGGGAATGTTCCACAGACACCCGAAGCCTTCTCTGCTCCATTTCCATCCTGCGCCTTCTGGCCTCTTCTTCAGCTCTCCGGGCCGCTGCTCTCTGCTTCATGGCCGCCCTTCTGGGCCTGAGGCAGAGGAAGAAAGGCAGGAAGAGCAGCTCAGCAGCAGCCCAGTAGGGCCCCTGCTGCACGGCTGCCCAGAGCAGGGGTCCCCAGGCAGGCTCGGGTGGCTCTGGGGTAGCCTGCTCCAGGCCCTCTTTGCCCAGCTCTGCATCCTCATCCCAACTGATCACCACGGGCCGTGGGAAGTGGAAGAGGAGCAGCACCAGCAGGGCAGGGACTGATTTGGACACCATGGTCTGCAGGAGGAGAGAGACAATTTGTGTTGCTTTGCACAAGAGTTGCAAACCCGTGTGTTATTAGGGAATGGCCGCTCCTGCTGTGCCAGAGCGCTCGAGCAGGGCTGAGAATCTGGTGTCAAAGGGCATTCATGTGCTCCATGTTGCATGGGGCAGCCGTGTGCAGGAATAGAGAACACCTTCCCTCAGATGGGATCTGCTGTGGCAAGGCCCCTCTGGTTTTCTCCTCCACGCAGCAGTTTGCATGCAGAATGTGGGCAGATGTAACTTGAAGGTCCTCCTGCTCAGCCTCGGGTTCCCCTTGCAGAGCCTCAGCCCCTGCGTTCTGTCAGGGCCCCTGGGCAGGTGGGATATTCCCAGAGGAGAGGGGCCGGCTGTGTCCCCATTGCCCCTGTCCCTTATGTGCCTGTGTTCAGGAGGGCACAGAGAGGGTGGGGACTCCTGCCTGCCCCGTGTCCTGTCTGCCTGCCGGGCCTGTCCCAGGGCAGCCGGGCTGTGATTGCTGTGCTGTGTCCCCCTGTCCCTGCTGTCCCTGCTGTCCCTGCTGTCATGGCCCACTGCAGGTTCCACACCTACACAGCCATGGTGGCTCCTGAGCTCTGCAGGGACCCGAGTGACAGTCTGAGTGGTGGCACTCCTGGTTTTCTTGCATTTGGCATCGCGCAGAGCAGAGGCTGGATCACAGCACCAAAGGAGCAGCTGCTGCAGGGGAGGAAAGGAGCCTCTGCATGGCCAAGGGCTGCTGTGGTGCCCCTGTGTCAGGAATTCCCCACAGCTGACACCTGAGTCCAGCATGGACACTCACAGACACAGCGTTTGTTCAGGCATTGCCTTTATTGCATCTTGACAGGGACTGCAGCTGCCTGAGGGAAGTCACCCTCCCGAGACAGGAGGGCAGAGAGTGTAATTTAAATTAACCAATTGTGATTATAGGCATTCGTAGCGACAGTCTATATACTGTATATATGAATATTAAACAAGACACAAAATAATAATTGGATCATGAAGATCAAGCAACATTTGCTGGTTTAGATAAAAATAAAGTATACTTCAGTTTTAGTTAACTGCAATAATTCTTGGTAATTTTGATGAATTATAAATTCTGTGTAATATAAAGAAGAGTGCCATTATTTAATTACTACTTAATATTAAAATATTTATGATATCTTACAAGAGTAGTAATCTACATTATAGTAATAAAAAGTTTTGAAAAAGTTGCTAAAGACAATTATTCTTAAAGAAAACATTTTAAATATTTCAAAACTATTGAAGAATCTGAATTAATCGCCAAACATTGGGCCCAATGCCTTCAGATGGTGCTTTCCTCCGAGCAGATGCAAAGGCTCTGTATGGGAAAGGGTTAAAATCGATGCAGTTACTACAGATCCCGTGAGGAGAGAGAGGGCAGAGGGGCAGGGTGTGTCAGGAGCCCGGAGCCTGTGCCCCGGCGCAGGGCTGTGCTGGGCAGCAAGCGCAGCTCTGTGCGCCGGCTGCTCACAAAGATGTGCGGCTCGCCTTGGCCGGCCCAGAGAGCATCTCCAGCAGGAAGCTTTTCTTCACACAGCCACTGCCTGTGCTCCTCCAAAAGCCTGCCCTGCCTACCTTCAGCATCCTGTTTGTATCCCTATTCATTCCAATCAGCCTGGCCATTTGCTTTTCTATTTCTTTCATGGCCTGGCGCATTTGCTCCATGTCTTTGAATCTCTTCCTAAGGAGCCGCCTTCTCCGCTCGCTTTCCACCTTCCTCCTTCTGGCCTTTTCCTCAGCTCTCTGGGCCGCTGCTCTCTGCCTCGTGGCTGCCCTTCTGCGCCTGAGCCACCAGCCCAAAAGCAGGAGCAGCGGCTGAGCAATTTGCCAGAGCTGGTGCAGGTAGCGCAAGGCAGCCAGGAGCCAGGGTCCCCAGCCAGGCTCAGCTGGCTCTGGGGGGGCCGCTTTCATCTCCTCTGCACGGGGCTGCCCATCCCCGTGAAATCTGTGCACCACGGAAAGTGGGAACAGGAAGAGGAGCAGCACAAGCCCAGCCAGGACTGCTCTGTGCGCCATGGTCTGCAGGAGGAGAGAGACAAGGCTTTCACTGGGGCTGCCAAGGGAGCTTGTGGGGGCTGAAGTGAGGCCCGGAGGCGCAGGGCTGTGAGGGCAGAAGCAGAGGGCCCCGGGCAGCTGGCAGGCAGCAGGGCCTGTGCCAGTGGGCCAGCAGCAGCAGCCCCGTGCCCCGGCCAAGGCGCCGGCCCCAGGGGCTGGCCCTGGGTGCAGGGGGACAATGCAGGCCCGGGTGCGGCGCTTGTGGCCCGGCCCTGGCCCGGCCCAGCCCCGCCACGGGCGCACTCACCGCTTGCCCAGGCTGTGCTGGGCCAGCGTTACCTGCGGGGGCCTTTTCCAGCTGCCCCCATTGTGACACGCTGCCCCTGGTGTCACAGGGGCCAGAGGCATCACAGCCGGGCCAGCCCTGCCCTTGGTGCCCAGCCCAGCTCAGGGGCTCCCAGTGGGCCCAGCAATGAAAGCCCCGGCAGGCAGCAAGTGCAGCCCCTCTGGGAGGGGATGGGCCCCAGGGGCTCCCTTCACAAAGCAGGCAGAAGTCCCCACTGATAAGGTTCCAAAGGGAAAAGATTATAATCAATAATGTTGAGTAGGATACATATTATCAACTATGAAAACACCTGAGGTGCTTTTCCTAATGGGACTTGTTCTTCTGTGAGTGGGGTTGGGTGATGGTTGCTCAGTTTTTCTTGCTTGAGTATTCCCTGATCCAGTCCATCCAAGACTTCTGTGAAACCTTCCCATTGTCAGACAGCAGAAATGAAGAACTGCAGTGAAACCACTTCTAGTCCCCTTCAGATCAAGAAGGTGCAGGGGGGTGGTTCTGGCAGAGAATTTGAGCTGCTCTGGACAGAGTCGCACTGCTGTGTTAGCAGGGACTGGCTGCTTGTGTTTTTCTTTGGATGAACAGAATCTTCCCTGTGTCCCCAGTGAACACATGGAGCTCACACCAGCAGTGCCTCTTGCCTGTTCCCTGCCCAGCCAGACCTTCCAGCCCAGCTGCAATGCCCAGCGTGGCCTTTGAGCACAAAGGGATTGCAGAGCCAAAAGCATCTGTGTAGCCACCATGGTGTTCAGCGGCTGCTGCTCGGGGAAGGGCACTGAGAGGAGGCCACTGCTGCTCTTGTCAGAGCGCTGCTGTGCAGGGATGTCCCTCGCCCTGCTCAGTCCCACATCTGCCCATCTTTTGGCCTGCTCTGAGCTCAGGTGGATGCCATCTGCTCCCAGCAGACCCAGCTGCTCCACGGTAGATGCACAGGCATGGAATCCAAAACCTTGAGTATCCCCTGAGTAGCCAGGCATTCAGCTGTTCAGTTTGTCACGGCCCACACCAGGGGGTAGAACAAGATGGTTTTTCAGATTCCTTGTGACCCAAACCATTCCAGGATTCTAGGATTTCTCCATGACTGACTTTGGTCCCCTCAAAAGACCTCCTCTCTCCTCTCTTCCCTCCACCTGTGGAGAACGCATTCTGATGCTGCTGCTGCTGTTGGGACAGGTTGGTGGATACTCTTACTGCCATCCCATGGGAGTAAGCATGACTCCTCTCTGAAGTCTTTGTCCCTGAATCAGTGCCTTCAAAGAACAGTTATCTCCCCTCCTTCCTTTTCCATTCAGCACTTGAGCACACACAGCATTTCTCATCGTTTTCCACAGAACAGTACAGGTGCCAGTTCCCATCTTGTGGAGCCCTCTGCCATAAATCAGCCTGACAGGTTTATTCTCTACGTAATGGGAAATGATGACAAATGCAGCTGCATAATCACGTTAGTAACTCACCATAATGACTGCTTCTGGGGTGATTTATGGGTTTCGTCACATGTGAGCTTTCAGAACTTTAGAGATTACATTTTTCACACTTTTTTGTTGGAATCTCAGTTTATCAGACTTTACTGCAGCATTAATCACTTGCAGTACAACCCTGGACTCCACAAATGTATCACATCAGCATGAAAAAGGCAGAGAAAACAAGAACTGTTGTGAATTAATGAGCCGGGTAACACATGTCTCACAAAAGCGATGAAACAACCTGTGTTCTTCTTCAAGCCGCAACAGAAAGTCCCAAAGTCTGCTTATTTAATTTTTTTTTTTCACAAAACACAAGCAGCAGCAAAGAACTGAAACAACACAGCCAGGCTTGAAACCTGAAAGATCTGCAAGGCTGAGTCTATCCTAGTTAATGGTGAAATGATGTGTGAATCTGTCCTAGATGTTCAAATGAAGAAGATTGATTCCCAGTTATAATATGGCTTCTAAGCAAAACACTGGGATTATATAGGAGAAATGCACGTGTCATGAAACAACCAATAAATCAGAGAGACACTTCCAAGCTCTACTGTGAAGGTCTGGGAAATGTTCAGAGTTACCATCTGTGGAGTTTGGTGCAGGATAAACTGGAACAAAAGGCCATCATTACCCAAATTTATTTCGTTCAGGCTGGTCTGTTGTTTTTTTTGGTTTTCTTTTTTCTTTTTTTTTTTTTTTTTTTTTTGGTTTTGTTTTGGTTTTTTTTGTTTGGTTTGGTTTGGTTTGGTTTTTTTTTTGTTTTGTTTTTTTTTCGTTTTTTGTTTTTTATTGTTTGTCAGGTAAGGTTTTTTAATACTCCAAGAAATATGTTGAAAAGGTCAGCATGATCCATCAGACACAAGCAGGGGGGCTGGGGTAGATGCAACATGTTCCTTGCACTGGAGGGTAGACAGAGGCAGGATCTGGTTTGGGGTCAATCACACCTGGATCAGGGAGGTGGCTGAAACCTGGGCTGGCCAAAGCCTTAGAATCACAAAATATCCTGGGTTGGAAAGGACCCCCAAGGATCACCAAGTCCAACTCCTGGCCCTGCAGAGGACACCTCCCCAAGAATCCCACGCTGTGCCTTGGCATGTGCTGGTGGGCAGGAGCACACAGCTGGCCGTGGCTTTGGGTGCATGGGTAAGATGAGATGGTGAGGAGCATCCCTGCTCCCTGAGCTCCTGGAGAGCTGCAGACACTGATCACTGGTAAGGACAGCACCAGGGCCATGGCCTGGGGCTGGTGATCTGGTGTCTCCTTCCTGCTGCTGCTTTCTGCTACAGATAACAGCCTGGTGCCAAGGTCTTGTTGCTGAGCTGATAAACGGCTGGGGAGATTCCCTCCCTGCTCTTGTCTGCACGAGTTCTTATGCTCAGCACCAGGAAGGATTGGGCCAGAATGGAGGCATTTGGGGTCTCAGGGCTGAGGCTGAGACAGACAGCCAGGCAGAGCAGCTCCTCCTGGCTGATGCAAACATTAGCCCTGTGCTGGCCAGGCCAGTGATCCATAGCTATGGGTCCACAGTGATGGTGGTGCTGGGTATTCACTGGGAGAAGAGGAGGTGTAAAATGAAGCTTCTGAAGCTGCTTGGGATCCTGGAAGCTGCTCAGACCCCACTTGACCACAGTGGTTGTTTGGCCAGCTGAAGTGATGGAATTCATTGGGCTGTGCAGGGACAGTTTTCTGTGCAAACATGAAGGACTTTCAGGGGGAATGAAATACGGCCTCACAGTAGAAACAGCTGGGCTGAACACTCTTTATTCCAGCTATGAATCTTTGCTCTTAAGAGCAACAGATTCCACCTTTCATTAAACCAGAACTTGTTGTTGTTGTTGTTGTTGCTGTTGTTGTTGTTGTTGTTGTTGTTATTTTGAGGAACAAAAATGACATTTCTTGTTTATTTTATTAGCATTTTAAAATCTTTCTTGTTTATTTTATTAACATTTTAAATCATCTGGTCACCCACTGCATGCATGAAACATGAGATGTTACCAAAGTGTAGCTCACTTCAGACAGGGAGTGCTGATAGTTGGCAGATCTGTACAGGTGTCCTCATCCTGGGTGCATTGGATGTTATCCCATCCAAGCAGGCAGTTTAACACAAGCAGCTATTTCACTGAGCTTAATTAACAACAGAAATAAAAACTATATCTTTAGAACAAAGTTAGTTTGACATCTACCATCACTCAGCGAGAGGTTTATTGTTATGGACACATAATATTGGCTTTTTGCAGAGATTAAAATGGATTTTCTATCTGTGGTGTTAAAGTAACCTTGTTATTGTCTTGGTTTGAAAAGCCAGGTGTCTGCTAAGGAAGGCAGGAGCCTCCCCTGGAATGGAAAATGTAAACCCCTCCCTCTGAATTGTTATAATTTTGAAATTAAGGAGCTTTCAGGCAAAGATATGGGAATAGGAATAACAGTTCTTTTTTAGGAAAAAAAAAAAATATAAATGCAGTAGTACAAACGAAAAAAACCCCACTGACAGAATCAGAACAGGGCCTGACACCCTGTGGGTCAGGGTGCTGGCAGCAGTCCCATTCAGTGGTGGCTGCAGCCCTCCTGCAGTGCCAGGTGTGGCTCTGTTGGAGCAGGGATCCTGGAGAAGGGTGGAGTTTTCCTCTGAAGGTCCAGGGCTGCTGTAGATGGGCCTGGGAATCTTCCTTCCTCTGGGAATCCAGTTGGAAAAGGCTGATCCTCTGGGAATCCCGTGGAGAAGAAAGACAGCTGCTCCTCTGGGAATCCAGGAGGAAAAGGCTGATCCTCTGGGAATCCCGTGGAGAAGAAAGACAGCTGCTCCTCTGGGAATCCAGGAGGAAAAGGCTGCCTACAGTGTTCCAAATCTCAGATTCTGTCCAGATAGGAATGCTTGGCTCCTCCCCCTGGGCAGAGCATCTCCCAATGCGATGATGTCATTTAATCAGCCATGCAGTGACACTCAGTGGACCATTACCAGAAGATTAATAATTAATAATTAATGGCCTATTAATGGAACACACCTCCCCAGAGGGAGGATTGGTTGTGGAAGAGAGAAACTGCCCAATGAACAGAAGATAACTGCCCCACCACTGACAGATGGCAAACAGAACACACACTTATCTTGCAGTCCAGGACCTGTCCCCACTGGCTGCCCCCATTCTCCAGAGTTCATGGTGTCCATGGAGGCTGCAGCTGCCGGTGCCGGGAACAAACAAGACGGGTCTGGGTTTCAGAAAGCTCCAGAGTCCATTTCTGACCCCCGAAAGACAGGGCAAAGGCAGGGCCGTAGGGTTTTTATAGGGTATCCCAGGGCTGGAGTTTGGGTTTGGGTCAGGGGAGGAGTTCTTAGTAACACAAGATGGGTGAGATCAAATTCCTGCCTCTTAGCAACAGGGGCACTCCACACAGAATGTGTCCCCAAATCCTAAATTCCCCCTCAAACACCTCTGAAATGGTGGGACTTTAGACATCTTTGGACACTTTCATTCTCTAATAACACTGATGCTGTTAGTTCCAGAGTGCCCAGGATCCGCCTGGCAAGTCAGCTCTGGCAGGAAGAAGGCGGCTGCCAGGGGGCTGCTTGTGGCCTCTGACAGCCCCATTGCTCAGGGCTTGCCAGCGCCCCAGCCCCTCAGGCCCTGCCCCAGCGCGGCCAAGCTGCCCGGCAGCAGCGCCGCAGCCCCACAGCAGCTCCAGAGCAGCCCCAGGCAGAGGCACCTGGGAGCCCTCAGCAAGGCAGCCAGCAGCAGACGGGCAGGAGGGCACGGATGGCGCTTCCTGCCTGGCACAGGGCTTGTGGCCATCTCCAGGCAGCGCTCTGGCAGGGATCCCCGCAGCTCCGGCCCCTGCCCAGCCGCTCTGTGGGCAGCACAAAGGTTTCAGCAGAGCCACCAAAGGCCAAGGGCCTTCTGGCCATTTCCCCTTGCCCACTGCACGCCTGGGCATCTGGCTGAGCACAAGCACCCTTTATCCCCTCTGCCCCTAGGCCCTGCGCACCCTGGGCAGCAAAAGAAAGATCCTGGCAGTCTGTGTATTAGAACACAGTCTATATTTACATGGTAAAGGAAAAAAAAAAAGAAAAGAACATTCTTGTAGTAAAAGAAAAGAACATTCTTGTAGTAAAAGAAAATTCCTCCTGACTCAGGTGGCCCCAGCAAAAAGAGCTTCTGGGATCAGCTCTCCACAGAGCTGCAGCAGGGCAGGCAGCCGAGCCGTGACAGACGAGGCCGTGTCTTCCACGCCCTGCGCAGGTGATTTAGGAGCCACTGGAAGCTGGAGATGGGAGCCCGCTCTCCTGACTTGAGGATGCAGAGGGTTTGAATTGCCAGGCTTCCGACGGCGAGGCTGATGTCATTTGTTTTTTCTTCAAGGGCTGCAAGAGAGAGCAACAGAGCCACGGTCAGAGGCAGATCTGCGGGGAGCCGAGGAGAGCCCCCTGCAAGGGCCATGCCAGGCGGCTCTTGCCATGGCCAGGAGGGAGCAGGGAGCAAGGCGATCAGGCCGAAGCTGCGGGCCACCAATGGCCCCCGTGGCCCTGAAAGCTCAGTGTGCTCTGGCCACGGGAGCAGAGCCCTCCGCAGCCGGGGCAGGGCTTGCAGCTCCCCCCCGGCAGCCCCCGCTGCCAGCCCGCTGCCCTCACTCACCAGTGCAGATCAGCTGCAGCTCTCGCTGCTGCCCCCTCAGGCGCCGCCCGGCCATGCCTGGGAACACAGAGCCTGTCACGGCGGCAGCGGCACAGCTCCCTGCCAGCGGCGCTGCCGGCGCTGTGGCCACACGGGCTGCTGGCCCGGCAGGGCTCAGCCCGGCCCTTGGCGCACGCTGCCGCCCCAGGGCACGGCTGCCAGCGGGCGGCAGCAGCAATGCCCAGGCCGGGCGGGGCTCCACGGCGCCGGGCCCGGCTGGCGCTGCCGGGGCAGCAGGCGGGGCCGGGGCCGAGCTGCGGCGGGCCGGGCCGGGGAGGGGGCGCGGGCTCGTGGCTCACCCATGAAGCTGATGGCCGCCTCTCGCAGGGGCTCCTGTGGGCTCTGCAGGTAGCGCAGGGCCCGGCGCAGGTGCTCGGCCGCTCGGCTCCTGTCCTCTGCCAGCTGCAGAGAGCGGCAGGAGGGAAGGCTTGGCGCGGGCTCAGCCCCTGGGCCGGGCGCTGCCTGCGCCCAGCCCCGGCCTCCCCTGCCCGCACAGCCCTGAGGCGCGGCCAGCAGCCGCCGGCCAAGGGCTCCCGAGGGGAGGGGGCAGCGGGCCGGCTGCTGCCCGGGGAGCCGCGGTGCCGCCCCGCAGCCCCGCCGGGCCGGGGCTCCACGGGCACCCGGCTCGGGCCCTCACGAGCCTGGAGAGGAGCCCGCGCGGCCTCTGGCTGCAGCAGCGGGCAGGGGCTCAGCTGCCCGGCCCGCACACTGAGCGCCGCCCTCAGGGGCCTTCTCCAGCCTGAGGCTGGGCCTTGCAGGCCCTCCTTACCAGGCACTCGCTGAACTTGCACAGTTTCTGCTCCTTCACCAGCTTCTTGAGATCCCTCCTCTTCATCAACTTGAGCGCACAAAGCAGCGCTTCCCGAGAAGCCTGGAGAGCAGCAGGGACGCGGAGATGGCCCCACAGCCCAGGGCACGGCACCCGCGTCCCCGTGCCATGGCCTGGAGGAGGCTGCGATCCAGCAGGCGCAGGGCAGGAGGCAGCCGAGCCCCCTGCCAGGGGGACAGCAGCAGCCCACGAGTCCTCACCTCTGCCACACGCTGATTCTCATCATGGCAGTGGAAGAAGAGTGCAAGCAAGCTCTGTTGCACAGGGCTTTCCAAAGGCTTTTCTCTCTCTTCCAAATACTCCATCATGTCTCGGAAGAGTTTGATGGAGAGCAGCTGGACCTGGCTATTATCCTGTAGGAAAAAAAAAAGAAAAACTACCTCAGCATTGACTCCTGCAGGCCCCCCTGGGCACAGGGCTGGAAATGCACAGGGCACACAGTTTCCAGGTAGCAGCCAGCGGCTGTGGCTGGGGGCACAGAGCCTTACGTGGTCAAAGAGTGGCAGGAGCGCCTCAGCCAGCTGCAGGGCAATGGGGGTTGACATCAGAATATGTGATTTGTGCAGGAATAGAAAGCTGAGTGTGATGAGGGTCATGCCAGCTATCTCTGCATCACTGTCGCACAGTAGGTCCATGAGGCTTTGGGTCAGGCTCCACATTCTTTCGGCCTGTGCGGAACACAAGTCTGTGAAAGGCCATCCTGCTGCCGCAGGGCCCAGAGGCCAAAGGCCTGTCCCGAAGCATGCGGGCAGCTGAAGCGGGAGGCAGGAGAGCTGGGAGCAGCTGCCCCAGTGCCCCAAGCCCAGGCCAGGCCAAGTGACTGCGTTCCCAGCGCAGCTTCAGCCACCGCCCCCTTCTCACCATTGAGGGATCATCAATGAGCTCCAGCAGGGCCCTGAGCGCCAGGCGACGCCTCTCCCTGCACTCGCTCTGCAGGTACCTTGAAGAGACCTTCACAACACTGGCACCACATTCACTGGCATCCAGGCACTGGAGGAGCTGAAAGGCACAGGCCAGTGATGGGGGAGCCGGCCGGCAGGAGCCCGGAGCCGCACAGGGCTGGGCCCAGGCAGCAGCAGTAGCAGCAGCAGCAGCAGCAGCAGCAGCAGCAGCAGCAGCAGCACAGGGTGCGGGCAGCGTCCCAGGCGGCTGCGGCTCCCAGAGGGCAGAGAGCTGGGAGGCAGCTCAGCCAGGCAGCGCTGCACACCCGGCTCACCTCCACAAGGAACGCCAGGGCGGGCAGATCCCAGTGTGGCTCCTGTGTGCTGAGCAGCCCGAGGAGGTGGAGTGCAATACTGGAACCCAACCCAAGACAAGCATGGCGCATCTCCCTAGGAGGGCGAAAAAGGGTCCAGGAACCTGAGCAAATCTCTCCAAGGACAGGCTCGCAGAGCCTGCTGGTCTTTCACCACCATCCTGCAAGAGGACCTGGGCCCTTTAGGAGGTGTCTCCTCCTGTGCTCTCTCCCCTCCCAGCCTTTTCCAGTCTTCTTGGCCGTCCCTCGGTGACAAGGCCCTGTGACCCAGGGCCACAGGGACTGTGTGGGACGGCCCGGGCACAGGGCACAAATGCCGGGAGCAATGGGGAGAAGGGGAGTCTCACCTGGCCAGCAGACCCACGGCATAGTGGCGGGTGTCAGCACAGAGCAGCGTGTCCCAGCCACGCTTGCGTTCCACTGACAGCACCACCTCCTTGTACTGCTTTCGGCAGAGCAGGGACTTCAGGCTCTGCACTGCAAACCTGTGTGCACAGCAAAGGCCAGGTCACCCTGGCAGCACTGGCTCCTTGGCAGGCCACGTGGCAGGGACAGGAGGACTGGCATGGAGCACCTGTTGGGGCTGGTGGCAAGGCCGTGCTCTTGCAGGCATTCCTTCCAGAAGGCATCGACCTCCTCTGGCATCTCTGCTGTGCTGAAGAACACTTGGAAGAGCAGATGCACAAATAGCTGGGGGAAATACGATGTCACTACACGTGGCACATGGGGCTCCTGGAGCATCTTCCACATCACCACAGTTGCCTGCAAGGGACAAAGCCCCCCAAGACAGCGCTCAGTGCCCAGGTGTCCCTGGGGCAGGGCCCGAGCAGGGCAGGGAGAGGCCCGCAGAGACCTTGGGAGGGGGAGCACGGGGCCTGCTGGGCCTGAGGCTGCCCCTGGGCCAGGTTTCAGGCCAGCGCCTGAGGCAGGGAGATGCAGTGGGGGAAGGAAGATGGAGAGCTGCTGGAGAGGCAGCCTTGTGGCCAGCAAAGGCCACTTGCAGAAACTCACAGCCAGGCCAAAGACACCCGTTTTGTCCCCATCAGAGGTGCACGTGCTGCGCTCTGGCCAGCTCCCCAGCACATCCAGGAGGATCAGCAGCACTGGCTCTGCAGTCCTGGACGAGCACATGATGGTCTTCCACATGGAGATGGCAGCTCTGCGGGGTTAGAGCTCTGTCTCAGGGGCGTCTCAGACACAGCACCGTGGCCTGGGCATCCCTAGGGGCCCGGGCTGACCGCCGGCTCTTCCTCTGCCCACTGGGCCTGGCCAGCAGCAGCCAGGCAGCCCAGCCCTGTGGGGACAGGCCCCTGAGGGGCGGCAAGGGAGCATGGCAACAGGCTCGGGGGCTGACGTGCCAGGGCTGGGAAAGGCAGCAGCCAGAGGGCCCTGGAACTCTCTGTTGCTCAGACACCTGGGCCAGGCGGTACAGGGTGATGGGCTGGGGAGGCCTGAGCCCTCTGGGCAGGTGGGCCCCATACCTGTCACAGGACGGGGCCGCACGCAGGAGCGTCACCACTGCCTCACCCGGGTGTGCTCTGGTGAGATTCAGCAGGGCCTTGTCCAGCCTGTGCTGGGCAGAATCATTGGCCAGGAGCCATCGGTGAATGGACCTCACCATGGCGGGCACCTGGAGAAGGCACGGGGAGACTTGGAAAGCTGCCAGAGGGAGCGATGTCCCCAGGGTCCCCAGAGAAGTGCTTCCCTTGCCAGCGCACTGCCATGGCCTCAAAGGCTCCCAGGGACCAGCAGGCGTGGCTGGGGAAGCCACGGGACTCATGGGGGAATTGAAGCCTGGCCCCAGGCTGCTCACTTGTTCTGGCCTGGCAACAGCCTTCTCCAGGAGCAAATCCAGCAGGGCGGCACTGGTCTCATGACTGAGGAGCTCTGAGTGAGCTCTGAGCCCAGTGCCCATGGTGCTGGTCTCTTCCTGCCCAATGCTCCGGATAAAGTCGCAGACGAGCTGTAGGAGAAGGGCAAGAGGCCGGGGATGTTGCATGGAGTGCTGCACACACGGTGCTGGGCTGAGCAGGGACAGCAGGCCCAGCCCAGGTGGGGGTGGCTGCAGGTACCTGCGCTGTTCTGCGGAAGCGGCCACGGCTGGATCCCTGCTCTTGTGTGCACTCCAGGGCTGCATCTGGCAAAGAGCGAGCGCAGCCAGAGCTGAGGGGCTGCGGGAGAGGCCGGAGAACAGAGCCCAGCCCTGCGCTGCCCAGGCAGGGAGAGCCCTGGGATGCCCCAGGGGATGGAGCACGGCCACTGCGGGGTGTCTGCCCGGCCCCTCTTCCATCCTGTCCATGGGCATTTCCCCAGGGGATGGCATGGCATGGCATGGCATGGCATGGCATGGCATGGCATGGCATGGCATGGCATGGGGCCAATTGGCTGCAGGCTCCAGCCCTGCAGCCCAACTCTGCCACTCACCCTCCTGCGGTGGATGGAACGGCACCACCTCTTCTGTCTCCTGTGCCAGGGCAGCTCCAGGGCCTTCTTCCTCCTCCTCCTCCTCCACCCAGGCCAGCTTGGGCACTCTCGGGGGTCTCTGCTCCATGGCTGTGCCTGGAGCTACTTGCAGGAGAGATGCCTTGGGATAGCTCCGGGGCACCAAGTCCCACGCTCTGCCCTTGAGGGCAGCTGCAGAATAGAAGCCTCAGGAAGGCCACGGGTCAGCGAGTCCTGTGCTCTGGCCTCGAGCTCAGCTGCAGGAACAGCGCCGCGGAGAAGCTCCGGGTCAGACGGGAGCGAGTGCGCTGTGCGGGGGCTCCTCACGGCACCGCTCTGTCCCGTTGTGCCCCGTTGCGTGTTGCCAGCAGCCGGGCAAGCTTCTATTTCCCACGTGTCACAAAGGGGCCTTGGACACCGGCTTCCGTTCCATGGCACGGTGACCGTGCTGCAGCGTGCCACCCAGGGCCCTTGCACACACTGCCTTCTGCCCCGGGACCGCCCCCAGCCCAGCCAAAGTGGCCCAGCTTGGAAGGAATCCCTGGCCCCAGGTGTCTGAGACAGCCCGCACAGGATCTTTAGGAAGGGCTCAGAGCATCAGCAAACGCTGCCTGGCTCTGTGGGCTCAGTCCTATCCCCATATCTTTCCCCGAGAGCATTTGAATTTCTAAATGAGAATCATTTGAAGGGAGGGGATTGACATTTTCCATTTCACAGAAGGCTTCTGCCTTCCTTAGCAGACACCTGTCTTTTCAAACCAAGACAATTGTTTCTCATCTTGCAGATCCGCACTTGCTGGGCAGCCCCGTTTTACACCCAGGGCCTGGAGTACCATTCCCAGCAACTGGGAAAATCCTAGCTGCTCCATCCACCCAGAGATGAGGTCTCCAAATTTGCCCCGAAAGTGGCTCCAGCTTTTAGAGGCCAAAAAGAGCAAGTCCCAGTGACTTGATGATAGTTTTAGCCCAGAAAGCCCTGCAGCTGATGGCACACTTGACAATCAGCAGGGGACACAGCTAGGCCAAAGCCTAGAGCTCTGCCGGCAGCCTTTCTCCTCAAATACCCTTCAAACAAACCTCCATGCAAGTCAGTTGGGAAAGTTTCTTCAAATGATCCATTTCTGGTACTACAGAACTACACAGGGTTCTGTGAAAGATTCTAAAGCAGCTGCTCTGGAGTCCAAGAGCCAGCACTAAGAGTCCTTGACACCTATTTGTAGATAAATCCCACTTTGGGCGATTTGAAGGAGTTTGGAAGGAGCTAGAGAGCGGACCTGTGAGTTTTTCAGATGATGCCATTGCTTTTTCTTCTCTTCTCCATAGACAGGAAGGGTGAGTTTGGCTCCCATCTGCACCTCATGGCTCACAGGGCCGCAAGACTTGTAGTTACAAGAGCTTTGAAGGATTTCTTGGTCAAGAAGACACGGCCAACAAGGATATTTATGTTTTGGAGCCAATCCTTCAGTATTTCGTCTTACGGACTCATGCTCTCAGGGTCTCTGGCTGGTCAGAGTGAGCCCGAGATAAGTTCCAAAGTCTCTTTTCCCAGCCCGGCGCTCGAAGAAGGAGTCAGAGCTCTTCATTTCTGGCTCTCAAGGTTGTTTCTTGTATCTTATCTATAAAATTCTTTTTCCTGTCCTGCCAAGGTCCGCTCAGCAAGACAGTCTAAGGCACTCTGCCTGCCCCGGGGCAGTGTTATCTTTTTATCCTAAAAACTACCTGTACAATATTTACAATTACTTTCCAATACCTATCACCTATGTTAGACTGTGAGCTTCTACTCTAAACCAATCTAAAAGTGCCATCATCACAGCAGAAGATGGAGGCCAAGAAGAAGGAGAAAGGCTGGACACGCCCAGATTCCTCCATCTTGGCCCCTGAGGCCCCATTCTAGAAACCCCAACAATCTATTTTTCACCCTGGGATAAATTCACTGTCATTCTACTGAAACTGTCATGGCTCGCAATTCTTCATGTAAGGTTGTTTTTTCCAAGGGCTAAATCAAAGGCACAGGGGTCTTGGGCTCTGTGCCAGGGTCTCTGAGCCCCCTGGGCAGGGGCTCGAGTCCTCCAGGGCAGCCAGAGGAATTTCCTGGGTTCTGACAAGTAGCCCTGTTGTAGTCCCTGCATACAAGAGTTTCCTTGATCCCTTTGATGCCAGAGAGCACCAAGAACTTGAAACTTGCTGGAGTCCAGCCCTGCCTGCCTATCATGGAGAAGAGGGAAAAGATGAAGAACCTGGGCGGTGGTTGAGCCAAATTGACATTTTTCCATTTCTGAGTTCCTCCCAGCTTTTGCAGCAGGGCAACAACCCCATCACTGCAAAGCACTTCCTTTTGCAAGGCACACACTGACCTTGGTGGAAGCTCAGGGCTCTTGAAGGGGCTGCTGCAGTTGGCAACAGGAGCTGTTGTTGAATTTTTCACGTTGTTTAACCCCCCCTGCCAAATGCCATCAAGCGGTTGAGGAAGGAGAAAAAAGATTACCCTGGAGGAAGGGAGGCCAAGAGCTTGGAAAAGGAGGAAAGAAACGCTCTGATGATGAAAATGACAAAAAACCCCAATTTATTTTTGACAGCAAATGAACACCGGCCGCCCTCCAGCCCTCCCAGCCTGGCAGGCCGAGCGGTGCCGTTCCCATGGCATGAGGTGCTGGCAGCCTGCGGAGAGAAACCAGAGAGCCACGGTCAGTGGCAGCAGGCTCCTGTCCCCCTGTCCCGCCATGGCCTGTGCCCGGGCCAGGCTGCTGGCTGTGCTCAGAGCCCAAACCTCCCGACCCATTCTCTGTTTTTAGAGAAGGGCAGCGGGGCAGGCCACGTTCCACCTCCTCTGCTTAATCCCGGCACAGCAACCTCCTAAGCAGCTGCAAGAGCGGGATGCCCGTGTGCCCGCTGCCACCTGCCCGGAGCCCTTCTGCCAGCCGAGCTGTGGAGCCGGGTGCCCACCTCTGGAGAGCTGCTGCCAGGAGAGGAGCCGATCCCAAACCAGGTCCTCGTCCTTCTGGAAGGGGCTGTCCCTGCAGACCGTGGCCCCTGGGGCAGCGCTGGCACTGGACGCGCTCCACGGACGCTGCAGGCGCTTCCCCGTCCGGTCCGGGCACCAGGTGTAATCCTCCTGGGAAAAACAAAGAACAATTGCACGAAAGTCAATTCAAAACAAGACCTGGAAACAAGAAAAAGCACAAAGCCTGTCACCGTTTCATGGGCCTGAGGAGGGTCTGACCACTCCATGTGAGAATTAATCCTGTCCACGGGTGGGGAAAATCCCCACCTCTCCCGCCCATAAACGCACCCCTTCCTCAAGGGCCTGCAGAGCAGACCAGCTGGGGCACGGCTTCGGAACCCGTCCCCCTCTGCCGCCCCCATCCACATGGATGGATGCTTTTGTCAGGCTGGCTGCCCCCGCCTCAGCCCGTGCCAGGCTGGCTGGCAGAAGCTGTCAGCAAGGCCAGGAGCCGGCTCCCCTTCCACAACATCCATCCCCTGTCCTGCCAAAAAGCAGCTCGGCGGCCGGCGGAAAAATTAATATTCCCCAGCGCCGCCGAGCGGGGAACCTCTGGCGCGTGGCCAGGCCGAGCCCTGCCGTGCCTGGGAGCACCAGCATCCCCCCGCCCCTGCGCCGGCTGGGGACTCATCTTGATTCCATCGGGGCGCAGAGCGTGTCCTCCAGGCAGGGGCCGCAGCCAAAGCCAATCGGCTCTGCCCCGCCAGCCGCCAGCTCCAGGATGGTGTTCCCAGCTCCACGTCGTGCTCCAGAAGAACGCGCCAGCTGTGCCTCGGCTTGCGGGGACATCACGATGCCATTGAGCTGCAGGGGGATGTTTCCCCTGTCCCAGTCCGTGGCACCTTCACCGCACTGCCACCACTTCTCCAATGGGACGGGCAGCACGGAGCCGCTCCCTCCACAGCTCGCAGGGACCAGCGGAAGCAGCATCTCCTCGGCTGCGCTCTCTCCTCTGCGCCGCGGCCGCAGGGAAACGCTCCGGGGTTTTCTTCCAGCGCCATGAGATGCGTGCCGCTGCTGCTTGCTGGCCTCCTGGATCCTCCTGTGCACAGGGAGGCATCTCTGCTGTCTCCTGGGCCAGGCAGGGCTCCTGCAGCCAAGAATGCTCAAAAAGGTCCTCCAGTGCTGGCCTGTCTGTGGGCTCCATGCATAAACACCACCTGATGAGGTGTTGGCACTCTGCGGAGAGAAACCAGAAACCGCCGCTCAGCGGGACAAGGCTCCTGTCTGTGCTCTCCCACATTCCACAGTGCCCAGGCCACACCAGGAGTGCTCAGAGCTGCAGCCAAAAGCTTCCTATCGATCCTCTCTTGCGGAGGACACCAGCACAGAGGCACAGGTGCCACCTCCTCCAGCTAAGCCCAGGAGATGCACCTCCTCACCAGCTGCAAGAGCAGGACGCTTATGTGCCAGCCGCCCCTCCCAACCCCGTTCTTCCCCTCGTGCCTTGAAGGCGCATCCCCACCTTGAGACACCCGGGGCAGGAAGAAGAGCTGGCCCCAGACAATGTCCTCGTTGGTGTGGAAAGGAAGGTGCCCTCAGAGCAGCTCATAGAGCAGGATGCCCAGGGACCAGATGGTGGCTGGCTGGCCATGGTAGCAGCCAAAGAGGATCCACTCCGGTGGGCTGTACTCCAGCGTTCCTATGGGACACGGGCACAGCTCATCAGGCCCATGCTGCTCCCTCCCTCCCAGCCAGCTCCCGTTCCACAATAGCCAGCCCCTGCCCTGCCACAAAGCAACTTGGCTGCAGCTGGCTGAAGAAGGATTCCCCCTCCTTCCTTGCCTCCTTCCTTCCCTCCCTCTTCCCCCTCTGCCAGCCAAGGGAGGAACTTCTGCTGCCCAGCTGGGCCCCGGCTTTGGGCTCACCTGACATCCGGGTGTAGAACGTGTCCTGGAGGATCGTGCCGCAGCCAAAGTCGAGGAGCTTCGCCTCGCCCGTGGCCAGGTCGACGAGGACGTTCTCGGCCTTGATGTGGGGGTGCAGGACGCCGCGGCTGCTGCAGTGCCCCATGGCCTCCAGCACCTGGCGGAACAGCCCCCGCGCCACGGGCTCCGTCAGGAACCGCCGCTCATGCAGGAAGTACCAGAGGTGCTGACAGCGCTGCGGACGCTCCATGAGCAGCGCGAAGCCCTCGGGCACCTCGAACCAGTCCAGGAGCCGCACGAAGCCAGGCCGCGACACCATCCACAGCAGCGCCAGCTCCAGGGGCACAAGGGCGCCCTTGCACTGCGGGGGGACCTCGATGCCGTCAGCGGGGCCGAAGCTGCGCCGCGCCTCGGGCAGCTCCTGCCCGGCCCCGCCGCGGCTCGCCATGGCCCGGCCCGGGGCGCTGCGCGGCCCCCGCTCACTCCATGCTCGCTGCCCTCGCAGCGTTCCGGCTGCCGCCCTGCCGGGCCTCGCCTCAGCCCCACCCGGCACGCCCCGCCGGCTCCTCCCGCTGGCCCCGCTCACTCCCCAGCCGTGCCCACTCCGAGATGTGCTCCCGGGACACTCGCTTGATGGCCGCCTGCGAGCCAAGGCCAGCAGCGGGCTGAGCTCATCGCCCGCCGCCCGCCGCCGCCCTCCGAGCCGGCCCCGTCTCTTCCCGGGGCGCCATCGGCGTGGCAGGGACCGGAGTAAACGCTGCCGCAGCCGCCGCTGCCCAGCAGCGGGCCCTGCCGCTAGAGCTGCTCTAGGGGAGGCCTCTCCGCCCGTGCGGGCGGCACCGCGCTGCCGCTCTTCTGCCCGGGGCACCCGCCCGCCCGGCGCGCTGCTGCTTGCCGAGCTGCCCCGAGCTGCGGCGGCTCGGGGCCGGCGGCCGAGCTGGCGAGCGGCGGAGCTCGGAGCGGGGCAGCTGCCGGCCACGCTGTCAGCCACGGGGCGGGAGCCGGGCGGCAGCGGGGCGGCCGCGGGCGGAACCGCGGCAGGGGCTTCGTTCGGGTCCGGGGCCTCAGCTGGGGCTGGGCCAGAGCCCGCGCCAGGCGCGGCCAAAAGCCCGCACTGCTCCACCAGCACCAGAGCGAGCGGCTCCTCCAGCGGCGCCACAGCCAGGACAGAGAGAGCCCGGCCGAGGCGGAACCACGGCGGGCCGGGCAGGGGCGGGCACGGGGCGGCCCCGCCGAGGGGCGCCTTGCGGGACGCGGCATCAGCCGGGCTGGGAGAGGCGGAACACGGACGGCACGGCCCAACACGGGACGGGAGTAGAGTGAGTGTGAGAGGGAGAAGAGGATGGGGAGCGAGTGGGAAGTCCAGTGGAAAACCAATCAAGAGAAGCGCTGCTGCTGCTGCTGCTGCTGCTGCTGCTGCTGCTGCTGCTGCTGCTGCTGCTGCTGCTGCTGCTGCGGAGCCGCCGGAGATCGCGGCCGTTCCTCCATTGCCCGGGGAACCCAACGGAGGAGCCGCCGCGCGCCCCAAGGAACGAAAGAGAGAAACAAACAGATCACACCCCAAAGTCATTCCTATTAGAGAAGCAACCAAAGAAAACAACGTAGCAATAACGAAGACTGTTGGCTTCTGGCTTATTTCTTCTTTGCATGAGACCAAGCTTTTCATGGGGAACAATTGCCTCTTGTGACAATTTTGCCAGAGTGGATAGGAGCAGAGCATTTACTTTTCAAGTAGAAAAGGGAAATCGTGTCAGTAATGTCATCTCTTTTCATCCTCTGTTGACACAGTTGCAGGCTGCCAAAAGACATGGTCTGCAGTGTGGAACTTGGGGCCAAGTTTCTTTTTCTGCCAGAGGATGAGGAGGGGAAGTATCCCAGAATCATGGAGTCGTGGCATGGTTTGGCTTGGAAGGGATCTGGAAAATCCCATGGCTGCAACCCCCCTGCTGTGGCTGGGGACCCCTTGCACTGGACCGGCTTGTCTAGAGCTCCATGCAGCCTGGCCTTGAACACTGTCAGGGACGGGACATGCCCACCTTCTCTGGGCAACCTGTTCCAGGAGAGTCTTTTTTCTGAATCCCTTACCTAAACCTAATCTCTCTCCATTTGGATCCATGCTCCCTTGTCCTGTCCTTGCCTGCCCTCGTACAAAGTCCCTGTCCAGCTTTCTTGTGGGTTGCCCTCAGGTACTGGAAGGCCACAGCTGGATCAAGGCTGGGTCTCTTTCCCAGGCTGAAGAAGCCGAGCTGTGTCAGCCTTTCCTTGCAGGAGAGGAGCTGCAGCCCCGGCACCATCTGGGTGTCCCTGCTGGGCCCCTGCTGCAGCGTGTCCACGTCCTTGCCGTCCGTGCCGGGGAGCCCGGCAGAGGCGGAGGCAGCGCTGCAGGTGCAGGGTCAGCGGCGGGGAGGAGACCCGGCCCTGGCAGCGGCTCCGGGAGCAGCGATCGGCGCTGGGCCGCCCGCACTGCAGAGAGCCGGGGCCCTTGTGCCTGCCCTTGTGCCCAGGGCGCCTTTCCCCGCCGCCCGCCCGCCCGCCCGCTCGGGGGAAATGCCCCCTGTGCCGCCCCTCAGGGCCGCCCCTCGCCGCTGCCCCGGGCGCTCCCGGCGCCGCCTGGAGGGGCCCAGGCCTCGGCCTCACCCTGCTCAGCCCGAGGCCTGGAAAAGCAGATTCAAACACCCACCCAGAAAGTGCCCCAGGATGCCAAGGTCAATCTTTTGTCACCAGCACGGCTTTGCTATCAGAGTCTGGACGGGAGTAGAAAATCACCAGGGGAAAAGAGCATGAACAAGTTCTGCCTTGGCACTACCTCAAGCTGTGGGGTACCAGTTGTTGGTTTCACTGGCTCTGGATTGAAGGCACTTGAGACAGTAATTCATGTTCAGACTCAAGTGTTTATTATTTCTTATCAGTAAAACAGCCTCATTACTGGGAGTTCAGCAGCTTTTCAGTAGAAGGCACAAAATGGCCCACAATCTCTTGTTCCAAGGTCTTTTAAGACTAAACTATCCAATTAGGAACTGACACCTAGATTATTTTCCCTTTTAACCCAATAACTGATCCCAAAGAGCCTGCAATGTGGAATTTCTGCCCAATTACAAAAAGCCACCCAAACGCATGAAGAAGAAGGAAGAAGCATGAAGAAGAAACCCAGGACGAAACACTGTGCCTTCCATTTTGCTTCCATCCACAACATACTAAAAATCCCAAAACCTCAATTTCTCAGAGTCAGAGTAGACCAAAGCCCAAAAACTGGAGGTGATAAGAATGGACTAAAACCACAACCAAGGAATCAGCATCGCCCTGAAATACCTTTCCCCTTACATCAGCCTGGTGCATATTCATAGAGCCTCATGCATACCCATAAACTACTTTACATATTCCAGGAATGATTTTACGTGGCCCCTCCTTGGGTCTGCCTTTTCAGAGCATGTGTGTTTCTTGGCTGTGGTTTTGGCTCCTTCTCTTTATCACCTCCAGGTTTTGGGCCTTGGTGCACTCTGCCTTCAGACGGGGAGTGCTGATAGTTGGCAGATCTGTACAGGTGTCCTCATCCTGGGTGCATTGGATGTTATCCCATCCAAGCAGGCAGTTTAACACAAGCAGCTATTTCACTGAGCTTAATTAACAACAGAAATAAAAACTATATAACAAAGTTACTTTAAAAAACAGTCCCAGCCCATATTTGATCCCAGTCTGTGTGGTCCTGATCCATATGGTCCCAGTCCCTGGGATCCCAGGCCATATTTGATCCCACTCCAGGCTATCCTGGTCTGGAGGGTTCTGATGCACAGGATCCCCATCCATGTGATCCCAGCCCAGGTGATCCCAGCCCAGGTGATCCCAGCCCATATTTGATCCCAGCCCATATTTGATCCCAGTCCGTATTTGATCCCAGTCCGTATTTGATCCCAGCCCATCTTTGATCCCAGTCTGTGGGGTCCTGCACACACTCCCAGGGTCTGGAATTCCAGTTCCCAGCCAGGAAAAAATGTTCCTGCCCTTGAACTTCCTTCCTATCCCCTCAACAAATTGCAATAAAATTATAAACAAAGAAATAATAATTGAACTTTAAAAAATTATAATAAAAATAAAATATAAAAATCTCAACTCTTCTTTACAATACTCCAACAGTGATTCAAACCAAAGCAACAACTATTACTATAATATTACTAATGTATATAAATAAACAAATTATATATCAAGAAATACCTTTTGAAAATTTTAACTCTATGACTAATGTACTTTAGATAAAAATATCTAAAGAAACTACCAAGCAATCTAACACACCTTAGTAAAACAATTCATATTACAAATATACTAAACACAAAAGCAAACACCACTACAATTTCTCAGACATTTCAACCAAACAATTAAACTTTAATAACATCCTTAAGTACTCTTGAAAAATTAAAATTATTTTTAAAAGGTTTATTGGGGGTGTGTGGTTTTATTTGGATATTGGTTTTTTAATTGTTAGAGGCTAGATGATTTAAAAAATGGGACTTTTATAAGAATTGAATCAGCTGAGAAGGTGGCACTCTGCAAACAGAACTGACTGAAAATGAACAGGACAGAAATCACTAACTCTGAAAGTTTTATTTGCTATCAAATACAACCCACACACCCAGCCCCACACAATCCCAATCCCATTGCTCCAAATTGGGATCCCACTTCTCCCAGTCCCCTTCTAACCCCATCTCACCCTGGTGGCTGTGGAATGGAGAGTTTAGCATGGGATTGAGGTTTTTTGAGGAGGGAACAAGGAATTTGAGGTAGGATTGAGCCTTTTTGGGTTAAAATTCAGTTATTTTCAGTGGAATTTGAGTGGTTTTGAGGTGACAGATTCATCCCTCTTGGCTTTTGGAGTGGAAACACATGGAGAAGAGAAAAAAATTCAGGCCAAACCAAAGGACAAGCAGGCAGGTGTGTTCCCAACATGGATCACAGGGAATGTGAGTGACCAGGGCTGTGCCCAAAGTGCCTCCTCCAGTGGGGGATGGAGCTGCAGCAGCGCACGAAGCTCTTCCCGCACTCGGGGCACTCGCAGGGCTTCCCTTACCGGTGCCTCCGTTGGTGTTGGGTCAAGTGAGAGCTGCAGGAGAAGCTCTTCCCACACTGGGGACACTCGTAGGGCCTCTCCCCAGTGTGGATGCGCCGGTGGGTGACGAGGGTGGAGTTCTGCTGGAATCCCTTCCCACAGTCGGGGCAGCAGAATGGCCTCTCCTCTGTGTGAATCCGATAGTGCCGGAGGAGATGGGAGCTGGTCTGAAACCTCTTCCTGCATTTATCACACTCGTAGGGCCTCTCCCCTGTGTGGATGCGCTGGTGCTTGATGAGGTCAGAGTTGCGCTTGAATCCCTTCCCACAGTCGGGGCATTGGAAGGGCCTCTCCTCTGTGTGACTCTGATAGTGCAGGAGAAGATCAGAGCTGGTCTGAAACCTCTTCCCACACTTGGAACACTCATAGGGCCTCTCCCCAGTGTGGGTCCTCTGGTGCCTGATCAGGCTGGAGCTGCAGCTGAAGCTCTTCCCACACTCCCCACACTCATAGGGCCGTTCCCCAGTGTGGGTCCTCTGGTGCCTGATCAGCTCGGAGTTCCACCTGAAGCTCTTCCCACACTCCACGCACGTGTGGGGCTTCTCCCCATCATGGAGCTGCTCATGGAGCACCAGCTCCGAGCTCTGGCTCCATCTCCGGCCGCCTTCCCGGCCCAGGCTGCCTCTTTCCCCCTCACATCCCCGCCATCTGCGTTTGCAGCCCCTCCTCGTGCGGCATCTCCGGGCCTTTTCCTCCCCGTTGGCTTCCTGCGCCGTGGAGCCGCTCAAAACGGCCTCTGCCACCAGGTTCTGCCGCGGGCATTTGTCCTCCCTGCTCTCCATGCTCAGCTCCTGCTCTGGGCGATGAGGGACAAGGACAGCATGGGATTTGCCTCCGTGCCACAGGCAAGGGCAACGAGATCCCCCCAGGCCGTCTCTGGGGACGCACTGCCCCCTCTTGGCTCTCCCCATTTCGGGATGCCGGGGCTCTTTGGGCTCCCGGGCTCCCTTCTCCCCTCATTCTCTGCTCTGCGCTGCAGCGGCTCCAAGGAGTCCCCCCTGCCCCTCTCCAGGCTCTTGAGGCTCCCGCCAATGGCGGCGCTCCCCCCTCTCTGGCCTCCCCACTTTGGCCTCCTGGGGGACACAGGGCTCTGCTCCTCCAGGCTGCCTCTGCCGGCAGCCGCCACCGCCACCCCCCGATGTCCCCCCGAGGGGCCTTTTCCGCTCAGCCTTGGACTTCTTCATTCTCCAAACATCCCCCCAAAAACCCAACCCAGGGACCCCCCGGGATATCCGGGCCGGGCTCCCCCTCCCCGCTCACCTGCGCCATGGGGGGGGCGATGATCCCACAGGTGGGGGCTGCGAATTCAGGCAGGGATCGAGACCGCGTGGCTCCCGCAGCTCAGCCTTGATCTGCCTTTGTCCCTCCTCTTCCTCCCGCTCCTCCTCTGTCCTATCTCCACCTCCCTGTCCTCCTCCCTCCTAACCCCACCTCCTTCACTGCTCTTTCTCCTCCCGCTCCTCCTCTTCCATCCCCCTCCTCCTCCTCCTCCTCTGTCTTATCCCCGCCTCCTGCTCCTCTTCCATCCCGCCCCTTCCATTCCTTCTCCTCCTCCTCCCCCTCCATCCCTGCCCTTCCCTCCCTCCTCCTCCTCCCCCAGCAGCAGCCACACCCTCGGTGCCCCGTTCCCGCAGCCCTCGCAGCCCGCGGCAGCAGCGGCCATGGAGCCGGGCCAGGTCGGCATGGGCAGCGCGGGGCTCTCGGCTGCTCCCAGCCGCTGCGGGCGGGGGGAACCCGGCCCGGGCCAAAGGAGAGGTAGACTGGGCAAACTGGGGGCAGATCACAAAGCTAAGGATGCAGCAGAAAATGGAGCTGAAAGAGTTATGTTAATATTAACTCCAAACGAGGAAAAACTGGAAATTCCAAAGTTTAGGGAAGCCGAGAAAAAAGAATTAAACAAGATAGGAAATGAACAAGATAAATCAGGGAAATAGAAACTTCTACATGGAAGACAATTACTTAATAAAATGTGCTTACTAGGAAAAGATTAGAAGACGTGCATCAGAAACCCCACTGGCGTACTCAAGCTTTGTGTGATCATTTTTTAAGGAATTTTGGGTGCACTGGGATTTTTGGTGTAGCAAAGCAAGTCACTGAAAGATGCTTAATTTGCCAAAGGATAAATAAAAAGGTGATGGGAAAAACAACATTAGGAGGTCATGAGTTAGCTCGTCGACCATTTCAAAATATCCAAGCATTGGATTTGTTAGGTTCTGGATTTATTTGTAAAAAAACCCATTTAATCTAGAAGAAAGAGAAGATGCCATATGTTAGACAGGAGATTTTAGGAGAATAAAAATCTTTGAAGTATCAGAAACACCCGAGGAAAAAACCAAGAAAATAAAAAGGGGAAATGAAAGGGAGGGGAACAAGAGGAAAAGTCAGAAAGAGAGTGGGATCCTCTGCAGCTCTTGCCCCCTCCGTTGGCGGCCGAGGCGCCTGTCCCGGGTCCCGCCTCGCTGCCCGCCTCAGCTCCGCCTGCCCCGGTTTCCATCCCAGGTGCGGGCTCACTGCCCAGGGCAGCTCCACCTGCCCCGGCGCTGGCGGTGAATTTGTGTGCCCTGGCCCCACTGCCCGGCCCGCGGCCGCTCTGCCGGCCATGCTGGGCAAGATGGGGTTGCTCTGTCCTGCCGCGTGGGCCGAGGTCACCGCGCCGACCGCACCGAGGGCGGGTCCCAGCCATCCCATCCCCGGCTGCCCTGCCCGTGCCAGCTGCGCTGGGCAGCGCCGCTGCTGCTGCCGGGGTCTCCCACCTGCCTTTTCTCTGCCGGGAGCTGCCGGATCAGCCGCCAGAAGCCATGTGGGGGCTGCCCACGCTCCGGCTCGGCCTCCACGGGAAGATCCCCCTCTGGCCATTCCGGCAGCACACCCTGCCCACACTCCCACCGAGCCTCGGCGGGATATCCTCCCCTGACCCCTCCTGCTCTGAGTTACGTCCCCTTGGTAACCACAGCTCCTGCTGTTCAGGGAAAATCCCTCTCTCTACAGGAAGCACCTTATCGAAACACTAGGAGCTCAGTTAAAAGGCAGCCCTCTCCAAATTCTTTCTCAAAACACGGGAGAAAGGCTACAGAAGGTAAAAAAGTGAAAGAGTTAGATGAAGGGATTGCTCTATTGCCGTTCAGAGAGGTTCCCATGGCAGGGATGCGCTGCCCCGCCCCGCGGGAGCCACCGGCGCCCCTGCCGGCCGTGCCCGGAACTGCACCCAAGGGGAAAGCGCCGCGGCCGAAAGGCCGGGACCGGCTCCGGGCTCTGTTTGTTGGCACTGCCGGAGCTGTTGATACACACTACTATTATTATATTATACACACTAGTAAAGAACCGTTATTCCTAATCCTATATCTTTGCCTGAGAGCCCCTTGATTTCACTATCCTAAAAATTAAGAGGGAGGGGGTTTGCATTCTCCATTCCAAGAGAGGCTTTTTCTGCCTTCCCAAGCAGACACCTGTCTTGTAAAGCAAGACAAGCACCCGCAGGCACTGAGGGGGGCTGCAGGAGGGGCAGAAGAAGGCCCTGCAGCACTTGGGCACAAAGGCCCAGCAGGGGAATGCAAGAAGGGAGCAGCAAAAGGCCAAGCTGAAGGCAAAGGCCAGGGCAGAGCTCCTACAGCCCCTGAGGGATCAGCCCCAGGGCCCAAGGGGGCCCCAGCACCCAGGGCACGGCTCGGCCACAAGCACCCGGCAGAGGCATTGCCCTCCTCGGCAGGGCACAGCCCACCCAAACAGCCCCTGGCAAGGAATCAGGGCTCCGGCTGCAGGGCACAAGGACACTGCAAGCAGAGACAGCAGCACCCTCAGGACCAGCAAGTCCAGCCCGTGATGGACATGGATTGGCAGGGCTGTCACAGCTCCCATCACACCAGGGACCCTCCACACTGGAGCCCTTGAGAACATTCAGGTGGGTCTGCATTGAGAGGAGGCATTTCCTGATGGACACAGGGGCCTCTCAATCTGCTCTGAATCTTAGACCTAAAGGGGAAAATAGTAAAGGAATATTTTAATTTTTAAGGGAATGAGAGGGAAAGATGAGCAGGTATGATTTGTTCAACCACTATTAGAAGCTGTGGGGGATAGGTTTGAAATAAATGAATTTCTTTTTCTTCTTCCTGTGATTGTAATTAACTAGAAAGGAATTTGAGAGCTGGATTTTAATACTGTAAAAAGGGATACAGAGGCCAGTTCTGTTGTACCTCTGTGTCAAAAGTCTGACAAGGCCTATGCTGAAGTGAACCCAGAAGTGTGGGCAGCCCCAGGGAAATACAGAAAATTAGATATGGAGCCTCTACAAATTAAAGCAACCAGGACAAGCACTACCCTGTTCCAAGAGAGGGAACGAAGGGCTCACAGCCTGGTATTGAGTCCCTGTTAAAGGCAGGGCTTTTGGAGCCAAGGGTGTCTCCCTACAACACTCCTATCTTGCCAGTCAACAAACTGGAT
Source organism: Agelaius phoeniceus (assembly GCF_051311805.1). Taxonomy (NCBI): domain Eukaryota; kingdom Metazoa; phylum Chordata; class Aves; order Passeriformes; family Icteridae; genus Agelaius; species Agelaius phoeniceus. The sequence continues at coordinate 6,755,318 of NC_135292.1, forward strand.
GGATGGACACAAGGAGGAAACACAGAATTTTCAAGTATTAAAATTAAGATTAACTGAGGCGGCTGCCCTGGCCCTTCCAGACAGGGAAAAAGAATTTGAATTATAGGTGGACGTTAAACAGGGTCTTGCCAAAGGAATTCTTGTGCTAAAATGTTTAACCCAGTGCCTAGAGAGCAGCCTCATTGTCTGCAGAATTGTGCAGCCACAGCTTCCGTGGGAGCAGAGGCCTGAAAACTGATGACAACAGGAGGATCTCCTAGAGTTCAAGTCTGGCATCAAGTTAAAGCTTTGACAACCAAAAGAGCCTCTAAATGGATGAGCAGGGCTCGGTGATTACAGTATGAAACTTGTTCAGTGGCACAGGAGGATTCAGAACTGAGGACAGGGCAAGGGTTTAACCCAGCCTCCTGTTTGAACAGCCTGGAGAGGGGCTGGCAAGGAACCCAGGACTGCACTCAAGGGACAGAGCTCCCGAGCCAGGCTGGGAGAGATTGATGGGACATTCCCTGGCCTGAGGGAGACAATGTGTTTGTGGATGGCTCTGCAAGGGCAGCAGAAGGGAAACGAGCTACAAGACAGGCTGTTATTAAGGAAGGGGAATCAGACAAAGCGCAGGTCACCGCCCCATGCTCAGCTCAACCCAAGGAGCTGTGGGTGCTTGTAAGAGCCTGGCACTGAAATGCCCTGAGCAGGAAGGCTTCAATATCTTCTGCTGACACCATGGCACCTAACAGGGGGGCAAAAGCAATTCTGACTGCTTCAGCAAGCACTGGATCACTTATTAACCTATTTCTAAAAGAAATAATTCAAAGATAATGGATTGTGGAAGCAATAGATTCAGATGGGGAACTCATTTTACAGGAAAGACCCTTCAGGGGGTTATGGCAGCTTTAGGAATACAATGGGACCTCCATAACCCCTGGCAAGCCCAGAGCTCGGGTTGGGTAGAAAGAATGAATGGGGAAATAAAGAAACACCTTTGGAAGCCGGAGATGGAAACCAAGATGCCATGGGTACAGCTTTTGCCATTGGCCTTGGCAAGAAAAAGAGCCAGACCCAAGGCAGATATTCAATTATCTCCCTTGGAATTCATGTCTGGAATTCCTTACCTGGGCAATTCTCCACCTAGTGCAGGGTGGAAATAAGGGATGTAAATGTAAGGCAGGCTGTAGCCAGAATCCTGTCTCCTGTGGAATCTCTCCCCCAGGAAGCTGGGCTGGCACAGAGCCTGCCCTGGGACTTTGCTGTTGCCAACACCCAGCCAGGCCATCGGCTCCTGCCTAAGGAGTGCAAAGCAGCACCACTGGTGGCCAAGGGGCCCACGCCAAGTGTCCCTGAGGCCAGAAACAGCCGCCAGCACAGCTGAGCACGGGGGGACCCCTCAGCCTGGCCTCAGGGGCTCTGAAGCCCCGGAGATTTGCACTTCCCGCCTGCAGCAGGACCATGGGAGCCGCCCCTGAGCCTGCCCTGAAGGCAACGCAGCAGCAGCCAGGGCTCCAGAGCGGGCCAAGCCCCTGGGCCTGCCCACAGATCCTCTGCTCAAACCCTCGGGAATCCTGGCCACCCTCCCCTGGCACCTCCAGCCACTGCGGCCAAGCCTCGCTGCCGCTGCTGCAGCTCCAGCGCTGGCTGGGCCTGCACTGCCACAGCTGCTGGGGAGCACCGCGGCACAATTCCACCCTGGGGCTCACTCACACCCACACTCTGGGCTGCCTGCGACTGCACTGCTGCAAAATGTACCCATCCTGCTTCTTTTAAATCTTATTTCTCTGCTCTGAAAGGTTTCTCTACTCAAAGGTTTGCCTTTGGGAAAGAAATTTTAAAGGTTTTATTTAAGGGGTTCCCAGTCTGTTCGGATGTTAAACTCATCTCCACCACTCAATGGAGACGAGTTTAACATCCGAACAGACTGGGAATAGCCCAAAAGACACCCACAGAGATAAGGACCAGCAACAAAACATCAACGCCCCGCAGCAAACAGCAACCAACAGCTACCCCAGACACTGCCCCCGCACAGCTGGAGACACCTGGTCTGGAAAAGGCTGAGAAGGAAATCCAGGAGTGTGGGCGGAATTCACAGCAGAGGGGAAGAAATCCGAGTCTAATAGGAAACCAAACACTAAAAACTTACACGACTTGGAAGCAATGAACATTAAAGCAGTGGATTTAGATTGGTTCAGACTAGGTAAATTTTAGGAAAAATCGAGTAAAACTGACATGTCATGGAATGATTTTTTCTGCACAGCCGGGCTATGTGTGGATGAAAGTATTTCTGTTGCACATCCTGGCCAGAACCAAGCAATGCCTTGACTCTCTCACACTAAAGAGATTCTTGGAGAGTTTTTGTTTTCCCTACAGTTTCAGTGATAAGATTACAACATGAGAAACATTTTTTATAATAATCCTACTTTATATTGTCAGGTAGGTTTGGGACAGAAGGGTGAGAATCAATTTTTGGTCAGGGTTTTTCCATGTTCGCCTTTATGTTGCATTTTGCAAAATTGAAGAGCTTTAACCGTGATACTTTTAACTCTTAAATAGTTAATACTTTTTTTAAAAAAGGCAGATTCCGGGGGGCCACATGTGACTCACCAGATGGCAGCCCTGGAAGAGAAGCTTTGGTTCTAGTCAGCCAGGAGAGGAGCTTTAGGAATGCAAATGAACCCTGCCGGGCAAAGCCTGGCCAATGTACCTGGGTCTCTTGCCTGGGGCAGGAATTGGGCTGGTTCCCCCTGCCCCTCACCCCGAGCTCTGCCTGCTTGCACTGATGGAATTTGCACAGCTCAAGGCAGAGCCCGGGGTGAGGATATCTGACCCTGCGACAGAAACGGGTGAAGCTGCAAAGGGAAACAGCAAATGGAGAATGTTGGGAAAACTTCACTATAAATAAATGGGGGGAATCATCCCTCTGCCCACTCCAACGTGTGCTGTCACTGTCTATGTTATATAGGGTGGATTAGAGCACTGAGATGTTCTTGCTACCACAAGTTCTGGGAAATCAGTTGGGAATCCAAGTATTTGATGATTTAATTAGAGACAAATGGTCAATTGATGCAGCCCTGGCTGGAGAGAGCGGCCAAAAATGGGGAGAAGATGAACGGCCAGCAGAACAAATCCTACAACACCATGGACCAGCCCCTGGGAACCCAAACCAATTCATATCAGGAGCCACAGAACCCATTCCTCATTTCAATGGCACCATTAGATTACAAGCTGCCCTCGGAATAACCAACCAGACAGCTCCAGCTCCTGACCTTCCTGCTGAGCAATCCACTGAAATGAGGAACACAACATTTCACCATGGGATGGGATCAGATCATCTGTTAGCAGAGAAAAGAGGAGTTTGTGGAAAATCAAATGACTCCAACTGGTCTTGGCAAATAGATGACAAAGCAAAAGTGGTGAAACAGATAACAAAGGAAACAAAAAAGCAGCTCATGTACCAGTCCAAACGTGGAAAGGATGGGAATGGGACATGGTTTTGTGGTTCCCTGGCAGACCATGGGTTAAACGAATGCTGCTTCTGCTCTGATGTGCTACAGCACCTCTCACCTTTTTACCATGCTCCGCACCTTGAGAGTGCAGCTCATTCAGCAGCTGAGCGAGGGGCCAGGGACTTGTAGATAAGGAAGTAATGGGCGAAACCACCAGCTTCAATAAATGTTATTAATTAACATGGACTGCTGCTCACAGAAAGTCCCGCTAAATTCCTGAACGTCGAGAACAAAAAAGACTTAACAGAGCCGTGAATATCGGCTGTTCTACAAAAGTGGGGGTGCACATTAACGAGGACGTGCAGTTGGCAGATGGGGAGGTCTGAACCTTCCAAGTACCTCAGCCAGTGGGCAAAGGGAGAGGGAGATGAGCCGGGAAAATGAGGATAAAAAGGAGGCTGCGAACTACAACAATGGCAGCGAGCGCACGGCAAATGCCCCACGGCCTCTCCCTCTGCTCAGCAATAAAGTCACTTGTACAGGACTCCTCTGTCTCCTCGGGGCACGGAAACCTCCGGCCACGTGAATTTCCCCGCACAGCCCCGGGCACGGGGCAGCCGCCTCTGTCCCAGCCACAGGAACCGGGCCGAGCCAGCGCTGCTCCGGCAGCGGCTCCTGCCGAGGCAGCGGCCGCAAGGAGACCGCGGGCAGCCGCTCCCGCAGCGCCCTCACGGCAGCGGCACCACGGGCCGGACACGGCACAAGGAACCCGCCTGAGCCCCCTGCCGCCCCCGAGGCCCGCAGCGAGCCCCGAGCCCCCGCACAACCCAGCGCGCCTCCCACCTGCGCTGCGGCCGCCTCCCAGCTCCGCCGCCGCCTCACCGGTGGCTCCCGGTCGCTCCCAATATGGTCCAAATCACTCCCGGTAGGATCCCAGTTGCCCCCGACACGGTCCCAGCGGCTCCCAGTCATGCCCTGTATGGTTCCTTTCGCTCTCAGTCCCTCTCAGTAAGAGCCCAGTGTGGCCCCAGGCACTTCCAGGATGAGCCCGGTCACACCTTACCCGATGCCATTTGCCCCCGCGGTGGTCCCAGTTGCTGCCAGTATAAGTCCAGTCACCTCCAGTTTGATCCCAGTTACTCCCAGACACTCCCAGTACTATGCCAGTCACTCCAAGTGTCACCCCATCAGTCCCAGTATGATCCCAGTATGACCCCAGCATGGGGCAGCTGCTCCCAGTATGATCCCAGTTGCTCCCTGCATTATTCCAGTTTCTCTTCTTCACCCCTACTACAGATCTGATCACTCCCAGTATGATTCCAGTCAGTCCCAGGATGATCCAAACCATTCCCAGTCCCTCCCAGTCCAATCTCAATTGTCCCCTGCATGTTCCCAGTAGCCCTCAGTGTGGTCCCAGTATATCCCAGTATGATCTCTGCTGCCTCAGTTCTGCTCGCAGTGGGTTCTTTTCCCAGTCTGTCCCAGTCCATTCCAGTCTGTCCCAGTCTCTCTCCAGCAGCTGCTGCCCACCCCCCCCTCCCAACCCCATTCCCGGGCACTGGGACCCCCCCTGCACCCCCTTATCCTGCACCAACACCCCCCTGCACCCCCTTTCCCGGGTATCCTCCTCTCCCAGCCCCTGGATCCCCCATTTCCGTGAGCCCAGGGAGCCCCGGGCCCCCATTCCCGGCCAGCCCGGGGCACCTCAGCCCCAGCCTCCCTTTGCTGGGAAACCCGGCCTGGGCACGGGGCTCTGCGGCCGCTCTGGGATTTATGATCCCCCAAAGGAAAGGGAGAGAACAGCAGAGAGAGAGCGAGAGAGAAGGAGATTGGGAATCAGGGATCGGGTCCCAGCGCCCAGCCCTGCTCCGCCGGGGGTGGGACCCGCACCCGCAGCAAAAATTGGCTCCGCTGCTCCCGCTGCTTGCCCGGCTTTGGGCCGAGCCCAGCGGGGTCCGGGCAGAGTTTGAGCGCAGGGCCGGGAGTTCAGCAGAGCCCGGCCCGGGGGTCCCGCAGGGCGCGGCCCTGGAGGGTCCCAGACGGATCCCCGAGGGATCCAGAGGGGTGCCAGGAGGGGATCCAGGTGAATTCCCTGGAATTCGCCCTTTCCCCCTCCCCCCGCGCTCCCTCGGGCACTTTGGCTTTCGCGTCTCTGCAGCCGCGATCGGGGACGGCTGCGATGGCCCCAGCGCTGGGGCTGGGGGTGCTCCGGGGGCTCCTGGGGCTCCTGGGGGACCCGGGGGCCGCGACCAAAGGTGAGTGGGACCCCCCGAAACCGGGACCCCCCTGAACCGCAATTCCCGGGCACCGGGACCCCCTTGATCTTCCATTCCCGGGCAGGGGAACCCTCCTGAACCCCCATTTTGGGTCATGCCACCCCCCCTCACTCCACTTCCCCAGCACCGGGACCCCCCTGTACCCCCTCATCTGGCACCGAGATCCCCTGAACCCCCATTTCTGTTCACCGGGACCCCCCTGAACCGCAATTCCTGGGCCCCGGGAACTCCCTAAACCTCCATTCCCGGGTACCGGGACTCCCCTGAACCCCCATTTTCGGTCCTGTGACCCCCTCAGCACCCTTTTTCAGCACCGGGATCCCCCTGAACCCCCATTCCTGAGCACGCGGACCCCCTTGAGCGCCCATTTCTGGGCACAGGGACCCCCCTGTACCCCCTTGCCCAGCCTTGGCACCGCCCTGTACCCCCTCATGTGGCCCCAGGACCCCCCTGAATCCCCATTTCTGGTCACCGACGCCCCCGGAACCGCAATTCCCGGCCACCGGGACCCCCTTGAATCCCAAATTCCTGGAAGGAAACTCCCCCCGAACCCGCATTCCCCGGCACGGGAACCCCCTGAACCCCAATTTTTGGGCACTGGGACCCCCTGCCCCCCCTAATCCGGGCCTAGGATCCCCCCGCACCCCCGTCAGTGCTCTGGGACGCCCTGCACGCCCATTCCCGGCCACCTCGTCCTTCCCAGACCCCAGACCCGCCCTTTTCCTCGGCTTTTGGACCCCCAGATCTCCCAAATTTCGGCGTCCCCCCAGTTCTTCATTCCCGGCGCTTCCTGGAAGGGGTTCCAGGGGATCCCGGAGGGTCCCCTGGGGTTCCAGGGGGTCAAGAGACCCCCCTTGAACGTTCATTTTGGGGCACTGGGACCCCCCTGTACCCCCTTCCTCAGCCCCGATAACCCCTGCACCCCCTTATCTGCAGCCTGGAACCCCCTGAGCCCCCATTCCCGGGCAGGGAAACCGCCCTGAACCCCAATTTCTGGGCACCGGGATCCACTACATCCCCTTACCCGGCACCGGGACCCCCTGAACCTCAATTTTCAGGCACCAGGACCCCTTGAACCCCGGAACTCGGGAATGAAACCCCCCGGAACCCCATTCCTGGGCACCGGGACCCCAGTGCATCCCGTTATCTGGCCCTGGGACCCCCTGCACCCCTTTTCCCAGCACCAGATCCCAGCCAGGCCATTATCTGGCACCGGCACCCCTGAACCCCCCATTCCTGGGCACCGGGACCCCACTGCATCCCCTTATACAGCACCAGGACCCCCTGAACCCCCATTCCACTGCACCAGGACCCCCGTGCACCCCCATATCTGAGACTGGAACCCTCCCAAACCCTCCGTTCTCAGGCACAGGGACCCCCCCTGCACCCCCTTATCCAGCACGGGGACCCTCCTGCACCCCCTCATGCAGCACCAATGCCCCCCCCGCACCCCCTTTCCCGGCCCTCCCCCTCTCAGACACCCCAGCCCCCGCTTTTCCTTGACCCCAGCACCCCCTGGACCCCCACTCTTGCCTTCCACAGCCCCCACCCACCACCTTCCTCAACACCGGGGCCCGTGCACCCCCTTTCCTGGGCACAGGGACCCCCTGGACACCCCATTGTTATAAAATTGACTCAAAACGAGTAATTTCCAATCAAAGAATTTATTAATTATTGAAGCAGTTATACTACGTAAGCAAAGGCTCAGTGCTGGGCGACAGGGGAGTCTCCGCTCCACTACTGCCGCCCCAACTAGTTTCTGATTCAGTCCTTTTATCCTCTCTATCCTTCAGGACTCCATGTTATCTCGGAGTTCTCTGCGCCTGCGCTGGTTGTTGCTAGGGGGTCATCCTTCTGTCTCCTGGTGGTCGGTGATAAAAGGCTGCGGAGTCTTCCTCAGCCGCGTCTTCTTCACCCTATGTCCTTATTTGGTGACTTCTCTGTGGAAAATTACCAAAATCTTATGATTAATGTAATATGTGCCCTATCAAGTTTAAGCAAGCAAATATCCTGCCTTGCAGACTGTTTATCTGCCCCTGCCCCTTCCCCAGCTTTTCCCTGGTCATTATCTCTGTGAGTTATCTGCTTGTACCATTTGTCAGCGGGAAAGGTCTCCCTGCTGGGTGTTTATCTGCCCCTGCCCTTTCCCCAGCCTTTCCCTGGTCGTTATTTCTGTGAGTTATCTGTTTGTACCATTTGCTGGGTGGGACTATGTGTGGGCTCCTGCAACCCCTTCCCTGGTATCCTTGTGGCTCATATCTCATGAAGTAGTACAGAAATAGTCAGCAGACAACTCTTGTAACACACTGGTCTCTTTTTCATGATGAACAAAATGTAGTCCCTCATCTCACCGTCCTGTCCTTGTCCTTCCTCACCCAGAGCAGGAGCTGAGCATGGAGAGCAGGGAGGACAAATGCCCGCGGCAGAACCTGGTGGCAGAGGCCGTTTTGAGCGGCTCCACGGTGCAGGAAGCCAACGGGGAGGAAAAGGCCCGGAGATGCCGCACGAGGAGGGGCTGCAAACGCAGATGGCGGGGATGTGAGGGGGAAAGAGCCAGCCTGGGCCGGGAAGGCGGCCGGAGATGGAGCCAGAGCTCGGAGCTGGTGCTCCATGAGCAGCTCCATGATGGGGAGAAGCCCCACACGTGCGTGGAGTGTGGGAAGAGCTTCAGGTGGAACTCCGAGCTGATCAAGCACCAGAGGACCCACACTGGGGAACGGCCCTACGAGTGTGGGGAGTGTGGACAGAGTTTCAGGAGGAGCTCTGACCTTATCCAGCACCAGAGGACCCACACTGGGGAACGGCCCTACGAATGTGGGGAGTGTGGGAAGACCTTCAGCCAGAGCTCCCACCTTAACTCGCACCAGAGGATCCACACTGGGGAGAGGCCCTACGAGTGCTCCGATTGTGGGAAAAGGTTTCAGACCAGGTTCCATCTTCTCCAGCACTATCAGAGTCACACAGAGGAGAGGCCCTTCCAATGCCTCGACTGCGGGAAGGGATTCAAGCACAACTCCGACCTTGTCAAGCACCAGCGCATTCACACAGGGGAGAGGCCCTACGAGTGTCCCCAGTGTGGGAAGAGCTTCTCCTGCAGCTCTAACTTGACCCGACACCAACGGAGGCACCGGTAAGGGAAGCCCTGCGAGTGCCCCGAGTGCGGGAAGAGCTTCGTGCGCTGCTGCAGCTCCATCCCCCACTGGAGGAGGCACTTTGGGCACAGCCCTGGTCACTCACATTCCCTGTGATCCATGTTGGGAACACACCTGGCTGCTTCTCCTTTTCTTTGGCCTGAATTTTTTTCTCTTTTCCATGTGTTTCCACTCCAAAAGCCAAGAGGGATGGATCTGTCACCTCAAAACCACTCAAATCCCTCTGAAAATAACTGAATTTTAACCCAAAAAGGCTCAATCCTACCTCAAATTCCTTGTTCCCTCCTCAAAAAACCTCAATTCCAGGCCAAACTCAATCCAGTCCACAGCCACCAGGGTGAGATGGGGTTAGTAGGGGACTGGGAGAAGTGGGATCCCAATTTGGAGCAATGGGATGGGGATTGTGTGGGGCTGGGTGTGTGGGTTGTATTTGATAGGAAATAAAACTTTCAGAGTTACTGATTTCTGTCCCATTCATTTTCAGTCATTTCTGTTTGCAGAGTGCCACCTTCTCAGCTGATTCAATTCCTATAAAAGTCCCATTTTTTAAATCATCTAGCCTCTTAACAATTAAAAAACCAATATCCAAATAAAACCATGCACCCCAATAAACCTTTTAAAAATAATTTTAATTGTTTTGGAGTACTTAAGGATGTTATTAAAGTTTAATTGTTTGGTTAAAATGTCTGAGAAATTATAGTGGTGTTTGGTTTTGTGTTTAGTATATTTGTAATATGAATTGTTTAACTAAGAGGTGTTAGATTGTATGTTAGTTTTTTAGATATTTTTTATCTCAAGTATATTAGCCATCGAGTTAAAATTTTCAAAAGGTATTTCTAGATATATAATTTGTTTATTTATATGCATTGGTAATATTATAGTAATAGTTGTTGATTTGGGTTGAATCATTGTTGGAGTATTGTAAAGAAGAGTTGAGATTTTTATATTTCATTTTTATTATAATTTATTTAATTTCAATTATTATTTCTTTGTTTATAATTTTATTGCAATTTTTTGAGAGGATAGGAAGGAAGTTCAAGGGCAGGAACATTTTTTCCTTGCTGGGAACTGGAATTCCAGACCCTGGGAGTGTGTGCAGGACCCCACAGACTGGGATCAAAGATGGGCTTGGATCAAATATGGGCTGGGACTGTTTTTTAAAGTAACTTTGTTCTATAGTTTTGATTTCTGTCGTTAATTAAGCTCAGTGAAATAGCTGCTTGTGTTAAACTGCCTGCTTGGATGGGATAACATCCAATGCACACTGGGTGAGGACACCTGTACAGATCTGCCAACTATCAGCACTCCCCGTCTGAAGGCAGAGTGCACCAAGGCCCAAAACCTGGAGGTGATAAAGAGAATGGACTAAAACCACAGCCAAGGAATCTGCATGCTCTAAAAAGGCAGATCCAGGGCAGAGCCATGCTAAACAGTTCTTGGAAGATGTAAACTGGGTGCATCTTGGCACTCAGCCAGGAGCACCCTGTTACCTTCAGGGATCCCCTGAAATACCTTTCCCCTTACATCAGCCTGGTGCATATTCATAGAGCCTCATGCACAGCAACTGGGAAGGGTTTAACACTTTACTGGGTATATTAGCGTTCAGAAACACATAATCACCAGAATGATTATATGCAGGTGCTTTTATTGAAGAGCTCTGGGTGTCAGGGGTACCAACCCAAATCTGACTCCAACATGGGTTCGGGATGAACATGTTTTTATATTCTATCGTTATATAACTTTCATGTTAATGATTAAACTTCAGTTGTTCTATTGTATACATAGATTTCAGCCAAGCATGGGCTCCTCATGGCCCCCCTCAAACTTCTAACATAGTTTCTCATGATTCTTCTTATGATTAAACAATAATTATATTTAATTACTAAACAATCATCACATCTAACAATTATATCATTTATCACGTTCTGCTTACGCAGGTGCGATTTCACATGATCTGGCAAGCACAAAGCCTAACATTTTCAGAGTCTATTTTTGACATTTTTCCAGGGCCCCACTATCATTCTCCCCCCTTTGAAAGCATTTTCACTTCACTATAGGTGTAAATGTTTTCACTTGATACAGTCCTTTATTTATCAATTTATTCTTGACGTTCTTCAAGTCCATGGTTGATGTAAACGTTGTCGTGGATGCTGTCACGCACTGGAGAACCAGAAGATGGTGGGCGTGGATCTCGTGTCAGAGCCTTTATTATCTTCTGGTTCCAGGACGTTTTCTTCTGTATCTCTCCTTTCAAGATGCTGTGAACTAACCAAATTGCTAAGAATACAATTAGTAAGATTATCACACTCTCAATGACAGATTTAATCCATGAACTCACATTCCACCCTAACCCTTTAAAGATTTTGCCTAGCCAGGTCGTAGTCAAATCCTTTTGCTCTTCTTGTGCTTCATGCTCTCTTTGTTTCAACTGATTGATGTCATATTCTACATCTGCAGTTACATTTGGGATGTGAACGCAGCAATGACCAACCCGTCCCTTTAAAAATCCACATACTCCATGCTCTTTCAGGAGTAACAAATCTAAGGCTAATCGATTTTGTCATTTCTGTGCTGGCTTGTAATTGTAGTTTAATTCTTTAAATCCTTCCCAGGTGACTCTTGCCAGTCTATCTACCTGACCTGTAAGTTTGTACAGCATCTCCCTACTCTGACAGTTTGCTGTAGGACCAAGCAAAGACTCTAGGGCCCACCCAAATTTCACTCCACCAGAGGGTTCTTGCCAAGTGTCATCTGGATTTTCATTGTCTAGAACTTCTCATCTTGCTCTTACCTGCACAAGTTCATGTTTTCCGTTAAATGGGGACGTTTTCCAAATTGGATATGAGGTTGGGAGGCCTAAAGTAATTTCCTTTACTTTCCCATCTACAGGCAGATGTGTTGTCCAGGTGCCATCGCTTGCTGCCCATACAAATTGTCCTGGACCTCGGACTGTACTCCTGGTACATCCTACAACTGCTTTATAATTCACTCTGCCTTGTTTATGTTTGATCCCTCTGCAAGCACAGCCAGTGTTTAGGGCTATTGCCAGAGGTGGCATCTGCTTTATCTCTGCATCATCAGAAGTGTAGTCATAAGTTTTATTACATGCCCACCAACTTACTTGGTCTGCCCTCGTTCTGCTGCTGGTGGCAGTGTTTGTTACTGCTGGATCTGTTTCATTCTCGGAGCCTTCCCACTTAATGCACCAAGGGGTGTTTGCCATACATTGGAATCTTTGAAGGATACTCACAGACCACGCACTGTCCCAAGGCTCTGTCTGACCTTTCTGATCCTTGGCCTCACACTTCCATACCAGAGTGGTTTCTGTAACATTTTCTGTAATCTGTTTATAGTGTGGCAAATAGCATTGCCATTGTGTGATGCCTCCTGATTCTCCCATAGGGGTTCCTAGTGTGCCATCACTTAGAATACAGTCTTTCTGGCCCATGGGTCTCATCCATGTTCCTATTTTCTCCCAAGTTTCCTTGACTACTTGCCTCGATTCGGGTACCTGTTTGCATGCAATTGTTTTGTTCTTTTGTATTTCAGGTAGTTTTGCTGTTATGATTCCCCAATTTACTGAGTCTCCTGCTGCCTTTGGTATTGGCAGACAGGAAGTTATTCTACAGGTGTTTTGCATTTTGGCAAAGTGATTAATCCAATCATTACATTCTCAGCCCAAACTGCATTAGAAACCTTTATCACCTGTGTTTCTGCTTGTACCTCTCTCTTCATTCTAGAATGAAGAGTGGTTAGTTGATCTTTTTGCATTCCACATCCCAAAGACATTAATGACCGTACCATTGGCACAATTACTGATAGCATTCTCAAAGTGATTAAACACATCTTATCTGCAGCCTTGTTGGTTCCACAGTTTACACAGTCCGTGATCCAGGATGGATTTTCTTCACTCGGGTGTAGTGAATCCAGGGGTCCACACCGGCTACTTTGGCTGCTGTAAAGGTGGTCAGCAGTACCTGGTGGGGCCCACTCCACTTTTCTTTCAGCGGTTCTTCGTTCCAGTTCTTGATGTACACCTCGTCTCCTGGATGTATGTTATGAACTGGGTTCTCGAGAGTCAGCGGTCTATTCCACACGAGGATGCTCCGGAGCCGAGCTAAAGTTTTCCCGAGAGACAGAACATAATTATACACTTCCTGCTTTCCTGTGACGTGCACATTAGGGTTAGGCTCAGGAGATTCATATGGTTTCCCATGCAATATCTCATAAGGGCTGACTGACATCCCACTCCTAGGCTTTATCCGAATCCTCAACAGTGCTATTGGCAAAGCCTGGGGCCACTGCAATTTGGCTTCTTGGCATATTTTACTGATTTGCCTCTTTAGTGTCTGATTCATCCTCTCTACCTGTCCACTCGACTGGGGTCTCCACGGTGTGTGCAGGTCCCAAGTTATCCCCAGCAATCTACTTACCTCTCTTACTACTGTAGCTATGAAATGGGGCCCCCTATCTGATGATACCCTAGGGGTACCCCGAACCTGGGAATAATCTCCTGTAGTAACCACTTTACTGTTTCCTTTGCTTGGTTGGTGCGACAGGGAAGGGCTTCTGGCCACCCAGAGAATGTGTCAACCCCCACTAACAGGTATTTGTATCCTCGAGTTCTTGGCAAGTCTACAAAATCTACCTGCCAATAGTCTCCTGGCTCTATTCCTATCCGAATTCTTCCTAGCTGTGCCTGTCGTCTAGCCACTGGGTTGTTTTTCAAGCAGATATCACACTTTGACATTACTGATTTTGCCATTGTTAACATCCGTACCGAAATTAAACTCTGCTTCAGCAATTGTACCAATGCCTCTGCTCCCCAGTGACATTCGTTATGTTTAATTTGTAGAACTTCTCTCATTATCAAGGGGGTACCACTATCTGTCCTTGTGCAGTCACATACCATCCCTCTGAATTCTTTTGTGCATTTAGCAAACGTGCCAGTCTCTCATCTTCTACTGAATATTTTGGTTCTGGAGGCAAATTGAATTGGGATACATTAAGCTTTAAAGGTATCAATGCCATTATTGTTTGCACCTCTCGAGCAACCTGTCAGGCTGCCCAGTCTGCCTTTCGATTTCCCTCACAGATTTTGGAGTTTCCTGATTGGTGTGCTTTGCAGTGTATGATTGCCACTTGTTCAGGTTTTTGTACTGCTTTTATCAATTGCAGGACTGCATTCTGATGTTTAATGTGCATACCCAGAGAAGGACAATAGTCCTCTTTCTTTCAGCAGTGCTCTGTGTACATGCACCACTCCAAAAGCACATTTTGAGTCAGTCCAGATATTTACCCTTTTCCCTTCACTTAATTCTAGCGCCCTGGTTAAAGCAACCAGTTCTGCCTTCTGGGCAGATGTATTTGGTGGTAATGCCTTTGCCTCCACTGCTGTACTGACTGTTGTTACTGCATACCCAGCGTATCTGGTTCCGTTTTCCACGAAGCTGCTCCCATCTGTAAACAGCTCCCACTCTGGCTGCTCTAGTGGGACGTCTTTCAGGTCTTCCCTTGCTGAGTAGGTGTACTCTATTACCTCCACACAGTCATGCTCTAATGGGCCTTCTTCAGTTGTGGTACCTGGGAACAGAGCTGGATTCAAAAGGTTAGTTTTTTTTAATGTGACATCACCCTGCTCAGTCAGGACTACCTGGAATTTCATCATCCTGCTTGGGGATAGCCAATGGCTCCCTTCTGCTCTAAGACAGTGGTTACCATGTGTGGTACATTGACATCTATGTGCCTTCCCATCGTGAGCTTCCTGGCTTCTTGTATCAGCATCACAGTGGCTGCGACTGCCCGCAGACATGGAGGCCACTCGGCACTTATGCTGTCAAGTTGTTTGGAAAAGTAGCCCAGCGGCCTTTTCCAGCTTCCCAGACCTTGGGTCAGGACTCCTAGTGCTAGGCGCAGCCTTTCATGGACAAACAGCTGAAAATCTTTAGACAGATCAGGTAAGCCTAATGCTGGAGCAGTTGTCAGTGCTTCCTTTAATTTTAGGAAGGCTTCTTTCTGTGGCTTGCCCCAGGTGAATGGCTGCATCTTCTGAGCTTCACACAGGGGTTTTGCAATCAGTCCATAGTCCATGATCCACAGGCGACACCATCCTGCCATCCCGAGGAAGACTCGCAGCTCATGTAGATTCTGGGGCTCTGGAATAGCACAAATAGCTTGGATACGGTTAGTGCCTAGTTTTCGTTGCCTTTGTGAAATTTCACATCCCAGGAGATCACAGTCTGTTGGGCAATTTGTGCCTTTCCTCTGGGTACTTTATAACCTCCCATTCCCAGTGAATTTAAAATCTCAATGGTTACCTTTATACAGGTTGCTTTTCTTCTGTAGCTATTAGTATATCATCAACATACTGCAACAACAGGTATTGGTCTCTTGGAACTTGCCCATTCTCGGTCCAAATCTCCAGCTCCTTTGCCAGTTGGTTTCCGAATAGGGTCGGCGAGTTCTTATATCCTGTCTAGGTGAGCTGGGTCTTTCTCCCATTCCCTGGGTTTTCCCACTCACAGGCAAACAGTTTCCTACTTTCTTTGTCAATGGGGATGCAGAAAAAGGCATCTTTTAAATCAATTTCAGTAAACCACTTATATATCTCTTTTACGGATATCAGCAATGTGTAGGGATTTTTTACCACTGGAGAAATGTCCTTTGTTATTGTATTTATTGCTCTCAAATCCTGCACTAATCTATATTCACCATTTGGTTTCTTTACTGGAAATATTGTGTATTAAATTCTGGTTCACATTCTTCTAAAATTTGGTATTTCAAGAATTTCTCAATAATTTTTACTTATTCCTTGCCATGCTTCTGGTTTTATGGAATAGTGTTTGACTTGTAGAGCCCTCACCCCTTCTTTTAACTCTACATGCACTGGTTGTGCCAATTTAGATTTCCCTGGTATATCTGTCTCCCATACAGAGGGAATCACTGCATCTCCTACCTCCCTAGGGGTAGAGGGAACAGGTTTTTCTTTGATCATTAATATCTGTCCCGTCTTTGATTCAGATATTTTCATTATAAGCTCCCCATTTTCAAAGGTTATTACCGCATCAAGTTTCTCTAGCAAATCTCTCCCGAAAAGTGGAATTGGACACTCAGGTACGTATAGGAATTTGTGTGTTATAACTTTGTTCCCAAAACACAAATCTAGGGGTTGCAAGAATGGCCGTTTTTCCTCTTTCCCTGTAGCTCCGACTATTGTTGTTTCCTTGTCCCCAATTTGTCCTTGCAGATCATTCAACACCGAGTGAGTAGCTCCTGTATCTATTAGAAATTTGACCTCTTTATGTCCTAATTGTATATTTAAAACAGGTTCCTTAACTTGTTCTACTGGCTCTGTGTCTAGTCAGCTGGTATACTCCCCCAAAACCATCCCCTTGGTAACCTGCTGGCACTGATTGCCCTGGTGAAACTGGTTGTTCAAGTCTGGACATTGTCTCTTCCTGCTGAACTTCATATAGTTTAGACCAATTTATAGTTTTGGGAACAGCATTCTGAACTCCTATTTGGATCCACTCTTGATATTTCCGTAGTCTCCCCATATCGCAAAATAAATTAGGGTCCCAATTTGGATCCTCAATTGGGAAATTCTCATCTCAATTCCCTGTTACGAATCCATTTCTGATGTTCTCTCTTACCCTTTCTTTGGCTGCCTTAAGTGCCATCTCTTTCTCAGTAGAATCCATCAAAGTATCTAATATTAATATATTAGATATATTAATATATTATATATAGATATATATTAGATATGTTATTATACTATATATATTTACATATATATATAATATATATAAATATATATGTAATATAATAATATTCATATTATTGTATGTCATCCCAGTCAGGATTTTGAGGTTTTTATAACCATTTTTAATACTCATGCCATTTTATCAGGATTTTCTCTATGAATTCTGGCTGATTGTTTCCAAATAACTAAATCTGCAGGAGTAAAAGGCACTTTTACAAATACTGGCCCTTCCACTCCTACACTTTGTCGCAAGGGGGCAATTACAGTCCGTTTTTGTCTGCCTATGTCTTTTCTATCCATAACTGGGGCAAGGTTAGACCGACTCCTGGTTCTGTGGGCTACCCCATCGTTGATTCTCTCTCTCTCCTTCCTGCCACAGTTAGGTTTTGCTCATCTTCCGAGGAAGAGGGATCAGGTGACGATGGGAGAGGAGAATAAAGAGGGAAGGGTGTACTAGACGAGACCGGTTCAGGACTAGGTGGGGTAGGAGCAGGCAGTGGGATAGGGACAGATGGAACAGGTGGGATAGGGTTAGGTTCTCTTGTTCCTATTGGAGCTACCTGTAAATCAATATCTGTATAATTTTCCCTACTCAGGCTTTCTTTCAACGCCAAGTGTTCTAAACAACGTTCCTCACAAACCCCACACTTATTGCTTGCAGATGTTTTAACCATCATTAATCCACATTCATCCTGCCATTCTGGCTTTCCCCATAAATAGAAAAACAAATCAACATACGGAACCTCATCCCATTTTCCTTCTTGTTTACAAAACAACATAAACTGCGAAATAGTGTTATATTGCAGAGTCCCGTATTTTGGCCATTTTTCACCATTCTCCCAGGCATATTCTGGCCACCATGTATTACAATAATCAATCAACTTAGCTTTACGTAATTCTTCCCCAAAATTACCCTGTTTCCAATGTGCTAATAAGCACCCCAAAGGAGAACTTTGCGGGATAGAGGTGTTGGCGCCCAAAATCCCTTTAAGTTTCTCCATTCCAAATATACCACAAATTGCCGAACCCGCAACGCTTTCGCGATTGTCTTATGGAACGGCGCCTGGGCTTGTACCAGCAGGAATTCCTTTAGCCCAACCAAGCGTAGCTTTCGCTGCGTCTCATTGGCAGGCACCCAAGCCAAAGTAAAAAGCACCTTACCTTTCTCCCAGGGACGTGGCGAGCGGCAGAAGCGGTCGCGGCCGATCGAGCTCCCCGAGAATCCCTCGGTGCCGGCTGGAGCGCGGTCGAGTCGCGAAACTCGCTCAGCAGCACCCGCAGGGTCCCATCCGGGGTCGCCAAAATGTTAGCGTTCAGAAATCACAGAAGCAATTATATGCGGTGCTTTTTATTCAAGAGCTCTGGGAATCGGGGTAGTTTCCACCCAAATCTGATTCCGACCATACATTCGAGGTGAACCTGTTTTATCCTCTATCATTACATAACTTTCATGTAATTATTAAACTTATATTGTTCTATTGTATGGACAGATTTCAGCTAAACATAGCCCCCTTTAAATTTCCAACATAGTTTCTCACGATTCTTCTTATGGTCATATAATAATTATATTTAATTACTAAACAATCACCACATCTAACAATTATATCTTTTATCATACTGCTTAGGCAGGTGCAGTGACCTGAGAAAACACAAAGCCCAATATTTTCAAAGACTATTTTTAACATTTTCCAGGGCTCCACTATCACTTTTATTTCTTGTGGGAAAAAACCCTCCATCTCAACCAGGCACTCATGGCCAAAATTGGGCAACTGCCTCTGGAATTCCTTATATCCAAGGATAGCTCCCAGACAAAAGCTGCCAGGACTGACAAGTCTGGCTGGCCTTGGCTTCCTGAGGGCTGGCCCTCATCTGCCTCTGAAACACTGGGGTGTTGTTCTTCTATTATTTCTAGAGTCCCATATTGTTGTTATTAGATTTCTAAAGTCCATATCTCTCTGATGTATTCTCATGGCTGCAGATCTTCACTGACTCCTTCTGCTGCATGCTGTTCTCTCTCAGGTCGGGGCTCCTCCAAGGCTCTCCCTGACTGGCTTACCCACCCCCTTTTATCCCGGTCATTTTCATCAGTTACAGCTGCAGCCCAATTAAGGACATCACAGCTGCAGCCCATCAAGGGCAACCGGGACCTCTGGGGCAAAGCCTCTATACACATATTCAAATACATTACCTCTACTATATTTCCCCCTTTGCTTTTACTTAATTTAACAGTTATACAGATGTTAAATTACAATACATACATTTCTCATGACTCACAGGTCATGCACAACCCACATTCTCCCATGACTCACAGGTCATGCACAACCCACGTAGCTCCTTGCTCAAAGGCCATACTCTTTCACAGCTCCTTGACCCAATGGCTATGTTCCGTCGCAGCTCTTGGCTGCCACAGCTCTCGGCTGTCTTATCTTCTGCTAGCAACCACCGCAGCTCTTGGCTGTTCTGTCGCAGCTCTTGCCCACCACAGCTCTCAGCTGTCTTATGCTCTGCTAACTATCACGTCGGGATCACCACTTGTTGTTCTTCTATTATTTCTAGAGTCCCATATAGTTGTTATTAGATTTCTAAAGTCCATACCTCTCTGATGTATTCTCATGGCTGCAGATCTTCACAGACTCCTTCTGCTGCATGCTGTTCTCTCTCAGGTCAGGGCTCCTCCAAGGCTCTCCCGGACTGGCTTACTCGCCCTCTTTTATCCCGGTCATCTTCATCAGTTACAGCTGCAGCCCAATTAAGGACATCGCAGCTGCAGCCCATCGAGGGCAACCAGGACCTCTGGGGCAAAGCCTCTATACACATATTCAAATACATTTCCTCTAATATACTGGGGCTGGGTGGTTTCCTTCCTTATAAAAAGAACTCTTCTTCCTTTCCAGGCACCCACAGCCAAAACTGAGATTCCACCTCCAAAATGCCCAATGTCCAACCAAAGCCCCTAGACAAAAGATGCCAGGAGAGACAGGGCTGGCTGGCTTGGCCTGAGGGTGGCCACCTCTCATCTTCTTCCTAAACACTTGGACTTTGTGCTTTACTTTCCTATGGGCAAAAACACCCATCTTGACCATGGCCAAAACTGGGATTCCACCTCCAAAACTCCGTACATCCAAGGACTGCTCCCAGGTGAAAGCTGCCAGGACAGACAGGTCTGGCTGCCCTTGGGCTCCTGGGGCTGCCTCTCCCCTGCTGTCCAAACACTGGGGCTGGGTGTTTTCCTTCCTATGGAAAAGAACCGTCCTTCTTATCCATGCAGAAATGGCTGAAATTGGGGTTCCACCTCCCAAATTCCCGATATCCAAGGGTTGCTTTCAGACAAAAGCTGCCAGGACAGAGAGGTCTGGCTGGCCTTGGCCTCTGATGGCCGCCTTTCATCTGCCCCTGAGACACCACCGGTGTTCTGTGCTTTCCTTCCTATGGAAAAGAACCATCTTCTCCTCCAGTGTCCATGTCTGAAATTGGGATTCCACCTCTGAAATTCTCAATATCCAAGGGTTGCTCCCAGGCAAAATCTGCCAGTACTGTCAAGGCTGGCTGGCCTGGGCCTCTGGTGGCTGCGCCTGCAACAGTGGGGCTGGGTTCTTTCCTTCCCATGGAGATCCCTGGGACACTGTGGGGACCTCATGGAACCACGGGGATCATTGTGGCACCACTGGAGCCCATGGAACCAAGGGGATCTTTGTGGCACCACTGGAGCCCAGGGAACCAAGGGGATCATTGTGGCACCACTGGAGCCCAGGGAACCAAGGGGCCATGGTGGCACAGAGGGGCTCCATGGACCCAGAGACCATTGTGGCTCTGTGGGGCCTGATGGAACCTTGGAGACCATTCCAACCTTCAGGGCCACCTGTCACCAAGGGGGCATTATGACACCTCAGGGCCCCATGGAAGCAAGGGACCATTGGGACACTGTGGGGCCCCATGGAACCCAGGGAACATGGAACAGCTCTGGCTGGCTTGGCCTCCCAGGGCCCACCTGACAGCTCTGGCTGATCTTGGCATGTCAAGGGCTGCCTCTCATCAGCTCCTGGAGCACTGGGGCTCTCTGCTTTCCTTGCTATGGAAAAGAGCTGTCTGACTTTCCAGATGGTCATTGTCAAAATGGGTACTCTGCCTAAAATAATTCCTATTTGCAAGGGTATCTCACAAAACAAAACCTGCCAGGTCTGGCTGGCCTTGCCCTCTGGTGGTCACCTCTCATCTTCCCCTGAAACACTGGGGCTCTGTTCCTTCATGCCTATGGAAAAGAACCAGCCTTCTTGTCCAGGGACCATGGCCAAAATTAGAATTTGGCCTCCCAAATTCTGTATATCCAAGGATTGCTCCCAGACAAAAGTAGCCAGGAAAGACAGGTCGGGCTGGCCCTGTCCTCTGGTGATTTCTTTAGACTCTGAGCTGAATGTTTTCATTTGGAAACACTTTGGAGAGGGCCCAGAGATGTCCCAAGGAGTGGGGTTTTGGAGGCCTTGGGCCCATGAGCACTGTATAGGGACAAAGGAGCTCTGTGCTCAGTGGGATGGAGACTGAGGACAGTGGAGCAGAGCCATGAGAGTGCTTAAAGAGTGATTTCAGGGATGGTGGATCCCTTTCACATAGTGGAAAACAGCCAGAGAGAGAAAGAATTAATGCCAAGGGCAGCTGGGGAGGCCCAGAGTGACACCAGGAGGAAGGAATTTCCCTGTCAGGGCAGGGCTGTGGTGCAGCACGTCCCCAGCAGGAGCCTGGAGCAGCCCCAGGCTTTGTGTGGGCAGGCAGGGGCAGGCAGGAGGCAGAGCTGTCAGCAAAGGAAGGGCCCAGCCAGGTGGGGCAGCCGGGGGATGCCCAGAGCCTGCAGGGACAGAGGCCAGGGCAGGGACACCGTGGGACAGCCTGGGCTGCACAGGGCACAGGGATGGGCAGCAGCTGCAAGACAGCCCTGACAGAGCCAGCTTGGGCAGCACTTTGGCCATGGCTGCTGGGCCTGGGCCTGAGCCAGGAGGGGACAAGTGACCCTTGCAGGCCTGGGGCCTCATTGCCTCCTTGTCCCTGCTCAGCAGCCTGGCAGGGGCTGCCCCACACTCCTGCCCTTGGCATTGCCCATCCCCACATGCCAGGGCCCATCCCGGGAAGAGCCCTGAGCAAGGAGGGAGGGACAGGATCTGCCTGGCCAGGCCCTGGGGCTCAGGCCTTGGCCCTTTACATTCCTGAAACAAATCCAGGTTTGCTCAGCACCAGAGACACCTTTGCCTTGTTTGTCCCCAGCTGCCATCAGTGCCTCCAGTGTTCTGCTCTCCCTGGAACCCGGGGACACTTTCTCAGTGCTGTCCCTCACAGGGATCTCTTTAAAGTACAGGAAACTTCAGTATTTCAATCTCACTCTGAGCTCTTGAGAAGTCTTTGAGCCCACTCTGAGGGACTGGGTGTGATGCAAAGAGCAGCAAAGGCCCAGAGGGTGATTAAAGTCCTTGTGCTGTGTCTGTGCTGCTGAGCTGGGCTGGGCTCCTGGCCCAGAGGCAGCTCCTGGCAAGGGCAGCAGAGCTGCAGAGAGACAGCTCTGGCCAGGAGCAGCTCCTGTGCACAGCCCAGCAGGGCTGGGGCACTGCCAGGGCCCCTCAGGGACACGAGCAGGGCACAGACAGAGCTCACAGGGGCTCAGCACTGGCCGGGGCTGTGGGATGTCCCCGCGGGGGCTGTGTCACAGCAGCACCTCTGGGGCTGTGTCCCAGAGCCACAGAGCAGCTGGGATGGCAGCAAGGGGCTCTGTGAGAGCACAGAGTGGGCTGTGTGACAGCACTGAGGGGGTTGTGACATCACAGAGCTAGCTGTGACATCACTGAAGGCGGCTCTGTGACATCACAATGTGGGTTGTGACATAGAGTGACAGAGCAGCTGTGTGATGCCACAGAGAAGGCTGTGACATCACAGGGTGACTGTGACATCACAAATCTGCTGTGTGACATCACATAGCAGCTGAATGACATCATATGGAGGTTGTGTGACATAACAGAGTGATTGTGTTACATCACGGGGGCTGTGTGACATCACAGGGGCTGTGTGACATCACGGGGGCTGTCTGAGGTCCCTGGGGAGGTCACTCTGCCCCGGCCCCCTCACCGCTCCCCCCAGAGCAGTCCAACCCTGCTCGTGCACAGCGGGGTCCCCTGTCCCCCCGGGTCCCCCCGCCCCCGGCCCCGCAGCCTCCCCCAGAGGATGTTCCACGAGATCGACCCCAGAGCCTGACACGGGGACGGGGGGCCGGGGCCCTGGGGGTGGCACAGGGGGACAGGGACCCCCCGGCAGCGTCCCCGTGTCCCCCAGGGCCAGAGCCTGGGCCAGGGCTCCTTCACCCTATTATAGATAAATATCATAATATTGGCTTTTTGCAAATATTAAAATGGATTTTATATGTGTGGTGTTAAAATAACCTTGTTCTAAAAATATAGTTTTTATTTCTGTTGTTAATTGAGCTTAGACATAGTAGTGAAATAGCTGATAGAAGTGTGCTTGTGTTAAACTGCCTGCTTGGATGGGATAACATCCAATGCACCCAGGATGAGGACACCTGTACAGATCTGCCAACTATCAGCACTCCCTGTCTGAAGGCAGAGTGCACCAAGGCCCAAAACCTGGAGGTGATAAAGAGAAGGAGCCAAAACCACAGCCAAGAAACACACATGCTCTGAAAAGGCAGACCCAAGGAGGGGCCATGTAAAATCATTCCTGGAATATGTAAAGTAGTTTATGGATATGCATGAGGCTCTATGAATATGCACCAGGCTGATGTAAGGGGAAAGGTATTTCAGGGGATCCCCAAAGGTAACAGGGTGCTCCTGGCTGAGTGCCAAGATGCACCCGGCCATAATAACCTTTGCTCCATGGTCCTGATCTCCCATTGTCCTTTATTAAACTTTGTACATTTTCACATGAGAGTGAACGTGTTTTTCACAAATGGAATCTCAAGGAAACAAGGGTCAGTTGTTAAGCCAAGGCTCTGCTTTGACCAAGTGGGGCCCACAGGACACAGGTGCCACTGGGACATTGCCAGCTCTTGTGGAACCCAGTGTCCACTGTGACACAGCAGAACCTCATGGAAACACGGGGGCCACTGTGACGCAATGGAATCTCATGGAAGCAAGTGTCAGTTGCGAACGCAGCAGGGCCTCACAGAACCCAGGGGCAACGGGGACCGTGCTGTGGCTCGTGGGAGCAAGGGGCCATTGTGACCCAGCGGGGCCTCCTGGAACCCAGGAGAACATTGTGGGCCCATGGATCCTCATAGAAGCACAGCCCCATTGTGACAAAGTGCAGCATCACAATGGTCTCCTGGGTTCCATGAGTCCTCGCTGTGTTTAGAATTGACACTTGGTTCCCCAAGATTCCATGGCATCCCTCTGCTCTCCTGTGATTTGAGGCTGTGCTGTGTCACAATGGACACTTGCTTCCTCCAAGGCTGGAGATGTCCCAGTGGCACTGGGCTTCCATGAGGCCGCGCTTTGTCACAATGGGGCCTTGCTTCCATGAGATTCCATTGTCCCACAGTGGTCTCCTGGGTGCCACAAGGCCTGCCTTTGTCACAGTGGAAACTTGCTTGCAGGAGCCCTGGCAATGTCCCAGTGGCACAGGGGTTCCATGAGACCCTGCCGTGTCACAATGGGCCCTTGGTTCCATCAGGTTCCATTGTGTCCCAGGGCTCTCCTAGGTCCCATGAGGCCTTGGTCTGACACAGTGGTGTCTTGTTCCTACCAGGCCTGACAATGTCCCAGTGGCACCTGTGTCCCATGAGGCCCCACTTGATCAAAGCAGAGCCTTGCTCCCATGAGATTCCACTGTGTCACAATGTTCTGCTTGGTTTCATGAGAACCTGATGTGTTGACAATTGATCCTTGGATCCTAGAGATTCCATTGCATCACGGCACTGTCCTTGGTTCCATGAGGCCCTGCTGGGTCACAACTGGACCTTGGTTCCATGAGATTCCATTGTATCACAGCAGTGTCCTTGGTTCCATGAGGCCCTGCTGGGTCACAGTGGAGCCTTTGTGCCATTCATTGCCATGGTGCCGCAATGGTCTCCAGCATTCCATGAGGCCACGTGTAGAGAGCTTTTTGGAGAATTGGTTAGCTGAGAAAGGACATTCCGATGTGATACCGATGGATAAGGGTAAGAGAAACAAGCTGGGAACTGAGCAACCGGTGCCTAATTACTGACGAAGGTCACAGTGACCTTCTCTAAAACGGGAAGACGGGGGAGAAAATTGCTTGCCAGAAAATGTAGCTATCCCAAGGTAGAGAAATTAGAAGAATGTACACATAGAAGCAAAATAATTGTTAAGAGATAGAAGTACGTGTGTTTGATCTAAGTGTGCTTTAACCAATAATGAGCTCGGCTTTTGCAATATGTATAAGCTTCATTAACACTAATATAAATATGTGTGGAGTTTCAATAAACTTCGGGATTTGCTATTCATCGCATATGGTGTGTCGCATCTCTCCCGCCGCTACGACAAATGGTGACCCCGGACGTGTTCCTTCGGGACTAGCCACGGTCGGAGGCGTAAAAGTCAAGTGCAGGTCCTTTCGCGGCTGGGGACGGCAAAAAACACCGCTGAAAAAAGAAGGTGTCGAGTGCCCCGGGTGAGCTCAGAGGAGTGCCCGGCTGCTACGTGCTGCCGGACCTGAATAGAGCCGCAAGAAGCGCACTATCGTCGTTAAAATGGATAAAGACAGGCAAGCAGCATATGATTTATTTACTGACTTTTTACGAGGGCGTCAGATTAGAGGGATAGATTTACAGAAAGAACTTCCTGGGTTGTTAGCTTATGGGTGTGCACAGGGGCTTTTTCGTAATCCACATACAGTGCATGAATTGTCGGAGTGGCGTATATTCGGGGATAAGCTGTGGCACGCAGTCATAGATGACGATAAGACCACGAAAAAGTGGGGGAAGTTATGGCGAGTCGTTCATGATGAATTGCTAAAATACCAGGCAGAGGAAAGAGCTGCCCGGCAGGCCAGTGCAGCTCATGAAAGGAACAGGAGTTATGGGGACTGGTTTGGTTCCCCGCTGCCTCCTGTTACGTCCACAGTCAATCTGCCGCCGGCATCGCCTTCTACCTTAAACGGCAGTTCCCCACCCCCATCGGTGCCTGCTTTAAGCAGCGCGGCCCCGCCAGCTTCGGCGCCTGTTTTGACGGGCACCCCCTCACCGATTTCGGTTCCTGCCTCGGGTGGCGGTCTGCCGCCGGCACCGGCATCTGCAATAAGCGGCGGCTCCCCGCCAACACCAGCCCCCGCTCCAGACAACGGCTCCCCGCCGCTACCAGTTCCTCTTTCGGGCAGCAGCCCCCCCCCGCGTGTCCTCCAGCCGTGCCGTCCGCGCCGCCTGTCCCGGTGTTAAGCCCTACACCTCCTCCGCTTAGCGGTTCGACCGTCCCCGGGTCGGACGGTGACCTTGCAAGGGCCGTTGCTCAGCAGCGAAGGGAGGCATGGGCGGTGGTAGCTAAAGAATTTATGGACACGGGGGATGAGGAGGCAAGATCGGCTGCTATGGAAATGGCCTGCCCGGTGATCTATTCTCCCCAGCCGGGCGGAGGGTTTCAAGCCACAATAACTGCCCTGGACTGGAAACTGTTATTGCAGTTACGATCCACAGTTAGTCAATTTGGAGTAACTAGTGAACCCACAAAACAAATGCTGGATTACATCTGGGGCACTCAGGTTTTGCTGCCGGCAGATTGCAGGACGGTAACACGGCTCATTTTTACTCAACACCAACAGCTTTTATTTAATGCCCATTGGCAGGCGATTTGTCAGCAATGTGTCGCAGTGGTACGGCAACCAGGAGACCCGTTATATGGGGTGACCCTGGAGGAGTTAATGGGGTTCGGGCCGTTTCTTAGAATGGAGGCACAAGCGTTGATTGGGCCCGAAAAGTGCAGGGAGGCTATGCGGTTAGCACGTTTAGCTATCGACAGAATTAAGGACCCGGGAGGAATTCCTTCTTACATGGGAATGAAGCAAGGTATGGAAGAGTCTTTCGGAGCTTTTATAGACAGGGTAGCCAGCGCTATTGAACGAGCAGGAGTCCCTGAATTCATGAAAGGGTCCATGCTCAAACAATGCGCACTTCAAAACGGCAATCAGCTTACCAAGAATGTGATAAATACCCTGGGGGCTAATTGGTCTATAGAGGAAGCTTTAGAGCGATTAGCTAATGTCCCGCTGGGATCACAGGCAATGTTAGTAGATGCTATTAAAGAGCTAGGGGCCGGGTTGCAGAGGCAGGCAGAGTCCTCTCAAAACCAAGTACTGGCAGCCCTCGCCCCGCTCCAGGCAGCTGCAATAAATGCTCCACGAGCTCCATCCACTAGCCGATGCAGGTGCTACCGATGTGGAGGAACGGGACATGCGCGACGGGACTGTCCCACCGTCAGTGTTTGGTGTAGCCGTTGCCACCTGGACACCCACAATACCGGAATCTGCAGACGCCGCTCGGGAAACGGCAGAGCCAGCGCGCCCGCCAGCCGCCGCGCCCAGACACAAATAGCAGCTGTCACAACTTCGACTCAACCTGCCCCCAGCCCGCAACTGCCGGGAGCCTTGGACTAGACCTCGAAGCAGCAGCAGCCGTGACTTTGATGACTACTCGCCCGGAAAAGGTTCCAACTGGGGTAAAAGGGCCACTCATTATTGACGGCTTACCTATGGGGGCTCTGCTTTTAGGGCGTTCCTCGGCTACGATGATAGGATTATTTGTTTTAGCTGGAGTAATAGATGCTGATTACACAGGAGAGATTTCTATTATGGTGCATACTCTTTTTCCACCGATGCGGATCGAAAAAGGACAAAGGATAGCTCAATTGATTCCTTTGCAGCAGTTGGCTAAGACTGTACCCCCTCACCAGGCACAGTCCAGAGGAGAGCATGGATTCGGATCCACGGGGGGCCTTGCCCTTTTGACGATGAACTTAAATGAACGGCCAAAGCGCACTGTCATTTTGGACTATCAGGGCGAAAGGCGAACCTTGGAAGGACTGTTAGACACTGGCGCAGACTCCAGCATTGTGAGTCCGGATTTTTGGCCCCACAATTGGCCATTGCAGTCAACTACTATGCCAGTAACCGGAGTTGGAGGCCTGACACTTGCAAGGAAGACACCCATGCTATCTGTGACGGTTGAGGATAAAACTGTATGGGGTGTTTTGTCAGTTGTACCTTTGCCTCCTACTGTGCAGTGTCTAATCGGTCGGGACATTCTGGCTCAGATGGGTGTGGTTTTGACAAATGAGCACCCTTTAGGCTAAGGGCCATTGCATGGACTTTCCCAATCCCATTGACCTGGACCACGAACACTCCGGTATGGGTTAAGCAGTGGCCTTTAAAAAGGGAAAGTCTCGAGCAGGTTCACATGCTGGTATACGAACAATATAAACAAGGACATTTACAGCTGTCGACAAGTCCATGGAACACGCCCATCTTTGTGATTAAGAAGAAGTCGGGAAAGTATCGCTTAATACATGATTTGCGAGCTGTGAATGAACAGATGGAGCCAATGGGAGCCCTACAACCTGGTTTACCTAACCCGGCTATGCTACCAAGGGACTGGCCACTTTTGATTATTGATCTGAAGGACTGCTTTTTTACTATTGCTCTGCATCCTCGAGATACTCGGAGGTTTGCATTCACTTTGCCGTCTTTAAACAGAGCAGAGCCGGACAAGAGATTCGAATGGGTTTCTCTTCCCCAGGGAATGCGGAACAGCGCCACCTTGTGTCAACTTTATGTCGCTGCAGCTCTACAGCCCTTGCGACATGCCTGGCCTGACACAATTATTTATCATTATATGGATGACATTCTATTTGCACAACCAGAACCTTTTGCGCGTCAACAAATTCAGGCAATACATGATGCTCTGAAGCTCCATGGACTGACTGTAGCTCCTGAAAAAATTCAGTTGTCTGCACCGTGGAAATATTTGGGGTGGACACTTACTGATCAAATTGTTACCCCTCAGAAATTGCAATTAAACATCAAATTACATACATTGCATGATGTTCAGAAATTACTGGGGGATCTACAGTGGCTACGCCCCATTGTTGGTATCCCTAATGATCTCTTGGATGAGCTTCGACCTTTACTGAAGGGGACTGATCCGGCACAGCCTGTTCGTATAGCCCCTGAACAGGCTGAGACACTGCAGCAGATATTGGACTGTGTTACACAAGGCAGTGTTCGGAGACGTGATCTCGACCTTCCTATACAGCTGACGGTTTGGTGCGGGCCAAGATTTTTACTGGGTGCACTTACTCAGCATAACAGAAAAACGGGGGAGACATGGGCCTTAGAATGGATATCTCCTCCACTTCAACAACAGAAAACCCTTCTTCAGAAAATTGAAAGTCTAGCTGATCTGCTTAAAAAGGGTCGTGAATGGACAATGCAGATTATGGGAAAGGAACCTGATCAGATACAGATACCAATGAAAAAGGATACATTGACCTGGTATCTGGCAAACAGTATGGAGTTACAAGAGGCCCTGCTGGGAGCCGGTAGCGTGACTGCCACTGATGATATTCCCAATGTACCATTGAATTGGGTAGGACAATAGGGTTGGATTCAATGCCCAAAAAGATCACTGAAGCCCTTATCGGATGCTACAACTGCCTACACTGATGCAGGAAGAAAATCTAAAACTGCTGCAGTGACCTGGCGAGAAAAGGGACAATGGCATCATCATATACTCCGAGCTACTGAGGTGGACACTTTACAAACGATGGAGCTTTTGGCTGTTGTATGGGCCATGATGCATTTCTCTGGACCTCTTAACATTGTAACAGATTCTTTGTATGTTGCGGGAGTGTGTGAGAGAATAGAGGATGCCTCCATAAAAGAGGTTCAAAACAGGAGGTTACACGAGCTGTTTATGCAACTGCAGAGAGCAATTAGGCTAAGAAAGCATTCCTTTTGTGTTATCCATATCAGAAGTCACAAATGGGATATTGGTCTGGGAGAAGGTAACATGCGAGCAGATAAGTTAGTCTCAGTCACACAAGCAACTCCGATTCCCAAACAGACCATAGCCAGAGAGGCACACTCCATGTTCCACCAGAATGCAAAAGGCCTCCATAGAGAATTTCAAATATCTATGGAGGAGGCACGGGCAATAGTCAAAGCCTGTCCTATATGCAGTCATCATAATGGAGGCTGTGGTTTAGGTCTGGGAGTTAACCCAAGAGGGCTGAGCACAAATGAGACCTGGCAAATGGATGTCACACATGTGGCAGAGTTTGGGAGGTTGAAGTATGTACATGTTGCCATAGACACTTACAGTCATTTTATATGGGCCACAGTGCAGACTGGTGAGAAAGCAGGTCAGGTAGAGAGACATCTCAGCAGCTGTTTTGCAGTAATGGGAGTACCACAGCGTATCAAGACAGACAATGGGCCTGCTTACAGTAGCAAAAGAATAAAGCAATTTCTGCAAATGTGGGGAATAGAGCACATAACCGGCATCCCCAATTCTCCTACAGGACAAGCGATTGTTGAGAGAGCAAATGGTACCTTAAAAAGATATCTGAGTAAATATAAGGATACCAGAGAGCCACAAGAGAGATTGTTAAAGTGCTTGTTTGTTTTGAACCACCTGTGTGTTTTTGGGGAAAACAAGGTTCCTGCTGTGATTCGTCACTATGTACGTGAAGCAGATGGTGTAAAGAAAGATGTGTGGGTGAGATACAGGGATCCCAAGTCAGGACAATGGCAAAGTCCTGCTAAGGTGTTATATTGGGGCCGCGGATATCTTTGTGTTTCTACTCCTACAGGACCTTTGTGGGTACCTGCTAAATGGACCCGAGCAGCTGTGCTTGATGGAACATCTCGACCGGCTGAGCGAAGGGGATCGTCAGCGGGTGGAGACGAAGCTGCTGATCATCCTTCGACCGATACTTCTCAAACTGAAAGGACACTGTGATGAATTTGAGGGCATGTGTTGCATGAATCTCTCTGATCATGCACGATCTGTACACTCACAGCTCTCTGAGTTACGGAGGTTAACTGGGAACTTACAGGTGGAATCAGGCCTTGGTATTGATGGATGGCTCAAATCTTTAAACTTAGGATCATGGTTACGTTCAATTATTAAGGTTAGCATTGTAGTAGCTATTGTAGTTTTGTTGTTAGTATTAGTTTTGCCTTGTTTTTGTATATGCTTGCAGAATATGGTGCGAAAGATGATAACTACTGCATTTAATCAAACTATGCTTGTTCAACAGAAAAACAGGGGAGATGTAGAGAGCTTTTTGGAGAATTGGTTAGCTGAGAAAGGACATTCCGATGTGATACCGATGGATAAGGGTAAGAGAAACAAGCTGGGAACTGAGCAACCGGTGCCTAATTACTGACGAAGGTCACAGTGACCTTCTCTAAAACGGGAAGACGGGGGAGAAAATTGCTTGCCAGAAAATGTAGCTATCCCAAGGTAGAGAAATTAGAAGAATGTACACATAGAAGCAAAATAATTGTTAAGAGATAGAAGTACGTGTGTTTGATCTAAGTGTGCTTTAACCAATAATGAGCTCAGCTTTTGCAATATGTATAAGCTTCATTAACACTAATATAAATATGTGTGGAGTTTCAATAAACTTCGGGATTTGCTATTCATCGCATATGGTGTGTCGCATCTCTCCCGCCGCTACGACAGCCACGCAGCAAAAGAGTGGACCCTTGAATCCATGAGTTCCCATTCCATCAGGATGATCTCTTGCATTCCATGAGACCCTGCTGTGTCACTAAGGAGCCTTTGTTCCATGTGTTCCCTTTGGGACACCATGGTCTCCAGTGCTCCATGAGGCTGAGCTGTGAAACTCTGGGCTCTTGGTTCCATGAGATCCCACCACGGTGTCACCATGGTCTCCTGGGTCCTGTAACAATTCACACTTGGTTCCACGAGATCCCACCACGGTGTCACCATGGTCTCCTGGGTCCCCTGAGGCCCCTCTCTGTGTCACAGTGTTTGCCTTGGTTTCCTGAGAAGCTGATGTGTTGACAGCTGACCCTTGGCTCCTTGAGATTCCATTGCATCCCAGCGGTGTCCTTGGTTTCATAAAGCCCAGGTTTGTCACAAGGGAGCCATGGTTTCAGGATATTCCATGGTGACACAAGGGTCTCACCACTCTCTGAGGCTGCACCGTGAAACAGTGGACACCTGGTTCCATGAGATTTCGTGGGGTAACAGTCAATTCTTTTGCTTCTTTTCTGCCAAGGTCGGGATGAAATCCCAAGACAGCATTTCTTGTTTGGACTCAGGTGTTCATTAGCTCTTGTCTCTAGAACAGTCTCACAAGCTGTGAGTTCTGCAGCACTTCGCTAACAAGGTAAAAATGGAGCCCCATCTCTCTCTCTGCAAGGTCTTCTGAGGATAAACTGTCCAATTAAGAAATGACACCTAAATTGTTTTTACTTTTAACCCAATAACCAAGCACCCGTGCCCAACATAAGGGACTTTTTTATCCAATTACACAATACCACCGAAACACGAGGAGGAGGAGGAGAAGGAGGAGAAGGAGAAGGAGAAGGAAAAGAAGGAGGAGAAGAAGAAGAAGAAGAAGAAGAAGAAGAAGAAGAAGAAGAAGAAGAAGAAGAAGAAGAAGAAGAAGAAGAAGAAGAAGAAGAAGAAGAAGAAGAAGAAGCAGGTGAAGAAGGCAAAAAAAAGGATCAACCTCCACCCTAAAACCTCCATCTTGCTTTATATATATTACTATATTCTAAAACCTTAAACTCCAAGTTGTCCACCATGTGATATTACACCCTTCTATTAAAACTCCACACCCATAATCCCAGTTCCATCATTCCATTTTGGAAGCCTTCTCCACAGCCTCAGGTCAAATGCAGTGTTCTCTTGGGGGTCAGTGTCTGTCAGCTAAGAAAATCCAAAATTCTCAGCAGCCCGGGTTCCAACAGGTAACAATGTTCTCCTGTGTTCCAGTAGGTTCCATTAGGCCTGGCTCTGTCACCATGGACACCTGGTTCCATGGATTCCATGGGGTGACAATGTTCTCCAGTGTCACCATGGACACCTGGTTCCATGGGATTCCATGGGGTGACAATGTTCTCCAGTGTCACCATGGACACCTGGTTCCATGGGATTCCATGGGGTGACAATGTTCTCCAGTGTCACCATGGACACCTGGTTCCATGGATTCCATTGGGTGACAATGTTCTCCAGTGTCACCATGGACACCTGGTTCCATGGGATTCCATGGGGTGACAATGTTCTCCAGTGTCACCATGGACACCTGGTTCCATGGATTCCATTGGGTGACAATGTTCTCCAGTGTCACCATGGACACCTGGTTCCATGGGATTCCATGGGGTGACAATGTTCTCCCGTGTCACCATGGACACCTGGTTCCATGGATTCCATTGGGTGACAATGTTCTCCCGTGTCACCATGGACACCTGGTTCCATGGATTCCATGGGGTGACAATGTTCTCCAGTGTTCCATCAGGCCCGGCTCTGTCCCCATGGACACTCAGTTCCATGGGCAGTGTCCGTGTCCCAGTGGCACCTGTGTTCCATGGCACCCCTGTCTGACCAGGGACAGTTTGTTCCAGGACATTCCATGGAGTCCCAGCGGTCACTTGGGTTCCATGCAGGTGCCTGGGCAGCGGGAGCTCAGCCCAAATATCCTGGGGGTCCCTGGGCTGGTGTTTTTTGGGGGGAACCTTTGGATCTTGCAGGGCTCCAAAGCTGAGCCGTGGATGCCCCTTGGGACAGAGTGGAGCATCATGGAAGCCAGGAGAGCCTGATGGAAGCCAGGAGACCCTGATGGAGCCAGGAGACCCTGATGGAGCCAGGAGAGCCTGATGGAGCCAGGAGACCCTGATGGAAGCCAGGAGAGCCTGATGGAAGCCAGGAGAGCCTCATGGAAGCCAGGAGACCCTGATGGGAGCCAGGAGACCCTGATGGAAGCCAAGAGAGTCTGATGGAGCCAGGAGACCCTGATGGGAGCCAGGAGACCCTGATGGAGCCCAGGAGACCCTGATGGAGCCAGGAGACCCTGATGGAAACCAGGAGAGCCTGATGGAGCCAGGAGAGCCTGATGGAGCCAGGAGACCCTGATGGGAGCCAGGAGACCCTGATGGGAGCCAGGAGACCCTGATGGAGCCAAGGGTGCAGCGGGACACAGAGGGACCTCACGGGAGCCAGGAGAGCGTTGTGAGGCTGTAGAACAATGTGGCACCGAGGTTTCACTGGGGCTTGGCAGAAGCTCCTGGAGACAAGGAAGCGCTGGGAGCCTCCGGAATCAGCGTCTGCAGGAGGATTTTCTGCTCCCTCCTGGGATGCTGGTGGACAATAAAGCCTGAGGCAGCCTCCCAAGGGTCCGGCTGTGCCACCAGCGGGGGCCACATCTGGGGGGACGCCCGGCCAGCCCTGGCCCTGCTGCTCCTCCTGGCCGGGCCTGGAGCTGCTGGGAGCCCGGGCTGGGGGAATCCTCAGGGCTGTGCAAGGAAAGGTTCAGCACAAGCAGCCCTGGAGCGAGATGTGCAGTGTGAAACACGCCAATCACTTGATTTTAAAATTGTTAAAGTTCAATAGTAATAAAATGGTTATAAAAATAGCAATGCAATTAGAGAAATAATAATTTGGACAATTTGAATTAGGACAATATGAGACAATAGAGAAAAAGGGTTATGGAGGTCCGGGTACCTTTTTCTGGGCACCACGAGCCCGAAAAGGGACACCCGTTAACAAAGGATTAACCCTTAAAAACAACAGCCTGTTGCATATTCATACACTTCATCCAGGATGCATAAATTCCATTCAAACACAGGATTCTGTCTGGGCAGTGCCACCTTCTTCCTCCGAATCCTAACAGCGCCTTTGAGGCGGGAAGAAGTTCATTCCTTCTGATAAGAGGGCAAGAAATTCTTTTTCTCTGAAACATTTAGGTGTCCTGTGGCTGCTATCTCACTGCAAGTCCTTTCTGTAAAAAAAGAATCCTACATAGTATCGTTTCTATTTTAACATTTTTTATAACCTAAAACTATATTTAACACAGTACTTAAGAGAATTAATACAGCAGACATATAATATTAATATATAAATATATTATATATAATAATTATATAATGTATGATTATATAATATATATAACAAAATTATATAATATATAATATATATTATATATTATATAATTATATATATAAGATATAAGACATATTATATATATTATATATTGTTATATATAATATATAATATATAATATATATATTATATTATATTATATTATATTATATTATATTATATTATATTATATTATATTATATATATTATATATTTTATATATTTTATATTATATATATAATATATAATATATAATAATATATAATATATAACCCTATTATATATATATAATATTATATATATATATATAATATTCTAACACCAGACATATAATATTCATTTTAATATTTGCGAAAAGCCAATCATAAAATACATGCATTTTTCACATGCAGGCAAAGCCAGCAAGGCAGCAGAGCAAGAGAGAGAGCAGAGCCAGCGACACAACAAACGCACCGAGAGCGAGAGAGCAAGTTTGAACAGAACTTGCAAAGGGCAAAATCAGCTCAGACCAGGTTAGACTGAAGAACAAGGAGCACCAGGCATGGGCTGATGGTCCAGGTAAAAAGTTCCAGCGTGAGGAGGACGACAGAAGCCTTCATCAAAAGAGCACCAGAAGACTGAGGGCCGCCACAGGAGGAACGGACGCAGGCGCTGAAGCCACACACGGCTGTAAAACCGGGACACAGCTTTATGCAAATGTGAGTATGCTAATGAAGTGTTGTAATTGTGACTTTTAAAATGGAGCTGAAGGCTAAAGGAGACCGAGTGGGTTTTTGCCAGAGAGATCCCCCTCGCTCCCAGCGCTGGATACACAAATCCCTGCTCTCTCTGACTGCAGAGTTTGATTTTCTCGCCCAGTTTGTCCCACTCCCCCTTTCCCTGCCCTCTCCTCCCCTCTACCAATCCCATATATGGGATTTGGGGTCATTTATGGGATTTGGGGTCATTTATGGGATTTGGGGTCATTTGGGGGATTTGGGATCTTTGTGTGCCTTTGAGGTTATCTGGGGGTTTTTCTGGGGTTATTCAGGGTAATTTGGGATAATTTGGGGTAATTTTTCACATTTTTGGGTTTTTAGGGCTGTGAGTGTGGGGATAAT
Organism: Agelaius phoeniceus; assembly: GCF_051311805.1. Lineage (NCBI taxonomy): Eukaryota > Metazoa > Chordata > Aves > Passeriformes > Icteridae > Agelaius > Agelaius phoeniceus. The sequence continues at coordinate 6,791,154 of NC_135292.1, forward strand.
TCAGGGCCAATTCTGTGTAGGTTTGCAATCATTTTATGGGATGGATGGGATTTTAATGGATTTTAGTAGGAATTTAGTAGGATTTTAATAGAATTTAATGGGATTTTTATGGGGTTTTAATGGGATTTGATGGGGGTTTCCCCCAGTCCACAGCTCCCTCCCACCTCAATTTGGGGGTCTCATCCCCCTCTTTCCCCCCGCTCTCCCGCCCCTTCCCCATCGTTCCCCCAGTCCCCAATCCCCTCCCCCGTGCTTGGTTTTGGGGGTTCCAGGCCCCTCCTGCTCCCTTTGGGGGTCCCGACCCCCCTTTGGTTGAATTTGGGGCCCCCCCGCCCCCCTTCTCCCCGCGCCCCCCGCTCCCCCCGCGGCCGGGGGGGCTCCCAGCGCCCCCAGTGCCACCAGTGCGGCCCCAGCTGCCCCCGCACGCCCCATCCCCATCGCCGGGGTCACCGCCCCCCGCCCCAAATTCCGCTCCTGGACACTGAGAGCCATCAGCGACAAACGCTCTGATTGGCTGGGAATGGCCCCGCGCAGTCTCTGATTGGCCAGCGCTGTGAGAGGCGCTGGGTTCTGCCCGGCACGCGATGAGTCACAGCCGAGCCGGGCGCTGATTCGCTGGAAATCGCCGGGCGGGGCCAGTGCGCCGAGTTTCTGCCCGGCACCGGGATCGTCATCAGCGCCCCGCGCTCTGATTGGCCAGGGTCTGTTTCGGGCTGGGGACGGGAGGAACTGGGCACCCCCAGGAGCCCCTCGGGTCTGGGGCTTTCGATCCCCCCTCGGCCCTCGGGGCGGCCCTGGGGCCACCCCAACACCCCCAAAATGGGGAGGGTCCGCGGGGCCCTTTGGAACCCCCAGAAATGGGCGGGGAGCGGCAGGAGCCGCCCCAAAAAGGGATGGAAGGGTCCGGGCCGGGAATGGGGGAGGCTCTGGGGATGGCTCCGGCCCGGATCGGGGCGGGCTGGGATTGAGGGAGGCTCCGTTCAGCGGCCGGGGAGGGGCTGGGCCTGGGGAGGGCTCCGGGATTGTGGGGATGGGGCCATTCCGGGACTGCGGCGGGGCCTCTCCCTGGGGTTGGGGTCCGGCATTGGCTCAGGGACCCTCCCCGTTCCTGTTCCGCTTCCCGATCCCGTTCCCGATCCCGATCCCGCCGCTGGCTCCAGGGAATGTCCCTGATCTCAACCCCGACCCCAAACCCGAGGTGAGGTCAAACATTGGGGTCAAACATCCCAAATCCTGGGGTCAACTCCCCCGGACCCCAAATCCTGGGGGTTCAAACACGGGGGGGGCCAAACACCCCCAGACCCAAACTCTGCGATCTCAACCTCTCCCCCCCACCCCCCAGCCCGAACCCCAAATTTTCGGCCTTAAACCCCCCAAATCCCAGATCCTGGGGATTCAAACACTCTGCAATTTGCAAATGTTGGGGTTAAATCCCCCTGACCCCAAATCCTGGGGTTTGAAACATTTGGGGTGTCCAACACCCCCTGTTCCCAAAGTCTGGGGTCAAACACCCCCGAATCCCAAATCCTGAGGTGTCAAACATCCCAACCCCCAAAGTTTGGGGTCTAAACCCCCAATCCCCAACTCTAGGGTTTGAAATATGTGGGGTGTCACACTGCCCTGATCCCAAAGTTTGGGGGTCAAACCCCCTGATCCCCAAATTCTGAGGAAAAAACTCCCAAACCCCAAATACTGGGAACAAAAACCCCCAAATCCCAAACCCAGGGGTGTCAAACATGCCCAATTCCCAAATTTTGGGGTCAATAATCCCCAAACCCTGAGGTGTCAAAATCCCCTAAACCCCAAATTTTAGGATCAACCCCACCCAACCCCCAAATTTTAGGATCAAACCCCCCAATTCCCAACGTTTGGGGTCAAACACCCCCAAACCCTAAATTTTAGTGTCAGCCACCCGCAGTGCCAAAATTTGGGGTTATTTGGGGTTTATTTGGGGAAGGTCCAGGTGCAATGTCTGCAGAGAGACCCTGGGGACAATGCTGGGAAAAACCCCAAAAAACCCTCAGGAGCCCCAAAACCCCTGGGGGCTGGGAAAGGGGATTTAGGGTGGGGATCTGGGGTGGCAGAAGGGGATTTGGGGTGAGGAGATTTGGGGTGGAAAAAGAAGGATTTAGGATTGGAAAAGGAGATTTTGGGGTGAAAGGAGAAGGATTTGGGGTGGGAAAAGGGGATCTGGAGTGGGAAAACTGGGTTTGGGGTGAAAGAAGAAGGATTTGGGAAGGAAAAAGGGGATTTGGGGTGGGAAATTGGGGTGGAAAAGGGAGATTTTGGGATGGGAAAAGGGATTTGGGCACACACAAAGGATTTGGGGTGGAAAAAGGAGAATTTGGGATGGGAAAAGGAAATTTGGGGTGCACAAAGAAGGATTTGGGGTCAAAAAAAGGAGATTTGGGGTGAAGAGAAATTTTGGGGTTGAAAAAGGGAGGATTTGGGGTAAAATGAGGATTTGGGATAAAAAAAGGAGGATTTGCGCAGAGCTGAGCTTACCTGGGGGAGTGGGGGCACGTGGGGAGTTTGGGGTAGGGTCAGGACTGGTTTTTTGGGAAGTTTTCTGGGATTTTGGGGTGTTTCTATGGGATTTTGGGGTGCTTCTATGGGATTTTGTGGCAGCTTAAAGGCATTTGAGGTGATTTAGGTATTCAGGGGAAGTTTTGAATAATGTTGGGGTCTTTCTGAGGGATTTTGGGGTGTTTCTATGGGATTTTGGGGTGGTTTGGAGGGATTTGGGGTGTTTGGGGGCAGTTTTTGGGTATTTGGGGGCATGTTTGAGGCGTTTTTTGGGATTTTTGGGGTACTTCAGGCCCGTTGTTTTGGGTTTGGGGGTGTTTTGGTGGGGTTTGGGGTGTTGTGGGTCCCTTTTTGGCGCAGGAGATCTTCCTGGCGCTGCTCTGGGTGATGCTGAAGCCCTGCAGGGCCTCGCGGGCGGCGCCCGCCTGCACCTCGGGCTCCAAGTGCACCCAGGCGATGTCGCGGGGCCCGGGCACCAGGGCAGCTCCTGAACCCCGGGAACCTGGGCTGGGAACGGGGCCAGGAGAGCCCCAGACACCCGGGGGTGTTCCCCAGACACCCGGGAATGTTCCCCAGACACCCGGGAATGTTCCCCAGACACCTGGGAATATTCTCCCCCAAAAATCCAGAAATGTTCCCCCCCAAATGGAGAAATGTTCCCCAAAAAATCCAGAAAGGTTCTCAAAAGAACGCCTGAAACTTTTCCCCCAAAAATCCTGAAACATTCCCAAAGAAATCCAGAAATGTTCCTCCAAAAATCCTGGAACATTCCCAAAAAATGAGGAACTTTCCCCAGAAAATCCAGAAACATTCCTCCCCAAGCTATACAAAACTAACCCCATTCCCCATGCAGAAACATTCCCAAAAACTCCAGAAACATTCCCAAAAATCCAGAAATCCCTCCCCAAAAAATCCAGAAGAGCCCCACAAAAAATTCAGAACATTCTCCCTAAAAAATCCAGAAATTTCCACCAAAATTCAAGAAATTTCCTCCCTAAAATATCCAGAATTTCCTCCCCCCCAAACCCTGGTCTTTCCCAAAACTCCAGACATTCCCCCAAAATCCCGATCCTTTCCCCAGACAATCCAGCCCCAAGCCCCCCTCACCCCTCTCGCCCCCCAAGCCCCAGAATCCCCCAATGCCCAAAGGGCCCGGAATGCCCGGAATGCCCGGGATGCTGGGATTGCCCCAGATCTCCCTGGGTGCAGAGCATGGGGAGCAGCAGCTCCTTGGGCTCCTCAGGGAGTGGGGCAGGAACAGGATGTGCTTCAGGGCTCTGCCCACAGCTGGGGAAACGGGAGAAAAACCCCAACAGCAGCAACAAATCTGCCCCAAACCTGCCCCAAGCAGGCCCCAAATCTGCCCAAAGTCACTCTGGATACACACCAAACCATCTGCCCAAAATCCCACCAAAATCCTCCATGCTTTGACCCAGGGCTGTCTCATCATTTTTAAGTCTTTTTCACAGTTCCAAGAAATGATATCTCAGCTTGGTGGGAAGCCTCCTCTAAACTGATGGCATTGTGACATCTACTCTCAGCAATCAGATGCAGCCCCAATGATTATTACAGAACCACTCCAACAGTTTGCTGGGTTTAAAGCATCTCTGTGCTGAGGGGATTTTGGAGGAGACAGCTCTTGCATGGTTCATTAGTCTGTCGCCCCCAGACCTTTACTCCTCAGCGCTGTTCTCAAGAGCCTTGTTTTCAATGACGTTCAGGGAATTCTCTCCCACTTAGAGCTTGGGTGGGGGCCAGGCCTTGGCTCTGCCTGGACGGGAATTTGCCAACAGACCCAGATGTTTTCTGCATCAAAACTGGATTTGAGTTGCTTTGACTTGGCCATCTGACCCTCTAGACATGACAGTTGAACTCTTTTTAAAGGCAGCTTGGGAATTATTATCTGGAAATAATGATCCAAGTCCCCCCTGAATCGAGGTTTGTCAGCTGTTTGCAGACCCTGGGATGATGGTACATTATTGCAGAGATTGCTATTTACCTCATTCCACCTACGTTGTTAGCTTTGTCTGCTATTTGAAATGTTCCTGATTGTTGTATCCAAATTCTTCCCAATTGCTGTAAGTTTCTTGTCCACCGCCTGTATTATTTTACTGTGATGTTGCTTCATACTCATAACAAAAGACATGCATCTCATTCTTAAAAAACAAAAAAGAAGAGGAATGAGCACCTTAAGAATGTTCAAATAATGCAATATGAACATGAGACATTTGGACAAGGAATCATTTTGAATAATGCAATATTTACATGAGGACTTTGGAAACGAGATCATCCCATCTAAATCCCAATGGAGTGTTCCACAGTGCAGCCTGATTGATTCATTCCCTTCAGGAGAAGATGTGCCTGTGTTTCATCATCAGCAGCTCAAAGCAGTCACCTGTTCATTCCATCAGATACTGATCAGCTCTGAAGAAATGAGGCCCAGTGCAGAGAGAAATAACCTCATCCCCTTGCAGCCTTTGTGGCCAGAGCAGGAGCAGGAGGAGGCCTGGCCAGACACGGCTGTGTCTGGGCGCTGACAGAGGCAATTTGCCAGCAAAGCCTCCTGGCATCCTCATGGTACAGAGCTCCTACGAACCTTCTCCAGTTATTCCCTGTTCCAGCTGCCAGGGGACATTCAGTGGTGTCAAAGATCAACATTTCCAGCTCAAAGCCTTTCTCACACTTCTCAACTCATTGGAAACAATGGCCATTTCTTTCCATTTCCCCAAGAGACATTGGACATTATTCTTTTGTCTTCTCATGCTGCAAAACCCTGTGTCAATGACTTGATGGAATTTGGTAAGTTTTGTGGATTGTAAGTGGTCTTTTATCAATCTTATCCCATATCTAACAGATAACCAGTGATAACCTTGATGAGATAATGCCCTGACAAGAGTGAGCTGTTTCAGCATCAGAACATAGGAGCCTTTTTTAAATGAACGAGAAGGGGGAGATGTCACAGGCAGGTAGGATAATGATAAAAGAAAGGCCTTATGAAATCAGGCCTTGTTCTGCCACATTAACAGCTGGCCTGCCATCTCTTCTGAGTGCAGCTAAGCAGTTACAAGTTCCCATGGGAAGCTCTTGTGAGAATGAGACTTTGTGAACAATCTGTTCTGAGGGTGAAAAACAAATGCACCTGCAACAACAAGGGATTTGTCCGTGAGCATCAGTGCAGAGAACAGGTAAACAATACAACAGAGAGATTTGATGCACAAGTAAAATCTATTTTATTAACAAGTAATAGAATAACCTGCAAGAAATCTATGAACTAACTAGAGTTGCACACGAGGTCTGTCAAACTGTGTAAAATGAGTTGTGTGAATAAAGAGTAAAGAGTTCTTCTCCAGCTCAGCTGTGTCCTCTGGGATTTGAGTTCCCTCCTTTTTTGGGGCTTTGGGTTCCCCCTTCTTTGAGGCTTTGGTTTTCTTCTTCTCTGGGATTTTGGTTTCCTTCTTCTCTGGGGCCTTGGTTTCCTTCTTCTCTGGGGCTTTCTTTTCCTTCTTCTCTGGGGCCTTGGTTTCCTTATTTGGGATTTTGGTTTCCTTCTTCTCTGGGGCCTTGGCTTCCTTCTTCTGTGGTTGTTTGCTTTTCCCCTTCTCTGGTTTTGGGGGTTGCTTCCCCACAGAGACACCCTTCTTTTCCTTCTTCTGCCTCTCTTCCTCCTTCCCCCTCTCTCCCTCCTCTAAGGCTTTTGCCTCCTCCTCAAGCTTTTGAGCCGGCTGCTTCAGCTCCCTTGTGCAGACAAAACAGAAACCATGGCTGAGAGTCCCCACCAGAAACTTGGGCTCCCCAGTCCTGGCTGACCCTGCACTTCATTCCTTGACCCTGAGGCCATTCCCGTGAATTCTCCTCAAGCCACAGGGCTTGGGAACATCCCAAGGGAGGGCATTGGTGGAAGGGGACCTCCAGGCCCAGCCAAACCTCAGCTTTGCCATCAGAGGCTCTTGACTGTGCCAGCTCCCTCTGAAGGCACAGCCAGACCCCTCCAGGCCCTGCCCAAGGCTGATCCAGCAGCTCTCTGTGCTGCTGCCTGAAAACGCCCTTTGTCTCTTGGCTTCCCAGTTTAGAGCAGAGCACAGATTGCTGACAGCTGCTCATCTCCCCTACAATTCTTACTCAGCTCATTCAGCCCCCTTCCCCCTGGGCATGGCTGAAGCATGATTGTAAAGAGTTCAGATTTCAGCTGAGGCTTAGAAGCAATTCCCATTGATCAGGATGTAAGTTAGACAGGCAGACCATAGGTTAATGATTGTGAGATGCTTAAGCTGGAGCTGATTGTTCGATTGTTTACCATTAGGAGCTCCTTTCTAGAAGGAAGTGGAGTCAGTGAACTGTTATAAGAACATCTTGAAACCAGGAGAACAATGGTTTAGCACCTGGGCTTGATGTCAATCAGTCACTAAGCAGGGGACCTTGGATGGTGCCAGAGGGTCACAGAGACCTGATGAAGACATTCCTGACTTCATCCCTTAAGACCACGGACCCAATTTGAGACCACGGACCCAATTCAAGGGAAGAATTGCACAGGTGTGAAGGACCAATGAGCTCATTTGAATACAGAGCGGGGATGGGAGGTGCTGGGCTTGTGCAGATGTATTGTATGTAAGATCTTGGGCAATGAAGAGAGGGCAAAGAACCTTGGGCAGCGCGGTCGCGCCTTTTAGGGACGGCTCTGGTGCCGCCCGCCGGTGTTAATAAACACAGCACTGTCTAACTCTAACTAGTTAGAGAGTCTCTGCCCGTGATCTTGGGCTTTAACGACCCATAGCCTGCTCCTTCAGGAGAACAATGCTGTCAGTCAGAAAGCAGAGGCTGCAGGAACTCCTCTCCTGCAAGGCAGGCTCTTGTCAGGCAGATTTCCTGCTGGAGCCCAGCTGGGACCAAGCAAACCAGTGCTGGCTGCCACGGAAACCATTGGAAGCAGCCTCGTCCCTCTCCTCCCCATGAAACCAACTCCAGCCTGGCCTGAAGAAGTCCTGATGCACAGGCTGGCTTGGAGCACCTCCACTCCCAGCTCCACCCTGGGCCTGTGTGTCCTGGGCTGGGCTGCCTTGCTGGAGCTGAGCTTCTCCTGTGCTTGCCCACGGCTGCAGCTGCAGGGGAGCCTAAAGGACAGGAGCTTTTCTGGCTGCTGTCCCAGCATAAGGAGAGCCCTGGCAGATCAGCAGTGCAAGGGCTTCATCTGGGGCAGGAGCAGGGCCCAAAGCAAGGTTTGCTCTGTGCCCCACGCCTGCCCATAGCACAATCCCAGTGCTTTGGTGAAGAAGGGAGATGATGGAGAAGATGCCACTCAACACCATGCACTTCCAGACCCCTCTAGAGGCAGTGCCAAGGCAAGCCCAGAGCCCAGCTCCCTGCAGGCAGCAGCTGAGCCAGGAGGGCTCAGCACTCAGATAGAGAAGAAGATGTTGTGTCTCAACAGGAGAAGGTCCTTCCTCTCTTGGCAGCCAGGGAGCTCAGAGTGGCCATGCCTGTGTTGCTGCTGCCTTTGCTGTGCAGCACCTCTGAGCTCAGAGTCCTTGGAGCAGGGGAGCCCTGCAGGGACAATAACCCATGGCAGAGCAGGAGCCCATGGAAGGCTGACTCACCTGTCCCTGAGAGGGGCCTGGGAGCCACAGTTGATCTCGGGGGGCTCAGGGAGGAGCTGACACGTGAGGCCTCCCCGGGCACCAGCCCCTCGTAGCTGGGGCCTCCCTCCACGTGGCACAGCTCCGGGACACTGCAGGTGCTGCTGAGGTGGCCAGAGAAGGTGGAGGAGACCTGCTGGCTCTCTCCTGGCTGCAGCACACCTGTCAGGGGCAGGATACTGAAAGCCTGGGGGGAAGACAGGAGAGATTGAGGTGCTGAGCATGGGAATGGATGCAGAAGAGCATCTTGGAGCAAAGGGCAGCTGTAGCCAGAGGGGCCTATTCTCCAAACACTGCCAGAATCACCCTCACCTCATCCTGCATCCATGCCACTGACCAGGGCAGGGACCATGGGGAAAATCTTCTCCCACACTCACGGGCCCATGCATTAATTAGTACATGACATGAAAGGGAGCTGGGATGTCTCCTGGCAGTAGAAATTCTCTCTGGTGCACAATTTGCCTTTAAAAAGTTTAAAAGTTTCCTGCTTTTAGAAAAGGAGGAGACTCAGAGTGAGAGCTCCTGGAGCTGAGGGAAGGAGTCCAGCCCAGCTCATCTGACTCCAGAGGCTCTTGCCCTCTCTCTCTGATTTAAATGCTGCTTTCTCAAGGTGCTGCAGCAAAAGCTCCTGCCAAAATTTCCTGTGGAGCACCTGAGGAGTTCCAGGGGGAGCAGTGCCCTGCACAGGTGCTGCACAGCGTCCTTGGGCAGCCCTGCAACGTGTCCTGCACGGCCTCTCCAACAAGCAGCTGCTCCAGCAGCCCTTTGTGATGGGCCTGCAGGGATGGGAGGCCCCTCTGTGGCCAGTGCTGAGGGCCCCCAGCGGCACTGGCAGCTCCAGCCCTGCTGGCCACGCTGACAATGGGCAGGGAGACAGATTCCCTCCTGCCTTCTCCGCTCCCAGGGGAGCGTGCGCCACGTCCAGGGAGCACCTGAACCCCTCCGAGCCTCGTGGCAGGTGAGGGTGCTCAGGAGTTGGTGCTGGCACCTGGAAAACAAGCCATTTTCTGTGCTGGGAGGCAGAGACAGCCACTTTGCAAAGTCTCCCTTTGTCAGACAGCTCCAGGGCCAGCAGGGCAGCAGCAGCTCTGGGGGAAAGCAGAGCCCTGCAAACAGGGAGTCTGGCTGCCTTGGGAAGAGGCTCCATGGAGATCAGGATCATCCCAGCTGGCTCTGGGAGGGAAGCTGGAGATCTGACCAGGATGATGCAGGGAAAAGCCTCATCTTACACTGGGAAGGAAACAAGGCACAAAATCCCACACTCAGCACAGGCCTGTAGGATCTGAGTCAGCTTCTCCAAGGAAAACTCTCCTGTTTCTCCCTCCCCCTCAGCCCATGTCCAGCCACTGGCCCTGCTGCCCAGCCCACTGTCAGGGCACAGCCCAGCAGGGCAGCAAAAAGGGAGCTCAGCATGAGCAGGACTTGGTGCTGGCAGGCTGGGCAGGAACACAAGCACGGCATGGACAAGAAAATCCACCTCTGCTCCTGAAGAGTGGGGAAAATCCTGCACTTCTTTCAGGGCTGCGACTGGCTCCTCCACATTTCTGACCTTGAAATGCCTCCATTGAGATGCCAAGGAACCCAAACTGCTTCTCTTCCCCTTTGGTGGGTGGGGTTTGACTTCAGGAGGGTAAAGCTCATCTCTGGAAAATAAGATAACCATGAACAGGGACCTGCAGTGGGAGGGAGGGACACCTGCACCAGCAGGAGCTGTTTGTGCCTCCCATCCCTCCTGTCCTTCTCCACAGCAGCCTGGGCCTGTTTTCCCCGGCAGAATCCCTGTCCCTGTGCACCCTGCCAGGAGCAGCTGCACACAAAATATCCAGAGGGGTCTGAGTGGGATTTTTGGGGGATTTTTGGGGGGATCTCACCTGTTTTTTGTTTTATTTTTTGAGGGTTTCTCCTGGATTTTTTGGAGTGGGTTTGGGATTTATTTGGGTTTTTTTGGGGTGAGGGTCTCACTTGGATTTTTTGGCATTTTTGGAGGATCTCACCTAGATTTTTGAGGAATTTTTTTGGGGGTCTCACCTGGATTTTTTTGGGGAGTGTCACTTGTTTTCTGGGATTTTTGGGGGGGTCTCACTGGGATTTTTGGGGGGGGGTCTCACCTGAAATTTTAAAAATTTTTTTGGGGAGTTGTCTCACCTGGACTTTGGGGTTTTTTGGGGATTTTTTGGGGAGGATCTCACTTGGTTTTTGGGGATTTTTTGGGGAGGATCTCACTCGGATTTTTTGGCATTTTTGGGGGAATCTCACCCAGATTGTTTGAGATTTTCCAGGGGGGTCTGACTGGGATTTTTTGGGATTTTGAGGGGTCTCCCCTGGATTTTTTGGGATATTTTTGGGGTGTCTCCCCTGTTTTTTGGGGATATTTTGGGGTCTCAGCAGCCGCAGCTCTGCCGGGCGGGGGCCGGAGCCCTCCGGGGCTGCCGGGGCTGCCGGAGCGACGCGTCCCCGTATTGGATCCCCGAGCCACCCGCTCGGGACCCAGCTCATCCCCGAACACGCCGGTGACAGCGCTGGGGCCGTGAGTGCCCAGGGCCTGCACTGCCACCACAGCTGGGATCTCTGCTGAGCTCTGGGGCTGCACAATCCCACAGGGCTTGGGGCTGGGGTCGAGCACAGCAGAGTCCTCCTTGCCTTTCTGGCAGGGACAGAATGAAATGCAGCTTCAGAGGCACCTCTGGAGAAACTTTAGACTCCTCAACATGCACCGCAACAGCAACTTACACACACGTTTACAACTGCCCAGGACAAAGGTAAAAGGCACAAACAAGATGCAAGAATTGTAGGCTTAGCACTCCCAGGGGATCCTGCAAGGAGGCTGCCAGCACAGGCACTGGTGTCTGTGGATGCAGCAGCTTTTCACAACCCTCTCAGATCTCCCACAAGAAAAGCCCCTGAAGACCAGAACATCAACTGTTTCCTCAGGAGCTTCAACTGCCTCCTAAAGTTTACATTCGGGTAGGATCCTGTTCTCAGCAGATCTTTAAGGCTGAATAGAAACCAGCAAGGTCTTATCCAAACCCTTTTTTCCCCTAATAATCTCCTCAGTAATATTTGACAGGAGGAGGTGGATGTGATGCCAAACCTGGGGAATGAGCCCGTAGCAGCCAGGAAGGTGGCTGGGATTCCTCATGAGGATCTTCCTCTCATGGGGCACCTTCAGGTGGCACTCATCGTACAGCAGCACTTGGGGGGACACTTGGAGCTCAGGAATGAGACATCTGGGCAGAGAGATGACCCCAGGGCAATCAGAGATCCTGAGAGAATGGAGAACGTTTCCCCCCAGAGATTGTGCAATGGAGCAGAACACATTGGTCACTGTCCAATGCACATTGAACAGCCCTACAGGGATAAATTGCCTTCTACCTCTGCCCACTCCAACACGTCTTGTCAAGGAGGCCCAAACCCTGAGAGGCAGCACCCAGAGGCTGCCCAGTGCCCCAGGCAGAGCCCTTTGCCCCACAGCTGCCTCAGCCCCTCCTGTACCCCAGAAGGCTTGCAAGGACTCCTGGAACAGTCCCAGTGAGCCACGAGCTCTGGGGGAGCCTTCCCAACAAGGATCAGGGCTCCCCAGGGCCCAAGGAACACACAGCCCCAGTGTCTCAGTACAAATGACTCCCTTCTCTGCCATGGAGCTGCTGCCCTGCCTGAGAACTCAGCTCTTTGCCCCAGCCCTGGAGGGCACGAGACAGCAGCTGCCCCACAGAGGGGCTGATCAGCCCCTGCCAGGCCCTGCAGCTCCCTGGCTCCTTCACTGCACAGCTCCAGGCCCTGCCTGGCCCCAGCTCCACCTGCTTTACAGAATGGCAGCCCAGGCACTGCCTGCATGGCTCTGCCTGGGACAGGGAACAGCCCCAGGGAGCTGCATCCCTCTGGGCATCACACTGACACCCACAGCAGCACAGCAGCATGGAATTCTGCTGCAGCAACAACGACTGTTGGGCTCAGCTCTGACAACATTAAAGCTCAAAATGGGAAGCAGAGGGAAGGAGAAAAACTGGAGCTGACCTGCCACACCAAGGGCTGCTTTCCCCTCGTCCGACCTTGCCCTCCCCACTCTTGCTGGGAGCCACTTCCCCCCTGCCATGGGCCCTCATGGACAGAGCCAGACCCTGACTCTCAGCAGCTGCTTGGTGTGGCCCAAACCAATGCACGGTGCTCACCACCAGCACAACTCCACCTCTTGCAGGAAGAAGGAGAGGAGGCCCTCGGGAAACTTGTTCCCCCTCACGCACCAAAGCCCAGGCCAATCAATGATATCATTGCTGGTGCCTTTAGAAGAGGGCCCAGGCCCGTGCTGGGCTGTGAGCAGGGGTGCTTTTCACCACAGGCTGCTGCCCAAGCACTGCTGTTCCCATGTCCAGCTGGCACAACATGAGGGCATCCAGCAGCACTTCTCCTTGGCACTGCAGCCAGCAAAGCCTGGGCAAGGCAGTGCCTGGGGGAGCCAGGCAAGGGCTGGGACCTGGCTGTGATGATCAGGGCTGCCCCTCCCTTGCCAACACCCTCCAGGTGCACCAGCATTCTCTGGTAGAACTCCATCACCGTGTTGGAGCACAGGGTCACCTGGTGGAAGAGAAGAACAGTCAATTCTCCCTTAAAAAAGCTCCTTACCCACGTGTGATATCCTCCAGTTCCTGAGGGAGGATTTGGCCTTAATTCTTCTGCTGCTCCATGTGCAGAGCACAGTCTGAGAGTAACAAAAGCCTTCTGGCAATACCAGATTTGTTAAACACCCCTTGCTATCAGGGCACAGGTCAACTACATTAAAACATTAGACTACAGCTCTATGCACCACTGCATTCAAATTAAGGGGCCAATTTCTCATCTGACTACAATGACATCCGTGCAGAGGAAATCTGACTTGAACACAATGAGTTCAGCTGCACAGCAGGAACCAGCTCATCTTGCTGTTCATTCAAATCAGCCTGGCCATTTTCTTCTTGATCATCTTCATGCTCCTCCACAGCTCCTTCAAGTCTTTGCATGTCCTCTTGAAGCAAAGCCTTCTCTGCTCCATTTCCATCCTGCGCCTTCTGGCCTCTTCTTCAGCTCTCCGGGCCGCTGCTCTCTGCTTCATGGCCGCCCTTCTGGGCCTGAGGCAGAGGAAGAAAGGCAGGAAGAGCAGCTCAGCAGCAGCCCAGTAGGGCCCCTGCTGCACGGCTGCCCAGAGCAGGGGTCCCCAGGCAGGCTCGGGTGCCTCTGGGGTAGCCTGCTCCAGGCCCTCTTTGCCCAGCTCTGCATCCTCATCCCAACTGATCACCACGGGCCGTGGGAAGTGGAAGAGGAGCAGCACCAGCAGGGCAGGGACTGATTTGGACACCATGGTCTGCAGGAGGAGAGAGACAATTTGTGCTGCTTTGCACAAGAGTTGCAAACCCGTGTGTTATTAGGGAATGGCTGCTCCTGCTGTGCCAGAGCGCTCGAGCAGGGCTGAGAATCTGGTGTCAAAGTGCATTCATGTGCTCCATGTTGCATGGGGCACCCGTGTGCAGGAATAGAGAACACCTTCCCTCAGATGGGATCTGCTGTGGCAAGACCCCTCTGGTTTTCTCCTCCACGCAGCAGTTTGCATGCAGAATGTGGGCAGATGTAACTTGGAGGTCCTCCTGCTCACCCTTGGGTTCCCCTTGCAGAGCCTCAGCCCCTGCGTTCTGTCAGGGCCCCTGGGCAGGTGGGATATTCCCAGAGGAGAGGGGCCGGCTGTGTCCCCATTGCCCCTGTCCCTTATGTGCCTGTGCTCAGGAGGGCACAGAGAGGATGGGGACTCCTGCCTGCCCCGTGTCCTGTCTGCCTGCCGGGCCTGTCCCAGGGCAGCCGGGCTGTGATTGCTGTGCTGTGTCCCCCTGTCCCTGCTGTCCCTGCTGTCCCTGCTGTCATGGCCCACTGCAGGTTCCACAGCTACACAGCCATGGTGGCTCCTGAGCTCCGCAGGGACCCGAGTGACAGTCTGAGTGGTGGCACTCCTGGTTTTCTTGCATTTGGCATCGCGCAGAGCAGAGGCTGGATCACAGCACCAAAGGAGCAGCTGCTGCAGGGGAGGAAAGGAGCCTCTGCATGGCCAAGGGCTGCTGTGGTGCCCCTGTGTCAGGAATTCCCCACAGCTGACACCTGAGTCCAGCATGGACACTCACAGACACAGCGTTTGTTCAGGCATTGCCTTTATTGCATCTTGACAGGGACTGCAGCTGCCTGAGGGAAGTCACCCTCCCGAGACAGGAGGGCAGAGAGTGTAATTTAAATTAACCAATTGTGATTATAGGCATTCGTAGCGACAGTCTATATACTGTATATATGAATATTAAACAAGACACAAAATAATTATTGGACCATGGAGATTAAGCAACATTTGCTGGTTTAAACAGAAATAAAGTATACTTCAATTTTGCTTAACTGCAATAATTCTTGGTAATTTTGATGAATTATAAGTTCTATGTAATATAAGGAAAAGTGCCATTATGTAATTACTACATATTATTAAAATATTTATGATATCTTACAAGAGTATTAATCCACATTATAGTAATAAAAAATTTGGAAAATGTTTCTAAAGACAACTTTTTTTAAATAAGATATTTTAAATATTTCAAAACTATTTAAGAATTTGAATCAATCTCCAAACATTGGCCCGATGCCTTCAAATGGTGCTTTCCTCCGAGCAGATGCAAAGGCTCTGTATGGGAAAGGGTTAAAATAGATGCAGTTACTACAGATCCCGTGAGGCGAGAGAGGGCAGAGGGGCAGGGTGTGTCAGGAGCCCGGAGCCTGTGCCCCGGCGCAGGGCTGTGCTGGGCAGCAAGCGCAGCTCTGTGCGCCGGCTGCTCACAAAGATGTGCGGCTCGCCTTGGCCGGCCCAGAGAGCATCTCCAGCAGGAAGCTTTTCTTCACACAGCCACTGCCTGTGCTCCTCCAAAAGCCTGCCCTGCCTACCTTCAGCATCCTGTTTGTATCCCTATTCATTCCAATCAGCCTGGCCATTTGCTTTTCTATTTCTTTTGTGGCCCGGCGCATTTGCTCCATGTCTTTGAATCTCTTCCTAAGGAGCCGCCTTCTCCGCTCGCTTTCCACCTTCCTCCTTCTGGCCTTTTCCTCAGCTCTCTGGGCCGCTGCTCTCTGCCTCGTGGCTGCCCTTCTGCGCCTGAGCCACCAGCCCAAAAGCAGGAGCAGCGGCTGAGCAATTTGCCAGAGCTGGTGCAGGTAGCGCAAGGCAGCCAGGAGCCAGGGTCCCCAGCCAGGCTCAGCTGGCTCTGGGGGGGCCGCTTTCATCTCCTCTGCACGGGGCTGCCCATCCCCGTGAAATCTGTGCACCACGGAAAGTGGGAACAGGAAGAGGAGCAGCACAAGCCCAGCCAGGACTGCTCTGTGCGCCATGGTCTGCAGGAGGAGAGAGACAAGGCTTTCACTGGGGCTGCCAAGGGAGCTTGTGGGGGCTGAAGTGAGGCCCGGAGGCGCAGGGCTGTGAGGGCAGAAGCAGAGGGCCCCGGGCAGCTGGCAGGCAGCAGGGCCTGTGCCAGTGGGCCAGCAGCAGCAGCCCCGTGCCCCGGCCAAGGCGCCGGCCCCAGGGGCTGGCCCTGGGTGCAGGGGGACAATGCAGGCCCGGGTGCGGCGCTTGTGGCCCGGCCCTGGCCCGGCCCAGCCCTGCCACGTGCGCACTCACCGCTTGCCCAGGCTGTGCTGGGCCAGCGTTACCTGCGGGGGCCTTTTCCAGCTGCCCCCATTGTGACACGCTGCCCCTGGTGTCACAGGGGCCAGAGGCATCACAGCCGGGCCAGCCCTGCCCTTGGTGCCCAGCCCAGCTCAGGGGCTCCCAGTGGGCCCAGCAATGAAAGCCCCGGCAGGCAGCAAGTGCAGCCCCTCTGGGAGGGGATGGGCCCCAGGGGCTCCCTTCACAAAGCAGGCAGAAGTCCCCTCTGATAAGTTTCCAAATGGAAAAGGTTATAATCCATAATGTTGAGTAGGATACATATTATCAACTATGAAAACACCTGAGGTGCTTTTCCTAATGGGACTCGTTCTTCTGTGAGTGGGGTTGGGTGATGGTTGCTGTTTTTCTTGCTTGACTATTCCCTGATCCAGTCCATCCAAGACTTCTGTGAAACCTTCCCATTATCAGACAGCAGAAATAAAGAACTGCATTGAAACCACTTCTAGTCCCCTTCAGATCAAGAAGGTGCAGAGGGGTGGTTCTGGCAGAGAGTTTGAGCTGCTCTGGACAGAGTCGCACTGCTGTGTTAGCAGGGACTGGCTGCTTGTGTTTTCCTTTGGATGAACAGAATCTTCCTTGTGTCCCCAGTGAGCACATGGAGCTCACACCAGCAGTGCCTCTTGCCTGTTCCCTGCCCAGCCAGACCTTCCAGCCCAGCTGCAATGCCCAGCGTGGCCTTTGAGCACAAAGGGATTGCAGAGCCAAAAGCATCTGTGTAGCCACCATGGTGTTCAGCGGCTGCTGCTCGGGGAAGGGCACTGAGAGGAGGCCACTGCTGCTCTTGTCAGAGCGCTGCTGTGCAGGGATGTCCCTCGCCCTGCTCAGTCCCACATCTGCCCATCTTTTGGCCTGCTCTGAGCTCAGGTGGATGCCATCTGCTCCCAGCAGACCCAGCTGCTCCACGGTAGATGCACAGGCATGGAATCCAAAACCTTGAGTATCCCCTGAGTAGCCAGGCATTCAGCTGTTCAGTTTGTCACGGCCCACATCAGGGGTTAGAACAAGATGGTTTTTCAGATTCCTTGTGACCCAAACCATTCCAGGCTTCTAGGATTTCTCCATGACTGACTTTGGTCCCCTCAAAAGACCTCCTCTCTCCTCTCTTCCCTCCACCTGTGGAGAACGCATTCTGATGCTGCTGCTGCTGTTGGGACAGGTTGGTGGATACTCTTCCTGCCATCCCATGGGAGTAAGCATGACTCCTCTCTGAAGTCTTTGTCCCTGAATCAGTGCCTTCAAAGAACAGTTATCTCCCCTCCTTCCTTTTCCATTCAGCACTTGAGCACACACAGCATTTCTCATCGTTTTCCACAGAACAGTACAGGTGCCAGTTCCCATCTTGTGGAGCCCTCTGCCATAAATCAGCCTGACAGGTTTATTCTCTACGTAATGGGAAATGATGACAAATGCAGCTGCATAATCACGTTAGTAACTCACCATAATGACTGCCTCTGGGGGGATTTATGGGTTTTGTCACATGTGAGCCTTCAGAACTTTAGAGGTTACATTTTTCACACTTTTTTGTCGGAATCTCAGTTTATCAGACTTTACTGCAGCATTAATCACTTGCAGTACAAGCCTGGACTTCACAAATGTATCACATCAGCGTGAAAAAGGCAGAGAAAACAAGAACTGTTGTGAATTAATGAGCCGGGTAACACATGTCTCACAACAGCGATGAAACAACCTGTGTTCTTCTTCAAGCCGCAACAGAAAGTCCCAAAGTCTGGTTAATTATTTTTTTTTTCACAAAACACAAGCAGCAGCAAAGAACTGAAACAACACAGCCAGGCTTGAAACCTGAAAGATCTGCAAGGCTGAGTCTATCCTAGCTAATGGGGAAATGATGTGTGAATCTGTCCTAGATGTTCAAATGAAGAAGATTGATTCCCAGTTATAATATGGCTTCTAAGCAAAACACTGGGATTATATAGGAGAAATGAACGTGTCATGAAACAACCAAGAAATCAGAGAGACAGTTCCAAGCTCTACTGTGAAGGTCTGGGAAATGTTCAGAGTCACCATCTGTGTAGTTTGGTGCAGGATAAGCTGGAACAAAAGGCCATCATTACCCAAATTGATTTCCTTTGGGCTGGTCTGTTGGTTTTTTTGTTGGTTTTTTCTTATTTTTTGTGGGGTTTTTTTGGTTTTTTTTTGTTTATTGTTTGTCAGATAATGTTTTCTAATACTCCAAGAAATATGTTGAAAAGGTCAGCATGATCCATCAGACACAAGCAGCAGGGCTGGGGTAGATGCAACATGTTCCTTGCACTGGAGGGTAGACAGAGGCAAGATCTGGTTTGGGGTCAATCCCACCTGGATCAGGGAGGTGGCTGAAACCTGGGCTGGCCAAAGCCTTAGAATCACAAAATATCCTGGGCTGGAAAGGACCCCCAAGCATCACCAAGTCCAACTCCTGGCCCTGCAGAGGACACCTCCCCAAGAATCCCACGCTGTGCCTTGGCATGTGCTGCTGGGCAGGAGCACACAGCTGGCCGTGGCTTTGGGTGCATGGGTAAGATGAGATGGTGAGGAGCATCCCTGCTCCCTGAGCTCCTGGAGAGCTGCAGACACTGATCACTGGTAAGGACAGCACCAGGGCCATGGCCTGGGGCTGGTGATCTGGTGTCTCCTTCCTGCTGCTGCTTTCTGCTACAGATAACAGCCTGGTGCCAAGGTCTTGTTGCTGAGGTGATAAACGGCTGGGGAGATTCCCTCCCTGCTCTTGTCTGCACGAGTTCTTATGCTCAGCACCAGGAAGGATTGGGCCAGAATGGAGGCATTTGGGGTCTCAGGGCTGAGGCTGAGACAGACAGCCAGGCAGAGCAGCTCCTCCTGGCTGATGCAAACATTAGCCCTGTGCTGGCCAGGCCAGTGATCCATAGCTATGGGTCCACAGTGATGGTGGTGCTGGGTACTCACTGGGAGAAGAGGAGGTGTAAAATGAAGCTTCTGTAGCTGCTTGGGATCCTGGAAGCTGCTCAGACCCCACTTGACCACAGTGGTTGTTTGGCCAGCTGAAGTGATGGAATTTATTGGGCTGTGCAAGGACAGTTTTCTGTGCAAACATGAAGGACTTTCAGGGGGGATGAAAAACGGCCTCATAGTGGAAACAGCTGGGCTGAACACTCTTTATTCCAGCTATGAATCTTTGCTCTTAAGAGCAACAGATTCCACCTTTCATTAAACCAGAACTTGTTGTTGTTGTTGTTGTTGTTGTTGTTGTTGTTGTTGTTGTTGTTGTTGTTATTTTGAGGAATAAAAATGACCTTTCTTGTTTATTTTATTAGCATTTTAAATCATCTGGTCATCCACTGCATGCATGAAACATGAGATGTTCCCAAATTGTAGCTCACTTCAGACAGGGAGTGCTGATAGTTGGCAGATCTGTACAGGTGTCCTCATCCTGGGTGCATTGGATGTTATCCCATCCAAGCAGGCAGTTTAACAAAAGCAGCTATTTCACTGAGCTTAATTAACAACAGAAATAAAAACTATATCTTTATAGCAAAGTTACTTTGACATCTACCATCACTCAGCAAGAGGTTTATTGTTACGGACACATAATATTGGCTTTTTGCAGAGATTAAAATGGATTTTCTATCTGTGGTGTTAAAGTAACTTTGTTATTGTCTTGGTTTGAAAAGCCAGGTGTCTGCTAAGGAAGGCAGGAGCCTCCCCTGGAATGGAAAATGTAAACCCCTCCCTCTGAATTGTTATAATTTTGAAATTAAGGAGCTTTCAGGCAAAGATATGGGAATAGGAATAACAGTTCTTTTTTAGGAAAAAATAAAAATATAAATGCAGTAGTACAAACAAAAAAACCCCCACTGACAGAGTCAGAACAGGGCATGACACCCTGTGGGTCAGCGTGCTGGCAGCAGTCCCATTCAGTGGTGGCTGCAGCCCTCCTGCAGTGCCAGGTGTGGCTCTGTTGGAGCAGGGATCCTGGAGAAGGGTGGAGTTTTCCTCTGAAGGTCCAGGGCTGCTGTAGATGGGCCTGGGAATCTTCCTTCCTCTGGGAATCCAGTTGGAAAAGGCTGATCCTCTGGGAATCCCGTGGAGAAGAAAGACAGCTGCTCCTCTGGGAATCCAGGAGGAAAAGGCTGCCTACAGTGTTCCAAATCTCAGATTCTGTCCAGGTAGGAATGCTTGGCTCCTCCCCCTGGGCGGAGCATCTCCCAATGGGATGATGTCATTTAATCAGCCATGCAGTGACACTCAGTGGCCCATTACCAGAAGATTAATAATTAATAATTAATGGCCTACTAATGGAACACACCTCCCCAGAGGGAGGATTGGTTGTGGAAGAGAGAAACTGCCCAATGAACAGAAGATAACTGCCCCACCACTGACAGATGGCAAACAGAACACACACTTATCTTGCAGTCCAGGACCTGTCCCCACTGGCTGCCCCCATTCTCCAGAGTTCATGGTGTCCAGGGAGGCTGCAGCTGCCGGTGCCGGGAACAAACGAGACGGGTCTGGGTTTCAGAAAGCTCCAGAATCCATTTCTGACCCCCGAAAGACAGGGCAAAGGCAGGGCCATGGGGTTTTTATAGGGCATCCCAGGGCTGGAGTTTGGGTTTGGGTCAGGGGAGGAGTTCTTAGCAACACAAGAAGGGTGAGATCAAATTCCTGCCTCTTAGCAACAGGGGCACTCCACACAGAATGTGTCCCCAAATCCTTAATTTCCCCTTAAACACCTCTGAAATGGTGGGACTTGAGACATCTTTGGTCACTTTCATTCTCTAATAACACTGATGCTGTTAGTTCCAGAGTGCCCAGGATCCACCTGGCAAGTCAGCTCTGGCAGGAAGAAGGCGGCTGCCAGGGGGCTGCTTGTGGCCTCTGACAGCCCCATTGCTCAGGGCTTGCCAGCGCCCCAGCCCCTCAGGCCCTGCCCCAGCGCGGCCAAGCTGCCCGGCAGCAGCGCCGCAGCCCCACAGCAGCTCCAGAGCAGCCCCAGGCAGAGGCACCTGGGAGCCCTCAGCAAGGCAGCCAGCAGCAGACGGGCAGGAGGGCACGGATGGCGCTTCCTGCCTGGCACAGGGCTTGTGGCCATCTCCAGGCAGCGCTCTGGCAGGGATCCCCGCAGCTCCGGCCCCTGCCCAGCCGCTCTGTGGGCAGCACAAAGGCTTCAGCTGAACCACCAAAGGCCAAGGGCCTTCTGGCCATTTCCCCTTGCCCACTGCACGCCTGGGCCAGCTGGCTGAGCACAAGCACCCTTTATCCCCTCTGCCCCTAGGTCCTGCGCACCCTGGGCAGCACAAGAAAGATCCTGGCAGTCTGTGTATTAGAACACAGTCTATATTTACATGGTAAAGGGAAAAAAAAAAAAAAAAGAAAAGAACATTCTTAAAGTAAAAGAAAATTCCTCCTGACTCAGGTGGCCCCAGCAAAAAGAGCTTCTGGGATCAGCTCTCCACAGAGCTGCGGCAGGGCAGGCAGCCGAGCAGCGACAGACCAGGCCGTGTCTTCCATGCCCTGCGCAGGTGATTTAGGAGCCACTGGAAGCTGGAGATGGGAGCCCGCTCTCCTGACTTGAGGATGCAGAGGGTTTGAATTGCCAGGCTTCCGACGGCGAGGCTGATGTCATTTGTTTTGTCTTCAAGGGCTGCAAGAGAGAGCAACAGAGCCACGTCAGAGCCGGATGTGGGGGGAGCCGAGGAGAGCCCCCAGCAAGGGCCATGCCAGCCGGCTCTTGCCATGGCCAGGAGGGAGCAGGGAGCAAGGCGATCAGGCCGAAGCTGCGGGCCAGCAATGGCCCCCGTGGCCCTGAAAGCTCAGTGTGCTCTGGCCACGGGAGCAGAGCCCTCCGCAGCCGGGGCAGGGCTTGCAGCTCCCCCCCGGCAGCCCCCGCTGCCAGCCCGCTGCCCTCACTCACCAGCGCAGATCAGCTGCAGCTCTCGCTGCTGCCCCCTCAGGCGCCGCCCGGCCATGCCTGTGAACACAGAGCCTGTCACGGCGGCAGCGGCACAGCTCCCTGCCAGCGGCGCTGCCGGCGCTGTGGCCACACGGGCTGCTGGCCCGGCAGGGCTCAGCCCGGCCCTTGGCGCACGCTGCCGCCCCAGGGCACGGCTGACAGAGGGCGGCAGCAGCAATGCCCAGGCCGGGCGGGGCTCCACGGCGCCGGGCCCGGCTGGCGCTGCCGGGGCAGCAGGCGGGGCCGGGGCCGAGCTGCGGCGGGCCGGGCCGGGGAGGGAGCGCGGGCTCGTGGCTCACCCATGAAGCTGATGGCCGCCTCTCGCAGGGGCTCCTGTGGGCTCTGCAGGTAGCGCAGGGCCCGGCGCAGGTGCTCGGCCGCTCGGCTCCTGTCCTCTGCCAGCTGCAGAGAGCGGCGGGAGGGAAGGCTTGGCGCGGGCTCAGCCCCTGGGCCGGGCGCTGCCTGCGCCCAGCCCCGGCCTCCCCTGGCCGCACAGGCCTGAGGCGCGGCCAGCAGCCGCCGGCCAAGGGCTCCCGAGGGGAGGGGGCAGCGGGCCGGCTGCTGCCCGGGGAGCCGCGGTGCCGCCCCGCAGCCCCGCCGGGCCGGGGCTCCACGGGCACCCGGCTCGGGCCCTCGGGAGCCTGGAGAGGAGCCCGCGCGGCCTCTGGCTGCCGCAGCGGGCAGGGGCACAGCTGCCCGGCCCGCACACTGAGCGCCGCCCTCAGGGGCCTTCTCCAGCCTGAGGCTGGGCCTTGCAGGCCCTCCTTACCAGGCACTCGTTGAACTTGCACAGTTGCTGCTCCTTCACCAGCTTCTTGAGATCCCTCCTCTTCATCAACTTGACCGCACAAAGCAGCGCTTCCCGAGAAGCCTGGAGAGCAGCAGGGACGCGGAGATGGCCCCACAGCCCAGGGCACGGCACCCGCGTCCCCGTGCCATGGCCTGCAGGAGGCTGCGATCCAGCAGGCGCAGGGCAGGAGGCAGCCGAGCCCCCTGCCAGGGGAACAGCAGCAGCCCACGAGTCCTCACCTCTGCCACACGCTGATTCTCATCATGGCAATGGAAGAACAGTGCAAGCAGGCTCTGTTGCACAGGGCTTTCCAAAGGTTTTTCTCTCTCTTCCAAATACTCCATCATGTCTCGGAAGAGTTTGATGGAGAGCAGCTGTACCTGGCTATTATCCTGTAGGAAAAAAAAAAGAAAAACTAACTCAGCATTGGCTCCTGCAGGCCCCCCTGGGCACAGGGCTGGAAATGCACAGGGCACACAGTTTCCAGGCAGCAGCCAGCGGCTGTGGCTGGGGGCACAGAGCCTTACGTGGTCAAAGAGTGGCAGGAGCGCCTCAGCCAGCTGCAGGGCAATGGGGGTTGACATCAGAATATGTGATTTGTGCAGGAATAGAAAGCTGAGTGTGATGAGGGTCATGCCAGCGATCTCTGCATCATTGTCGCACAGTAGGTCCATGAGGCATTGGGTCAGGCTCCACATTCTTTGGGCCTGTGCGGAACACAAGTCTGTGAAAGGCCATCCTGCTGCCGCAGGGCCCAGAGGCCAAAGGCCTGTCCCGAAGCACGCGGGCAGCTGAAGCGGGAGGCAGGAGAGCTGGGAGCAGCTGCCCCAGCGCCCCAAGCCCAGGCCAGGCCAAGTGACTGCGTTCCCAGCGCAGCTTCAGCCACTGCCCCCTTCTCACCATTGAGGGATCATCAATGAGCTCCAGCAGGGCCCTGAGCGCCAGGCGACGCCTCTCCCTGCACTCGCTCTGCAGGTACCTTGAAGAGACCTTCACAACACTGGCACCACATTCACTGGCATCCAGGCACTGGAGGAGCTGAAAGGCACAGGCCAGTGACGGGGGAGCCGGCCGGCAGGAGCCTGGAGCCGCACAGGGCTGGGCCCAGGCAGCAGCAGCAGCAGCAGCAGCAGCAGCAGCAGCAGCAGCACAGGGCGCGGGCAGCGTCCCAGGCGGCTGCGGCTCCCAGAGGGCAGAGAGCTGGGAGGCAGCTCAGCCAGGCAGCGCTGCACACCCGGCTCACCTCCACAAGGAACGCCAGGGCGGGCAGATCCCAGTGTGGCTCCTGTGTGCTGAGCAGCCCGAGGAGGTGGAGTGCAATACTGGAACCCAACCCAAGACAAGCATGGCGCATCTCCCTAGGAGGGCAAAAAAGGGACCAGGAACCTGAGCAAATCTCTCCAAGGGCAGGCTCGCAGAGCCTGCTGGTCTTTCACCACCGTCCTGCAAGGGGACCTGGGCCCTTTAGGAGGTGTCTCCTCCTGTGCTCTCTCCCTTCCCAGTCTTTTCCAGTCTGCTTGGGCCGACCCTTGGTGACAAGGCCCTGTATCCCAGGGCCACGGGGACTGTGTGGGACAGCCCGGGCACAGGGCACAAATGCCGGGAGCAATGGGGAGAAGGGGAGTCTCACCTGGCCAGCAGACCCACGGCATAGTGGCGGGTGTCAGCACAGAGCAGCGTGTCCCAGCCACGCTTGTGTTCCACTGACACCACCACCTCCTTGTACTGCTTTCGGCAGAGCAGGGACTTCAGGCTCTGCACTGCAAACCTGTGTGCACAGCAAAGGCCAGGTCACCCTGGCAGCACTGGCTCCTTGGCAGGCCACGTGGCAGGGACAGGAGGACTGGCATGGAGCACCTGTTGGGGCTGGTGGCAAGGCCGTGCTCTTGCAGGCATTGCTTCCAGAAGGCATCGACCTCCTCTGGCATCTCTTCTGTGCTGAAGAACACTTGGAAGAGCAGATGCACAAATAGCTGGGGGAAATATGACGTCACTACACGTGGCACATGGGGCTTCTGGAGCATCTTCCACATGACCACAGTTGCGTGCAAGGGACAAAGGCCCTCGAGACAGTGCTCAGTGCCCAGGTGTCCCTGGGGCAGGGCCCGAGCAGGGCAGGGAGAGGCCCGCAGAGACCTTGGCAGGGGGAGCACGGGGCCTGGTGGGCCTGAGGCAGCCCCTGGGCCAGGTTTCAGGCCAGCGCCTGAGGCAGGGAGAAGCAGTGGGGGAAGGAGGATGGAGAGCTGCTGGAGAGGCGGCCTTGGGGCCAGCAAAGGCCACTTGCAGAAACTCACAGCCAGGCCAAAGACACCTGTTTTGTCCCCATCGGAGGTGCACGTGCTGTGCTCTGGCCAGCTGCCCAGCACATCCAGGAGGATCAGCAGCACTGGCTCCGCAGTCCTGGACGAGCACATGATGGTCTTCCACATGGAGATGGCAGCTCTGCGGGGTTAGAGCTCTGTCTCAGGGGGGTCTCAGACACAGCACCGTGGCCTGGGCATCCCTAGGGGCCCGGGCTGAGCGCCAGCTCTGCCTCTGCCCACTGGCCCTGGCCAGCAGCAGCCAGGCAGCCCAGCCCTGTGGGGACAGGCCCCTGAGGGGCGGCAAGGGAGCATGGCAGCAGGCTCGGGGGCTGACGTGCCAGGGCTGGGAAAGGCAGCAGCCAGAGGGCCCTGGAACTCTCTGTTGCTCAGACACCTGGGCCAGGCGGTACAGGGTGATGGGCTGGGGAGGCCTGAGCCCTCTGGGCAGGTGGGCCCCATACCTGTCACAGGACGGGGCCGCACGCAGGAGCGTCACCACTGCCTCACCCGGGTGTGCTCTGGTGAGATTCAGCAGGGCCTTGTCCAGCCTGTGCTGGGCAGAATCATTGGCCAGGAGCCATCGGTGAATGGACCTCACCATGGCGGGCACCTGGAGAAGGCACGGGGAGACTTGGAAAGCTGCCAGAGGGAGCCATGTCCCCAGGGTCCCCAGAGAAGTGCTTCCCTTGCCAGCACACTGCCATGGCCTCAAAGGCTCCCAGGGACCAGCAGGCGTGGCTGGGGAAGCCACGGGACTCATGGGGGAATTGAAGCCTGGCCCCAGGCTGCTCACTTGTTCTGGCCTGGCAACAGCCTTCTCCAGGAGCAAATCCAGCAGGGCGGCACTGGTCTCATGACTGAGGAGCTCTGAGTGAGCTCTGAGCCCAGTGCCCATGGTGCTGGTCTCTTCCTGCCCAAAGCTCCGCATAAAGTCGCAGACGAGCTGTAGGAGAAGGGCAAGAGGCCGGGGATGTTGCATGGAGTGCTGCACACACGGTGCTGGGCTGAGCAGGGACAGCAGGCCCAGCCCAGGTGGGGGTGGCTGCAGGTACCTGCGCTGTTCTGCGGAAGCGGCCACGGCTGGATCCCTGCTCTTGTGTGCGCTCCAGGGCTGCATCTGGCAAAGAGCGAGCGCAGCCAGAGCTGAGGGGCTGCGGGAGAGGCCGGAGAACAGAGCCCAGCCCTGCGCTGCCCAGGCAGGGAGAGCCCCGGGATGCCCCAGGGGATGGAGCACGGCCACTGCGGGGTGTCTGCCCGGCCCCTCTTCCTTCCTGTCCATGGGCATTTCCCCAGGGGATAGCATGGCATGGCATGGCATGGCATGGCATGGCATGGCATGGCATGGCGCCAATTTGCACAGGCTCCAGCCCTGCAGCCCAGCTCTGCCACTCACCCTCCTGCGCTGGATGGAACGGAACCACCTCTTCTGTCTCCTGTGCTGGGGCAGCTCCAGGGCCTTCTTCTTCTTCCTCCTCCTCCTCCTCCACCCAGGCCAGCTTGGGCACTCTCGGGGCTCTCTGCTCCATGGCTGTGCCCGGAGCTACTTGCAGGAGAGATGCCTTGGGAAAGCTCCGGGGCACCAAGGCCCACGCTCTGCCCTTGAGGGCAGCTGCAGAATAGAAGCCTCAGGAAGGCCACGGGTCAGCGAGTCCCGTGCTCTGGCCTCGAGCTCAGCTGCAGGAACAGCGCCGCGGAGAAGCTCCGGGTCAGACGGGAGCGAGTGCGCTGTGCGGGGGCTCCTCACGGCACCGCTCTGTCCCGTTGTGCCCCGTTGCGTGTTGCCAGCAGCCGGGCAAGCTTCTATTTCCCACGTGTCACAAAGGGGCCTTGGACACCGGCTTCCGTTCCATGGCACGGTGACCGTGCTGCAGCGTGCCACCCAGGGCCCTTGCACACACTGCCTTCTGCCCCGGGGCCGCCCCCGGCCCAGCCAAAGTGGCCCAGCTTGGAAGGAATCCCTGGCCCCAGGTGTCTGAGACAGCCCGCACAGGATCTTTAGGAAGGGCTCAGAGCATCAGCAAACGCTGCCCGGCTCTGCGGGCTCAGTCCTATCCCCATATCTTTCCCCGAGAGCATTTGAATTTCTAAATGAGAATCATTTGAAGGGAGGGGATTGACATTTTCCATTTCAGAGAAGGCTTCTGCCTTCCTTAGCAGACACCTCTCTTTTCAAACCAAGACAATTGTTTATCATCTTGCAGATCCGCACTTGCTGTGCAGCCCCGTTTTACACCCAGCGCCTGGAGAACCATTGCCAGCAACTGGGAAAATCCTAGCTGCTCCATCCTCCCAGAGATGAGGTCTCCAAATTTGCCCCGAAAGTGGCTCCAGCTTTCAGAGGCCAAAAAGAGCAAGTCCCAGTGACCTGATGATAGTTTTAGCCCAGAAAGTCCTGCAGCTGATGACACACTTGACAATCAGCAGGGGACACAGCTAGGCCAAAGGCCAGAGCTCTGCCGGGAGCCTTTCTCCTCAAATACCCTTCAAACAAACCTCCATGCAAGTCAGTTGGGAAAGTTTCTTCAAATGATCCATTTCTGGCACCACAGAACTGCACAGGGTTCTGTGAAAGATTCTAAAGCAGCTGCTCTGGAGTCCAAGAGCCAGCACTAAGAGTCCTTGACACCTATTTGTAGCTAAATCGCACTTTGGGTGATTTG
The DNA here is from genome assembly GCF_051311805.1 of Agelaius phoeniceus. Taxonomy (NCBI): domain Eukaryota; kingdom Metazoa; phylum Chordata; class Aves; order Passeriformes; family Icteridae; genus Agelaius; species Agelaius phoeniceus. Next base: position 6,818,700 of record NC_135292.1, read on the forward strand.
AAGGAGTTTGGAAGGAGCTAGAGAGCAGACCTCTGAGTTTTTCAGATGATGCCATTGCTTTTCTTCTCTTCTCCATAGACAGGAAGGGTGAGTTTGGCTCACATCTGCACCGCATGGCTCACAGGGCCACAAGACTTGTAGTTACAAGAGCTTTGAAGGATTTCTTGGTCAAGAAGACACGGCCAACAAGGATATTTATGTTTTGGAGCCAATCCTTCAAGATTTCGTCTTACGGACTCATGCTCTCGGGGTCTCTGGCTGGTCAGAGTGAGCCCGAGATAAGTTCCAAAGTCTCTTTTCCCAGCCCGGCGCTCAAAGAAGGAGTCAGAGCTCTTCATTTCTGGCTCTCAAGGTTGTTTCTTGTATCTTATCTATAAAATTCTTTTTCCTGTCCTGCCAAGGTCCGCTCAGCAAGACAGTCTAAGGCACTCTGCCTGCCCCAGGGTGGTGTTACCTTTTTATCCTAAAAAGTACCTGTACGATATTTACAATTACTTTCCAATACCTATCACATATGTTAGACAGTGAGCTTCTACTCTAAACCAATCTAAAACTGCCACCATCACAGCAGAAGATGGAGGCCAAGAAGAAGGAGAAGGGCTGGGTACACCCAGATTCCTCCATCTTGCCCCCTGAACCCCCCATTCTAGAAACCCCAAAAATCTATTTTTCACTAAATTCACTGTCATTCTACTGAAACTGTCATGGCTTGCAATTCTTCATATAAGCTTGTTCTTTCCAAGGGCTAAATCAAAGGCACAGGGGTCTTGGGCTCTGTGCCAGGGTCTCTGAGCGCCCTGGGCAGGGGCTCGAGTCCTCCAGGGCAGCCAGAGGAATTTCCTGGGTTCTGACAAGTAGCCCTGTTGTAGTCCCTGCGTACAAGAGTTTCCTTGATCCCTTTGATGCCAGAGAGCACCAAGAACTTGAACCTTGCTGGAGTCCAGCCCTGCCTGCCTATCATGGAGAAGAGGGAAAAGATGAAAATCCTGGGCGGTGGTTGAGCCAAATTGACATTTTTCCATTTCTGAGTTCCTCCCAGCTTTTGCAGCAGGGCAACAACCCCATCACTGCAAAGCACTTCCTTTTGCAAGGCACACACTGACCTTGGTGGAAGCTCAGGGCTCTTGAAGGGGCTGCTGCAGTTGGCAACAGGAGCTGTTGTTGAATTTTTCACGTTGCTTAACCCCCCCTGCCAAATGCCATCCAGCGGTTGAGGACGGAGAAAAAAGATTACCCTGGAGGAAGGGAGGCCAAGAGCTTGAAAAAGGAGGAAAGAAACGCTCCGATGATGACAATGACCAAAAAAGCCAATTTATTTTTGACAGCAAATGAACACCGGCCGCCCTCCAGCCCTCCCAGCCTGGCAGGCCGAGCGGTGCCGTTCCCATGGCATGAGGTGCTGGCAGCCTGCGGAGAGAAACCAGAGAGCCATGGTCAGTGGCAGCAAGCTCCTGTCCCCCTGTCCCGCCATGGCCTGTGCCCGGGCCAGGCTGCTGGCTCTGCTCAGAGCCCAAACCTCCCAACCCATTCTCTGTTTTTAGAGAAGGGCAGCGGGGCAGGCCACGTTCCACCTCCTCTGCTTAATCCCGGCACAGCAACCTCCTCAGCAGCTGCAAGAGCGGGATGCCCGTGTGCCCGCTGCCGCCTGCCCGGAGCCCTTCTGCCAGCCGAGCTGTGGAGCCGGGTGCCCACCTCTGGAGAGCTGCTGCCAGGAGAGGAGCCGATCCCAAACCAGGTCCTCGTCCTTCTGGAAGGGGCTGTCCCTGCAGACCGTGGCCCCTGGGGCAGCGCTGGCACTGGACGCGCTCCACGGACGCTGCAGGCGCTTCCCCGTCCGGTCCGGGCACCAGGTGTAATCCTCCTGGGAAAAACAAAGAACAATTGCATGAAAGTCAATTCAAAACAAGACCTGGAAACAAGAAAAAGCACAAAGCCTGTCACCGTTTCATGGGCCTGAGGAGGGTCTGACCACTCCATGTGAGAATTAAACCTGTCCACGGGTGGGAAAAATCCCCACCTCTCCCGCCCATAAACGCACCCCTTCCTCAAGGGCGTGCAGAGCAGACCAGCTGGGGCACGGCTTCAGAACCCGTCCCCCTCTGCCGCCCCCATCCACATGGATGGATGCTTTTGTCAGGCTGGCTGCCCCCGCCTCAGCCCGTGCCAGGCTGGCTGGCAGAAGCTGTCAGCAAGGCCAGGAGCCGGCTCCCCTTCCACAACATCCATCCCCTGTCCTGCCAAAAAGCAGCTCGGTGGCTGGAGGGAAAATTAATATTCCCCAGCGCCGCCGAGCGGGGAACCTCCGGCGCGTGGCCAGGCCGAGCCCTGCCGTGCCTGGGAGCACCAGCATCCCCCCGCCCCTGCGCCGGCTGGGGACTCATCTTGATTCCATCAGGGCGCAGAGCGTGTCCTCCAGGCAGGGGCCGCAGCCAAAGCCAATCGGCTCTGCCCCGCCAGTGGCCAGCTCCAGGATGGTGTTCCCAGCTCCACGTCATGCTCCAGAAGAACACGCCAGGTGTGCCTCGGCTTGCGGGGACATCACGATGCCATTGAGCTGCAGGGGGATGTTTCCCCTGTCCCAGTCCGTGGCACCTTCACCGCACTGCCACCACTTCTCCAATGGGACGGGCAGCACGGAGCCGCTCCCTCCACAGCTCGCGGGGACCAGCGGAAGCAGCATCTCCTCGGCTGCGCTCTCTCCTCCGCGCCGCGGCCGCAGGGAAACGCTCCGGGGTTTTCTTCCAGCGCCACGAGACGCGTGCCGCTGCTGCTTGCTGGGCTCCTGGATCCTCCTGTGCACAGGGAGGCATCTCTGCTGTCTCCTGGGCCAGGCAGGGCTCCTGCAGCCAAGAATGCTCAAAAAGGTCCTCCAGTGCTGGCCTGTCTGTGGGCTCCATGCATAAACACCACCTGATGAGGGGCTGGCACTCTGCGGAGAGAAACCAGAAACCGCCACTCAGCGGGACAAGGCTCCTGTCCGTGCTCTCCCACATTCCACAGCGCCCAGGCCACACCAGGAGTGCTCAGAGCTGCAGCCAAAAGCTTCCTATCGATCCTCTCTTGCAGAGGACACCAGCACAGAGGCACAGGTGCCACCTCCTCCAGGTAAGCCCAGGAGATGCACCTCCTCACCAGCTGCAAGAGCAGGATGCTTATGTGCCAGCCGCCCCTCCCAACCCCGTTTTTCCCCTCGTGCCTTGAAGGCTCATCCCCACCTTGAGACACCCGGGTTAGGAAGAAGAGCTGGCCCCAGACAATGTCCTCGTTGCTGTGGAAAGGAAGGTGCCCTCAGAGCAGCTCATAGAGCAGGATGCCCAGGGACCAGATGGTGGCTGGCTGGCCATGGTAGCAGCCAAAGAGGATCCACTCCGGTGGGCTGTACTCCAGCGTTCCTATGGGACACGGGCGCAGCTCATCAGGCCCATGCTGCTCCCTCCCTCCCAGCCAGCTCCCGTTCCACAACAGCCAGGCCCTGCCCTGCCAAAAAGCAACTTGGCTGCAGCTGGCTGAAGAAGGATTCCCCCTCCTTCCTTCCCTCCTTCCTTCCCTCCCTCTTCCCCCTCTGCCAGCCAAGGCTGCCCAGCTGGGCCCCGGCTTTGGGCTCACCTGACATCCAGGTGTAGAACATGTCCTGGAGGATCGTGCCGCAGCCAAAGTCGATGAGCTTCACCTCGCCCGTGGCCAGGTTGACGAGGACGTTCTCGGCCTTGATGTGGGGGTGCAGGATGCCGCGGCTGCTGCAGTGCCCCATGGCCTCCAGCACCTGGCGGAACAGCCCCCGCGCCACGGGCTCCGTCAGGAACCGCCGCTCGTGCAGGAAGTACCAGAGGTGCTGACAGCGCTGCGGACGCTCCATGAGCAGCGCGAAGCCCTCGGGCACCTCGAACCAGTCCAGGAGCTGCACGACGCCGCGGAAGCCAGGCTGCGACACCATCCACAGCAGCGCCAGCTCCAGGGGCACAAGGGCGCCCTTGCGCTGCGAGGGGACCGCGATGCCGTCAGCGGAGCCGATGCTGTGCCGTGCCTTGGAGAGCCCCTGCCCGGCCCCGCCACGGCTCGCCATGGCCCGGCCTGGGGCGCTGCGCGGCCCCCGCTCACTCCACGCTCGCTGCCCTCGCAGCGTTCCGGCTGCCGCCCTGCCGGGCCTCGCCTCAGCCCCGCCCGGCACGCCCCGCCGGCTCCTCCCGCTGGCCCCGCTCACTCCCCAGCCGCGCCCACTCCGAGATGTGCTCCCGAGACACTCGCTTGATGGCTGCCTGCGAGCCAAGGCCAGAGGCGGGCTGAGCTCGTCGCCCGCCGTCCGCCGCCACCCTCTGAGCCGGCCCCGTCTCTTCCCGGGGCGCCGTCGGTGAGGCGGGGACCGGAGTAAACGCTGCCGCAGCCGCCGCTGCCCAGCAGCGGGCCCTGCCGCTAGAGCTGCTCCAGGGGAGGCCTCTCCGCCCGTGCGGGCGGCACCGCGCTGCCGCTCTTCTGCCCGGGGCACCCGCCCGCCCGGCGCGCTGCTGCTTGCCGAGCCGCCCCGGGCTGCGGCAGCTCGGGGCCGGCGGCCGAGCTGGCGAGCGGCGGAGCTCGGAGCGGGGCAGCTGCCGGCCACGCTGTCGGCCACGGGGCGGGAGCCGGGCGGCAGCGGGGCGGCTGCGGGCGGAACCGCAGCAGGGGCTTCGTTCGGGGCCGGGGCCTCGGCCGGGTTGGGCCAGAGCCCGCGCCAGGCGCAGCCAAAAGCCCGTGCTGCTCCGCCAGCACCAGAGCGAGCGGCTCTTCCAGCGGCGCCACAGCCAGGACGGAGAGAGCCCGGCCGAGGCGGAACCACGGCGGGCCGGGCGGGGGCGGGCACGGGGCGGCCCCGCCGAGGGGCGCCTTGCAGGACGCAGCATCAGCCGGGCTGGGAGAGGCGGAACACGGACGGCACGGGACAGAACGGGAGTAGCGTGAGTGTGAGAGGGAGAAGGGGATGTCGAGCGAGTGAAAAGTCGAGCGGAAAACCGATCGAGAGAAGCGCTGCTGCTGCTGCTGCTGCTGCGGAGCCGCCGGAGATCGCGGCCGTTCCTCCGTTGCCCCCATGAACCCAACGGAGGAGCCTCCACGCGCCCCAAGGAACGAAAGAGAGAAACAAACAAATCACACCCCAAAGTCATTCCTATTAGAGAAGTAACCAAAGAAAACAACGTAGCAATAACGAAGACTGTTGGCTTCTGGCTTCTTTCTTCTTTGCATGAGCCCAAGCATTTCATGGGGAACAATTGCCTCTTGTGACAATTTTGCCAGAGTGGACAGGAGCAGAGCATTTACTTTTCAAGTAGAAAAGGGAAATCGTGTCAGTAATGTCATCTCTTTTCATCCTCTGTTGACACAGTTGCAGGCTGCCAAAAGACATGGTCTGCAGGGTGGAACTTGGGGCCAAGTTTCTTTTTCTGCCAGAGGATGAGGAGGGGAAGTATCCCAGAATCATGGAGTCGTGGCATGGTTTGGCTTGGAAGGGATCTGGAAAATCCCATGGCTGCAACCCCCCTGCTGTGGCTGGGGACCCCTTGCACTGGCCCGGCTTGTCTAGAGCTCCATGCAGCCTGGCTTGAACACTGTCAGGGACGGGACATGCCCACCTTCTCTGGGCAACCTGTTCCAGGAGAGCCTTTTTTCTGAATCCCTTACCTAAACCTAATCTCTCTCCATTTGGATCCATGCTCCCTTGTCCTGTCCTTGCCTGCCCTCGTACAAAGTCCCTGTCCAGCTTTCTTGTGTGTTGCCCTCAGGTACTGGAAGGCCGCAGCTGGATCAAGGCTGGGTCTCTTTCCCAGGCTGAAGAAGCCGAGCTGTGTCAGCCTTTCCTTGCAGGAGAGGAGCTGCAGCCCTGGCACCATCTGGGTGTCCCTGCTGGGCCCCTGCTGCAGCGTGTCCACGTCCTTGCCGTCCGTGCCGGGGAGCCCGGCAGAGGCGGAGGCAGCGCTGCAGGTGCAGGGTCAGCGGCGGGGAGGAGACCCGGCCCTGGCAGCGGCTCCGGGAGCAGCGATCGGCGCTGGGCCGCCCGCACTGCAGAGAGCCGGGGCCCTTGTGCCTGCCCTTGTGCCCAGGGCGCCTTTCCCCGCCGCCCGCCCGCCCGCCCGCTCGGGGGAAATGCCCCCTGTGCCGCCCCTCAGGGCCGCCCCTCGCCGCTGCCCCGGGCGCTCCCGGCGCCGCCTGGAGGGGCCCAGGCCTCGGCCTCACCCTGCTCAGCCCGAGGCCTGGAAAAGCAGATTCAAACACCCACCCAGAAAGTGCCCCAGGATGCCAAGGTCAATCTTTTGTCACCAGCACGGCTTTGCTATCAGAGTCTGGACGGGAGTAGAAAATCACCAGGGGAAAAGAGCATGAACAAGTTCTGCCGTGGCACTACCTCAAGCTGTGGGGTACCAGTTGTTGGTTTCACTGGCTCTGGATTGAAGGCACTTGAGACAGTAATTCATGTTCAGACTCAAGTGTTTATTATTTCTTATCGGTAAAACAGCCTCATTACTGGGAGTTCAGCAGCTTTTCATTAGAAGGCACAAAATGGCCAACAATCTCTTGTTCCAAGGTCTTTTAAGACTAAACTATCCAATTAGGAACTGACACCTAGATTATTTTCCCTTTTAACCTAATAACTGATCCCAAAGAGCCTGCAATGTGGAATTTCAGCCCAATTACAAAAAGCCACCCAAACTCATGAAGAAGAAGGAAGAAGCATGAAGAAGAAACCCAGGACAAAACACTGTGCCCTCCATTTTGCTTCCATCCACAACATACTAAAAATCCCACAACCTAAATTTCACAGAGTCAGAATGGACCAAAGCCCAAAAACTGGAGGTGATAAAAATGGACTAAAACCACAACCAAGGAATCTGCATCGCCCTGAAATACCTTTCCCCTTACATCAGCCTGGTGCATATTCATAGAGCCTCATGCATATCCATCAACTACTTTACATATTCCAGGAATGATTTTACATGGCCCCTCCCTGGGTCTGCCTTTTCAGAGCATGTGTGTTTCTTGGCTGTGGTTTTGGCTCCTTCTCTTTATCACCTCCAGGTTTTGGGCCTTGGTGCACTCTGCCTTCAGACAGGGAGTGCTGATAGTTGGCAGATCTGTACAGGTGTCCTCATCCCGTGTGCATTGGATGTTATCCCATCCAAGCAGGCAGTTTAACACAAGCAGCCATTTCACAAGCTTAATTAAAAACAGAAATAAAAACTTATAACAAAGTTACTTTCAGAAACAGTCCCAGCCCGTATTTGATCCCAGTCTGTGGTCCTGATCCATATGGTCCCAGTCCCTGGGATCCCAGTCCATACAGTCCCAGTCCATATTTGATCCCACTCCAGGCTATCCTGGTCTGGAGGGTTCTGATCCACAGGATCCCCATCCATGTGATCCCAGTCCATATTTGATCCCAGCCCATATTTGATCCCAGTCTGGGGGGTCCTGCACACACTCCCTGGGTCTGGAATTCCAGTTCCCAGCCAGGAAAAAATGTTCCTGCCCTTGAACTTCCTTCCTATCCCCTCAACAAAATGCAATAAAATTATAAACAAAGAAGTAATAATTGAAATTAAATAAATTATAATAAAAATAAAATATAAAAATCTCAACTCTTCTTTACAATACGCCAACAATGATTCAACTCAAACCAACAATAACTATTACTATAATATTACCAATGTATATAAATAAACAAATTATATATCAAGAAATACCTTTTGAAAATTTTAACTCTATGACTAATGTACTTTAGATAAAAAATATCTAAAGAAACTACCAAGCGATCTAACACACCTTAGTAAAACAATTCATATTACAAATATACTAAACACAAAACCAAACACCACTACAATTTCTCAGACATTTCAACCAAACAATTAAACTTTAATAACATCCTTAAGTACTCCAAAACAATTAAAATTATTTTTAAAAGGTTTATTGGGGGTGCGTGGTTTTATTTGGATATTGGTTTTTTAATTGTTAGAGGCTAGATGATTTAAAAAATGGGATTTTTATAGGAATTGAATCAGCTGAGAAGGTGGCACTCTGCAAACAGAACTGACAGAAAATGAACAGGACAGAAATCAGTAACTCTGAAAGTTTTATTTGCTATCAAATACAACCCACACACCCAGGCCCACACAATCCCCATCCCATTGCTCCAAATTGGGATCCCACTTCTCCCAGTCCCCTTCTAACCCCATCTCACCCTGGTGGCTGTGGAATGGAGAGTTTAGCATGGGATTGAGGTTTTTTGAGGAGGGAACAAGGAATTTGAGGTAGGATTGAGCCTTTTTGGGTTAAAATTCAGTTATTTTCAGTGGTTTTGAGGTGACAGATTCATCCCTCTTGGCTTTTGGAGTGGAAACACATGGAAAAGAGAAAAAAATTCAGGCCAAACCAAAGGAGAAGCAGCCAGGTGTGTCCCCAACATGGATCACAGGGAATGTGAGTGACCAGGGCTGTGCCCAAAGTGCCTCCTCCAGTGGGGGATGGAGCTGCAGCAGCGCACGAAGCTCTTCCCGCACTCGGGGCACTCGCAGGGCTTCCCTTACCGGTGCCTCCGTTGGTGTTGGGTCAAGTGAGAGCTCCTGGAGAAGCTCTTCCCACACTGGGGACACTCGTAGGGCCTCTCCCCTGTGTGGATGCGCCGATGGGTGACGAGGGTGGAGTTGCGCTGGAATCCCTTCCCACAGTCTGGGCAGCGGAAGGGCCTCTCCTCTGTGTGAATCCGATAGTGCCGGAGGAGAGCGGAGCTGGTCTGAAACCTCTTCCTGCATTTATCACACTCGTAGGGCCTCTCCCCAGTGTGGATGCGCCGGTGCTTGACAAGGTCAGAGTTGCGCTTGAATCCCTTCCCACAGTCGGGGCATTGGAAGGGCCTCTCCTCTGTGTGACTCTGATAGTGCAGGAGAAGATCAGAGCTGGTCTGAAACCTCTTCCCACACTTGGAGCACTCATAGGGCCTCTCCCCAGTGTGGGTCCTCTGGTGCCTGATCAGGTTGGAGCTCCAGCTGAAGCTCTTCCCACACTCCCCACACTCGTAGGGCCGTTCCCCAGTGTGGATCCTCTGGTGCCTGATCAGCTCCGAGTTCCACCTGAAGCTCTTCCCACACTCCACGCATATGTGGGGCTTCTCCCCATCATGGAGCTGCTCATGGAGCACCAGCTCCGAGCTCTGCCTCCATCTCCGGCCGCCTTCCCGGCCCAGGCTGGCTCTTTCCCCCTCACATCCCCGCCATCTGCGTTTGCAGCCCCTCCTCGTGCAGCATCTCCGGGCCTTTTCCTCCCCGTTGGCTTCCTGCGCCGTGGAGCCGCTCAAAACGGCCTCTGCCACCAGGTTCTGCCGCGGGCATTTGTCCTCCCTGCTCTCCATGCTCAGCTCCTGCTCTGGGCGAGGAAGGACAAGGACAGCATGGGATTTGCCTCCGTGCCACAGGCAAGGGCAACGAGATCCCCCCAGGTCGTCTCTGGGGACGCACTGCCCCCTCTTGGCTCTCCCCATTTCGGGATGCCGGGGCTCTTTGGGCTCCCGGGCTCCCTTCTCCCCTCATTCTCTGCTCTGGGCTGCAGCGGCTCCAAGGAGTCCCCCCTGCCCCTCTCCAGGCTCTTGAGGCTCCCGCCAATGGCGGCGCTCCCCCCTCTCTGGCCTCCACACTTTGGCCTCCTGGGGGACACAGGGCTCTGCTCCTCCAGGCTGCCTCTGCCCGCAGCCGCCACCGCCACCCCCCGATGTCCCCCTGAGGGGCCTTTTCCGCTCAGCCTTGGACTTCTTCATTCTCCAAACATCCCCCAAAAACCCAACCCAGGGACCCCCCGGGATATTCCGGCGGGGCTCTCCCTCCCTGCTCACCTGCGCCATGGGGGGGGGGCGATGATCCCACAGGTGGGGGCTGCGAATTCAGGCAGGGCTCGAGACCGCGTGGTTCCCTCAGCTCAACCTCGATCCACCCCTCTCCCTCCTCTTCCATGCCCGCTCCTCCTCCTCGCTAACCCCACCTCCTTCTCCTTCTCCCCTCCTCCTCTTCCGTAGCCCCATCTCCCCCTTCCTAACCCCGCCTCCTCCTCCCCCTCCATCCCTGCCCTCCTCCTCCTGCTCAGCCTTGATCCACCTTCGTCCCTCCTCTTCCTCTCGCTCCTCCTGTCTTATCTCCACCTCCTTCTTCTCCTCCATCCTTCCTCCCTCTCCTCCTCCCCCTCACCCTGCCTCCTTCACTGCTTTCTCCTCCTGCTCCTCCTCTTCCATCCCCCCTCACCCTCCTCTCTGTTATCTCCACCTCCTTCTCTTCTTCCATCCCGCCCCTTCCATCCCTTCTCCTTCTCCTCCTCCTCCCTAACCCCTCCTCCTTCTCCTCCTTCCATCGCTGCTCTCTCTCTGCCTTCATCCCACCCCCTGCTCCTCCCCCCTTACCCCGCCTCCTCCTCCCCCTCCATCCCTGCCCTTCCCTCCCTCCTCCTCCTCCCCCAGCAGCAGCCACACCCTCGGTGCCCCGTTCCCGCAGCCCTCGCAGCCCGCGGCAGCAGCGGCCATGGAGCCGGGCCAGGGCGGCATGGGCAGCGCGGGGCTCTCGGCTGCTCCCAGCCGCTGCGGGCGGGGGGAACCCGGCCCGGGCCAAAGGAGAGGCAAACTGGGCAAACTGGGGGCACATCACAAAGCTAAGGATGCAGCAGAAAATGGAGCTGAAAGAGTTTCTTTAATATTAACTCCAAACGAGGAAAAACTGGAAATTCCAAAGTTTAGGGAAGCCGAGAAAAAAGAATTAAACAAGATAGGAAATGAACAAGATAAATCAGGGAAATAGAAACTTCTACATGGAAGACAATTACTTAATAAAATGTGCTTACTAGGAAAAGATTAGAAGACGTGCATCAGAAACCCCACTGGCGTACTCAAGCTTTGTGTGATCATTTTTTAAGGAATTTTGGGTGCACTGGGATTTTTGGTGTAGCAAAGCAAGTCACTGAAAGATGCTTAATTTGCCAAAGGATAAATAAAAAGGTGATGAGAAAAACAGCATTAGGAGGTCATGAGTTAGCTCGTCGACCATTTCAAAATATCCAAGCAGAAGTTTGGATTTGTTAGGTTCTGGATTTATTTGGAAAAAAACCCATTTAATCTAGAAGAAAGAGAATATGCCATATGTTAGACAGGAGATTTTAGGAGAATAAAAATCTTTGAAGTATCAGAAACACCCGAGGAAAAAACCAAGAAAATAAAAAGGGGAAATGAAAGGGAGGGGAACAAGAGGAAAAGTCAGAAAGAGAGTGGGATCCTCTGCAGCTCTTGCCCCCTCCGTTGGCGGCCGAGGCGCCTGTCCCGGGTCCCGGCTCGCTGCCCGCCTCAGCTCCGCCTGCCCCGGTTTCCATCCCAGGTGCGGGCTCACTGCCCAGGGCAGCTCCACCTGCCCCGGCGCTGGCGGTGAATTTGTGTGCCCTGGCCCCACTGCCCGGCCCGCGGCCGCTCTGCCGGCCATGCTGGGCAAGATGGGGTTGCTCTGTCCTGCCGCGTGGGCCGAGGTCACCGCGCCGACCGCACCGAGGGCGGGTCCCAGCCATCCCATCCCCGGCTGCCCTGCCCGTGCCAGCTGCGCTGGGCAGCGCCGCTGCTGCTGCCGGGGTCTCCCACCTGCCTTTTCTCTGCCGGGAGCTGCCGGATCAGCCGCCAGAAGCCATGTGGGGGCTGCCCACGCTCCGGCTCGGCCTCCACGGGAAGATCCCCCTCTGGCCATTCCGGCAGCAGACCCTGCCCACACTCCGACCGAGCCTCGGCGGGATATCCTCCCCTGACCCCTCCTGCTCTGAGTTACGTCCCCTTGGTAACCACAGCTCCGGCTGTTCAGGGAAAATCCCTCTCTCTACAGGAAGCACCTTATCAAAACACTAGGAGCTCAGTTAAAAGGCAGCCCTCTCCAAATTCTTTCTCAAAACACGGGAGAAAGGCTACAGAAGGTAAAAAAGTGAAAGAGTTAGATGAAGGGATTGCTCTATTGCCGTGAAGAGAGGTTCCCATGGCAGGGATGCGCTGCCCCGCCCCGCGGGAGCCACCGGCGCCCCTGCCGGCCGTGCCCGGAACTGCACCCAAGGGGAAAGCGCCGCAGCCGAAAGGCCGGGACCGGCTCCGGGCTCTGTTTGTTGTCACTGCCGGAGCTGTTTATACACACTACTATTATTATATTATACACACTAGTAAAGAACCGTTATTCCTAATCCCATATCTTTGCCTGAGAGCCCCTTGATTTCACTATCCTAAAAATTAAGAGGGAGGGGATTTGCATTCTCCATTCCAAGAGGGGCTTTTTCTTCCTTCCCAAGCAGACACCTGTCTTGTAAAGCAAGACAAGCACCCCCAGGCACTGAGGGGGGCTGCAGGAGGGGCAGAAGAAGGCCCTGCAGCACTTGGGCACAAAGGCCCAGCAGGTGAATGCAAGAAGGGAGCAGCAAAAGGCCAAGCTGAAGGCAAAGGCCAGGGCAGAGCTCCTACAGCCCCTGAGGGATCAGCCCCAGGGCCCAAGGGGGCCCCAGCACCCAGGGCACGGCTCGGCCACAAGCACCCGGCAGAGGCATTGCCCTCCTCGGCAGGGCACAGCCCACCCAAACAGCCCCTGGCAAGGAATCAGGGCTCCGGCTGCAGGGCACAAGGACACTGCAAGCACAGACAGCAGCACCCTCAGGACCAGCAAGTCCAGCCCGTGATGGACATGGATTGGCAGGGCTGTCACAGCTCCCATCACACCAGGGACCCTCCACACTGGAGCCCTTGAGAACATTCAGGTGGGTCTGCATTGAGAGGAGGCATTTTCTGATGGACACAGGGGCCTCTCAATCTGCTCTGAATCTTAGACCTAAAGGGGAAAATAGTAAAGGAATATTTTAATTTTTAAGGGAATGAGTGGGAAAGATGAGCAGGTATGATTTGTTCAACCACTATTAGAAGCTGTGGGGGATAGGTTTGAAATAAATGAATTTCTTTTTCTTCTTCCTGTGATTGTAATTAACTAGGAAGGAGTTTGAGAGCTGGATTTTAATACTGTAAAAAGGGATACAGAGGCTAGTTCTGTTGTACCTCTGTGTCAAAAGTCTGACAAGGCCTATGCTGAAGTGAACCCAGAAGTGTGGGCAGCCCCAGGGAAATACAGAAAATTAGATATGGAGCCTCTACAAATTAAAGCAACCAGGACAAGCACTACCCTGTTCCAAGAGAGGGAAGGAAGGGCTCACAGCCTGGTATTGAGTCCCTGTTAAAGGCAGGGCTTTTGGAGCCAAGGGTGTCTCCCTACAACACTCCTATCCTGCCAGTCAACCAACTGGATGGATGGACACAAGGAGGAAACACAGAATTTTCAAGTGTTAAAATGAAGATTAACTGAGGCGAGTGGCCTGGGCCTTCCAGACAGGGAAAAAGAATTTGAATTATAGGTGGACGTTAAACAGGGTCTTGCCAAAGGAATTCTTGTGCTAAAATGTTTAACCCAGTGGCCAGAGAGCAGCCTCATTGTCTGCAGAATTGTGCAGCCACAGCTTCCGTGGGAGCAGAGGCTGAAAACTGATGACAACAGGAGGATCTCCTAGAGTTCAAGTCTGGCATCAAGTTAAAGCTTTGACAACCAAAAGAGCCTCTCAATGGATGAGCAGGGCTCGGTGATTACAGTATGAAACTTGTTCAGTGGCACAGGAGGATTCAGAACTGAGGACAGGGCAAGGGTTTAACCCAGCCTCCTGTTTGAACAGCCTGGAGAGGGGCTGGCAAGGAACCCAGGACTGCACTCAAGGGACAGAGCTCCCGAGCCAGGCTGGGAGAGATTGATGGGACATTCCCTGGCCTGAGGGAGACAATGTGTTTGTGGATGGCTCTGCAAGGGCAGCAGAAGGGAAAAGAGCTACAAGACAGGCTGTTATTAAGGAAGGGGAATCAGACAAAGCGCAGGTCACCGGCCCATGCTCAGCTCAACCCGCGGAGCTGTGGGTGCTTGTAAGAGCCTGGCACTGAAATGCCCTGAGCAGGAAGGCTTCAAAATCTTCTGCTGACACCATGGCACCTAACAGGGGGGCAAAAGCAATTCTGACTGCTTCAGCAATCACTGGATCACTTATTAACCTATTGCTAAAACAAATAATTCAAAGATAATGGATTGTGGAAGCAATAGATTCAGATGGGGAACTCATTTTACAGGAAAGACCCTTCAGGGGGTTATGGCAGCTTTAGGAATACAATGGGACCTCCATAACCCCTGGCAAGCCCAGAGCTCGGGTTGGGTAGAAAGAATGAATGGGGAAATAAAGAAACACCTTTGGAAGCCGGAGATGGAAACCAAGATGCCATGGGTACAGCTTTTGCCATTGGCCTTGGCAAGAAAAAGAGCCAGACCCAAGGCAGATATTCAATTATCTCCCTTGGAATTCATGTCTGGAATTCCTTACCTGGGCAATTCTCCACCTAGTGCAGGGTGGAAATAAGGGATGTAAATGTAAGGCAGGCTGTAGCCAGGATCCTGTCTCCTGTGGAATCTCTCCCCCAGGAAGCTGGGCTGGCACAGAGCCTGCCCTGGGACTTTGCTGTTGCCAACACCCAGCCAGGACCTCGGCTCCTGCCTAAGGAGTGCAAAGCAGCACCACTGGTGGCCAAGGGGCCCACGCCAAGTGTCCCTGAGGCCAGAAACAGCCGCCAGCACAGCTGAGCACGGGGGGACCCCTCAGCCTGGCCTCAGGGGCTCTGAAGCCCCGGAGATTTGCACTTCCCGCCTGCAGCAGGACCATGGGAGCCCCACTGAGCCTGCCCTGAAGGCAACGCAGCAGCAGCCAGGGCTCCACAGCGGGCCAAGCCCCTGGGCCTGCCCACAGATCCTCTGCTCAAACCCTCGGGAATCCTGGCCACCCTCCCCTGGCACCTCCAGCCACTGCGGCCAAGCCTCGCTGCCGCTGCTGCAGCTCCAGCGCTGGCTGGGCCTGCACTGCCACAGCTGCTGGGGAGCACCGCGGCACAATTCCACCCTGGGGCTCACTCACACCCACACTCTGGGCTGCCTGCGACTGCACTGCTGCAAAATGTACCCATCCTGGTTCTTTTAAATCTTATTTCTCTGCTCAGAAAGGTTTCTCTACTCAAAGGTTTGCCTTTGGGAAAGAAATTTTAAAGGTTTTATTTAAGGGGTTCCCAGTCTGTTCGGATGTTAAACTCATCTCCACCACTCAATGGAGATGAGTTTAACATCCGAACAGACTGGGAATAGCCCAAAAGACACCCACAGAGATAACGACCAGCAACAAAACATCAACGCCCCGCAGCAAACAGCAACCAACAGCTACCCCAGAGCAGCAAACAGCAACCAACAGCTACCCCAGACACTGCCCCCGCACAGCTGGAGACACCTGGTCTGGAAAAGGCTGAGAAGGAAATCCAGGAGTGTGGGCGGAATTCACAGCAGAGGGGAAGAAATCCGAGTCTAATAGGAAACCAAACACTAAAAACTTACACGACTTGGAAGCAATGAACATTAAAGCACTGGATTTAGATTGGTTCAGACTAGGTAAAGTTTAGGAAAAATCGGGTAAAACTGACATGTCATGGAATGATTTTTTCTGCACAGCCGGGCTATGTGTGGATGAAAGTATTTCTGTTGCACATCCTGGCCAGAACCAAGCAATGCCTTGACTCTCTCACACTAAAGAGATTCTTGGAGAGTTTTTGTTTTCCCTACAGTTTCAGTGATAAGATTACAACATGAGAAACATTTTTTATAATAATCCTACTTTATATTGTCAGGTAGGTTTGGGACAGAAGGGTGAGAATCAATTTTTGGTCTGGGTTTTTCCATGTTCGCCTTTATGTTGCATTTTGCAAAATTGAAGAGCTTTAACCGTGATACTTTTAACTCTTAAATAGTTAATACTTTTTTTTAAAAAAGCAGGGTGAAGCTGCAAAGGGAAACAGCAAATGGAGAATGGTGGGAAAACTTTACTATAAATAAATGGGGGGGAATTGAGATGAGGGACTACATTTTGTTCGTCATGAAAAAGAGACCAGTGTGTTACAAGAGTTGTCTGCTGACTATTTCTGTACTACTTCATGAGATATGAGCTACAAGGATACCAGGGAAGGGGTTGCAGGAGCCCACACATAGTCCCACGCAGCAAATGGTACAAACAGATAACTCACAGAAATAACGACCAGGGAAAGGCTGGGGAAAGGGCAGGGGCAGATTAACACCCAGCAGGGAAACCTTTCCTGCTGACAAATGGTACAAGCAGATAACTCACAGAGATAATGACCAGGGAAAAGCTGGGGAAGGGGCAGGGGCAGATAAACAGTCTGCAAGGCAGGATATTTGCTTGCTTAAGCTTGATAGGGCACAGTTTGCAAGGCAGGACATTTGCTTGCTTAAGCTTGATAGGGCACATATTGCGTTAATCATAAGATTTTGGTAATTTTCCACAGAGAAGTCACCAAATAAGGACATAGGGTGAAGAAGACGCGGCTGAGGAAGACTCCGCAGCCTTTATCACCGACCACCAGGAGACAGAAGGATGACCCCCTAGCAACAACCAGCGCAGGCGCAGAGAACTCCGAGATAACATGGACTCCTGAAGGATGGAGAGGATAAAAGGACTGAATCAGAAACTAGTTGGGGCGGCAGTTGGTGGAGCGGAGACTCCCCTGTCGCCCAGCGCTGAGCCTTTGCTTACGTAGTATACCTGCTTCAATAATTAATAAATTCTTTGATTGGAAATTACTCGTTTTGAGTCAATTTTATAACAATGGGGTGTCCAGGGGGTCCCTGTGCCCAGGAAAGGGGGTGCACGGTCCCCGGTGTTGAGGAAGGTGGTGGGTGGGGGCTGTGGAAGGCAGGAGTGGGGGTCCAGGGGGTGCTGGGTGTCCAGGGGGTCCAGGGGGTCCAGGGGGTCCCTGTGCCCAGGAAAGGGGGTGCACGGTCCCCGGTGTTGAGGAAGGTGGTGGGTGGGGGCTGTGGAAGGCAGGAGTGGGGGTCCAGGGGGTGCTGGGGTCAAGGAAAAGCGGGGGCTGGGGTGTCTGAGAGGGGGAGGGCCGGGAAAGGGGGTGCGGGGGGGCATTGGTGCTGCATGAGGGGGTGCAGGAGGGTCCCCGTGCTGGATAAGGGGGTGCAGGGGGGGTCCCTGTGCCTGAGAACGGAGGGTTTGGGAGGGTTCCAGTCTCGGATATGGGGGTGCACGGCGGTCCTGGTGCAGTGGAATGGGGGTTCAGGGGGTCCTGGTGCTGTATAAGGGGATGCAGTGGGGTCCCGGTGCCCAGGAATGGGGGTTCAGGGGTGCTGGTGCCAGATAATGGCCTGGCTGGGATCTGGTGCTGGGAAAAGGGGTGCAAGGGGTCCCAAGGCCAGATAACGGGATGCACTGGGGTCCCGGTGCCCAGGAATGGGGTTCCGGGGGGTTCCATTCCCGAGTTCCGGGGTTCAAGGGGTCCTGGTGCCTGAAAATTGAGGTTCAGGGGGTCCCGGTGCCGGGTAAGGGGATGTAGTGGATCCCGGTGCCCAGAAATTGGGGTTCAGGGCGGTTTCCCTGCCCGGGAATGGGGGCTCAGGGGGTTCCAGGCTGCAGATAAGGGGGTGCAGGGGTTATCGGGGCTGAGGAAGGGGGTACAGGGGGGGTCCCAGTGCCCCAAAATGAACGTTCAAGGGGGGTCTCTTGACCCCCTGGAACCCCAGGGGACCCTCCGGGATCCCCTGGAACCCCTTCCAGGAAGCGCCGGCAATGAAGAATTGGGGGGACGCCGAAATTTGGGAGATCTGGGGGTCCAAAAGCCGAGGAAAAGGGCGGGTCTGGGGTCTGGGAAGGACGAGGTGGCAGGGAATGGGCGTGCAGGGCGTCCCAGAGCACTGACGGGGGTGCGGGGGGATCCTAGGCCCGGATTAGGGGGGGCAGGGGGGTCCCAGTGCCCAAAAATTGGGGTTCAGGGGATTCCCGTGCCGGGGAATGTGGGTTCGGGGGGAGTTTCCTTCCAGGAATTTGGGATTCAAGGGGGTCCCGGTGGCCGGGAATTGCGGTTCCGGGGGCGTCGGTGACCAGAAATGGGGATTCAGGGGGGTCCTGGGGCCACATGAGGGGGTACAGGGCGGTGCCAATGCTGGGCAAGGGGGTACAGGGGGGTCCCTGTGCCCAGAAATGGGCGCTCAAGGGGGTCCGCGTGCTCAGGAATGGGGGTTCAGGGCGGTCCCGGTGCTGAAAAAGGGTGCTGAGGGGGTCACAGGACCGAAAATGGGGGTTCAGGGGAGTCCTGGTACCCGGGAATGGAGGTTTAGGGAGTTCCCGGGGCCCAGGAATTGCGGTTCAGGGAGGTCCCGGTGAACAGAAATGGGGGTTCAGGGGATCTCGGTGCCAGATGAGGGGGTACAGGGGGGTCCCGGTGCTGGGGAAGTGGAGTGAGGGGGGGTGACATGACCCAAAATGGGGGTTCAGGAGGGTTCCCCTGCCCGGGAATGGAAGATCAAGGGGGTCCCGGTGCCCGGGAATTGCGGTTCAGGGGGGTCCCGGTTTCGGGGGGTCCCACTCACCTTTGGTCGCGGCCCCCGGGTCCCCCAGGAGCCCCAGGAGCCCCCGGAGCACCCCCAGCCCCAGCGCTGGGGCCATCGCAGCCGTCCCCGATCGCGGCTGCAGAGACGCGAAAGCGAAAGTGCCCGAGGGAGCGCGGGGGGAGGGGGAAAGGGCGAATTCCAGGGAATTCACCTGGATCCCCTCCTGGCACCCCTCTGGATCCCTCGGGGATCCGTCTGGGACCCTCCAGGGCCGCGCCCTGCGGGACCCCCGGGCCGGGCTCTGCTGAACTCCCGGCCCTGCGCTCAAACTCTGCCCGGACCCCGCTGGGCTCGGCCCAAAGCCGGGCAAGCAGCGGGAGCAGCGGAGCCAATTTTTGCTGCGGGTGCGGGTCCCACCCCCGGCGGAGCAGGGCTGGGCGCTGGGACCCGATCCCTGATTCCCAATCTCCTTCTCTCTCGCTCTCTCTCTGCTGTTCTCTCCCTTTCCTTTGGGGGATCATAAATCCCAGAGCGGCCGCAGAGCCCCGTGCCCAGGCCGGGTTTCCCAGCAAAGGGAGGCTGGGGCTGAGGTGCCCCGGGCTGGCCGGGAATGGGGGCCCGGGGCTCCCTGGGCTCACGGAAATGGGAGATCCAGGGGCTGGGAGAGGAGGATACCCGGGAAAGGGGGTGCAGGGGGGTGTTGATGCAGGATAAGGGGGTGCAGGGGGGGGTCCCAGTGCCCGGGAATGGGGTTGGGAGGGGGGGGTGGGCAGCAGCTGCTGGAGAGAGACTGGGACAGACTGGAATGGACTGGGACAGACTGGGAAAAGAACCCACTGGGAGCAGAACTGAGGCAGCAGAGATCATACTGGGATATACTGGGACCACACTGAGGGCTACTGGGAACATGCAGGGGACAATTGAGATTGGACTGGGAGGGACTGGGAATGGTTTGGATCATCCTGGGACTGACTGGAATCATACTGGGAGTGATCAGATCTGTAGTAGGGGTGAAGAAGAGAAACTGGAATAATGCAGGGAGCAACTGGGATCATACTGGGAGCAGCTGCCCCATGCTGGGGTCATACTGGGATCATACTGGGACTGATGGGGTGACACTTGGAGTGACTGGCATAGTACTGGGAGTGTCTGGGAGTAACTGGGATCAAACTGGAGGTGACTGGACTTATACTGGCAGCAACTGGGACCACAGCGGGGGCAAATGGCATCGGGTAAGGTGTGACCGGGCTCATCCTGGAAGTGCCTGGGGCCACACTGGGCTCTTCCTGAGAGGGACTGAGAGTGAAAGGAACCATACAGGGCATGACTGGGAGCCGCTGGGACCGTGTCGGGGGCAACTGGGATCCTACCGGGAGTGATTTGGACCATACTGGGAGCGACCGGGAGCCACCGGTGAGGCGGCGGCGGAGCTGGGAGGCGGCCGCAGCGCAGGTGGGAGCCGCGCTGGGTTGTGCGGGGGCTCGGGGCTCGCTGCGGGCCTCGGGGGCGGCAGGGGGCTCAGGCGGGTTCCTTGTGCCGTGTCCGGCCCGTGGTGCCGCTGCCGTGAGGGCGCTGCGGGAGCGGCTGCCCGCGGTCTCCTTGCGGCCGCTGCCTCGGCAGGAGCCGCTGCCGGAGCAGCGCTGGCTCGGCCCGGTTCCTGTGGCTGGCACAGGGGCGGCTGCCCCGTGCCCGCGGCTGTGCGGGGAAATTCACGTGGCCGGAGGTTTCTGTGCCCCGAGGAGACAGAGGAGTCCTGTACAAGTGACTTTATTGCTGAGCAGAGGGAGAGGCCGTGGCGCATTTGCCGTGCGCTCGCTGCCATTGTTGTAGTTCGCAGCCTCCTTTTTATCCTCATTTTCCCGGCTCATCTCCCTCTCCCTTTGCCCACTGGCTGAGGTACTTGGAAGGTTCAGACCTCCCGATCTGCCAACTGCACGTCCTCGTTAATGTGCACCCCCACTTTTGTAGAACAGCCGATATTCACGGCTCTGTTAAGTCTTTTTTGTTCTCCACGTTCGGGAATTTAGCGGGACTTTCTGTGAGCAGCAGTCCATGTTAATTAATAACATTTATTGAAGCTGGTGGTTTCGCCCCTTACTTCCTTATCTACAAGCCCCTGGCCCCTCGCTCAGCTGCTGAATGAGCCGCACTCTCAAGGTGTGGAGCACGGTAAAAAGGTGAGAGGTGCTGTAGCACATCAGAGCAGAAGCAGCATTCGTTTAACCCATGGTCTGCCAGGGAACCACAAAACCGTGTCCCATTCCCATCCTTTCCACGTTTGGACTGGTACATGAGCTGCTTTTTTGTTTCCTTTGTTATCTGTTTCACCACTTTGGCTTTGTCATCTATTTGCCAAGACCAGTT
Organism: Agelaius phoeniceus; assembly: GCF_051311805.1. NCBI lineage: Eukaryota > Metazoa > Chordata > Aves > Passeriformes > Icteridae > Agelaius > Agelaius phoeniceus. Next base: position 6,839,537 of record NC_135292.1, read on the forward strand.
TGAGTCATTTGATTTTCCACAAACTCCTCTTTTCTCTGCTAACAGATGATCTGATCCCGTCCCATGGTGAAATGTTGTGTTCCTCATTTCAGTGGATTGCTCAGCAGGAAGGTCAGGAGCTGGAGCTGTCTGGGTGGTTATTCCGAGGCCAGCTTGTAATCTAATGGTGCCATTGAAATGAGAAATGGGTTCTGTGGCTCCTGATATGAATTGGTTTGGGTTCCCAGGGGCTGGTCCATGGTGTTGTAGGATTTGTTCTGCTGGCCGTTCATCGTCTCCCCATTTTTGGCCGCTCTCTCCAGCCAGGGCTGCATCAATTGACCATTTGTCTCTAATTAAATCATCAAATACTTGGATTCCCAACTGATTTCCCGGAACTTGTGGTAGCAAGAACATCTCAGTGCTCTAATCCACCCCATATAACATAGACAGTGACAGCACACGTTGGAGTGGGCAGAGGGATGATTCCCCCCCATTTATTTATAGTGAAGTTTTCCCAACATTCTCCATTTGCTGTTTCCCTGTGCAGCCTCACCCGTTTCTGTTGCAGGGTCAGATATCCTCACCCCGGGCTCTGCCTTGAGCTGTGCAAATTCCATCAGGGCAAGCAGGCAGAGCTCGGGGTGAGGGGCAGGGGGAACCAGCCCAATTCCTGCCCCAGGCAAGAGACCCAGGTACATTGGCCAGGCTTTGCCCAGCAGGGTTCATTTGCATTCCTAAAGCTCCTCTCCTGGCTGACTAGAACCAAAGCTTCTCTTCCAGGGCTGCCATCTGGTGAGTCACATGTGGCCCCCGGAATCTGCTTTTTTTAAAAAAAGTATCAACTATTTAAGAGTTAAAAGTATCACGGTTAAAGCTCTTCAATTTTGCAAAATGCAACATAAAGGCGAACATGGAAAAACCCAGACCAAAAATTGATTCTCACCCTTCTGTCCCAAACCTACCTGACAATATAAAGTAGGATTATTATTAAAAATGTTTCTCATGTTGTAATCTTATCACTGAAACTGTAGGGAAAACAAAAACTCTCCAAGAATCTCTTTAGTGTGAGAGAGTCAAGGCATTGCTTGGTTCTGGCCAGGATGTGCAACAGAAATACTTTCATCCACACATAGCCCGGCTGTGCAGAAAACATCATTCCATGACATGTCAGTTTTACTCGATTTTTCCTAAACTTTACGTAGTCTGAACCAATCTAAATCCACTGCTTTAATGTTCATTGCTTCCAAGTCGTGTAAGTTTTTAGTGTTTGGTTTCCTATTAGACTCGGATTTCTTCCCCTCTGCTGTGAATTCCGCCCACACTCCTGGATTTCCTTCTCAGCCTTTTCCAGACCAGGTGTCTCCAGCTGTGCCGGGGGCAGTGTCTGGGGTAGCTGTTGGTTGCTGTTTGCTGCGGGGCGTTGATGTTTTGTTGCTGGTCCTTATCTCTGTGGGTGTCTTTTGGGCTATTCCCAGTCTGTTCGGATGTTAAACTCCTCTCCATTGAGTGGTGGAGATGAGTTTAACATCCGAACAGACTGGGAACCCCTTAAATAAAACCTTTAAAATTTCTTTCCCAAAGGCAAACCTTTGAGTAGAGAAACCTTTCTGAGCAGAGAAATAAGATTTAAAAGAACCAGGATGGGTACATTTTGCAGCAGTGCAGTCGCAGGCAGCCCAGAGTGTGGGTGTGAGTGAGCCCCAGGGTGGAATTGTGCCGCGGTGCTCCCCAGCAGCTGTGGCAGTGCAGGCCCAGCCAGCGCTGGAGCTGCAGCAGCGGCAGCGAGGCTTGGCCGCAGTGGCTGGAGGTGCCAGGGGAGGGTGGCCAGGATTCCCGAGGGTTTGAGCAGAGGATCTGTGGGCAGGCCCAGGGGCTTGGCCCGCTGTGGAGCCCTGGCTGCTGCTGCGTTGCCTTCAGGGCAGGCTCAGGGGCGGCTCCCATGGTCCTGCTGCAGGCGGGAAGTGCAAATCTCCGGGGCTTCAGAGCCCCTGAGGCCAGGCTGAGGGGTCCCCCCGTGCTCAGCTGTGCTGGCGGCTGTTTCTGGCCTCAGGGACACTTGGCGTGGGCCCCTTGGCCACCAGTGGTGCTGCTTTGCACTCCTTAGGCAGGAGCCGATGGCCTGGCTGGGTGTTGGCAACAGCAAAGTCCCAGGGCAGGCTCTGTGCCAGCCCAGCTTCCTGGGGGAGAGATTCCACAGGAGACAGGATTCTGGCTACAGCCTGCCTTACATTTACATCCCTTATTTCCACCCTGCACTAGGTGGAGAATTGCCCAGGTAAGGAATTCCAGACATGAATTCCAAGGGAGATAATTGAATATCTGCCTTGGGTCTGGCTCTTTTTCTTGCCAAGGCCAATGGCAAAAGCTGTACCCATGGCATCTTGGTTTCCATCTCCAGCTTCCAAAGGTGTTTCTTTATTTCCCCATTCATTCTTTCTACCCAACCCGAGCTCTGGGCTTGCCAGGGGTTATGGAGGTCCCATTGTATTCCTAAAGCTGCCATAACCCCCTGAAGGGTCTTTCCTGTAAAATGAGTTCCCCATCTGAATCTATGGCTTCCACAATCCATTATCTTTGAATTATTTGTTTTAGCAATAGGTTAATAAGTGATCCAGTGCTTGCTGAAGCAGTCAGAATTGCTTTTGCCCCCTGTTAGGTGCCATGGTGTCAGCAGAAGATTTTGAAGCCTTCCTGCTCAGGGCATTTCAGTGCCAGGCTCTTATAAGCACCCACAGCTCCTTGGGTTGAGCTGAGCATGGGGCGGTGACCTGCGCTTGGTCTGATTCCCCTTCCTTAATAACAGCCTGTCTTGTAGCTCTTTTCCCTTCTGCTGCCCTTGCAGAGCCATCCACAAACACATTGTCTCCCTCAGGCCAGGGAATGTCCCATCAATCTCTCCCAGCCTGGCTCGGGAGCTCTGTCCCTTGGGTGCAGTCCTGGGTTCCTTGCCAGCCCCTCTCCAGGCTGTTCAAACAGGAGGCTGGGTTAAACCCTTGCCCTGTCCTCAGTTCTGAATCCTCCTGTGCCACTGAACAAGTTTCATACTGTAATCACCGAGCCCTGCTCATCCATTTAGAGGCTCTTTTGGTTGTCAAAGCTTTAACTTGCTGCCAGACTTGAACTCTAGGAGATCCTCCTGTTGTCATCAGTTTTCAGGCCTCTGCTCCCACGGAAGCTGTGGCTGCACAATTCTGCAGACAATGAGGCTGCTCTCTGGCCACTGGGTTAAACATTTTAGCACAAGAATTCCTTTGGCAAGACCCTGTTTAACGTCCACCTATAATTCAAATTCTTTTTCCCTGTCTGGAAGGCCCAGGCCACTCGCCTCAGTTAATCTTAATTTTAACACTTGAAAATTCTGTGTTTCCCCCTTGTGTCCATCCATCCAGTTTGTTGACTGGCAGGATAGGAGTGTTGTAGGGAGACATCCTTGGCTCCAAAAGCCCTGCCTTTAACAGGGACTCAATACCAGGCTGTAAGCCCTTCCTTTCCTCTCTTGGAACAGGGTATTGCTTGTCCTGGTTGCTTTAATTTGTAGAGGCTCCATATCTAATTTTCTGTATTTCCCTGGGGCTGCCCACACTTCTGGGTTCACTTCAGCATAGGCCTTGTCAGACTTTTGACACAGAGGTACAACAGAACTAGCCTCTGTATCCCTTTTTACAGTATTAAAATCCAGCTCTCAAACTCCTTCCTAGTTAATTACAATCACAGGAGGAAGAAAAAGAAATTCATTTATTTCAAACCTATCCCCCACAGCTTCTAATAGTGGTTGAACAAATCATACCTGCTCATCTTTCCCACTCATTCCCTTAAAAATTAAAATATTCCTTTACTATTTTCCCCTTTAGGTCTAAGATTCAGAGCAGATTGAGAGGCCCCTGTGTCCATCAGGAAATGCCTCCTCTCAATGCAGACCCACCTGAATGTTCTCAAGGGCTCCAGTGTGGAGGGTCCCTGGTGTGATGGGAGCTGTGACAGCCCTGCCAATCCATGTCCATCACGGGCTGGACTTGCTGGTCCTGAGGGTGCTGCTGTCTGTGCTTGCAGTGTCCTTGTGCCCTGCAGCTGGAGCCCTGATTCCTTGCCAGGGGCTGTTTGGGTGGGCTGTGCCCTGCCGAGGAGGGCAATGCCTCTGCCGGGTGCTTGTGGCCGAGCCGTGCCCTGGGTGCTGGGGCCCCCTTGGGCCCTGGGGCTGATCCCTCAGGGGCTGTAGGAGCTCTGCCCTGGCCTTTGCCTTCAGCTTGGCCTTTTGCTGCTCCCTTCTTGCATTCACCTGCTGGGCCTTTGTGCCCAAGTGCTGCAGGGCCTTCTTCTGCCCCTCCTGCAGCCCCCCTCAGTGCCTGTGGGTGCTTGTCTTGCTTTACAAGACAGGCGTCTGCTTGGGAAGGCAGAAAAAGCCTCTCTTGGAATGGAGAATGCAAACCCCCTCCCTCTTAATTTTTAGGATAGTGAAATCAAGGGGCTCTCAGGCAAAGATATGGGATTAGGAATAACGGTTCTTTACTAGTGTGAATAATATAATAATAGTAGTGTGTATAAACAGCTCCGGCAGTGACAACAAACAGAGCCCGGAGCCGGTCCCGGCCTTTCGGCTGCGGCGCTTTCCCCTTGGGTGCAGTTCCGGGCACGGCCGGCAGGGGCGCCGGTGGCTCCCGCGGGGCGGGGCAGCGCATCCCTGCCATGGGAACCTCTCTTAACGGCAATAGAGCAATCCCTTCATCTAACTCTTTCACTTTTTTACCTTCTGTAGCCTTTCTCCCGTGTTTTGAGAAAGAATTTGGAGAGGGCTGCCTTTTAACTGAGCTCCTAGTGTTTCGATAAGGTGCTTCCTGTAGAGAGAGGGATTTTCCCTGAACAGCCGGAGCTGTGGTTACCAAGGGGACGTAACTCAGAGCAGGAGGGGTCAGGGGAGGATATCCCGCCGAGGCTCGGTGGGAGTGTGGGCAGGGTGTGCTGCCGGAATCGCCAGAGGGGGATCTTCCCGTGGAGGCCGAGCCGGAGCGTGGGCAGCCCCCACATGGCTTCTGGCGGCTGATCCGGCAGCTCCCGGCAGAGAAAAGGCAGGTGGGAGACCCCGGCAGCAGCAGCGGCGCTGCCCAGCGCAGCTGGCACGGGCAGGGCAGCCGGGGATGGGATGGCTGGGACCCGCCCTCGGTGCGGTCGGCGCGGTGACCTCGGCCCACGCGGCAGGACAGAGCAACCCCATCTTGCCCAGCATGGCCGGCAGAGCGGCCGCGGGCCGGGCAGTGGGGCCAGGGCACACAAATTCACCGCCAGCGCCGGGGCAGGTGGAGCTGCCCTGGGCAGTGAGCCCGCACCTGGGATGGAAACCGGGGCAGGCGGAGCTGAGGCGGGCAGCGAGCCGGGACCCGGGACAGGCGCCTCGGCCGCCAACGGAGGGGGCAAGACCTGCAGAGGATCCCACTCTCTTTCTGACTTTTCCACTTGTTCCCCTCCCTTTCATTTCCCCTTTTTATTTTCTTGTTTTTTTCCTCGGGTGTTTCTGATACTTCAAAGATTTTTATTCTCCTAAAATCTCCTGTCTAACATATGGCATCTTCTCTTTCTTCTAGATTAAATGGGTTTTTTTCCAAATAAATCCAGAACCTAACAAATCTAAACTTCTGCTTGGATATTTTGAAATAATTTTGGATTATTCTTCTGCTTGGATATTTGGAAAAACAAGCTAACTCATGACCTCCTAATGTTGTTTTTCTCATCACCTTTTTATTTATCCTTTGGCAAATTAAGCATCTTTCAGTGACTTGCTTTGCTACACCAAAAATCCCAGTGCACCCAAAATTCCTTAAAAAATGATCACACAAAGCTTGAGTACGCCAGTGGGGTTTCTGATGCACGTCTTCTAATCTTTTCCTAGTAAGCACATTTTATTAAGTCATGTAGAAGTTTCTATTTCCCTGATTTATCTTGTTCATTTCCTATCTTGTTTAATTCTTTTTTCTCGGCTTCCCTAAACTTTGGAATTTCCAGTTTTTCCTCGTTTGGAGTGAATATTAAACTAACTCTTTCAGCTCCATTTTCTGCTGTATCCTTAGCTTTGTGATCTGCCCCCAGTTTGCCCAGTTTGCCTCTCCTTTGGCCCGGGCCGGGTTCCCCCCGCCCGCAGCGGCTGGGAGCAGCCGAGAGCCCCGCGCTGCCCATGCCGACCTGGCCCGGCTCCATGGCCGCTGCTGCCGCGGGCTGCGAGGGCTGCGGGAACGGGGCACCGAGGGTGTGGCTGCTGCTGGGGGAGGAGGAGGAGGGAGGGAAGGGCAGGGATGAAGGGGGAGGAGGAGGCGGGGTAAGGGGGGAGGACGGGGAGAAGGAGTGGAAGGGGCGGGAGGGAAGAGGAGACGGAGGTGGGGATAAGACAGGGGAGGAGGAGGAGGGGGGATGGAAGAGGAGGAGCGGGAGGAGAAAGAGCAGGGAAGGAGGCGGGGTTAGGAGGGAGGAGGAGAGGGAGGTGGAGATAGGACAGAGGAGGAGCGGGAGGAAGAGGAGGGACAATGGCGGATCAAGGTTGAGCTTTTCGAACAATGCGGTCTCGATCCCTGCCTGAATTCGCAGCCCCCACCTGTGGGATCATCGCCCCCCCCCATGGCGCAGGTGAGCGGGGAGGGGGAGCCCGGCCCGGATATCCCGGGGGGTCCCTGGGTTGGGTTTTTGGGGGGATGTTTGGAGAATGAAGAAGTCCAAGGCTGAGCGGAAAAGGCCCCTCGGGGGGACATCGGGGGTTGGCGGTGGCGGCTGCCGGCAGAGGCAGCCTGGAGGAGCAGAGCCCTGTGTGCCCCAGGAGGCCAAAGTGGGGAGGCCAGAGAGGGGGGAGCGCCGCCATTGGCGGGAGCCTCAAGAGCCTGGAGAGGGGCAGGGGGGACTCCTTGGAGCCGCTGCAGCGCAGAGCAGAGAATGAGGGGAGAAGGGAGCCCGGGAGCCCAAAGAGCCCCGGCATCCCGAAATGGGGAGAGCCAAGAGGGGGCAGTGCGTCCCCAGAGACGGCCTGGGGGGATCTTGTTGGCCTTGCCTGTGGCACGGAGGCAAATCCCATGCTGTCCTTGTCCTTCCTTGCCCAGAGCAGGAGCTGAGCATGGAGAGCAGGGAGGACAAATGCCCGCGGCAGAACCTGGTGGCAGAGGCCGTTTTGAGCGGCTCCACGGCGCAGGAAGCCAACGGGGCCCGGAGATGCCGCACGAGGAGGGGCTGCAAACGCAGATGGCGGGGATGTGAGGGGGAAAGAGCCAGCCTGGGCCGGGAAGGCGGCCGGAGATGGAGGCAGAGCTCGGAGCTGGTGCTCCATGAGCAGCTCCAGGATGGGGAGAAGCCCCACACGTGCGTGGAGTGTGGGAAGAGCTTCAGGTGGAACTGCCACCTGATCAGGCACCAGAGGATCCACACTGGGGAGAGACCCTATGAGTGTTCCAAGTGTGGGAAGAGGTTTCAGACCAGCTCCAGTCTCCTCCAGCACTATCAGAGTCACACAGAGGAGAGGCCCTTCCAATGCCCCGACTGCAGGAAGGGATTCAAGCACAACTCTGACCTCGTCAGGCACCGGCGCATCCACACTGGGGAGAGGCCCTACGAGTGTGATAAATGCAGGAAGAGGTTTCAGACCAGCTTCAATCTCCTCCTGCACTATCGGATTCACACAGAGGAGAGGCCATTCCGCTGCCCCGACTGTGGGAAGGGATTCAAGCTCAACTCCCACCTCGTCACCCACCGGCGCATCCACACCGGGGAGAGGCCCTACGAGTGTCCCCAGTGTGGGAAGAGCTTCTCCAGGAGCTCTACCTTGACCAAACACCAACGGAGGCACCGGTAAGGGAAGCCCTGCGAGTGCCCCGAGTGCGGGAAGAGCTTCGTGCGCTGCTGCAGCTCCATCCCCCACTGGAGGAGGCACTTTGAGCACAGCCCTGGTCACTCACATTCCCTGTGATCCATGTTGGGAACACTCCTGGCTGCTTCTCCTTTGGTTTGGCCTGAATTTTTTTCTCTTCTCCCTCTCTCTCTACTCCAAAAGCCAAGAGGGATGGATCTGTCACCTCAAAACCACTCAAATTCCACCGAAAATAACTGAATGTTAACCCAAAAAGGCTCAACCCTACCTCAAATTCCTTGTTTCCTCCTCAAAAAAACTCAATCCCATGCCAAACTCACTCCATTCCACAGCCACCAGGGTGAGATGGGGTTGGAAAGAGATTGGGAGAAGTGGGATCCCAATTTGGAGCAGTGGGATGGGGGTTGTGTGGGGCTGGGTGTGTGGGACGTATTTGATAGCAAATAAAACTTTCAGAGTTACTGATTTCTGTCCCGTTCATTTTCAGTCAGTTCTGTTTGCAGAGTGCCACCTTCTCAGCTGATTCAATTCCTATAAAAATCCCATTTTTTAATTCATCTAACCCAAACAATCCAAAAACCAATATTGAAATAAAACCACCTGCACAAAATTAATTTTTTAAAAATAATTTTAATTTTTCAAGAGTACTTAAGGATGTTATTAAAGTTTAATTGTTTGGTTGAAATGTCTGAGAAATTATAGTGGTGTTTGGTTTTGTGTTTAGTATATTTGTAATATGAATTGTTTAACTAAGAGGTGTTAGATGTCTTGTTTGTTTCTTTAGATTTTTTTATCTAAAGTACATTAGTCATCGAGTTAAAATTTTCAAAAGGGATTTCTTGATATATAATTTGTTTATTTATATGCATTGGTAATATTATAGTAATACTTATTTTTGGTTTGAGTTAAATCATAGTTGGAGTATTGTAAAGAAGAGTTGAGATTTTTTTTATTATAATTTATTTAATTTCAATTATTATTTCTTTGTTTATAATTTTATTGCAATTTGTTGAGGGGATAGGAAGGAAGTTCAAGGGCAGGAACATTTTTTCCTGGCTGGGAACTGGAATTCCAGACCCTGGGAGTGTGTGCAGGACTCCACAGACTGGGATCAAAGATGGGCTGGGATCAAAGATGGGCTGGGATCAAATATGGGCTGGGATCAAAGATGGGCTGGGATCAAATATGGGCTGGGATCAAATACGGACTGGGATCACATGGATGGGGATCCTGTGGGTCAGAACCCTACAGACCAGGATAGCCTGAAGTGGGATCAAATATGGACTGGGACTGTATGGACTGGGATCCCAGGGACTGGGACCATATGGATCAGGACCACACAGACTGGGATCAAATATGGGCTGGGACTGTTTTTTAAAGTAACTTTGTTATAAGTTTTTATTTCTGTTGTTAATTAAGCTTGTGAAATAGCTGCTTGTGTTAAACTGCCTGCTTGGATGGGATAACATCCAATGCACACAGGGTGAGGACACCTGTACAGATCTGCCAACTATCAGCACTCCCCGTCTGAAGGCAGAGTGCACCAAGGCCCAAAAACTGGAGGTGATAAAGAGAAGGAGCCAAAACCACAGCCAAGAAACACACATGCTCTGAAAAGGCAGACCCAAGGAGGGGCCATGTAAAATCATTCCTGGAATATGTAAAGTAGTTTATGGGTATGCATGAGGCTCTATGAATATGCACCAGGCTGATGTAAGGGGAAAGGTATTTCAGGGCGATGCAGATTCCTTGGTTGTGGTTTTAGTCCATTCTTATCACCTCCAGTTTTTGGGCTTTGGTCTACTCTGACTCTGAGAAATTGAGGTTTTGGGATTTTTAGTATGTTGTGGATGGAAGCAAAATGGAGGGCACAGTGTTTCATCCTGGGTTTCTTCTTCATGCTTCTTCCTTCTTTTTCATGGGTTTGGGTGGCTTTTTGTAATTGGGCAGAAATTCCACATTGCAGGCTCTTTGGGATCAGTTATTGGGTTAAAAGGGAAAATAATCTAGGTGTCCGTTCTTAATTGGATAGTTTAGTCTTAAAAGACCTTGGAACAAGAGATTGTTGGCCATTTTGTGCCTTCTAATGAAAAGCTGCTGAACTCCCAGTAATGAGGCTGTTTTACTGATAAGAAATAATAAACACTTGAGTCTGAACATGAATTATTGTCTCAAGTGCCTTCAATCCAGAGCCAGTGAAACCAACAACTGGTACCCCACAGCTTGAGGTAGTGCCAAGGCAGAACTTGTTCATGCTCTTTTCCCCTGGTGATTTTCTACTCCCGTCCAGACTCTGATAGCAAAGCTGTGCTGGTGACACAAGATTGACCTTGGCATCCTGGGGCACTTTCTGGGTGGGTGTTTGAATCTGCTTTTCCAGGCCTCGGGCTGAGCAGGGTGAGGCCGAGGCCTGGGCCCCTCCAGGCGGCGCCGGGAGCGCCCGGGGCAGCGGCGAGGGGCGGCCCTGAGGGGCGGCACAGGGGGCATTTCCCCCGAGCGGGCGGGCGGGCAGGCGGCGGGGAAAGGCGCCCTGGGCACAAGGGCAGGCACAAGGGCCCCGGCTCTCTGCAGTGCGGGCGGCCCAGCGCCAATCGCTGCTCCCGGAGCCGCTGCCAGGGCCGGGTCTCCTCCCCGCCGCTGACCCTGCACCTGCAGCGCTGCCTCCGCCTCTGCCGGGCTCCCCGGCACGGACGGCAAGGACGTGGACACGCTGCAGCAGGGGCCCAGCAGGGACACCCAGATGGTGCCAGGGCTGCAGCTCCTCTCCTGCAAGGAAAGGCTGACACAGCTCGGCTTCTTCAGCCTGGGAAAGAGACCCAGCCTTGATCCAGCTGCGGCCTTCCAGTACCTGAGGGCAACACACAAGAAAGCTGGACAGGGACTTTGTACGAGGGCAGGCAAGGACAGGACAAGGGAGCATGGATCCAAATGGAGAGAGATTAGGTTTAGGTAAGGGATTCAGAAAAAAGGCTCTCCTGGAACAGGTTGCCCAGAGAAGGTGGGCATGTCCCGTCCCTGACAGTGTTCAAGGCCAGGCTGCATGGAGCTCTAGACAAGCCGGTCCAGTGCAAGGGGTCCCCAGCCACAGCAGGGGGGTTGCAGCCATGGGATTTTCCAGATCCCTTCCAAGCCAAACCATGCCACGACTCCATGATTCTGGGATACTTCCCCTCCTCATCCTCTGGCAGAAAAAGAAACTTGGCCCCAAGTTCTACACTGCAGACCATGTCTTTTGGCAGCCTGCAACTGTGTCAACAGAGGATGAAAAGAGATGACATTACTGACACGATTTTCCTTTTCTATTTGAAAAGTAAATGCTCTGCTCCTGTCCACTCTGGCAAAATTGTCAGAGGAGGCAATTGTTCCCCATGAAAAGCTTGGTCTCATGCAAAGAAGAAAGAAGCCAGAAGCCAACAGTCTTCGTTATTGCTACATTGTTTTCTTTGGTTACTTCTCTAATAGGAATGACTTTGGGGTGTGATTTGTTTGTTTCTCTCTTTCGTTCCTGACGGCATCGCGGTCCCCCCGCAGCGCAAGGGCGCCCTTGTGCCCCTGGAGCTGGCGCTGCTGTGGAAGGTGTCACGGCCTGGCTTCCCCGGCGTTGTGCGGCTCCTGGACTGGTTCGAGGTGCCCGAGGGCTTCGCGCTGCTCATGGAGCGTCCGCAGCGCTGTCAGCACCTCTGGTACTTCCTGCACAAGCGGCGGTTCCTGACGGAGCCCGTGGCGCGGGGGCTGTTCCGCCAGGTGCTGGAGGCCATGGGGCACTGCAGCAGCCGCGGCGTCCTGCACCGCCACATCAAGGCCGAGAACATCCTCGTCGACCTGGCCACGGGCTGGGCGAAGCTCATCGACTTCGGCTGTGGCACGATCCTCCAGGACACGTTCTACACCCGGATGTCAGGTGAGCCCAAAGTCGGGGCCCAGCTTCGCAGTGGAGTTCCCCCCTTGGCTGGCAGAGGGGAAGAGGGAGGGAAGGAAGGAGGCAAGGAAGGAGGGGGAATCCATCTTCAGCCAGCTGCAGCCAAGTTGCTTTTTGGCAGGGCAGGGGCTGGCTATTGTGGAACAGGAGCTGGCTGGGAGGGAGGGAGCAGCATGGGCCTGATGAGCTGCGCCCGTGTCCCATAGGAACGCTGGAGTACAGCCCACCGGAGTGGATCCTCTTTGGCTGCTACCATGGCCAGCCAGCCACCATCTGGTCCCTGGGCATCCTGCTCTATGAGCTGCTCTGTGGGCACCTTCCTTTCCACACCAACGAGGACATCGTCCGGGGCCAGCTCTTCTTCCTGTCCCGGGTGTCTCAAGGTGGGGATGCGCCTTCAAGGCACGAGGGGAAGAACGGGGTTGGGAGGGGCAGCTGGCACATAAGCGTCCTGCTCTTGCAGCTGGTGAGGAGGTGGATCTCCTGGGCTTAGCTGGAGGAGGTGGCACCTGTGCCTCTGTGCTGGTGTCCTCCGCAAGAGAGGATCGATAGGAAGCTTTTGGCTGCAGCTCCGAGCACTCCTGGTGTGGCCTGGGCACTGTGGAATGTGGGAGACCATGGACAAGAGCCTTATCCCGCTGAGCTTTGTGGACAGTTGGCTGGCTGAGAAAGGTCACGTCGACATAATACCCCTGGTTAAGCAAGAAGGAGACAAGTCTAGGAGTCAGCAGTCAGTGTCCATATAAGGCAAGGACATTGTGCCCTTGATGCAACAACAGGCTAGGGAAGAGGCTCTTTTGCCAAAAATATGAAGAATAGTTTCAACAGAATAACCACAAGAATGCAGAAGTAGGCATAGTTGGCCGATAAGTAACTAACCAATAATGAGCTCTTCTTTGCAATATGTATGAGCTTTATTAACACCAATATAAATATGTGTGACTCTCAGTAAAGTTTGAGACTTGCTGATCAGTCATATTGCATGCCACATTTCTCCCGCCGATCCAACACAAACCCAAACTCCAGCCCTGGGATACTCTATAAAAACCCCACGGCCCTGCCTTTGCCCTGTCTTTCGGGGGTCAGAAATGGACTCTGGAGCTTTCTGAAACCCAGACCCATCTCGTTTGTTCCTGGCACCGGCAGCTGCAGCCTCCCTGGACACCATGAACTCTGGAGAATGGGGGCAGCCAGTGGGGACGGGTCCTGGACTGCAAGATAAGTGTGTGTTCTGTTTGCCATCTGTCAGTGGTGGGGCAGTTATCTTCTGTTCATTGGGCAGTTTCTCTCTTCCACAACCAAGCCTCCCTCTAGGGAGGTGTGTTCCATTAATGGGCCATTGATTATTAATTATTAATCTTCTGGTAATGGGCCACTGAGTGTCACTGCATGGCTGATTAAATGACATCATCCCATTGGGAGATGCTCCGCCCAGGGGGAGGAGCCAAGCATTCCTACCTGGATAGAATCTGAGATTTGGAACACTGTAGGCAGCCTTTTCCTCCTGGATTCCCAGAGGAGCAGCTGTCTTTCTTCTCCACTGCATTCCCAGAGGATCAGCCTTTTCCAACTGGATTCCCAGAGGAAGGAAGATTCCCAGGCCCATCTACAGCAGCCCTGGACCTTCAGAGGAAAACTCCACCCTTCTCCAGGATCCCTGCTCCAACAGAGCCACACCTGGCACTGCAGGAGGGCTGCAGCCACCACTGAATGGGACTGCTGCCAGCACCCTGACCCACACGGTGTCAGGCCCTGTTCTGACTCTGTCAGTGGGGTTTTTTTCGTCTGTACTACTGCATTTATATTTTTAATTTTTCCTAAAAAAGAACTGTTATTCCTATTCCCATATCTTTGCCTGAAAGCTCCTTAATTTCAAAATTATAACAATTCAGAGGAAGGGGTTTACATTTTCCATTCCAGGGGAGGCTCCTGCCTTCCTTAGCAGACACCTGGCTTTTCAATCCAAGACAATAACAAAGTTACTTGAACACCACAGATAGAAAATCCATTTTAATCTCTGCAAAAAGCCAATATTATGTGTCCATAACAATAAACCTCTCGCTGAATGATGGTAGATGTCAAAGTAACTTTGTTCTAAAGATACAGTTTTTATTTCTGTTGTTAATTAAGCTCAGTGAAATAGCTGCTTGTGTTAAACTGCCTGCTTGGATGGGATAACATCCAATGCACCCAGGATGAGGACACCTGTACAGATCTGCCAACTATCAGCACTCCCTGTCTGAAGTGAGCTACACTTTGGTAACATCTCATGTTTCATGCATGCAGTGGATGACCAGATGATTTAAAATGCTAATGAAATAAACTAGAAAGATTTAAAAATGCTCATAAAATAAACAAGAAAGGTCATTTATGTTCCTCAAAATAACAACAACAACAACAAGTTCTGGTTTAATGAAAGGTGGAATCTGTTGCTCTTAAGAGCAAAGATTCATAGCTGGAATAAAGAGTGTTCAGCCCAGCTGTTTCCACTATGAGGCCGTATTTCATCCCCCCTGAAAGTCCTTCATGTTTGCACAGAAAACTCTCCCTGCACAGCCCAATAAATTCCATCACTTCAGCTGGCCAAACAACCACTGTGGTCAAGTGGGGGCTGAGCAGCTTCCAGGATCCCAAGCAGCTTCAGAAGCTTCATTTTACACCTCCTCTTCTCCCAGTGAATACCCACCACCACCATCACTGTGGACCCATAGCTATGGATCACTGGCCTGGCCAGCACAGGGCTAATGTTTGCATCAGCCAGGAGGAGCTGCTCTGCCTGCCTGTCTGTCTCAGCCTCAGCCCTGAGACCCCAAATGCCTCCATTCTGGCCCAATCCTTCCTGGTGCTGAGCATAAGAACTCGTGCAGACAAGAGCAGGGAGGGAATCTCCCCAGCCGTTTATCACCTCAGCAACAAGACCTTGGCACCAGGCTGTTATCTGTAGCAGAAAGCAGCAGCAGGAAGGAGACACCAGATCACCAGCCCCAGGCCATGGCCCTGGTGCTGTCCTTACCAATGATCAGTGTCTGCAGCTCTCCAGGAGCTCAGGGAGCAGGGATGCTCCTCACCATCTCATCTTACCCATGCACCCAAAGCCACGGCCAGCTGTGTGCTCCTGCCCACCAGCACATGCCAAGGCACAGCGTGGGATTCTTGGGGAGGTGTCCTCTGCAGGGCCAGGAGTTGGACTTGGTGATGCTTGGGGGTCCTTTCCAGCCCAGGATATTTTGTGATTCTAAGGCTTTGGCCAGCCCAGGTTTCAGCCACCTCCCTGATCCAGGTGTGATTGACCCCAAACCAGATCTTGCCTCTGTCTACCCTCCAGTGCAAGGAACATGTTGCATCTACCCCAGACCCCTGCTTGTGTCTGATGGATCATGCTGACCTTTTCAACATATTTCTTGGAGTATTAGAAAACATTATCTGACAAAAAACAAAAAAAAACCAAAAAAAAAAAAAAAGAAAAAGAAAAAACAAACCAAAAAAACCAACAAACCAACCAAAACAAAATCAATTTGGGTAATGATGGCCTTTTGTTCCAGCTTATCCTGCACCAAACTCCACAGATGGTAACTCTGAACATTTCCCAGACCTTCACAGCAGAGCTTGGAACTGTGTCTCTGATTTATTGGTTGTTTCATGACACATGCATTTCTCCTATATAATCCCAGTGTTTTGCTTAGAAGCCATATTATAACTGGGAATCAACCTTCTTCATTTGAACATCTAGGACAGATTCACACATCATTTCACCATTAACTAGGAGAGACTCAGCCTTGCAGATCTTTCAGGTTTTAAGCCTGGCTGTGTTGTTTCAGTTCTTTGCTGCTGCTTGTGTTTTGTGAAAAAAAAAAAAAAATAACCAGACTTTGGGACTTTCTGTTGTGGCTTGAAGAAGAACACTGGTTGTTTCATCGCTGTTGTGAGACATGTGTTACCCGGCTCATTAATTCACAACAGTTCTTGTTTTCTCTGCCTTTTTTCACGCTGATGTGATACATTTGTGAAGTCCAGGGTTGTACTGCAAGTGATTAATGCTGCAGTAAAGTCTGATAAACTGAGATTCCAACAAAAAAGTGTGAAAAATGTAACCTCTAGTTCTGAAAGCTCACATATGACAAAACCCATAAATCACCCCAGAGGCAGTCATTATGGTGAGTTACTAACTAGATTATGCAGCTGCATTTGTCATCATTTCCCATTACGTAGAGAATAAACCTGTCAGGCTGATTTATGGCAGAGGGCTCCACAAGATGGGAACTGGCACCTGTACTGTTCTGTGGAAACGATGAGAAATGCTGTGTCTGCTCAAGTGCGGAATGGAAAAGGAAGGAGGGGAGATAACTGTTCTTTGAAGGCACTGATTCAGGGACAAAGACTTCAGAGAGGAGTCATGCTTGCACCCATGGGATGGCAGGAAGAGTATCCACCAACCTGTCCCAACAGCAGCAGCAGCATCAGAATGCGTTCTCCAGAGGTGGAGGGAAGAGAGGAGAGAGGAGGTCTTTTGAGGGGACCAAAGTCAGTCATGGAGAAATCCTAGAATCCTGGAATGGTTCAGGTCACAAGGAATCTGAAAAACCATCTTGTTCTAACCCCTGCTGTGGGCCGTGACAAACTGAACAGCTGAATGCCTGGCTACTCAGGGGATACTCAAGGTTTTGGATTCCATGCCTGTGCATCTACCGTGGAGCAGCTGGGTCTGCTGGGAGCAGATGGCATCCACCTGAGCTCAGAGCAGGCCAAAAGATGGGCAGATGTGGGACTGAGCAGGGCGAGGGACATCCCTGCACAGCAGCGCTCTGACAAGAGCAGCAGTGGCCTCCTCTCAGTGCCCTTCCCCGAGCAGCAGCCGCTGAACACCATGGTGGCTACACAGATGCTTTTGGCTCTGCAATCCCTTTGTGCTCAAAGGCCACGCTGGGCATTTCAGCTGGGCTGGAAGGTCTGGCTGGGCAGGGAACAGGCAAGAGGCACTGCTGGTGTGAGCTCCATGTGCTCACTGGGGACACAAGGAAGATTCTGTTCATCCAAAGAAAAACACAAGCAGCCAGTCCCTGCTAACACAGCAGTGCGACTCTGTCCAGAGCAGCTCAAATTCTCTGCCAGAACCACCCCCCTGCACCTTCTTGATCTGAAGGGGACTAGAAGTGGTTTCACTGAAGTTCTTTATTTCTGCTGTCTGATAATGGGAAGGTTTCACAGAAGACTTGGATGGACTGGATCAGGGAAGAGTCAAGCAAGAAAAACTGAGCAACCATCACCCAACCCCACTCACAGAAGAACAAGTCCCATTAGGAAAAGCACCTCAGGTGTTTTCATAGTTGATATTATGTATCCTACTCAACATTATGGATTATAATCTTTTCCATTTGGAAACTTATCAGAGGGGACTTCTGCCTGCTTTGTGGAGGGAGCCCCTGGGGCCCATCCCCTCCCAGAGGGGCTGCACTTGCTGCCTGCCGGGGCTTTCATTGCTGGGCCCACTGGGAGCCCCTGAGCTGGGCTGGGCACCAAGGGCGGGGCTGGCCCGGCTGTGATGCCTCTGGCCCCTGTGACACCAGGGGCAGCGTGTCACAATGGGGGCAGCTGGAAAAGGCCCCCGCAGGTAACGCTGGCCCAGCACAGCCTGGGCAAGCGGTGAGTGCGCACGTGGCGGGGCTCGGCCGGGCCAGGGCCGGGCCACAAGCGCCGCACCCGGGCCTGCATTGTCCCCCTGCACCCAGGGCCAGCCCCTGGGGCCGGCGCCTTGGCCGGGGCACGGGGCTGCTGCTGCTGGCCCACTGGCACAGGCCCTGCTGCCTGCCAGCTGCCCGGGGCCCTCTGCTTCTGCCCTCACAGCCCTGCGCCTCCGGGCCTCACTTCAGCCCCCACAAGCTCCCTTGGCAGCCCCAGTGAAAGCCTTGTCTCTCTCCTCCTGCAGACCATGGCGCACAGAGCAGTCCTGGCTGGGCTTGTGCTGCTCCTCTTCCTGTTCCCACTTTCCGTGGTGGACAGATTTCACGGGGATGGGCAGCCCCGTGCAGAGGAGATGAAAGCGGCCCCCCCAGAGCCAGCTGAGCCTGGCTGGGGACCCTGGCTCCTGGCTGCCTTGCGCTACCTGCACCAGCTCTGGCAAATTGCTCAGCCGCTGCTCCTGCTTTTGGGCTGGTGGCTCAGGCGCAGAAGGGCAGCCACGAGGCAGAGAGCAGCGGCCCAGAGAGCTGAGGAAAAGGCCAGAAGGAGGAAGGTGGAAAGCGAGCGGAGAAGGCGGCTCCTTAGGAAGAGATTCAAAGACATGGAGCAAATGCGCCGGGCCACGAAAGAAATAGAAAAGCAAATGGCCAGGCTGATTGGAATGAATAGGGATACAAACAGGATGCTGAAGGTAGGCAGGGCAGGCTTTTGGAGGAGCACAGGCAGTGGCTGTGTGAAGAAAAGCTTCCTGCTGGAGATGCTCTCTGGGCCGGCCAAGGCGAGCCGCACATCTTTGTGAGCAGCCGGCGCACAGAGCTGCGCTTGCTGCCCAGCACAGCCCTGCACCGGGGCACAGGCTCCGGGCTCCTGACACACCCTGCCCCTCTGCCCTCTCTCTCCTCACGGGATCTGTAGGAACTGCATCTATTTTAACCCTTTCCCATACAGAGCCTTTGCATCTGCTCGGAGGAAAGCACCATCTGAAGCCATCGGGCGCAATGTTTGGAGATTGATTCAGATTCTTAAATAGTTTTGAAATATTTAAAATATCTTATTTAAAAATAGTTGTCTTTAGAAACATTTTCAAAACTTTTTATTACTATAATGTGGATTAATACTCTTGTAAGATATCATAAATATTTTAATAATATGTAGTAATTAAATAATGGCACTTTTCTTTAGATTATATAGAACTTATAATTCATCAAAATTACCAAGAATTATTGCAGTTAACCAAAACTGAAGTATACTTTATTTCTGTTTAAAACAGCAAATGTTGCTTAATCTCCATGGTCCAATAATTATTTTGTGTCTTGTTTAATATTCATATATACAGTATATAGACTGTCGCTACGAATGCCTATAATCACAATTGGTTAATTTAAATTACACTCTCTGCCCTCCTGTCTCGGGAGGGTGACTTCCCTCAGGCAGCTGCAGTCCCTGTCAAGATACAATAAAGGCAATGCCTGAACAAACGCTGTGTCTGTGAGTGTCCATGCTGGACTCAGGTGTCAGCTGTGGGGAATTCCTGACACAGGGGCACCACAGCAGCCCTTGGCCATGCAGAGGCTCCTTTCCTCCCCTGCAGCAGCTGCTCCTTTGGTGCTGTGATCCAGCCTCTGCTCTGCGCGATGCCAAATGCAAGAAAACCAGGAGTGCCACCACTCAGACTGTCACTCGGGTCCCTGCAGAGCTCAGGAGCCACCATGGCTGTGTGGGTGTGGAACCTGCAGTGGGCCATGACAGCAGGGACAGCAGGGACAGCAGGGACAGGGGGACACAGCACAGCAATCACAGCCCGGCTGCCCTGGGACAGGCCCGGCAGGCAGACAGGACACGGGGCAGGCAGGAGTCCCCATCCTCTCTGTGCCCTCCTGAGCACAGGCACATAAGGGACAGGGGCAATGGGGACACAGCCGGCCCCTCTCCTCTGGGAATATCCCACCTGCCCAGGGGCCCTGACAGAACGCAGGGGCTGAGGCTCTGCAAGGGGAACCCAAGGGTGAGCAGGAGGACCTCCAAGTTACATCTGCCCACATTCTGCATGCAAACTGCTGCGTGGAGGAGAAAACCAGAGGGGCCTTGCCACAGCAGATCCCATCTGAGGGAAGGTGTTCTCCATTCCAGCACACGGGTGCCCCATGCAACATGGAGCACATGAATGCACTTTGACACCAGATTCTCAGCCCTGCTCGAGCGCTCTGGCACAGCAGGAGCGGCCATTCCCTAATAACACACGGGTTTGCAACTCTTGTGCAAAGCAACACAAATTGCCTCTCTCCTCCTGCAGACCATGGTGTCCAAATCAGTCCCTGCCCTGCTGGTGCTGCTCCTCTTCCACTTCCCATGGCCCGTGGTGATCAGTTGGGATGAGGATGCAGAGCTGGGCAAAGAGGGCCTGGAGCAGGCTACCCCAGAGGCACCCGAGCCTGCCTGGGGACCCCTGCTCTGGGCAGCCGTGCAGCAGGGGCCCTACTGGGCTGCTGCTGAGCTGCTCTTCCTGCCTTTCTTCCTCTGCCTCAGGCCCAGAAGGGCGGCCATGAAGCAGGGAGCAGCGGCCCGGAGAGCTGAAGAAGAGGCCAGAAGGCGCAGGATGGAAATCGAGCAGAGAAGGCTTCGGGTGTCTGTGGAACATTCCCGGGTTTCTGGGGAACATTCCCGGGTGTCTGGGGAACATTCCCGGGTTTCTGGGGAACACTCCCGGGTGTCTGGGGCTCTCCTGGCCCCGTTCCCAGCCCAGGTTCCCGGGGTTCAGGAGCTGCCCTGGTGCCCGGGCCCCGCGACATCGCCTGGGTGCACTTGGAGCCCGAGGTGCAGGCGGGCGCCGCCCGCGAGGCCCTGCAGGGCTTCAGCATCACCCAGAGCAGCGCCAGGAAGATCTCCTGCGCCAAAAAGGGACCCAGTTTCCCACCCAAATCCCCTCTCTCCATCCCAAATCCTTCTTTGTGCATTCCAAATCCTTCTTCTTTCACCCCAAATCCCCTTTCCCAGCCCCCAGGGATTTTGGGGCTCCAGAGGGGTTATTGGGGTTTTTCCCAGCATTGTACCCAGGGTCTCTCTGCAGACATTGCACCTGGAGCTGCCCCAAATAATCCCCAAATAACCCCAAATTTTGGGACTGGGGGCGGGGGGGGGGGGGTGGTGATTCTAAAATTCGGGGTTTTAAGGTGTTTGACCCCAAACTTTGGGAATTGGGGGGTTTGATCCTAAAATTTGGGGGTTGGGTGGGATTGATCCTAGAATTTGGGGTTTAGGGGATTTTGACACCTCAGGGTTTGGGGATTTTTGACCCCAAACTTTGGGAATTGGGGATATTTGACACCCCTGGGTTTGGGATTTGGGGGTTTTTGTTCCCAGGATTTGGCGTTTAAGAGGTTTTTTTTCCCCAGGATTTGGGGATCAAGGGGTTTGACACCCAAACTATGGGGATGAGGAGGGTTGGACACCTCAGATGTTTCAAACCTCAGGATTTGTGGTCAGGGTGTTTTGGCCCCAAAGTTCGGGAAATGGGGGGATTGATCCCAGGATTTGGGGGGATTTAACCCCAAAGCTGGGGGGATCAGGGGGATTTGACACCCCAGGTTTTGGGATCGGGGGGATCTGACTCCAAAGTTTGGGATTGGGGGTTTAGACCCCAAACTTTGGGGGTTGGGGGTGTTTGACACCTCAGGATTTGGGATTTGGGGGTGTTTGACCCCAGACTTTGGGAACGGGGGGTGTTGGACACCCCAAATGTTTCAAACCCCAGTATTCGGGGTCAGGGGGATTTACCCCCAACATCTGCAAATTGGAGAGTGTTTGACACCCCAGGATCTGGGATTTGGGGGGTTTAAGGCCTAAAATTTGGGGTTCGGGCCGGGGGGCGGGGGGGAGGTTGAGATCTCAGAGTTTGGGTCTGGGGGTGTTTGGCCCCCCCCAGTGTTTGAACCCCCAGGATTTGGGGTCCGGGGGTGTTGACCCCAGGATTTGGGGTGTTTGACCCCAATGTTTGACCTCACCTCGGGTTTGGGGTCGGGGTTGAGATCAGGGACATTCCCTGGAGCCAGCGGCGGGATCGGGATCGGGAACGGGATCGGGAAGCGGAACAGGAACGGGGAGGGTCCCTGAGCCAAAGCCGGACCCCAACCCCAGGGAGAGGCCCCGCCGCAGTCCCGGAATGGCCCCATCCCCACAATCCCGGAGCCCTCCCCAGGCCCAGCCCCTCCCCGGCCGCTGAACGGAGCCTCCCTCAATCCCAGCCCGCCCCGATCCGGGCCGGAGCCATCCCCAGAGCCTCCCCCATTCCCGGCCCGGACCCTTCCATCCCTTTTTGGGGCGGCTCCTGCAGCTCCCCGCCCATTTCTGGGGGTTCCAAAGGGCCCCGCGGACCCTCCCCATTTTGGGGGTGTTGGGGGGGCCCCAGGGCCGCCCCGAGGGCCGAGGGGGGATCGAAAGCCCCAAACCCGAGGGCCTCCTGGGGGTGCCCAGTTCCTCCCGTCCCCAGCCCGAAACAGATCCTGGCCAATCAGAGCGCGGGGCGCTGATGACGATTCTGTTGCCGGGCAGAAACTCGGCGCACTGGCCCCGCCCGGCGATTTCCAGCGAATCAGCGCCCGGCTCGGCTGTGACTCATCGGGTGCCGGGCAGAACCCAGCGCCTTCCACAGCGCTGGCCAATCAGAGACTGCGCGGGGCCATTCCCAGCCAATCAGAGCGTTTGTCGCTGATGGCTCTCAGTGTCCAGGAGCGGAATTTGGGGCGGGGGGCGGTGACCCCGGCGATGGGGATGGGAGTGCGGGGGCAGCTGGGGCCGCACTGGTGGCACTGGGGGCGCTGGGAGCCCCCCCGGCCGCGGGGGGAGCGGGGGCGCGGGGAGAAGGGGGGCGGGGGGGCCCCAAATTCAACCAAAGGGGGGTCGGGACCCCCAAAGGGAGCAGGAGGGGCCTGGAACCCCCAAAACCAAGCACGGGGCAGGGGATTGGGGACTGGGGGAACGATGGGGAAGGGGCGGGAGAGCGGCGGGAAAGAGGGGGATGGGACCCCCAAATTGAGGTGGGAGGGAGCTGTGGACTGGGGGAATTCTGTGGACTGGGGAAACCCCCATCAAATCCCATTAAAATCCCATAAAAATCCCATTAAATTCCACTCAATTTCCATTAAACACCATTAAAATCCAATAAAATCCTATTAAATTCCATTAAAATCCCATGACATCTCATTAAAATCCCATAAAATTCCATTACAATCCCATCAAATTCCATTAAAAGTCCATAAAATCTAATTAAAATCCCATTAAATCCCATTAAAATTCCTATTAAATCCCATTAAATTCTATCAAAATTCTACTAAATTCCTATTAAAATCCATGAAAATCCCATCCAATCCCATAAAATGATCCCAAACCCACACAGAATTGGCCCTGAATGGTAAAAACCCAACAATGTGAAAAATTACCCCAAATTATCCCAAATTTACCCTGAATAACCCAAAAAAATCCCCAAATAACCCCAAAGGCACACAAAGAACCCAAATCCCCCAAATGACCCCAAATCCCCCAAATGACCCCAATCCCATAAATGATCCCAAATCCCATAAATGGGACTGGGAGAGGGGAGGAGAGGGCAGGGAAAGGGGGAGTGGGACAAACTGGGCGAGGAAATCAAACTCTGCAGTCAGACAGAGCAGGGATTTGTGTATCCAGCGCTGGGAGCGAGGGGGATCTCTCTGGCAAAAACCCACTCGGTCTCCTTTGGCCTCCAGCTCCATTTTAAAAGTCACAATTACAACACTTCATTAGCATAGTCACATTTGCATAAAGCTGTGTCCCGGTTTTACAGCCGTGTGTGGCTTCAGCGCCTGCGTCCGCTCCTCCTGTGGCGGCCCTCAGTCTTCTGGTGCTCTTTTGATGAAGGCTTCTGTCGTCCTCCTCACGTTGGAACTTTTTACCTGGACCATCAGCCCATGCCTGGTGCTCCTTGTTCTTCAGTCTAACCTGGTCTGAGCTGATTTTGCCCTTTGCAAGCTCTGTTCAAACTTGCTCTCTCGCTCTCGGTGCGTTTGTTGTGTCGCTGGCTCTGCTCTCTCTCTTGCTCTGCTGCCTCGCTGGCTTTGCCTGCATGGGAAAAATGCATGTATTTTATGATTGGCTTTTCGCAAATATTAAAATGAATATTATATGTCTGCTGTTAGAAAGTAATGCTGTATTAATTCTCTTAAGTACTGTGTTAAATATAGTTTTAGGTTATAAAAATTGTTAAAATAGAAACGATGCTATGTAGGATTCTTGTTTTAAAGAAAGGACTCGCAGTGAGATAGCAGCCACAGGACACCTAAATCTTTCAGAGAAAAAGAATTTCTTGCCCTCTTATCAGAAGAAATGAACTTCTTCCCACCTAGAAGGCACTGTTAGGATTCGGAGGAAGAAGGTGGCACTGCCCAGACAGAATCCTGTGTTTGAATGGAATTTATGCATCATGGATGAAGTGTATGAATATGCAACAGGCTGTTGTTTTTAAGGGTTAATCCTTTGTTAACGGGTGTCCCTTTTCGGACTCGTGCTGCCCAGAAAAAGGTACCCGGACCTCCATAACCCTTTCTCTCTATTGTCTCATATTGTCCTAATTCAAATTGTCCAAATTATTATTTCTCTAATTGTATTGCTATTTTTATAACCATTTTATTACTAATGAACTTTTACAATTTCAAAATCAAGTGATTGGCGTATTTCACACTGCACATCTCGCTCCAGGGCTGCTTGTGCTGAACCTTTCCTTGCACAGCCCTGAGGATTCCCCCAGCCCGGGCTCCCAGCAGCTCCAGGCCCGGCCAGGAGGAGCAGCAGGGCCAGGGCTGGCCGGGCGTCCCCCCAGATGTGGCCCCCGCTGGTGGCACAGCCGGACCCTTGGGAGGCTGCCTCAGGCTTTATTGTCCACCAGCATCCCAGGAGGGAGCAGAAAATCCTCCTGCAGACGCTGATTCCGGAGGCTCCCAGCGCTTCCTTGTCTCCAGGAGCTTCTGCCAAGCCCCAGTGAAACCTTGGTGCCACATTGTTCCACAGCCTCACAACGCTCTCCTGGCTCCCGTGAGGTCCCTCTGTGTCCCGCTGCAGCCTTGGCTCCATCAGGGTCTCCTGGCTCCCATCAGGGTCTCCTGGCTCCATCAGGGTCTCCTGGCTTCCATCAGGGTCTCCTGGCTCCATCAGGGTCTCCTGGCTCCATGAGGCTCTCCTGGCTTCCATCAGGCTCTCCTGGCTCCATCAGGCTCTCCTGGCTCCATCAGGCTGTCCTGGCTTCCATGATGCTCCACTCTGTCCCAAGGGGCATCCACGGCTCAGCTTTGGAGCCCTGCAAGATCCAAAGGTTCCCCCAAAAAAACACCAGCCCAGGGACCCCCAGGATATTTGGGCTGAGCTCCCGCTGCCCAGGCACCTGCATGGAACCCAAGTGACCGCTGGGACTCCATGGAATGTCCTGGAACAAACTGTCCCTGGTCAGACAGGGGTGCCATGGAACACAGGTGCCACTGGGACACGGACACTGCCCATGGAACCGAGTGTCCATGGGGACAGAGCCGGGCCTGATGGAACACTGGAGAACATTGTCACCCCATGGAATCCATGGAACCAGGTGTCCATGGTGACACTGGAGAACATTGTCACCCCATGGAATCCATGGAACCAGGTGTCCATGGTGACACTGGAGAACATTGTCACCCCATGGAATCCATGGAACCAGGTGTCCATGGTGACACTGGAGAACATTGTCACCCCATGGAATCCATGGAACCAGGTGTCCATGGTGACACTGGAGAACATTGTCACCCCATGGAATCCATGGAACCAGGTGTCCATGGTGACACTGGAGAACATTGTCACCCAATAGAATCCATGGAACCAGGTGTCCATGGTGACAGAGCCGGGCCCAATGGAACCTACTGGAACACAGGAGAACATTGTTACCTGTTGGAACCCGGGCTGCTGAGAATTTTGGACTTTCTGAGCTGACAGACACTGACCCCCAAGAGAACACTGCATTTGACCTGAGGCTGTGGAGAAGGCTTCCAAAATGGAATGATGGAACTGGGATTATGGGTGTGGAGTTTGAATAGAAGGGTGGAATATCACATGGTGGACAACTTGGAGTTTAAGATTTTAGAGTATAGTAATATATGTAAAGCAAGATGGAGGTTTTAGGGCGGAGGCTGATCCTTTTTCTTTGCCTTCTTCTTCTTCTCCTTCTCCTTCTCCTTCTTCTCCTTCTCCTTCTCCTTCTTCCTTCTCCTCCTTCTCCTTCTCCTTCTCCTTCTCCTTCTCCTTCTCCTTCTCCTCCTTCTCCTCCTTCTTTACCTTCTTCTCCTTCATCTCCTTCATCTCCGTCTTCTTCTTCTTCTCCTCCTCCTCCTCCTCCTCAGGTTTGGGTGGTATTGTGTAATTGGATAAAAAAGTCCCTTATGTTGGGAACAGGCGATTGGTTATTGGGTTAAAAGTAAAAATAATTTAGGTGTCATTTCTTAATTGGACAGTTTATCCTCAAAAGACCTTGCAGAGAGACAGATGGGGCTCCATTTTTACCTTGTTAGCGAAGCACTGCAGAACTCACAGCTTGTGAGACTGTTCTAGAGACAAGAGCTAATGAACACCTGAGTCCAAACAAGAAATGCTGTCTTGGGATTTCATCCCGACCTTGGCAGAAAAGAAGCAAAAGAATTGACTGTTACCCCACGGAATCTCGTGGAACCAGGTGTCCACTGTTTCACGGTGCAGCCTCAGAGAGTGGAGAGACCCTTGTGGCACCATGGAATATCCTGAAACCATGGCTCCCCTGTGACAAACCCAGGCTTTATGAAACCAAGGACACCAATGGGATGCAATGGAATCTCAAGGAACCAAGGGTCAACTGTCAACACATCAGCTTCTCAGGAAACCAAGGCAAACACTGTGACACAGAGAGGGGCCCTCATGGGACCCAGGAGACCATGGTGACACCATGGTGGGATCTCATGGAACCAAGTGTGAATTGTTACAGGACCCAGGAGACCATGGTGACACCGTGGTGGGATCTCATGGAACCATGATCCCAGAGTTTCATGGCTCAGCCTCATGGAGCACTGGAGACCATGGTGTCCCAATGGGAATACATGGAACAAAGGCTCCTTAGTGACACAGCAGGGCCTCATGGAATGCAAGAGATAATCCTGATGGAATGGAAACTCATGGATTCAAGGGTCCACTCTTTTGCTGCATGGCCTCATGGAATGCTGGAGACCATTGTGGCACCATGGAAACGAATGGCACAAAGGCTCCACTGTGACCCAGCAGGGCCTCATGGAACCAAGGACACTGCTGTGATACAATGGAATCTCATGGAACCAAGGTCCAGTTGTGACAAAGCTGGGCCTCACGGAACCAAGGACACAGCCGTGATGCAATGGAATCTCTAGGATCCAAGGATCAATTGTCAACACATCAGGTTCTCATGAAACCAAGCAGAACATTGTGACACAGGGGAATCTCATGGGAGCAAGGCTCTGCTTTGATCAAGTGGGGCCTCATGGGACACAGGTGCCACTGGGACATTGTCAGGCCTGGTAGGAACAAGACACCACTGTGTCAGACCAAGGCCTCATGGGACATAGGAGAGCCCTGTGACACAATGGAACCTGATGGAACCAAGGGCCCATTGTGACATGGCAGGGTCTCATGGAACCCCTGTGCCACTGGGACATTGCCAGGGCTGGTGCAAGCAAGGTTCCACTGTGACAAAGGCAGGCCTTGTGGCACCCAGGAGACCATTGTGGGACAATGGAATCTCATGGCAGCAAGGCCCCATTGTGACAAAGCGCGGCCTCATGGAAGCCCAGTGCCACTGGGACATCTCCAGCCTTGGAGGAAGCAAGTGTCCATTGTGACACAGCACAGCCTCAAATCACAGGAGAGCAGAGGGATGCCATGGAATCTTGGGGAACCAAGTGTCAATTCTAAACACAGCAAGGACTCATGGAACCCAGGAGACCATTGTGATGCTGCACTTTGTCACAATGAGGCCGTGCTTCTATGAGGATCCATGGGCCCACAATGTTCTCCTGGGTCCCAGGAGGCCCCGCTGGGTCACAATGGCCCCTTGCTCCCACGAGCCACAGCACGGTCCCCGTTGCCCCTGGGTTCTGTGAGGCCCTGCTGTGTTCACAACTGACACTTGCTTCCATGGGATTCCATTGCGTCACAGTGGCCCCCATGTTTCCATGAGGTTCTGCTGTGTCACAGTGGACACTGGGTTCCACAAGAGCTGGCAATGTCCCAGTGGCACCTGTGTCCTGTGGGCCCCACTTTGCCAAAGCAGAGCCTTGGCTCCATGAGATTCCAGGCTGTCCCAATGCTCTGCTGAGTTCCACGAGGCTGTGCTGTGTCACAATGGACACTGAGTTCCACCTGCCCTGGCAATATCCAAGTGGCCCCTGGCTTCCATGAGGCCCCGTTGTGTTTGCAGGTGACACTTGGTTCCCCAAGGTGTCATTGTCAGGCCGCTCTCCTGGGCGCCCTGAGGCCTTGCTGTCTGTGAGAAATGACCGCTACTTTTAAAATTTTAAGGGTGATTCAACCTTGAAAAAAATGACAACAAAGGACTGAAACAGGAGAAATCACAGCACTGGGAGCCCTTCCCCACCCCGTGGCTATCAGCCACATGGCTCCTTCACAAATTGGCTGCTCCTCCTTTTAGACTTTTGGTGTTGCACCAGGTAATCCTAGCCCCACCCAAAGTCTGTCAGGGAACTCTTTGTGGCCGTCCATTGGTGGAGAATGCTGAGCCCCAGGGCCTGGCCAGGCAGATCCTGTCCCTCCCTCCTTGCTCAGGGCTCTTCCCGGGATGGGCCCTGGCATGTGGGGATGGGCAATGCCAAGGGCAGGAGCGTGGGGCGGCCCCTGCCAGGCTGCTGAGCAGGGACAAGGAGGCAATGAGGCCCCAGGCCTGCAAGGGTCACTTGTCCCCTCCTGGCTCAGGCCCAGGGCCAGCAGCCATGGCCAAAGTGCTGCCCAGGTTGGCTCTGTCAGGGCTGTCTTGCAGCTGCTGCCCATCCCTGTGCCCTGTGCAGCCCAGGCTGTCCCACGGTGTCCCTGCCCTGGCCTCTGTCCCTGCAGGCTCTGGGCATCCCCCGGCTGCCCCACCTGGCTGGGCCCTTCCTTTGCTGACAGCTCTGCCTCCTGCCTGCCCCTGCCTGCCCACACAAAGCCTGGGGCTGCTCCAGGCTCCTGCTGGGGCCGTGCTGCACCACAGCCCTGCCCTGACAGGGAAATTCCTTTCTCCTGGAGCCACTCTGGGCCTCCCCAGCTGCCCTTGGCGTTAATTCTTTCTCTCTCTGGCTGTTTTCCACTATGGCAAAAGGATCCACCATCCCTGAAATTGCTCTTTAAACACTCTCATGGCTCTGCTGCACTGTCCTCAGTCTCCACCCCACTGAGCACAGAGCTCCTTTGTCCCTATACAGTGCTCATGGGCCCAAGGCCTCCAAATCCCTCCTTGGGACATCTCTGGGCCCTCTCCAAGGTGTTTCCAAATGAAAACATTCAGCTCAGTGTCTAAAGAAATCACCAGAGGACAGGGCCAGCCCGACCTGTCTGTCCTGGCTACTTTTGTCTGGGAGCAATCCTTGGATATACAGAATTTGGGAGGCCAAATTCTAATTTTGGCCATGGTCCCTGGACAAGAAGGCTGGTTCTTTTCCATAGGAATGAAGGAACAGAGCCCCTCTGTTTCAGGGACAGATGAGACGTGACCACCAGAGGCCAAGGCCAGCCAGACCTGGCAGGTTTTGTTTGGTGAGATACCCTAGCATAGAGGAAATTATTTTAGGCAGAGTACCCGTTTTGGCAATGGGCATCTGAAAAGTCAGACAGCTCTTTTCCATAGCAAGGAAAGCAGAGAGCCCCAGTGCTCCAGGAGCTGATGAGAGGCAGCCCTTGACACCCCAAGATCAGCCAGAGCTGTCAGGTGGCCCCTGGGAGGCCAAGCCAGCCAGAGCTGTTCCATGTTCCCTGGGTTCCATGGGGTCCCACAGTGTCCCAATGGTCCCTTGCTTCCATGGGGCCCTGAGGTGTCATAATGCCCCCTTGGTGACACCAGGCCCTGAAGGTTGGAATGGTCTCCAAGGTTCCATCAGGCCCCACAGAGCCACAATGGTCTCTGGGTCCATGGAGCCCCTCTGTGTCACCATGGCCCCTTTGGTTCCCTGGGCTCCAGTGGTGCCCCAATGATCCCCTTGGTTCCCTGGGCTCCAGTGGTGCCACAATGATCCCCTTGGTTCCCTGGGCTCCAGTGGTGCCACAATGATCCCCTTGGTTCCCTGGGCTCCAGTGGTGCCACAATGATCCCCTTGGTTCCATGAGGTCCCCACAGTGTCTCAGGGATCTCCATGGGAAGGAAAGAACCCAGCCCCACTGTTGCAGGCACAGCCACCAGAGGCCAAGGCCAGCCAGCCTTGACGGTACTGGCAGATTTTGCCTGGGAGTAACCCTTGGATATTGAGAATTTCAGAGGTGGAATCCCAATTTCAGACATGGACACTGGAGGAAAAGGATGGTTCTTTTCCATAGGAAGGAAAGCACAGAACACCGGTGGTGTCTCCGGGGCAGATGAAAGGCGGCCATCAGAGGCCAAGGCCAGCCAGACCTCTCTGTCCTGGCAGCTTTTGTCTGAAAGCAACCCTTGGATATCAGGAATTTGGGAGGCGGAACCCCAATTTCAGCCATTTCTGCATGGATAAGAAGGACGGTTCTTTTCCATAGGAAGGAAAGCACCCAGCCCCAGTGTTTGGACAGCAGGGGAGAGGCACCCCCAGGAGGCCAAGGGCAGCCAGACCTGTCTGTCCTGGCAGCTTTCACCTGGGAGCAATCCTTGGATGTATGGAGTTTTGGAGGTGGAATCCCAGTTTTGGCCATGGTCAAGATGGGTATTTTTGCCCATAGGAAATTAAAGCACAAAGTCCAAGTGTTTAGGAAGAAGATGAGAGGTGGCCACCCTCAGGCCAAGCCAGCCAGCCCTGTCTCTCCTGGCACCTTTTGTCTAGGGGCTTTCCTTGGACATTGGGCATTTTGGAGGTGCAATCTCAGTTTTGGCTGTGGGTGCCTGGACAGGAAGAAGAGCTCTTTTCATAAGGAAGGAAAGCACCCAGCGCCAGTGTTTCAGAGGCAGATGAGGGCCAGCCCTCAGGAAGCCTAGGCCAGCCAGACTTGTCAGTGCTGGCAGCTTTTGTCTGGGAGCTATCCTTGGATATAAGGAATTCCAGAGGTAGTTGCCCAGTTTTGGCCATGAGTGCCTGGTTGAGATGGAGGGTTTTTTCCCACAAGAAATAAAAGCACATGGTCCCAGCGTTTCAAAGGCAGATGAGAGGTGGCCCCAGGTAGCCAAGGCAGCCAGATCTGTTCCTCCTGGCAGATTTCATCTGGGAACAATCTTTGCATGTAAGGGAATTTGGAGAAGGAATCCCAGTTTTGGCCATAGGGCCCTGGAGGAGGATCAGGACAGTTCTGTCCCATAGGAAGGAGAGCCCAGAGCCCCAGTGCTTCAGGGGCAGATGAGGAGCAGCCCTCCACATGCCAAGGTCAGCCAGACCTGTCCAGCAGCCCCCGGGAGGCCAAACCAGCCACACCTGCTCCCTGTGCCCTTGGTTCCATGAGGACCCACAGTGTCCCCATGGTCTCCTTGATTCCAGGAGTCCCTGCAGTGTCACAATGTTCTCCTTTCTTCTGCAGTGTCACAACGGCCCCTTGGCTTCCCTGAGCCCTTGCAATGTCCCCGTGGCCCCTTGGCTCCCTGTGGCCCCGCTGTGTCACAATGGCTCCTTGGTTCCACGGGCCCCACAGCTTCATCCTTGGCCCTTGGTTCCAGAGGGGGCCTGAGTTTCACAATGGTCCCCCTGATTCCGTGAGGCACCAGAGTGTCACAATGGTCTCTTTGCTCCCATGAGGTTCCATAGTGCCACCATGGTGTCCTTGGATCTGCGTTGTCACAAGGGCCCCTTGGTTCCATGAGTTTCTGGACTGTCAGCAATGGTTTCTTTGCTCCAGAGGGGCCTTGATGTGTCACAAGGGCTCCGTGGCTGGGGTTTGTGTCTCACCCACGCTGGAACCCCAGCAGTTGGTAGCCATGTGCATTTCTTTCTATAGAGCTTCTGTCTTCCTGTCTCTCTGTCTTCTCCTTCTAATGCTCTTGATATGGAACATTTTTTGATACCTCAACAACTGAAGTGATTAAACGTTTCTGGGTGCAACAGGCTGAGTTAATGAAGTTACTGCTATGGTGTTTTATGTTGAATTGGATGTTTTAGTAAATCTTTTTCCAAAGTTTCTTGATTTTCTGATCTTTGCCAGGAAAATTTTGTGCCATTTTGTCCTCTTGAGAATATATGGTTGGTGTTTCTCCTGTGCACCAAACTCCAGGAAAGGAACCCTTGGTTACTGTGAGAAACGACTGCAGACTTTGAAAATTTTAAAAGGTTTATTCAACCTTAACAAAATGACAAGAAAAGGACTAAATAAGGAAGAACAGGCCTGGGAGCTCCCCTCGTGGCCGCCTACCACGTGCCTGGCTCGTCCTCAAGATGGACGCTTCACCTTTGATACCCCGGGATTGCTTCAGCCAAACCTGGCCCCTCCCACAGTCTGTCAGTCAACTCTTCTTTGCTGTTTATTGGTGGAGTCTGCTTTCCTGCAGCTTGATTGGAGGGTCAGGTGCTGTCCTGCCACGCCCCCTCCCCTAGGAACAAGTCTTTGTTCTCGCCTTCTTTCCACCTGTCCTGGATGGCTCAGGCTGTCTGATGGTAACAACGGGGGGAAAGGGACTGTGGGGAGAACAGGGGACATCTAAACAACAGACTGCAATAACATAATCACACATCAATAAAGCTTCTCTTAATATTCACACAGTATCCATCCCTTAATTGCGAGAGCCAATCATCTCATTAGCCATCTATAACACAAAGGGACCTAAAATCACCGTTACAAGGTAAAATTACCCAAAGAGGACTAAAATCCACCCATATGGGCCTAAAATCAGCCAAAGGCATCTAAAATCCACTCTAAAACTGCCCAGTTTATCCTAAAATCGCCCAAACAGGCCCAAACCCCACCCAAATGGGCTTAAATCATTCAAAGGGATCTAAAATCCACCCTCAAACCCAACAGATTTGGCCTAAAATCTGCAAAGGGGCCTAAGATCCACCCTAAAAGGCTTGAAATCACTGCAAGGGATCTGAAACCCACCCTAAACCTGTCCAGTTTGGCCTAAAATCACCCAAATGGACCTAAATTCTCCAGGACCAAGACCAAACCCAGCAGCAGAAGTGGCACCAGCCACAAGACTGACACTGGAACTGAGATTGGCAGCGCCACAGGACCGGCACCGGGACTAGGACCGAGACCCAGACCAGAACCTGCACCAGAACTGGCACTGGGTCCAAGACTGGGACCAAGCCTGACACTGGGACCGGCACCAGGAGCGCTTTGGAACTGGGACTGGCACCGGCAGCGCTCCAGGACTGGGATCAGAACCGAGACTGGAACCCGGCACCCGCACCGGGACTGCTCTGGGACCGGGACCAGGACCGAGACCGGGAGCCCTCCAGGACTGAGACCGAGACCGTCACCGGAACCAGCACCGAGAGTGGCAGCACTCTGGGACTGGGACTGAGACTGAGATTGGCACTGGGAGCACTCCAGGACCCAGACCAGCACCAGTAGCAGCACTGGGTCCAGAACTGCTCTGGGACCAAGACTGAGACCAGCACTGAAACCAGCACCAGCACCGGCACCGAGAATGGCACCGCTCCAGGACCGAGACTGGGACTGAGACTGGGACTGGCACCGCTCTGGTACCAAGACTGGGACTGGGACCGGCACCGCTCCAGTATCGAGATCAACACGAGAACCAGAATCAGCCCCAGGAGTGCTCCGGGACTGAGATGGAGACTGAGGCAGGCACCGGAACCAGGATCAGCACCAGGATCACTCTGGGACCAGCACAAGGAGCAGGAACTGGACTGGAAATGGGATTGGAAATGGGATTGGCACTGGGATCCCTCCTGGACCTCTGCATTCGTTCCGGGGAGCTTTGGCTGCGCCCCCGGGCAGGATGGGGAGGGACCCCTGGGCAGGGCGGGACCCCCTCGGTTCACATTGATCCGGTGCAGCCATCCTGGTCCATATGGTCCAGTTTGTATGATCCCAGTCTCGGCTCCTAATCCCCACGGTCCCAGCCTGTGAAATCCCAGTCCACATGATCCCAGTCTGTACAATCCCAAGCCATACAATCCCAGTCTACATGATGCCAGTCCACATGGTCCCAATCGGTGCAGTCCCAGTCTGTGGGATCCCAGTCCATATCATCCCAGTCTGTATGGTCCTGCATGGCACACACTCCAAGGACCTGGAATTCCAGTTCCCAGCCAGGAAAAGATGTTCCTGCCCTTGAAGGCAAAGCTCCTAAGAAGGGGCCGAAAGCCAAGTGGATCCTACAGTGACATTTCACTGCCAGCCTTCAGAACTTCACCCATGGCCATTGTAGCTCCTGCACTGGGAATTAAATCAGGGCAGGGTCTTTGGTGGCAGCTGCCCTGGCTCAAGGGAGACACTGAGAGAGAAACAGAGCAGGCAAAGAGAGGCAGGAGAGAAAGGAGGACACAAACACAATCAGCTGAGAAGGTGGCACTAACTCTGAAAGTTTTATTTGCTATCAAATACATCCCACCCACCCAGCCCCACACAATCCCAATCCCATCACTCCAAATTGGGATTGCACTTCTCCCAATCTCCTTCACACCCCATCTCACTCTGGCAGCTGTGGAATGGAGTGAGTCTGGCATGGGACTGAGTTTTTTAGGGTGGGAACAAGGCATTTTGATGTGGGATTGAGCCTGTATGAATTAAAATTCAGTTGTTTTCAGTGGGATTCAGTTGTTTTGAGGTGACTCTCTTGGCTTTTGGAGTGCAAAGAGATGGAGAACACTGCACAAAATCCCCCCCCCAGACTACACAAATCCTTCAGAATATTCTCTCCAAACCATCAATTTCCCATAAAAAAACTCTGAAATTGTGGGACTTTAGACATCTTTGATCAATTTTTTTCTTTAAACACTGTTTTGGCTATTTTTAAGGGATGAAGATGAATCAGAAAAAAATGCCAAACAAAAGGACAAGCAGGCAGGTGTGTTCCCAACATGTATCACAGGGAATGTGAGTGACCAGGGCTGTGCCCAAAGTGCCTCCTCCAGTGGGGGATGGAGCTGCAGCAGCGCACGAAGCTCTTCCCGCACTCGGGGCACTCGCAGGGCTTCCCTTAGTGGTGCCTCCGTTGGTGTCGGGTCAAGGTAGAGCTCCTGGAGAAGCTCTTCCCACACTGGGGACACTCGTAGGGCCTCTCCCCGGTGTGGATGCGCCGGTGCCTGACGAGGGTGCAGTTGCGCTGGAATCCCTTCCCACAGTCTGGGCAGCGGAATGGCCTCTCCTCTGTGTGACTCCGATAGTGCAGGAGGAGATTGGAGCTGGTCTGAAACCTCTTCCGGCATTTATCACACTCGTAGGGCCTCTCCCCTGTGTGGATGCGCTGGTGCTTGACAACGTCGGAGTTGTACTTGAATCCCTTCCCACAGTCGGGGCATTGGAAGGGCCTCTCCTCTGTGTGACTCTGATAGTGCTGGAGAAGATGGGACCTGGTCTGAAACCTCTTCCCACACTTGGAACACTCATAGGGCCTCTCCCCAGTGTGGGTCCTCTGGTGCTTGATCAGGTTGGAGCTCTGGCTGAAGCTCTCCCCACACTGCCCACACTCGTAGGGCCGTTCCCCAGTGTGGATCCTCTGGTGCCTGATCAGGTGGCAGTTCCACCTGAAGCTCTTCCCACAGTCCACGCACGTGTGGGGCTTCTCCCCATCATGGAGCTGCTCATGGAGCACCAGCTCCGAGCTCTGCCTCCATCTCCGGCCGCCTTCCCGGCCCAGGCTGGCTCTTTCCCCCTCACATCCCCGCCATCTGCGTTTGCAGCCCCTCCTCGTGCGGCATCTCCGGGCCTTTTCCTCCCCGTTGGCTTCCTGCGCCATGGAGCCGCTCAAAACGGCCTCTGCCACCAGGTTCTGCCGCGGGCATTTGTCCTCCCTGCTCTCCATGCTCAGCTCCTGCTCTGGGCGAGGAAGGACAAGGACAGCATGGGATTTGCCTCCGTGCCACAGGCAAGGGCAACGAGATCCCCCCAGGGCTGTGCTGCAGCCGGGGGCCGTGCTGGGCTGGGAGATGGAGCAGCACAGAGGGGAAAGGGGCACTGACTTCCTCCTCACCTGCCTCAGTGTCCCGGGGCATCTTCCTCTTCCTCACAGCCTCACAGGGGTTGGCAATGTGAAATCCTGGTTTGGAGAAAACAAGGGATGAGCACCTGGAGTTTGAAGTTCCCCCCACCCAAGTCCATCTCTACAAGTCACCGGCCATCTGGGCTCCAGAAAACCCTCCCAAACACCAAGATTCAGCCCTGAAAAAGCCTTCCAGGAGTTCCCCATCCCTGGTCCCTCCCCTCTGGTTTTCGGGGGTTCCCCCCTGTCCCAGCTGCTGCGGTCACGCTTGGATTGGGGGTCCCCCTTCTCCTGGGTGCCCGCCCTGCCCAGGCTGCTGGCAGTGCCAGCAATGCCAAAAGCTCCCCCCTCTTGGCTCTCCCCATTTCGGGATGCCGGGGCTGTTTGGGCTCCCGGGCTCCCTTCTCCCCTCATTCTCTGCTCTGGGCTGTAGCGGCTCCAAGGAGTCCCCCCTGCCCCTCTCCAGGCTCTTGAGGCTCCCGCCAATGGCGGCGCTCCCCCCTCTCTGGCCTCCCCACTTTGGCCTCCTGGGGCACACAGGGCTCTGCTCCTCCAGGCTGCCTCTGCCGGCAGCCGCCACCGCCACCCCCCGATGTCCCCCCGAGGGGCCTTTTCCGCTCAGCCTTGGACTTCTTCATTCTCCAAACATCCCCCCAAAAACCCAACCCAGGGACCCCCCGGGATATCCGGGCCGGGCTCCCCCTCCCCACTTACCTGCGCCATGGGGGGGGGCGATGATCCCACAGGTGGGGGCTGCGAATTCAGGCAGGGATTGAGATCGCGTGGCTCCCGCAGCTCAGCCTTGATCCGCCCTTGTCCCTCCTCTTCCTCTTCCTCCCGCTCCTCCTCTGTCCTATCTCCACCTC
The DNA here is from genome assembly GCF_051311805.1 of Agelaius phoeniceus. Taxonomy (NCBI): domain Eukaryota; kingdom Metazoa; phylum Chordata; class Aves; order Passeriformes; family Icteridae; genus Agelaius; species Agelaius phoeniceus. The sequence continues at coordinate 6,876,121 of NC_135292.1, forward strand.
CCTCTCCTCCTCCCTCCTAACCCCGCCTCCTTCCCTGCTCTTTCTCCTCCCGCTCCTCCTCTTCCATCCCCCCTCCTCCTCCTCCCCTGTCTTATCCCCACCTCCTGCTCCTCTTCCATCCCGCCCCTTCCATTCCTTCTCCTCCTCCTCCCCCCTTACCCCGCCTCCTCCTCCCCCTCCATCCCTGCCCTTCCCTCCCTCCTCCTCCTCCCCCAGCAGCAGCCACACCCTCGGTGCCCCGTTCCCGCAGCCCTCGCAGCCCGCGGCAGCAGCGGCCATGGAGCCGGGCCAGGTCGGCATGGGCAGCGCGGGGCTCTCGGCTGCTCCCAGCCGCTGCGGGCGGGGGGAACCCGGCCCGGGCCAAAGGAGAGGCAAACTGGGCAAACTGGGGGCAGATCACAAAGCTAAGGATACAGCAGAAAATGGAGCTGAAAGAGTTAGTTTAATATTCACTCCAAACGAGGAAAAACTGGAAATTCCAAAGTTTAGGGAAGCCGAGAAAAAAGAATTAAACAAGATAGGAAATGAACAAGATAAATCAGGGAAATAGAAACTTCTACATGGAAGACAATTACTTAATAAAATGTGCTTACTAGGAAAAGATTAGAAGACGTGCATCAGAAACCCCACTGGCGTACTCAAGCTTTGTGTGATCATTTTTTAAGGAATTTTGGGTGCACTGGGATTTTTGGTGTAGCAAAGCAAGTAACTGAAAGATGCTTAATTTGCCAAAGGATAAATAAAAAGGTGATGAGAAAAACAACATTAGGAGGTCATGAGTTAGCTCGTCGACCATTTCAAAATATCCAAGCAGAAGTTTAGATTTGTTAGGTTCTGGATTTATTTGGAAAAAAACCCATTTAATCTAGAAGAAAGAGAATATGCCATATGTTAGACAGGAGATTTTAGGAGAATAAAAATCTTTGAAGTATCAGAAACACCCGAGGAAAAAACCAAGAAAATAAAAAGGGGAAATGAAAGGGAGGGGAACAAGAGGAAAAGTCAGAAAGAGAGTGGGATCCTCTGCAGCTCTTGCCCCCTGCGTTGGCGGCCGAGGCGCCTGTCCCGGGTCCCGGCTCGCTGCCCGCCTCAGCTCCGCCTGCCCCGGTTTCCATCCCAGGTGCGGGCTCACTGCCCAGGGCAGCTCCACCTGCCCCGGCGCTGGCGGTGAATTTGTGTGCCCTGGCCCCACTGCCCGGCCCGCGGCCGCTCTGCCGGCCATGCTGGGCAAGATGGGGTTGCTCTGTCCTGCCGCGTGGGCCGAGGTCACCGCGCCGACCACACCGAGGGCGGGTCCCAGCCATCCCATCCCCGGCTGCCCTGCCCGTGCCAGCTGCGCTGGGCAGCGCCGCTGCTGCTGCCGGGGTCTCCCACCTGCCTTTTCTCTGCCGGGAGCTGCCGGATCAGCCGCCATAAGCCATGTGGGGGCTGCCCACGCTCCGGCTCGGCCGCCACGGGAAGATCCCCCTCTGGCGATTCCGGCAGCAGACCCTGCCCACACTCCCACCGAGCCTCGGCGGGATATCCTCCCCTGACCTCTCCTGCTCTGAGTTACGTCCCCATGGTAACCACAGCTCCTGCTGTTCAGGGAAAATCCCTCTCTCTACAGGAAGCACCTTATCGAAACACTAGGAGCTCAGTTAAAAGGCAGCCCTCTCCAAATTCTTTCTCAAAACACGGGAGAAAGGCTACAGAAGGTAAAAAAGTGAAAGAGTTAGATGAAGGGATTGCTCTATTGCCGTGAAGAGAGGTTCCCATGGCAGGGATGCGCTGCCCCGCCCCGCGGGAGCCACCGGCGCCCCTGCCGGCCGTGCCCGGAACTGCACCCAAGGGGAAAGCGCCGCGGCCGAAAGGCCGGGACCGGCTCCGGGCTCTGTTTGTTGTCACTGCCGGAGCTGTTGATACACACTACTATTATTATATTATTCACACTAGTAAAGAACCGTTATTCCTAATCCCATATCTTTGCCTGAGAGCCCCTTGATTTCACTATCCTAAAAATTAAGAGGGAGGGGGTTTGCATTCTCCATTCCAAGAGAGGCTTTTTCTGCCTTCCCAAGCAGACACCTGTCTTGTAAAGCAAGACAAGCACCCACAGGCACTGAGGGGGGCTGCAGGAAGGGCAGAAGAAGGCCCTGCAGCACTTGGGCACAAAGGCCCAGCAGGTGAATGCAAGAAGGGAACAGCAGAAGGCCAAGCTGAAGGCAAAGGCCAGGGCAGAGCTCCTACAGCCCCTGAGGGATCAGCCCCAGGGCCCAAGGGGGCCCCAGCACCCAGGGCACGGCTCGGCCACAAGCACCCGGCAGAGGCATTGCCCTCCTCGGCAGGGCACAGCCCACCCAAACAGCCCCTGGCAAGGAATCAGGGCTCCGGCTGCAGGGCACAAGGACACTGCAAGCAGAGACAGCAGCACCCTCAGGACCAGCAAGTCCAGCCCGTGATGGACATGGATTGGCAGGGCTGGCACAGCTCCCATCACACCAGGGACCCTCCACACTGGAGCCCTTGAGAACATTCAGGTGGGTCTGCATTGAGAGGAGGCATTTCCTGATGGACACAGGGGCCTCTCAATCTGCTCTGAATCTTAGACCTAAAGGGGAAAATAGTACAGGAATATTTTAATTTTTAAGGGAATGAGTGGGAAAGATGAGCAGGTATGATTTGTTCAACCACTATTAGAAGCTGTGGGGGATAGGTTTGAAATAAATGAATTTCTTTTTCTTCCTCCTGTGATTGTAATTAACTAGGAAGGAGTTTGAGAGCTGGATTTTAATACTGTAAAAAGGGATACAGAGGCTAGTTCTGTTGTACCTCTGTGTCAAAAGTCTGACAAGGCCTATGCTGAAGTGAACCCAGAAGTGTGGGCAGCCCCAGGGAAATACAGAAAATTAGATATGGAGCCTCTACAAATTAAAGCAACCAGGACAAGCACTAGCCTGTTCCAAGAGAGGGAAGGAAGGGCTCACAGCCTGGTATTGAGTCCCTGTTAAAGGCAGGGCTTTTGGAGCCAAGGATGTCTCCCTACAACACTCCTATCTTGCCAGTCAACAAACTGGATGGATGGACACAAGGAGGAAACACAGAATTTTCAAGTGTTAAAATTAAGATTAACTGAGGCGAGTGGCCTGGGCCTTCCAGACAGGGAAAAAGAATTTGAATTATAGGTGGACGTTAAACAGGGTCTTGCCAAAGGAATTCTTGTGCTAAAATGTTTAACCCAGTGGCCAGAGAGCAGCCTCATTGTCTGCAGAATTGTGCAGCCACAGCTTCCGTGGGAGCAGAGGCTGAAAACTGATGACAACAGGAGGATCTCCTAGAGTTCAAGTCTGGCATCAAGTTAAAGCTTTGACAACCAAAAGAGCCTCTCAATGGATGAGCAGGGCTCGGTGATTACAGTATGAAACTTGTTCAGTGGCACAGGAGGATTCAGAACTGAGGACAGGGCAAGGGTTTAACCCAGCCTCCTGTTTGAACAGCCTGGAGAGGGGCTGGCAAGGAACCCAGGACTGCACTCAAGGGACAGAGCTCCCGAGCCAGGCTGGGAGAGATTGATGGGACATTCCCTGGCCTGAGGGAGACAATGTCTTTGTGGATGGCTCTGCAAGGGCAGCAGGAGGGAAAAGAGCTACAAGACAGGCTGTTATTAAGGAAGGGGAATCAGACAAAGCGCAGGTCACCGGCCCATGCTCAGCTCAACCCAAGGAGCTGTGGGTGCTTGTAAGAGCCTGGCACTGAAATGCCCTGAGCAGGAAGGCTTCAAAATCTTCTGCTGACACCATGGCACCTAACAGGGGGGCAAAAGCAATTCTGACTGCTTCAGCAATCACTGGATCACTTATTAACCTATTGCTAAAACAAATAATTCAAAGATAATGGATTGTGGAAGCAATAGATTCAGATGGGGAACTCATTTTACAGGAAAGACCCTTCAGGGGATTATGGCAGCTTTAGGAATACAATGGGACCTCCATAACCCCTGGCAAGCCCAGAGCTCGGGTTGGGTAGAAAGAAAGAATGGGGAAATAAAGAAACACCTTTGGAAGCCGGAGATAGAAACCAAGATGCCATGGGTACAGCTTTTGCCATTGGCCTTGGCAAGAAAAAGAGCCAGACCCAAGGCAGATATTCAATTATCTCCCTTGGAATTCATGTCTGGAATTCCTTACCTGGGCAATTCTCCACCTAGTGCAGGGTGGAAATAAGGGATGTAAATGTAAGGCAGGCTGTAGCCAGGATCCTGTCTCCTGTGGAATCTCTCCCCCAGGAAGCTGGGCTGGCACAGAGCCTGCCCTGGGACTTTGCTGTTGCCAACACCCAGCCAGGCCATCGGCTCCTGCCTAAGGAGCGCAAAGCAGCACCACTGGTGGCCAAGGGGCCCACGCCAAGTGTCCCTGAGGCCAGAAACAGCCGCCAGCACAGCTGAGCACGGGGGGACCCCTCAGCCTGGCCTCAGGGGCTCTGAAGCCCCGGAGATTTGCACTTCCCGCCTGCAGCAGGACCATGGGAGCCGCCCCTGAGCCTGCCCTGAAGGCAACGCAGCAGCAGCCAGGGCTCCACAGCGGGCCAAGCCCCTGGGCCTGCCCACAGATCCTCTGCTCAAACCCTCGGGAATCCTGGCCACCCTCCCCTGGCACCTCCAGCCACTGCGGCCAAGCCTCGCTGCCGCTGCTGCAGCTCCAGCGCTGGCTGGGCCTGCACTGCCACAGCTGCTGGGGAGCACCGCGGCACAATTCCACCCTGGGGCTCACTCACACCCGCACTCTGGGCTGCCTGCGACTGCACTGCTGCAAAATGTACCCATCCTGCTTCTTTTAAATCTTATTTCTCTGCTCAGAAAGGTTTCTCTACTCAAAGGTTTGCCTTTGGGAAAGAAATTTTAAAGGTTTTATTTAAAGGGTTCCCAGTCTGTTCGGATGTTAAACTCATCTCCACCTCTCAATGGAGATGAGTTTAACATCCGACCAGACTGGGAATAGCCCAAAAGACACCCACAGAGATAAGGACCAGCAACAAAACATCAACGCCCCGCAGCAAACAGCAACCAACAGCTACCCCAGACACTGCCCCGGCACAGCTGGAGACACCTGGTCTGGAAAAGGCTGAGAAGGAAATCCAGGAGTGTGGACCGAATTCACAGCAGAGGGGAAGAAATCCGAGTCTAATAGGAAACCAAACACTGAAAACTTACACGACTTGGAAGCAATGAACATTAAAGCAGTGGATTTAGATTGGTTCAGACTACGTAAAGTTTAGGAAAAATCGAGTAAAACTGACATGTCATGGAATGATGTTTTCTGCACAGCCGGGCTATGTGTGGATGAAAGTATTTCTGTTGCACATCCTGGCCAGAACCAAGTAATGCCTTGACTCTCTCACACGAAAGAGATTCTTGGAGAGTTTTTGTTTTCCCTACAGTTTCAGTGATAAGATTACAACATGAGAAACATTTTTTATAATAATCCTACTTTATATTGTCAGGTAGGTTTGGGACAGAAGGGTGAGAATCAATTTTTGGTCTGGGTTTTTCCATGTTCGCCTTTATGTTGCATTTTGCAAAATTGAAGAGCTTTAACCGTGATACTTTTAACTCTTAAATAGTTAATACTTTTTTTAAAAAAAGCAGGGTGAAGCTGCAAAGGGAAACAGCAAATGGAGAATGTTGGGAAAACTTTACTATAAATAAATGGGGGGGAATTGAGATGAGGGACTACATTTTGTTCGTCATGAAAAAGAGACCAGTGTGTTACAAGAGTTGTCTGCTGACTATTTCTGTACTACTTCATGAGATATGAGCTACAAGGATACCAGGGAAGGGGTTGCAGGAGCCCACACATAGTCCCACCCAGCAAATGGTACAAACAGATAACTCACAGAAATAACGACCAGGGAAAGGCTGGGGAGAGGGCAGGGGCAGATAAACAGCCAGCAGGGAAACCTTTCCCGCTGACAAATGGTACAAGCAGATAACTCACAGAGATAATGACCAGGGAAAAGCTGGGGAAGGGGCAGGGGCAGATAAACAGTCTGCAAGGCAGGATATTTGCTTGCTTGATAGGGCACATATTGCGTTAATCATAAGATTTTGGTAATTTTCCACAGAGAAGTCACCAAATAAGGACATAGGGTGAAGAAGACGCGGCTGAGGAAGACTCCGCAGCCTTTATCACCGACCACCAGGAGACAGAAGGATGACCCCCTAGCAACAACCAGCGCAGGCGCAGAGAACTCCGAGATAACATGGACTCCTGAAGGATGGAGAGGATAAAAGGACTGAATCAGAAACTAGTTGGTGCGGCAGTAGGTGGAGCGGAGACTCCCCTGTCGCCCAGCGCTGAGCCTTTGCTTACGTAGTATAACTGCTTCAATAATTAATAAATTCTTTGATTGGAAATTACTCGTTTTGAGTCAATTTTATAACAGTTTGGTGCCGTGACTCGGATGAGAGTTTGGATCGGGTAAGATCTACCCAGAGTGGGGGGCGCCTCATCCAGTGCTTTCCGGGTGGCCCCTCTGGGAGAACCTCCGCCACCCTCACCGATGACCCTAAAATATATACTAGTAAGCAAACGGGACAAGTTATACCGGTGACCCCCTTAATAATCTGTGCACGGAGTCCGGACGAAGACGCAGGACGCGTAAGTATAAAAGGGAATCCGTTCGGGCGGGGTTGGGATCCCGGAGTGTGGCGGTGGACAAGTGTGAATGAGAGGAGGGCCGGCAGCCGGACTCTCCAAGTGAGTGCGGACCCTTGAGTAGTGCGGTTCCCGTAGACCCGCGAGGGCTCGGGCCATGAAAAAGGGGAAGTGAAAGGAATTTGAGAGTGAAAGAAGGCACTCCGGACGAATGGGGCAGGGGAAAAGCAAGACCCCAACCCAAGTCAAACTCCCCCCCATTCCAAGGGACAGTCCCCTAGGATTCATGCTTAGTAATTGGAAGCATTACCCGGGGACCGAGACTAAGGATAGGGCCAGAATGATACATTATTGCATGGAAGTATGGGGTGGGAAAGAGATTTCCAAAAAAGTTTTTTGGCCCGTGTTTGGATCATCTGAAGGCTGGGTTCGACAGGACTTGAACCTATGGGTAAATTCTAAAGAGCCCTTCTTGTAAGAGGAGAGTGATTATGCCAAAATATGGGTAGCAAGACCCAAAGTGTATGTTTTCCAATTAAGAGAAGGGAAAGGGGATCCGGACAAAAAGGGGAAGAGGGACAATCATTTGGGCGACTTAATTATAGCACCGCCCCCATATGTCCCACCGCCAGCACCCAATGCCCCACCACCTCCACAACCACCTGCACCGAACAATGATGAAGAGGGTAACCAAGGGGAGGTTAACCAAACCGGTTACCAAGGCCCGATTACAAGGAGCCGCAGTAGGGTTGAGACGGGGCTATTCCCTCTACGGGAGATGCCCATGGGTGGACCACAGGCGGGTATAGGATTTATTACTGTCCCCTTGAGTTCGGCAGATGTACGAGACTTTAAGAAGGACATGGGACATTTATTAGAGGACCCTTTTGGGGTAGCCGAGAGGGTCGACCAGTTCTTAGGACCAAACATCTATACCTGGGAAGAAATGCAGTCCATTTTGGGCATTCTGTTCTCTACTGAAGAACGGAATATGATAAGAAGGGAAGGAATGTGTATTTGGGACACGCAGCATGTCCAAGGCCCGGCTGCGGATGCTAAATGGCCCCTACAGAACCCCCATTGGGACCACCAAAATGCGGCACATAGAACACATATGCAGGATTTAAGGACCATAATTATTCAGGGGATTAGGGACTCAGTCCCGAGGGGGCAAAATATAGATCGGGCATTCAACGATAGGCAAAAGAAGGACGAGTCGCCTACGGAATGGCTCGAGAGATTACGGCGGAACTTACGATTGTACTCCGGAATGGACCCCGATAGCCAAACTTTACAGTCAATGCTGAAAGTCCATTTCGTTTTAAAATCGTGGGACAACATAAAGAAGAAAATCCAGAAATTAGAGGACTGGCAGGACAGGGGGCTGGATGAACTGCTTAGGGAGGCACAGAAAGTATATGTCCGTAGGGACGACGAAAGAGACCGCAGACAAGTAAGGTTGATGGTCGCAGCAACAGGTGGGGGGAGGTACCAAAGAGAAGGGCGAAAGGGAGGTTCGAGTGAACAAAAAGAGAAAAGTATAGGGGAGTCAGAAGGGGTGAAGGTGTGTTTTTATTGCGGAAAAAAAGGGCATTTTAAGCGAGAATGTAGAGTCCGAATCAGAGACGAGAAGCAGTTCCAAATGGACTAGGGGGGTCAGGGGCTCTATTTGGTGGGGACCCGGAAAAATCATAAAGAGCCCTTGATAAAACTTAAAGTGGGTCCCCACAACCAAGAAATGGAATTCTTGGTAGATACGGGGGCAGAAAGATCCACGGTACAGAACCTACCAAAAGGATGTACCATCTCTAAAGAAACTGCCACTGTCATAGGGGCAAAAGGGGAACCTTTTGAAGTACAAATCATAAAAAATGTGACTATAGAATCAGGATCCAAAATAGGGATGGGAAATCTATTATTGGTACCCGAGTCAGATTATAATCTGCTCGGGCGAGACATGATTATAGAATTAGGGATTAGTATAGGTGTAGATAATAAGGAATTAAAAATTAAATTATGCCCTTTAAGGGTAGAAGATGAAAAGCAAATTAACCCCGAAGTCTGGTACACGCCTGAGAGCGTGGGACAGCTAAAAATCACTCCATTTTCGGTAACTATCAAAAATCCGGATGTCCCCGTCCGAATTAAGCAATACCCATTATCCCCAGAAGGGAGACGAGGATTAAAACCAGAAATAGAAAGGTTGTTGAATAATGGATTGTTAGAACCCTGTATGTCTCCGTTCAATACTCCCATCCTACCAGTTAAAAAGCCAAACGGCACCTATCGATTGGTGCATGATTTAAGGGAAATAAACAAGCGAATGTAGCCCGGTTCCCGGTGGTGGCAAATCCTTATACCCTCTTGACTAAACTGGGGCCTGAGGATTTATGGTACAGTGTTATAGATCTCAAAGATGCCTTTTGGGCATGCCCTTTGGCTAAAGAAAGCCGGGATTATTTTGCATTTGAATGGGAAGACCCCATACGGGAAGGAGACAACAATTAAGATGGACAGTACTCCCTCAAGGATTCACTGAGTCCCCTAATCTCTTCGGGCAGGCTTTAGAGCAAATTTTACAGGATTACCAAGTGGGGCCAGGGGTTACATTAATCCAATACGTAGATGATCTACTCCTGGCGGGGCAGCAGGAAGAGAATGTACGGAAAGAAAGTATTAAGTTATTGAACTTTTTAGGATTAAAGGGATTGAAAGTCTCCAAGGCAAAACTACAATTTGTCGAAGAAGAAGTAAAATGCCTAGGCCATTATCTAAAGAAAGGAGAGAAGAGAATAGACCCCGAACGAATACAGGCGATTTTAGCATTACCAATTCCAAGAAATAAGAGACAAATCAGGCAAATACTTGGACTAACTGGTTATTGTCGACAATGGATTGAAAACTACAGTAGTAAGGCGACTTTCTTGTATCAGAAACTTACTCAAGAGGGACTCCTAAAATGGGATCAGGAGGACACCGAAAGGCTGCAAGAGCTTAAAGAGAGCCTAATCCATGCCCCGGTATTAAGTTTACCTAATACTAATAGACCCTTCTTTTTGTTCATAAACGTAGACAAGGGGGTCGCATATGGGGTCCTTACTCAAGAATGGGCAGAGAAAAGGAAACCGGTGGCTTATCTATCAAAGATCTTGGACCCAGTAAGCAGAGGATGGCCTACGTGCTTACAAGCAATTGTAGGATGTGCTCTTTTGGTAGAAGAAGCCCGGAAAATTACATTTAATAGCAGCCTGAAAGTGCTGTCCCCCCATAACATACGGGGAGTCTTACAGCAAAAGGCTGAAAAATGGATCTCAGACGCAAGGCTTCTAAAATATGAAGGAATACTAATTGAGGCTCCAAATTTAACTCTAGAAACTACTAATATCCAAAATCCAGCTTCCTTCTTATATGGAGGACCAGAAGAAGCACTAACACATGATTGTATAGTGACTATAGAAGAACAGACAAAAATCAGACCAGATTTGGAAGAAGAAGAATTGGAAAAAGGAGGAAGACTGTTTGTGGATGGATCCTCCAGAGTAGTTGAGGGAGGGAGAAAATCAGGATATGCTATCATAAGGGGACCCAACCTGGAAGTGATAGAATCGGGACCCCTTAGTGGATCCTGGTCCGCCCAAGCATGTGAACTATATGCTGTACTACGAGCCCTGGAATGGTTAACAGGAAAAGATGGGACTATTTTTACGGACTCGAAATATAGCTATGGGGTAGTCCATACATTTGGCAAAATATGGGAGGAAAGAGGACTAATAAATTCACAAGGGAAAGATTTAGTTCACTGTAAATTAATATTAGACGTGCTCAGTGCCCTACGAAAACCCCGAAAAATAGCTATAGTTCACCTGAAAGGTCACCAAAAAGGACTGGATTTGAGAAGTAGGGGAAATAATGCAGCTGACCAGGAGGCTAAACGGGCTGCCCTGAGACTTCTCACTTTGCAGGAAAACATAAAACACTCCCAAATGCCAGAACCTGACCCCGACATCAAGTTTAATAAAGAGGAAGAGAATAAAATACAAAAACTAGGAGCTAAAAGGGATGCACAAGGAGCATGGAAATTAGCAGATGGCAGAGAAATAATACCCAGAGCATTGGCACATAGATTACTGACTAAGATACATCAAAAAACACATTGGGGATCACAGGGACTGGTAGATTATTTTGCTGCAAAATATGTGAGTGTGGGAATCTGGGACATTGCCAAACAAGTAACCAGAGGATGCCTAATTTGCTTACAAGTAAATAGAAAAAATTTGAGAAAATTACCGGAGGGAGGCCGACCGCTAGTGAAAAGGCCTTTCTCCCACATCCAGATAGATTTCACCGAGCTCCCCAAAGTAGGGAGAACCAAATATTTATTGGTCTTGGTGGACCACCTAACACATTTTGTGGAAGCCTTCCCAACCGTAAGAGAAACAGCCAAAGTAGTTACGAAAATATTGATGGAAGAGATAATCCCGTGATATGGGGTCCCAGAAGTCATTGACTCAGATAGAGGGCCGCATTTTATTTCCCAAGTTACCCAAAACTTAGCAACAGCTCTGGGCATACGGTGGGAACAACATGCCCCCTGGCATCCCCAGAGCTCTGGACGAGTTGAACGAATGAATGGGGAAATAAAAAAGCAATTGACCAAACTGGTAGCAGAAACCAATTTGACCTGGGTTAAATGTATTCCTCTAGCGTTGCTAAATATAAGAACAAGACCTAGAGCTGATTTAGGGGTATCACCCTTTGAAATGATGTATGGGATGCCGTATAACCTAGAAAATCCTAACGAACATCCTGTCATTAATGACACATGTACGCAAAAATATTTGGTGAAATTGACAAAGTACAGAAAGGCATTATGGGAAAAAGGTATGTTAGCACAACGGCCTCCTTTAGATTTTATCTTACACCAGGTACAGCCAGGAGATTGGGTGCTCGTGAAAAGCTGGAAAGAAAACCCCTTGACTCCAAGGTGGGAAGGACCGTTCCAAGTACTCCTCACCACAGAAGCAGCCATACGAACCGCTGAAAAAGGATGGACTCATGCTAGTCGCATAAAAGGACCGGTAAAACCCCCTCACAGCTGGGAGGTTTGCAGTCTCCCGGGAGAAACCAAATTAAAGCTGAAACGAACTGATAAATGATTTGGATAATAATCTGGGTTGGAGATAACCATTATCTCCAAACCCACCTAATAGGGAATCGGGAGGCTCTTGGATATTGCAAACTCTTAGAGGACGAGTTGAGAAAGCCCTACTTTAAGTCCCCGAGATTAGAACATAAAGGGCACCCATGGTGGAAGGGGGAAAAAGCACAAAACAAAGATATAAGGTTAAAGTGTAACTGGTTAGATTGTGACTGTCACCCCCTTGTATGCTTTTCCTGTAAATTGTGTCACGAACCTTGGTGGTCTCATTGTCGGAGTGGTAGAACACCTAGGGGAATTTGCACGCCGTGCTATGAGAAAGAGAGGAGACTAACTTCTATCATTCTTAGTAGCAGAGTTGCTACGGGGGAGGTAAAGCTTGGATCTGACGAGTGGTGGGAAACCTTTTCCAAAGGCGTAAATCCTGATCGGTTCTGCTACCACCCTAACGAACCGATCCCCTTTCTCCTGGACATCCTGGAAGTGGTGTTTCAGAAGAAAGCCCCCAATTTGCGGCGTGACCTCTCATTAATAAAAGCTGATAACTGGGCCGCCAGTGCTAAAAAGTGGAAACGGGAGGTTTATCTGGCTCCTGAAGAATACCCCTGCTGCCGAGAAGATGGCAAACCCCGAGGCTCGCAGCAACCGAGTCGTCGGGCGAGGCAGAGAGGTAATAACCAGTGGAGTCCGTTGGAAGCCTCGACCCCCATATGGGATGTCCAGGAAATGTTGGCCGTCCTGCCCCAGGATTGGTAACCCACCACTGGGGAAACCAAAGGTAAAATTCAACCTGAGCTCCGACAATGACAGCCCCAAATTACAAGCCTTAATTCTTTTCTGGTGCATTGTAACAAGTTCAGGGGCAGAAGGGTATTCACATCAACCCTTCAAATGGTCACTGATTAGATGGGAAGACCAGTATGTTATCCAGACCAAAATCACATCTGGCGCACCCAGCTTTTTATGTACTTTGTGTGATTTAATACCTGTAAATCCATGTTTAAATCAGTTTGGATATTATTTTTGTCCAAGCTCAAACCCGGGAAAAGGGTATTGTAACTATCCAGGACACTTTTACTGTGCTTATTGGGACTGTGTATCAGTAAGCTCCTTTGGGGGGAACGAGGACGGGTTTATCAGAACTGGATGGGGTCCATACGGGTGTACACAGCCCACTTCTACATATACCCAGAAAGAAGGAGGGTTAGATGGAACATGCAATATGATTTACATTAATGTGACAAAACCACATGACCAAGTCTGGTTATTAGGGAAAATGTGGGGAGCCCGATTATGGGAACCAGGGACAGACAGAGGGGGGCACTTTATAATCCAAAAGACAACCGTGCCACACGACCCTGAACCAATTGGACCAAACCAGGCGATAGCTGGAGAACAAACGCTAGGAGAAAATAATGGAAATGAATCAGAAACAGCCCCAACCACTAGTCTTCCAGAAATGTATAAGCAAAACTTTACTAATTCGACCCGAGGACCTGAAAACCCGGGAGAAGGGGACTTGTGGAAAATATTACAGGCCACTTTCCTAGTCCTGAATGAGACCCATCCAAATCTAACTAAGGAATGTTGGCTGTGTTACACCGTAAACCCCCTGTTCTATGAAGCCATAGGGGTAACGGCAAAAAGCAGACGAGTAAACGGGACCAACCCAGCTAGGTGCCTATGGAAAAAAGAAGGAGAAGAATTGAGAGGGATAACCTTGGCAAGGGTAACGGGGAGAGGAAGATGTATAGGACGAGTACCAGTGGAAAAACGACATCTATGTCAGGTTATGGGGAATTTGAGTGACCCTAAGAAACCTGCCAGCTGGATACTGCCAGCAGCAAATACTAAATGGGTCTGTAACACTCTCGGAGTCACCCCATGTATAAATATAGACCGATTTGATGAATCCAGTGACTTTTGTATTCAAGTATTGATAGTACCCAGAGTCCTTTACCACCCCGTAGAGTACGTTTATGAACAATATCAAAATATAGGACCCCACATAGTGAAACGGGAAATATTCACAACCTTCACTGTAGCAATGTTACTAGGAATAGGTGCAGCCGGGACAGGAACAGGAATAGCCTCACTCATACAGCAACAGCAAGGATTCCAAGAACTAAGAGCCTCTGTAGATGAAGACCTCAGGAGAATCGAAACCTCCATCAAAGACCTCACAGAATCATTAGATTCCCTAGCAGAGGTAGCCTTACAAAATCGAAGGGGGTTAAATCTATTATTCCTGCAACAAGGAGGACTATGTGCTGCTTTAAGAGAAGAATGCTGCACATATGTAAACAAGAGCGGAATTATACGGGACTCAATGGCAAAACTAAGGGAGGGGCTAGAAAGAAGACAAAGAGAAAGGGAAAAACACCAAAGCTGCTATGAATCTTGGTTTAACTATTCTCCTTGGCTTACAACTTTATTATCAACGATAGCGGGTCCACTACTTCTCTTACTATTGGGACTCACGTTTGGCCCTTGTATTTTTAATAAATTGATTAGCATTGTAAAAGGCAGATTAGAAGCTGCTCACCTTATGCTCATACGAGCAAAATACGAAACCTTGAAGATGGATGATCCAGAAGAATCTCTAGAGCTCAGCAAAAGAGAATTAGAGCGTTTTGATGAACAAAATTGAGTATCAAAACAAAGGGGGGATTGAGATGAAGGACTACATTTTGTTCATCACGAAAAAGAGACCAGTGTGTTACAAGAGTTGTCTGCTGACTATTTCTGTACTACTTCATGAGATAGGAGTTACAAGGATACCAGGGAAGGAGTTGCAGGAGCCCACACATAGTCCCACCCAGCAAATGGTACAAACAGATAACTCACAGAAATAACGACCAGGGAAAGGCTGGGGAAAGGGCAGGGGCAGATAAACACCCAGCAGGGAAACCTTTCCCGCTGACAAATGGTACAAGCAGATAACTCACAGAGATAACGACCAGGGAAAAGCTGGGGAAGGGGCAGGGGCAGATAAACAGTCTGCAAGGCAGGATATTTGCTTGCTTAAGCTTGATAGGGCACAGTTTGCAAGGCAGGACATTTGCTTGCTTAAGCTTGATAGGGCACATATTGCGTTAATCATAAGATTTTGGTAATTTTCCACGGAGAAGTCACCAAATAAGGACATAGGGTGAAGAAGACGCGGCTGAGGAAGACTCCGCAGCCTTTATCACCGACCACCAGGAGACAGAAGGATGACCCCCTAGCAACAACCAGCACAGGCGCAGAGAACTCCAAGATAACATGGACTCCTGAAGGATAGAGAGGATCAAAGGACTGAATCAGAAACTAGTTGGTGCGGCAGTTGGTGGAGCTGAGACTCCCCTGTCGCCCAGCGCTGAGCCTTTGCTTACGTAGTATAGCCGCTTCAATAATTAATAAATTCTTTGATTGGAAATTGCTCGTCTTGAGTCAATTTTATAACAGGCAGCCCCCACATGGCTTATGGCGGCTGATCCGGCAGCTCCCGGCAGAGAAAAGGCAGGTGGGAGACCCCGGCAGCAGCAGCGGCGCTGCCCAGCGCAGCTGGCACGGGCAGGGCAGCCGGGGATGGGATGGCTGGGACCCGCCCTCGGTGCGGTCGGCGCGGTGACCTCGGCCCACGCGGCAGGACAGAGCAACCCCATCTTGCCCAGCATGGCCGGCAGAGCGGCCGCGGGCCGGGCAGTGGGGCCAGGGCACACAAATTCACCGCCAGCGCCGGGGCAGGTGGAGCTGCCCTGGGCAGTGAGCCCGCACCTGGGATGGAAACCGGGGCAGGCGGAGCTGAGGCGGGCAGCGAGCCGGGACCCGGGACAGGCGCCTCGGCCGCCAACGCAGGGGGCAAGAGCTGCAGAGGATCCCACTCTCTTTCTGACTTTTCCTCTTGTTCCCCTCCCTTTCATTTCCCCTTTTTATTTTCTTGGTTTTTTCCTCGGGTGTTTCTGATACTTCAAAGATTTTTATTCTCCTAAAATCTCCTGTCTAACATATGGCATATTCTCTTTCTTCTAGATTAAATGGGTTTTTTTCCAAATAAATCCAGAAGCTAACAAATCCAATGCTTGGATATTTTGAAATGGTCGACGAGCTAACTCATGACCTCCTAATGTTGTTTTTCTCATCACCTTTTTTATTTATCCTTTGGCAAATTAAGCATCTTTCAGTGACTTGCTTTGCTACACCAAAAATCCCAGTGCACCCAAAATTCCTTAAAAAATGATCACACAAAGCTTGAGTACGCCAGTGGGGTTTCTGATGCACGTCTTCTAATCTTTTCCTAGTAAGCACATTTTATTAAGTAATTGTCTTCCATGTAGAAGTTTCTATTACTCTGATTTATCTTGTTCATTTCCTATCTTGTTTAATTCTTTTTTCTCGGCTTCCCTAAACTTTGGAATTTGCAGTTCTTCCTCGTTTGGAGTGAATATTAACATAACTCTTTCAGCTCCATTTTCTGCTGCATCCTTAGCTTTGTGATCTGCCCCCAGTTTGCCCAGTTTGCCTCTCCTTTGGCCCGGGCCGGGTTCCCCCCGCCCGCAGCGGCTGGGAGCAGCCGAGAGCCCCGCGCTGCCCATGCCGACCTGGCCCGGCTCCATGGCCGCTGCTGCTGTGGGCTGCGAGGGCTGCGGGAACGGGGCACCGAGGGTGTGGCTGCTGCTGGGGGAGGAGGAGGAGGGAGGGAAGGGCAGGGATGGAGGGGGAGGAGGAGGCGGGGTTAGGGGGGAGGAGGAGGAGAAGGAATGGAAGGGGCGGGATGGAAGAGGAGCAGGAGGTGGGGATAAGACAGGGGAGGAGGAGGAGGGGGGATGGAAGAGGAGGAGCGGGAGGAGAAAGAGTAGGGAAGGAGGCGGGGTTAGGGGGGAGGAGGAGAGGGAGGTGGAGATAGGACAGAGGAGGAGGGGGAAGAAGAGGAAGAGGAGGGACAAAGGTGGATCAAGTCTGAGCTGCGGGAGCCACGCGGTCTCGAGCCCTGCCTGAATTCACAGCCCCCACCTGTGGGATCATCGCCCCCCCCATGGCTCAGGTGAGCGGGGAGGGGGAGCCCGGCCCGGATATCCCGGGGGGTCCCTGGGTTGGGTTTTTGGGGGGATGTTTGGAGAATGAAGAAGTCCAAGGCTGAGCGGGAAAAGGCCCCTCGGGGGGACATCGGGGGGTGGCGGTGGCGGCTGCAGGCAGAGGCAGCCTGGAGGAGCAGAGCCCTGTGTGCCCCAGGAGGCCAAAGTGGGGAGGCCAGAGAGGGGGGAGCGCCGCCATTGGCGGGAGCCTCAAGAGCCTGGAGAGGGGCAGGGGGGACTCCTTGGAGCCGCTGCAGCGCAGAGCAGAGAATGAGGGGAGAAGGGAGCCCGGGAGCCCAAAGAGCCCCGGCATCCCGAAATGGGGAGAGCCAAGAGCGGGCAGTGCGTCCCCAGAGACGGCCTGGGGGGATCTCGTTGCCCTTGCCTGTGGCACGGAGGCAAATCCCATGCTGTCCTTGTCCTTCCTCGCCCAGAGCAGGAGCTGAGCATGGAGAGCAGGGAGGACAAATGCCCGCGGCAGAACCTGGTGGCAGAGGCCGTTTTGAGTGGCTCCACGGCGCAGGAAGCCAACGGGGAGGAAAAGGCCCGGAGATGCCGCACGAGGAGGGGCTGCAAACACAGATGGCGGGGATGTGAGGGGGAAAGAGGCAGCCTGGGCCGGGAAGGCGGCCGGAGATGGAGCCAGAGCTCGGAGCTGGTGCTCCATGAGCAGCTCCATGATGGGGAGAAGCCCCACACGTGCGTGGAGTGTGGGAAGAGCTTCAGGTGGAACTCCGCGCTGATCAGGCACCAGAGGATCCACACTGGGGAACGGCCCTACGAGTGTGGGGAGTGTGGGAAGAGGTTTCAGACCAGCTCCCATCTCCTCCAGCACTATCGGATTCACACAGAGGAGAGGCCCTTCCAATGCCCCAGCTGTGGGAAGGGACTCAAGCACAACTCCCACCTCATCATGCACCAGCTCATCCACACTGGGGAGAGGCCCTACAAATGTCCCCAGTGTGGGAAGAGCTTCTCTTGCAGCTCTAACTTGATCCGACACCAACGGAGGCACCGGTAAGGGAAGCCCTGCCAGTGCCCCGAGTGCGGGAAGAGCTTCGTGCGCTGCTGCAGCTCCATCCCCCCCTGGAGGAGGCACTTTGGGCACAGCCCTGGTGAGCCACAGTCCCTGTGGTCCATGTTAGGAACACACGTGTCTTGTTTTCCTTTTTTTTTCACCATAATGTTTCTCTCTTCTCCATGTCTTTGCACTCCAAAAGCCAAGAGGGATGGATCTGTCACCTCAAAACAACCCTAATCCCACTGAAAACAGCTCAATATTACCCCAAAAGAGCTCATTCCCACCTCAGAAAACCTCAATTCCATGCCAAACCCACTCGATTCCAGAGCCACCAGGCTTAGATGGGTTTGGGTGGAGACAGGCAGAAGTGCGATCCCTTTTTGGAGCAATGGGATGGGGATTGTGTGGGACTGGGTGTGTGGGATGTATTTGATGGCAAATAAAACTCTCAGACTTACTGATTTCTGTCCCATTCATTTTCAGTCAGTTCTGTTTGCAGAGTGCCACCTTCTCAGCTGATTTAATTCCTTTTTAAAATCATCTAACGCAAACAATCCAAAAATCAATATCCAAATAAAACCACCCACACACAATTAAATTTTTAAAAATAATGTTAATATTTTAAGAGTACTAAAGAATATTATTAAAGTTTAATTGTTTGGTTAAAATGTTTGAGAAATTATAGTGGTGTTTGGTTTTGTGTTTAGTATATTTGTAATATGAATTTTTAACTAAGGTGTGTTAGATTGCATGTTAGTTTTTTAGATTTTTTTATCTAAAGTATATTAGTTATTGAGTTAAAACTTTCAAAAGGTATTTCTTGATATATAATTTGTTTATTTATATGCATTGGTAATATTATAGTAGTAGTTGTTTTTTTGGGTTGAATCATTGTTGGAGTATTGTAAAGAAGACTTGAGAATTTTATATTCCATATTCCCCTCTTTTCTCCACTCTCCCACCCCTTCCCCATCGTTCCCCCAGTCCCCAATCCCCTCCCCCGTGCTTGGTTTTGGGGGTTCCAGGCCCCTCCTGCTCCCTTTGGGGGTCCCGACCCCCCTTTGGTTGAATTTGGGGCCCCCCCGCCCCCCTTCTCCCCGCGACCCCCGCTCCCCCCGCGGCCGGGGGGGCTCCCAGCGCCCCCAGTGCCACCAGTGCGGCCCCAGCTGCCCCCGCACGCCCCATCCCCATCGCCGGGGTCACCGCCCCCCGCCCCAAATTCCGCTCCTGGGCACTGAGAGCCATCAGCGACAAACGCTCTGATTGGCTGGGAATGGCCCCTGGAGCAGCGGCACAGGGACCTCTGCACCCTGAGCTGCCCTTGCTCCTCTCTGTCCGTGCCCAGAACGCAGCGCGCAGGGGAACGGCAGCAGGGCCCTGCGCCTCCCCGGCCTCTGGTTTTGCGTCGCTTCAGCTCCACGGAGACGCGGCTCAAGTGAAAAACCCTAACAGTTTATTAAGGCAAAGCGAAGGGGAGGGCTGAGCTGGGAGGCAGAAAAGGGGATGGGCAGGGCCTGAGGGCTGCAGGGAGGGAGCTGCCAACAGGGAGAGAGATGGCAGGAGCTCCTGGAGCTTGCCACGGGCTCAGCTCTGAGCAGCCAGAGCTGTGCCTGGAGCTCCAGCTGGTCCATCCTGCTCTGCAGGTGCTCCCATCTTCAATGGGCACTGGAAATCGCCGATGGACGCCAGTACATCTGATCCAGCAGACCAACAAAGTCCTGCAGATCTTCTTTCAAAGGTCATCTGAAGCAGTTTGCTCATGCACGATGGGCTCTCATCTTCCTTCAGGGCTTGAAGAGCTGGAAAAGAGAGGAACAGAGGCACGGTCAGAGGCCAGATTGAGGGAATCCAAGGAAAGCCTCCTGCCAGGGCCATCCCAGCCAGCTCTTGCCATGGCCAGGAGGGAGCGGGAGACAAGGGCTTGGGCCGGAAGGTGCTGGCCACGGATCGCCCACGTTTCCCTGACAGCTCTCTGGGCTCTGCCCCCGCCGCCCCTGGTCCGCACGGGGAGCAGAGCCCTCCGCAGCCCGGGCACGGATTGTAGCTGCGGGGCCGGGATGTGCAGCTGCCCCCGGCGGTGCTCGCTGCCACGTGGCTGCCCTGACTCACCCTCAGTGAGGACCTGGAGCTCCTCCTTCTGCCCCATCATGAGCACTCCGGCGAGCCCTGGCAAGACAGAGCCCGTGGCGGCGCCAGGCGGCACAGCTGCCCGGCACGGGCGCTGCCAGCCCTGCGGCCGCACGCCCTCCGGCCCGGGCAGGGCTCCTGCCGGCCCCTGCCGCACGCTGCCGCCCGAGGGCTCGGCTGCGGGAGGGCGGCGGCAGCGCCGAGGGCGGCCGGGGCTGCAGCGGCCCGGGCGCGGCTCCCGCTGTAGCCGGGGCAGCAGCCGGGCCAGGGGCAGGGAGGGGCGCCGGGCCCGGGGCTCACCGATGAACCTGACGGCCGCCTCTCGCAGGGGCCTCTGTGGGCTCCGCAGGCGCGGCAGGGCCCAGCGCAGCTGCTCGGCCACTCGGCTCTCGTCCTGCAGCAGCTGCGGGGAGCGCCGGCAGGGAAGGCTCGGCACGGGCTCTGCCCCTCGGCCGGGCGCTCCCTGCGCCCAGCAGCGGCCGAGCCGGCCCGCACGGCCCGGGGCAGGGAGCAGCGGGGGCGGCGCAGGCTGGCGGGCCCGGCTGCGGCGCCGGGCAGGGCCACAGCTGCCAGCGCCCCGCACCGAGCACCGGGGGCAGGGCTCGGGCTCCCGGGCTGGCCTTACCAGGCTCTCGGCGAACTTCGTCCGCCGCTCCTTCGTCAGCAGCTCCTCCAGGTCCCTCCTCCTCAGGAAGCGTGCCGCACAAAGCAGGGCTTGGCCGGAGGCCTGGAGAGTGGCAGAGAGCCGCAGGTGGCACCAGAGCCCAGGGCGCGGGACCCGGGTCCCTGCACCAAGGCCAGGGGAGGCTGGAGCCCGCCAGGCGCCGGGGCAGGAGGCGGCCGAGCCCCCTGCCAGGGATGCGGCAGCGTCACAGAAAACCTCACCTTGGCCACCTGCAGGTTCTCATCGTGCCAGTGCAAGAATAGAGGGAGCAGGCTCTGGTTCACGACTGTTGTGAGAAGCTCTTCCCCCTCTTCCACTACCAGCTCCATCACCTTGCAGAAGAGCTGAATGGAGAGCAGCTGCACGTGGCTGTTGTCCTGGAAGGAAAGGAAAAGTCCTAAGCACCAACTACTCCAGGCCCGTTGGGGCAAAGGCCCAGAACTGCACATGGCACAAAGTTTCCAGGTAGCATCCAGTGCCCTTGGCTGGGGCACAGAACCTTACGTTCTCAAAGTGTGGCAGGAGGGGCTCAGCCAGCTTCAGGGCGGTGAAGGGTAGCAGGAGGTCTTTGTCCTGGAGTATATGTGTGAGCACACAGAGGCTCATCCAGACCACCTCTGCATCTGGATCATCCAGCTGCTGCACCAGGTGTTGATAGAGGCCACGTATTCCTTCTCCCTGTGCGCAAGACCAGGCTGTGCTGTGAAGCAGTGAACGGCCGCAGCACCAACAGCTGCTTGGGGCACTGGGGCAGCTGAGGAAGGAGGCAGGAGAGCTGGGAGCAGCTGCCTCTGCTGCCAAAGGCCAGCCAAGCCCAGAGGTCTGCATTGCCCAGTCCCATGCTGCCAGCGGGGCTTCAGCCACTGCCCCCTTCTCACCAGCGAGGGCTCCTTGCTGAGCACCACGAGGCCTCTGAGCGCCAGGCGCAGCCTGTCCCTGCACTGGCTCGGCAGGTGCCTGGATACCACCAGCAGGGCACTGGGACCGTGTTTGCTCAAGTCCAGGCACTCGAGGAGCTGAAAGGCACAGGCCAGTGACGGGGGAGCCGGCCGGCAGGAGCCCGGAGCCGCACAGGGCTGGGCCCAGGCAGCAGCAGCAGCAGCAGCACAGGGCGCGGGCAGCGTCCCAGGCGGCTGCGGCTCCCAGAGGGCAGAGAGCTGGGAGGCAGCTCAGCCAGGCAGCGCTGCACACCCGGCTCACCTCCACAAGGAACGCCAGGGCGGGCAGATGCCAGCGGCGCTGCTTCCCCATCAGCAGGCTGAGCAGGTGCGAGGCCATGTAGGGACACAAGGGGCTCAAGCCACGGCGCATCTCCCTGCCAGGGGAAAAAGGCACCAAGGCCCTGAGCCGGGCGGGCAAACCTCTCTCTGACTCACAGAGGTCTGATCTTTCCCCAGCACTCTGCAAAGGCACATGGGCCCCTTGGGAGGCAGCTGCTCCTGGGCATCCTCCTCTCCCAGCCTTTTCCAGTCTGCTCGGCCCTCCCTTGCTGACAAGGCCCTCTCGCTGACAACCCCAGGGACTGTGTGGGGCACTCTGGGCAGGGGGCACAAATGCTGGCAGTGGTGGCAGGAGTAAGGGATCTCACCTGGCCAGCAGACCCGCTGCATAGTGCTGGGTGTTGGCACAGAGCAGGGTGTCCCAGAGCTGCTTTTGCTCCAAAGCCAGCAGATTCTTGCCAAAGCCCAGGCGGGAGAGCAGAGCCTTCATGGTCTGCGCTGCAAACCTGCGTGCCGAGCAAAGGCCAGGTCACTCTGGGAGCGCTGGCCCTGGCCACGAGGACGTGGGAAGGACGGGGCGACTGGCACCTGTTGGGGTGGCAGGGAAGGCCGTGTTCCTCCCGGCACGCCCTCCAGAAGCTCCAGGTCTCAATGTCCCCTGGCATCTGCCCTGTGGTGGTGACAATTTGCCAGAACAGAGCCACAAACAGTTGGGGAGAATGAAGCAGAATGGCATAGTGCCACTCGGACATGGGGGCAATCCTCCACAGCACCAGAGTGGCCTGCAAGAGACAAAGCAGCCCGAGGCAGCACTCAGTGCCAGGGTGTCCATGAAGCACACGGCTTGCAGCCCCTAGGCCGGCTTTGAGCCCAGGCAGGGAGCTGCAGGCTGGGGAGAGCAGGGAGAGCTGTTGGGGAGGCGACCGGGAGGGCGCGCAAAGGCCAGCTCCAGAAACTCACAGCCAGGGCAAAGACGGCCTTGTTGTCCCCGCAGGAGAAGCTGCCGTAGGGCGGCTGCTCCTCCATGGCAGAGAGCAGCGCTGGAAGCACCTCCTGGGCGGCCACTCCCGACGTGCCCATGGCTCTCCACATCAGCGCGGCGGCTCTGTGTGAGCAGAGCTGTGCGTCAGCACCGTGCCCCATGTGGCTGCGTGGGGCCGGGTGACAGAGCCCCGGTGCCCTGAGGGGCAGGGAGGGAGCGTGGCAGAGGCTCAGGAAACAGAGGGGCCCGAGGCTCCCGCAGCTCTCCACCTGTCTGGCAGAGCCCGCTGGACAGGCTGGACAGGGCCAGGGGCCCTACGGGCCAGGGAGCACCGAGCTCTCGAGGCTGTTGTGCCCTGTACCTGTCACACGTCGGGGCACAGCACAGGAGGCTCATCACCACTTGAGCAGGGTGTTCCTCCGTCAGGCTCAGAATCTCCATTTGCAGCCTGGCGTCCACAGTGACACAGGACGCCAGTCTCTGGAGAATGTCCCTGACCCTGGCTAACACCTGGAGGAGGCGGCATGGGGAAGACTTGGAGTGCTGTCCAAGGGAGCAATTGCCCAGCTTCCCCCAAGAAGTGCTTCCCTTCCCAGCCCACTGTGATGGCCTCAAAGGCAGAGGGGGTCCAGCGGACGTAGCTTGAGAGGCCACGTGATCCGGGGAGGCCTTCAGCCCTGGCCCCAGGCTGCTTACCTGCTGTGGAGAAGCAGCTCCCTTCTGGAAAAGCTCCAGAGTGCCTGCAGGAGTCCCGGTCAGTGTGGGCATGGTCTGAGTCTCTGGCACGCCCTGAGCCTGGGTGTGGGTGGTGGCCGTGCCCTCAGTCAGGGCCATGTCAGCCTCCGCCCTGCCCTGGGCCATGTCCTGCTCAGAGGCTGCTGCGAGCTCCGAGGACGCTGAGCTGGCAGCAGCCTCTGCCCACAGCTCGCCGGGCCTGGGGTCGGGCTGGGCCGTGCCCTCGGTGCCGGTGCCGCCGGTCTTTGTGCGGCCAAGGCGCAGGAGCCTCCGCAGAGCCTGCAGCAGAAGGAAGGGCGGGAAGAGAGGGACATTCCATGGCCTGCTCCAAGCGCGGGGCTCAGCCGGGCAGTGCCAGCAGGCCCGGTCCAGGTGGGGATGGCCGCAGGTACCTGTGCTGCTCTGCGGAACAGGCCAGGGGTGGGCTCTGGCTCTTGAGTCCGGTCCAAGGCTGCATCTGGCAAAGAGAGAGCGCAGCCAGAGCTGAGGGGCTGCGGGAGAGGCCGGAGAACAGAGCCCAGCCCTGCACTGCCCAGGCAGGGAGAGCCCCGGGATGCCCCAGGGGATGGAGCACGGCCACTGCGGGGTGTCTGCGCGGCCCCTCTTCCATCCTGTCTGTGGGCATTTCCCCAGGGGATGGCATGGCATGGCATGGCATGGCACCAATTGGCACATGCTCCAGCCCTGCAGCCCAGCTCTGCCACTCACCCTCCTGTGCTGGATGGAACGGCACCACCTCTTCTGTCTCCTGTGCCAGGGCAGCTCCGGGGCCTTCTTCCTCCTCCTCCTCCTCCACCCGGGCCAGCTTGGGCACTCTCGGGGGTCTCTGCTCCATGGCTGTGCCTGGAGCTACTTGCAGGAGAGATGCCTTGGGAAAGCTCTGGGGCACCAAGTCCCATGCTCTGCCCTTGAGGGCAGCTGCAGAATAGAAGCCTCAGGAAGGCCACGGGTCAGCGAGTCCTGTGCTCTGGCCTCGAGCTCAGCTGCAGGAACAGCGCCGCAGAGAAGCTCCGGGTCAGACGGGAGCGAGTGCGCTGTGCGGGGGCTCCTCACGGCACCGCTCTGTCCCGTTGTGCCCCGTTGCGTGTTGCCAGCAGCCGGGCAAGCTTCTATTTCCCACGTGTCACAAAGGGGCCTTGGACACCGGCTTCCGTTCCATGGCACGGTGACCGTGCTGCAGCGTGCCACCCAGGGCCCTTGCACACACTGCCTTCTGCCCCGGGGCCGCCCCCGGCCCAGCCAAAGTGGCCCAGCTTGGAAGGAATCCCTGGCCCCAGGTGTCTGAGACAGCCCGCACAGGATCTTTAGCAAGGGCTCAGAGCATCAGCAAACGCTGCCCGGCTCTGCGGGCTCAGTCCTATCCCCATATCTTTCCCCTAGAGCATTTGAATTTCTAAATGAGAATCATTTGAAGGGAGGGGATTGACATTTTCCATTTCAAAGAAGGCTTCTGCCTTCCTTAGCAGACACCTCTCTTTTCAAACCAAGACAATTGTTTATCATCTTGCAGATCCGCACTTGCTGGGCAGCCCCGTTTTACACCCAGGGCCTGGAGAACCATTGCCAGCAACTGGGAAAATCCTAGCTGCTCCATCCACCCAGAGATGAGGTCTCCAAATTTGCCCCAAAAGTGGCTCCAGCTTTTAGAGGCCAAAAAGAGCAAGTCCCAGTGACTTGATGATAGTTTTAGCCCAGAAAGCCCTGCAGCTGATGGCACACTTGACAATCAGCAGGGGACACAGCTAGGCCAAAGCCCAGAGCTCTGCCAGGAGCCTTTCTCCTCAAATACCCTTCAAACAAACCTCCATGCAAGTCAGTTGGGAAAGTTTCTTCAAATGATCCATTTCTGGCACTACAGAACTGCACAGGGTTCTGTGGAAGATTCTAAAGCAGCTGCTCTGGAGTCCAAGAGCCAGCACTAAGAGTCCTTGTCATCTATTTGTAAGCTAAATCGCACTTTGGGCGGTTTGAAGGAGTTTGGAAGGAGCTAGAGAGCGGACCTCTGAGTTTTTCAGATGATGCCATTGCTTTTTCTTCTCTTCTACATAGACAGGAAGGGTGAGTTGGGCTCCCATCTGCACCGCATGGCTCACAGGGCCGCAAGACTTGTAGTTACAAGAGCTTTGAAGGATTTCTTGGTCAAGAAGACACGACCAACAAGGATATTTATGTTTTGGAGCCAATCCTTCAGTATTTCGTCTTACGGACTCATGCACTCGGGGTCTCTCGCTGGTCAGAGTGAGCCCGAGATAAGTTCCAAAGTCTCTTTTCCCAGCCCGGCGC
Organism: Agelaius phoeniceus; assembly: GCF_051311805.1. NCBI lineage: Eukaryota > Metazoa > Chordata > Aves > Passeriformes > Icteridae > Agelaius > Agelaius phoeniceus. The sequence goes on from NC_135292.1 coordinate 6,902,000, forward strand.
TCGAAGAAGGAGTCAGAGCTCTTCATTTCTGGCTCTCAAGGTTGTTTCTTGTATCTTATCTATAAAATTCTTTCTCCTGCCCCAGGCCAGTGTTATCTTTTAATCCTAAAAACTACCTGTACAATATTTACAAATACTTTCCAATACCTATCACCTAGACAGTGAGCTTCTACTCTAAACCAAACTAAAAGTGCCACCCTCACAGCAGAAGATGGAGGCCAAGAAGAAGAAGAAGAAGAAGAAGAAGAAGAAGAAGAAGAAGAAGAAGAAGAAGAAGAAGAAAAAGAAGGAGAAAGGCTGGACAAGCCCAGATTCCTCACTCTCGCCCCCTGAAGCCCCATTCTAAAAACCCCAACAATCTATTTTTCACCCTGGGATAAATTCACTATCATTCTACTGAAACTTTGGCAGCTTGTCATTCTTCCTACAAGGTTGGTAATTGATTTTTCCAAGGGCTAAATCGAAGGCACAGGGGTCTTGGGCTCTGTGCCAGGGTCTCTGAATGCCCTGGGCAGGGGCTCGAGTCCTCCAGGGCAGCCAGAGGAATTTCCTGTGTTCCCACATCATGCTACAGTGTAAGCTGTAAGCTTCCTTAGCCAATCGTGTTATGACACACAAACCTCCAGCACTGCATCCTAAACTTCTTGTTTACCATTATAACTACTTTGATTTTTTCTAGATCTTGAACTCTAAACCACTAAACTTTCCTCCACTTCAACTTTCCTCCCCATGTGTGGTGGTTTGACAGGAAACATGTTTTCTGGGATGCTGTGGTTAGGCCAATGGGTGCTCAGATTTTAATATTGGCACCTAATGTGGCCCCTGGGGCATTGGATGCGCCTCTGAGAACACAGGGGTTAAAAGCAGAGCACTCGCGGGGGAAGTTCTCTTGGGTTTCCGTGGGGAAAGAGTTCGGGTCTCTGCCCCGGCCCAGCTGCTGGCTGGGCGGGCGGAGGGGAAAAGCCATGTGGCCGGGAGAGGTAGGCCTGAGCCCGGGGCTGGAAGGGTGGAAGAGAGAGAGAGAGACACCGGGAGCCATCGGGCAGCCCCCCGGGAGACAGAGAGAGAGAGAGAGAGACGGTGCCTGGGACTGTGACCTTGAACCTTGATAAACATGGGCCTGTGCCGGCAGCACGGCTGGGACGGAGAAGAAGGGGGGGTGCAGCCGGACGCTTGTAGGAGCTTTTAACCCCTTTTTGGAGAATGAGAACTTTACAGAACATTGACCTCTCCTAGAAGAGAGATAGAGTGGAAGATGAAGAAGAAATGGGCAAGTGTGAGAAAGGTCTGGGCAAGTGAGAGATGTTGGAAGAATAGAGAAGAATCTTAGTGGGAAGAGATGATGGAGTGGCTTTTGCTGGACTCTTTTTGTACAGCCATGGACAGAACCATGTTCCTTGTGACACAGAGACTGCATCCAGGGGGAGGCAATGCCTCAGGACCAAGAAGGTTCAGTGTTGGTACCCCTCGGCCCCAGGGGGTGAAATATGGGGGGGACAGGTGTCCCAAAGGAGAGACTGTGCCCTTTTTGGATCGGGACAAAGCATCCTTAAAAAGACAACCCTAGGAGCAGCTCTGGTCCGTGTTCAGTGGTGAGAGCGCTGGACATGAAAGGAAGAGGTCCCCATTGGCACAAGAAGGACTCCTTCTCCTCTTGATGAACTGAGGATGGAGTATTCTGAAGGGTGGTGCCAGACTGAGAGTCGATGATTTGGGGGATGTATTGTGTTGGGAATTTGGTGGGGAGGAGGAGGAGATGTATTTGTGAGGTTTTCATTTTCCTTGTGTGTTTCTTTTTTTTTTTTTTTCTTTTTTTCCTTTCCCTTGTAGTTTGGTTAATAATTTTTTTTTCCTAAGTGGGAGCCTGCTGTGCTTATTCCTGGTCCCATCTCACAGCAGAAACCAGGGAGAGGGTATTCTCATGGGGGCACTGGCATTGTGCCAGTGTCAAACCATGACACAGTGTAGGGGGTTGTGCTGCTTAAGGGGGAGCCAGGGGCTGCCTCAGCAGTTCCTACTCTCATCTGGTCATTTGGGTTGGCCTTGACATCCCAAGTATGGCTTTGTCAGCCTCAGACGCAGGAGAGGGGTTTCATTCTTCACTTCCATGTATCCACAAGCCCTGGTTTTGACAATAATTCAGAAATTTGGGGAAGAACAGACAAATTAATGAAACAGTGTGGCCAAGCAGATGCAGAGACAAGGAGATGAGCAGCAGGGTGCTGGAAAGGAGCCCTGCTCTGAGGCTGATCCACTCCTCTGTGCCCCTCGGCAAGGTGGGGAAGGGGCTGTAAAGCCCCGTTTGAGCTGAGAGCACGAAGCAACTGCAGTTCTCCCCATCTTCCGAGGGCAGAGAGAAGCGAGCACGGCGCGGAATTGCAAAGCACAGCCCTGCAGCCCCGCGCTGCCCTCTCCCTCTTTCTCCATGCGCGCAGCCCAGCGGTGGCCACAGGGCAGGGTGACCCCGCCGCCCGCGGCCGCCCGCACCCGGCACAGGCGGCGATCGCCAGCCCCCCGCAGCATCTGGGGCTCAGGCTGCCTCTTGCCGGGCACCTCATCGCTCTCCATCCATGCTGCTGGTCCGGGATGAGCCTGCGGCCGCCCAGAGCAGCATCTGCCCGCGGCAGGAGCAGCGCTGCCGGCCCCGGGCTGCGAGCGGGCGGCCCCGGCCGGTGCTTCCCGAGCGGCTGCAGGCGCTTGGAGTGAGAAAGGAATGTTCTTCCTGTGCCGCCCCATCCCCTTTCAGAGCCCTGCGTTTCCCAGCCGGCCGGATGATTCCCTTCCCAATATATTCTTCCCTTCAGCTGTATGTCACTATTTCAGGGGTTTCTCCAGCCTGCAGTAACATAGTCAGTCTTTATGCTGGCTTAGGGGAAACATTTCCCTGCAAGACTCAGAGCTTGAGCTCATCTCCTTGCCCCAGTGAGGGATTCACCTGCAAAGTGCACGCAGGCGCCTCTGTGACTTTTTTGGATGCAGCTCTTGGAAGAGGCTGCCCAGAGAAGCTGTGGCTGCCCCGGATCCCTGGGAGTGTCCAAGGCCAGGCTGGAAGGAGCTTGGAGCAATAGGATAGTGGAAGGCAGTGGAATGAATGATCTTTAGTGTCCCTTCCCACCCAAACCATTCTGGGATTCTGTGATTTGTCTCTGCTTAGGCATGTCCATGCGGACACCTGAGACTTGGGCTTTCATGCCACCCTTTCCCACTGGAGTGGCAGGAAATGGGCTGGCTTGGTGGTCTTTTGAGAGCTGCTGAAATCCAGACACAGCAGCCCTCACCCTGAAGAAAGGCAAGGCTGTTCCATTTCCTTGTTACTGCTGCCAGATTTTGGAGCCTCATTCTCTGCAGCCAGAAGAAGAAACACTTCACCCACTGAGTGGCCAGCACGGAGGGAAGGAGAGCAGCTGTGTGCTGGTGCCTGTCCTTTGCAAGGGGACACACTGTCACCCTGCCCCAGCCCTTGTGAGCCAGTCCCTGCAGAGCTGCTCTGGCCATTGCCACAAGCTCCTGGAGCTTGGTCCAAGGTTTGTTGCAGTGCAATGGATGGCTAGACGATGGCTTAATAAACTGAAGACCTAAGAAGAATTTAAAAAAAAAATTAGGAAATAAAGAAGAAACAAGAAGCATAAGTAGGGTTTAGGCCAGAGAAGTGATCTTTCCAAAGCTGGGCAAGGAAAGCTTCTTGATTCTGCAGGATCTTAGACTTGTGGATGATAAATGCATTTTTGTTTGGTTCAATTCTGACTTTTGCTTTCAGCATGTGATGATTTTTAACCCAAAATATGCCAGAAACTGAGCTGCACTTTTACTGTCCTGCACAGGCTCCCCCCAGATCCTCTCTACAGCATCACTCTGAGCTCTCAGTAGTGCTGTTTTAGGCATAGAAACATTTGGGGTGTGCAGGTGCTGACAAAAACAGTGGGGAAGTCACAGGCTAGGCTCCAACAACCTGAAAGCTCTGTTTTACAGTGATCACAGTGACCTTCCATGGGTGAGAGACGGGAGGTTTGAACCTCTTCAAAACATCCACTCCACCTGCAGTTTCCCAAAGAGGAAGATCTTCCCTGGGAGCCTCGCACAGGGTGAAACACTCTCGCTGCAGCTGAGGGCAGAGGTTGTGTTTAAACAGGAGGGTGAGGAGCAGGCTCACTCAGCCATGCCATGTGCATGAAAAGCAGCTCCAGAGCTTCTGGTCTGATTTTTCAGCAGCTCACAGGGCCATGGAGTTGCTGGATGTGTTTTTGTGACCCCCCTCACCCAGAGCATGAGCCCTCTGCTCATTTGGCAGAGAGAGCAAGTGACCAAGGCATCTGGTGGATCTTCAGGGTGAGCTTTGAGAGCAAAGCCCTTGGACACACACACACACACACACAAAGGTGGTGCCTGCCAGCAAAAACCTTGGATTTTTTTCAGTATGGGAAGATACATCCCAGGATTGGCTCATTCCCACAACCTCAGCACAAACTCAGAGCAACACAGGGGAGTACTCTGAAAAGAATGGGCTTTGCATTTTGGACACCTCTCCAAGCCCATGTGAAGGATTCCCTGGGAATGTACTCCTGGCTCCATCCATACTGACTGCACAGTCACTCCTGGCCTTGCCACAGCTTGCTTTGTCCAAGTGTGGGTGGCTGTGGCTTTTGTGTCCCAAAGGGGACAGTCCTCCACTTCATAGCTGTGTTTTCTTCACTGAGTGGATTATTTGCTTCACTCCTGAGGTGAAAACCAGCGTGCATACAAAACAGGCAAAATCGGTTTGGGGAATAAAATCAGGGAATGATGGGGTGGAAAAATGGCAAAAATAGGCAGAAAACTGGCCTGGCAGTATCAATGTAGTTCTTAGGGCTAAGAACCAGCAGGTGACAAACAGGTGCCGTTTTTCTGGGATAAAAGGATCCGTGCCACTTCAAATAGCATAAAGGACTTGCCTGTGGCTGGGTCTCCATGGGCTGTGCCTCTCTCCCTTGAAGCCATCCATGCGGGAGTGTGACAGCACCAAGGGCAGCCCCAGGTGTCCCTGTGCCTCGTGTCACTGTCCTTGGCGGGCCAGCTGTCCCCTTTGTGGCCTGGCATGTGGCACGGGGGGCTCAGAGCCTGGCAGGGCCGCGCAGCCGGAGCAGCAGGGCTCCCACTGCCCCGTCCCGCAACGCTTTGTCCTTGGCTGCCGCTCTCGGTGCGCGGACAAAGACCTACGAGCCAACAGGAATCATCCTTTGGAGTCTGCACTGACAGCATGGAGAAACACTGATGGGATCATTTAATAAAATCCACACTGTTTCCTTGGGGAAGCTGAATAAACAGCGCTATCAGGAGCTGCCCCAGCCAGCCCTTGAAGGCCAGCAGTGCGTGCTGCTGGGATCGTGCTCCTTGCACGCGGAGGGAGGCAGGGAGCTGGATCCAAGGGCTCATTAATCAAACGGGAGTTTGGCTCTGCTTTGGCCCACATGGAAGCCGGGATGCTGCACAAACACACCCTTCCCTTTGGCCGTGAGCTGGCCCCCTCCTCAGGCCAGCTGCAGGTGAGGGATGCACAGAGGAATGTGTGACGCCTCTTGTTTGCATTCCCCCTCACATCCAGGGAGGAGCCCGGGTCCCTCTGTGGCTGGTCCTGGCTGAGAATCCCCCTTGCTGCTCTTTCTGTGGAGAGCAGCTCAGTTAATCCGTGCCAGCTTCTTCTCCTCCTGCCCACTGTTGTCTGGGGACTGCCAACCCCCCGTCCCTGCTTGACACGTTTGGAGTAAGGCTGGGTGTGGACGTGTTCATGGAATCACAGAATCCCCAAATGGTTCAGGCTGGAAAGGATCTTAAAGCTCATCCAGTCCCACCCCCTGCCACAGGACACCTTCCAGCATCCCAGATTGCTCCAAGCCCATCCAGCCTGGCATGGAACATTTCCAGGGATGGGGCAGCCACAACATCCACACCCACAAATATTAATAAATGTTGGACTTGAGACAGCACCTAAATCCATTCCTCCTTTATTAAGCTGATTCTAAGATGCATTATGATCCAGGGGAATCAAGGAGTTCTCAATGCCTACCCTTGTATCTCTATTATGTCACTGAGAATTTCAGTGTTTGTTTAAAAACTTTTCTCAGATAAGGTGTGAAGCCTGAGATCACTTTCAAGACTCAAAATTTTGCTCTCAAGAAAACTAGCTTTTAAAAAGTGCCGTGGTTTGAGCCAGTGTCACAGTTTCAGGGAGTTTCAGGCGAGGAGTCCACAGCCCCATCAGTGCCAAGCCTTCCCTTCTAAGAACATCTTCCCCCCCTTTTCCTCCTTTCCCACCTTAAAGAAGAAGCTGAGGAAGCTGGAGCCAGTGCTGCTGTTGCCATCACTGCTTCTGGAATTTCCTTGGCAAGTGTGGCTTTTCCCCCATTTCTGTCCCTGCTGACTTCATCCTTTCAGCCCCTCTCCTACTTCTGGAGGTCTTGGTGGGCTCCATCCTCCAAAACCTCAACTGGCCTTTTAGGAAATCTAACATTTCTTCCTGTGAGTCCTCCGTTGAAAGCTTGTGGCCATTGCACCTTTCAGTGAGGCCAAAAACCTCAATTTATATCACTACAACTTACTTCTGACTCCCACAATTAGTTAATCTTGCATTGATGACTGCCCATTCTGAACCATGGGTCTGGTGCTGGGACATTCGGTGCATTCAGACCAAGGGGTCTCCTGACTTTCCTTAGTCTTTGGGTTTGGACTCTGTCCTGGTGCAGTTTTCATCAGATTTGGACCAGAGGGTGCTGGACACTGGAACAGACTCCCCAGGGAATGGTCCCAGCCCCTGTGAATTCAAGGAATGTTTGGACAAGGCTCTCAGACCTGTGGTGGGATGTCCTGCGCAGGGCCATGAGTCAGACTCATGATCCCTGTGAGTCCCTTCCAGCTCAGGATATTCTTGGATTTGTTGGAGTCAGTCATGGATATGGACAAGACACCTCAGGGTGGATCCCTTTCTCTGCTCTCTGCTATTCTGCTCTTTCCTGGCAATCTCCAAGAAAATTGCTCTGCACTAATCTTTTTTTATCAATTGCAGCAGCTTGCTGGGCTTTCTTCTAAATCTTCCAGATGTCTTTGATCAGCCATGCAAAACACTTTTCATTTTCTCCTGAACGTTGCTTTTCTCTTGAATAAAAAGTGCAGCCAGACTTGCTTAAGAGGTTTTCTTGAGGCAGTACCACTTTCCTTTCTGTCTTATGGACCGTGTTTTGCCTTTTAATTTCACCAACGTGACACCTTGGTAGGACAGGGCCAGGTGATTTCCTCATTTGGATCCAGTGGGGCTGGGATTTCCAGCCCTAAACTCCTTGGACTCTGGCACCAAAAATCGATCATAACATCACACAGCAGCTTCTCCCTTTTAAACTTTCTCTGAAATAACCAAAACAGCTCTTAAAATTCCTTTCGCTTACAGCTTACACTGTGGCATGAGTGTCTCACGTCTCGCGACCCCTCCTCGAGACCCCTCTTAGGACCCATCCGCACCCCCCAGGTCCCCCCACAGTGCCCCAGGACCCCTCCCCAGACCCCCCCCAAACCCCCGGACCCCTCCCCAAAGCCCCCTCTGACCCCCCGGACCCTCCCCCGCCCCCCCCGATCCCCTCTCAGGCCCCTCCCGCTCCTGTCCCGAGCCCGGGGGGTCCCGGCGGCGGCGGGGAAGGGGGCGCCGCTTCCGGCTCGCCTCTGATTGGCTGGAACAGCGCAGGGGAGCCGGGCCTTGCTGGGGGATCCGCGCCGTGATTGGTTAGTTCAGGGATGTGCAGCGCCCTGATTGGTTGGTTCGGGGCGGGGCGCGCCGCCATTGCTGGGAGCCCGCACACGCGGTGGAGGCGCGAGATTGTGAGGGAGAGCGGAGCTGAGGTGGCGCCGGGGGCAAACTGGGGGGGTTTGGGGCGGGTCTGAGGGGAAATTGGGGATTTTTGGGGGCATCGACGGGAAACACGAGGGTGTGCGGTGGGTTTGGGGGGAATGAGGGGGTCTGAGGGGGCTTTGGTGGGTCTGAGGGGGCTTTAGGGAGCTTTGGGGGGAGCTTGAGAGCGTCTGGAGCATTCTCAGGTGGGTTTAGGGGGAACTGAGAGGAATTGGGAGAGTCTGAGGGGATTTTGGGGGATTGCGAGAGGATCTGGGCCGTTCTGAGGTGGGTCTGGGGAATTTCGAGGAGTCTGAGGCGATTTCATGAGGTTTGGGGGGATTGAGGCGTCTGAGGGGGATTTGGGGCAGTTTGATGGATTTGGGGGCGTCTCAGGTGGGTCTGGGGTGAATTCTGGGGAGAACTGGGGGGGGTTGAGGGTCCTGGGGAGGTTTTGGGGTCCTGGGGAGGGTTTGGGGGTCCAGAGAGGTTCTGGGCCAACACTGGGGGAGCTCTGCGGGGTTGGGCGTTCCTGGAGGGGTCCCGGGGGAGATTTGGGGGTCCCGGGGGGTCCCAGGCCCACCCTGAACCGGGGTCTGGGGGTTTCGAGGGGAGGGGGCACAGCAGGGGTTCCCCCCCCCCCATTTTTGGGGGGGTCTCCCATGGTGCCCCCTCCCCAAAAAGCTCCCAGGGCCCCCTGAAGTGGCTCCTGTTCCACCGGCCGGTGCCCCCTGATCCAGGACGGCCCCACTGAGTCTGGGGGGGTTTGTGCGGATTTTGGGGTTCTGAGAGGGTTTTTGGGGATTTGGGGGTGGCTTTTTTGGGCTTTGGGGGATTTTGTTTGGAGTTTGGGGGGAAGTATTGGGGTTTTTGGGAAGAATTATTGGGTTTTGGGATGGTTATGTGATTTTGGGGGGTTTTGTTGATCTGGGGGATTTTGGATTTTGGGTGTTTTGTTGGAGTTGTGGGGGCTTTTGGGGGGAGATTTATTGAAAATTTAGTGAGTTTTTTTAAATTTTGGTGAGTTCCACTGGGATGTTTGGAGATTCCCTGGGGTTTTTGAGGGTTATCTTGTAATTTTGGGGGATTTTGTGGGGTTTTAGTGGAATTTTAGGGGGGCTTTGGGGCATTCCCTGGGTGTGGGGAAGGGCTGAGAGGCACCAAAATCTCCTTAAAAGCCCCAAAAGTCCCAATAAAACCCACAAAATCCCAATTAAATCTCTGAAAATCCCATTAGAACACCCCAGAATCCTAATATAAACCCACAAAATCCTTTGGAATCCCAAAAAATCCTGATTAAACTCTGCAAATCCCCCAAAGATGTCCCCAAAACCAGAAAAAGTCCCACAAAATCACCCCCAAGATCCAAAGAAATCCTGGCAACACCCAAAAACCCCCAAATCCCACCAAAAATCCCAAAAACCCCAAATCCCCAATTAATCCCTCTGAATGCTACCACAATTCCAATAAAATGCCCCAAAATCTCCTAAAAATCTCAATAAAACCCCAGGAATTTCTGAGAATCCCAAAAAATCCCAACAAAATCCCAATAAAACCCCCAAAATTCAAAAAGAGCCACAAGAAATTTCAATAAACCCCCAACCACCCCCAGAAAAACTCCCCCTCAAAATGCCAAGAAAATCCCCCAAAATCCAAACCCCCAAAATCCACAAAACCAGCCACTCCCAGTCAATCCCAGTGTGATTCCAGTCGCTCTCAATGAGATCCCAGTGTAACCCAGCATGGCCTCAGCTGCTCTCACTAGGATCCCAGTGTCATCCCAGTTGCTCCCAGCATAATTCCAGCTGTTCCCAGTTCCTCCCATGATGATCCCAGTTGCCCCAAGAATAGTCCCAGTCCCTCCCAGCAGGGTCCCAGTCGTGCCCAGTTGCCTCCAGGGCAGATTCAGTTTCCCCCAGCATCGTCCCAGTTGCTCCCAGCATGATCCCAGCTGTTCCCAGGGTGGTTCCAGTGCCCCCAGGATGGTTAGAGACACTCCCAGTATGTTTCAGTTACCTCAGAATGATCCCAGTCTTTCCCAGTTCCTCCCAGTTTCCTCTAGCATCATCCCACTTTCCATCTGTTGCTCAAAGGGTAGCCCCAGTTGCTCCCAGGATGATCCCAGTTGCCCCAGTTGTAGTCTCAGTCCTCTCAGCATGGTTCCAGAACCTTCCAGCCGATCCCAGTTGCTCCCAGTGGGTCACATTTTCCTCCCAACATGGGCCCAGTAGCTCCCAGTAAGCCCCAGTCAGGTTCCATTCACACCCAGTATAATCCCAGTATGAGTGTAGCCACTCCCAGTATGATCCCAGTCCCTTGCAGTCTAATCCCAGTTGCTCCCAGTCACTCCCAGTCTGATGCCAGTGCCCCCAGTGGGATCCCAGTTGCTCCCAGCATGGGCCCAGCTGTTCCCAGTGTGCTTCCATCACTCCCCTATGGTTACAGACACTCCCAGGATGGTCCCAGTTGGACCCAGTTGCCCCTGCTCTAGTCCCAGTCACTCCCCAGATGATCCCAGTCCCTCCCAGCATGGTCCCACTCACTCCCAGTTGCCCCCAGTGTGGTTCCAGTTGCCCCCAGCATGGTCCCTGTTGTTCCCAGTGTGGTTCCAGTCCCCCCAGTGTGGTTCCAGACACTCCCAGTATATCCCAGTTGCCCCCAGCATGCATCCAGTCCTTCCCAGTTCCTCCAGTTTGCTTGCAGCATCATCCCAATTTCCCTCAGCTGCTCCCAGTAGCCCAAAGTGTGATCCCAGTCGCTTCCTTTCAACCCCAATATGATCCCAGTAAGCTCCAGTTTGATCCCAGTCACATGCCAGCCCTACCAGTGGGGTCCCAGTATAATCCCAGTTGCTTCCAGTCTCTCCCAGTATGGTCCCAGCTGCCTCCAGCGTGGTTCCAGTTGCTTCCTAGATCAGCCCAGTCAGTCCCAGTATGATGTCAGTACAAAGCCAGTACAGTCCCAGTCACTCCCAGTACGATCCCAGTGCAGCCCAGTCCCTGGCAGTGCTGCCACTGCTGGGATCCCCCAGGCCTGTGTGCGTTCCCCCCTGGCGGATGTGCCGAGAGGAGCCCCAAGGGCTGGCAGGGGCCAGGCAGGGTCCCCAGTAAGGCCCAGTTTGGATGTGCAGCCCCCAGTTTGCCCAGTTTGCCTCTCCTTTGGCCCGGGCCGGGTTCCCCCCGCCCGCAGCGGCTGGGAGCAGCCGAGAGCCCCGCGCTGCCCATGCCGACCTGGCCCGGCTCCATGGCCGCTGCTGCCGCGGGCTGCGAGGGCTGCGGGAACGGGGCACCGAGGGTGTGGCTGCTGCTGGGGGAGGAGGAGGAGGGAGGGAAGGGCAGGGATGGAGGGGGAGGAGGAGGCGGGGTTAGGGGGCAGGAGGAGGGGCAGGGATGAAGGCGGAGAGAGAGCAGCGATGGAAGGAGGAGAAGGAGGTGGGGTTAGGGAGGAGGAGGAGGAGGAGGAGGAGGAGGAGGAGGAGGAGGAGGAGGAGGAGGAGGAGGAGGAGGAGGAGGAGGAGGAGGAGGAGGAGGAGGAGGAGGAGGAGGAGGAGGAGGAGGAGGAGGAGGAGGAGGAGGAGGAGGAGGAGGAGGAGGAGGAGGAGGAGGAGGAGGAGGAGGAGGAGGAGGAGGAGGAGGAGGAGGAGGAGGAGGAGGAGGAGGAGGAGGAGGAGGAGGAGGAGGAGGAGGAGGAGGAGGAGGAGGAGGAGGAGGAGGAGGAGGAGGAGGAGGAGGAGGAGGAGGAGGAGGAGGAGGAGGAGGAGGAGGAGGAGGAGGAGGAGGAGGAGGAGGAGGAGGAGGAGGAGGAGGAGGAGGAGGAGGAGGAGGAGGAGGAGGAGGAGGAGGAGGAGGAGGAGGAGGAGGAGGAGGAGGAGGAGGAGGAGGAGGAGGAGGAGGAGGAGGAGGAGGAGGAGGAGGAGGAGGAGGAGGAGGAGGAGGAGGAGGAGGAGGAGGAGGAGGAGGAGGAGGAGGAGGAGGAGGAGGAGGAGGAGGAGGAGGAGGAGGAGGAGGAGGAGGAGGAGGAGGAGGAGGAGGAGGAGGAGGAGGAGGAGGAGGAGGAGGAGGAGGAGGAGGAGGAGGAGGAGGAGGAGGAGGAGGAGGAGGAGGAGGAGGAGGAGGAGGAGGAGGAGGAGGAGGAGGAGGAGGAGGAGGAGGAGGAGGAGGAGGAGGAGGAGGAGGAGGAGGAGGAGGAGGAGGAGGAGGAGGAGGAGGAGGAGGAGGAGGAGGAGGAGGAGGAGGAGGAGGAGGAGGAGGAGGAGGAGGAGGAGGAGGAGGAGGAGGAGGAGGAGGAGGAGGAGGAGGAGGAGGAGGAGGAGGAGGAGGAGGAGGAGGAGGAGGAGGAGGAGGAGGAGGAGGAGGAGGAGGAGGAGGAGGAGGAGGAGGAGGAGGAGGAGGAGGAGGAGGAGGAGGAGGAGGAGGAGGAGGAGGAGGAGGAGGAGGAGGAGGAGGAGGAGGAGGAGGAGGAGGAGGAGGAGGAGGAGGAGGAGGAGGAGGAGGAGGAGGAGGAGGAGGAGGAGGAGGAGGAGGAGGAGGAGGAGGAGGAGGAGGAGGAGGAGGAGGAGGAGGAGGAGGCTTCTTCTGAGGAGGAGGAGGAGGAGGAGGAGGAGGGAGGAGGAGGAGGAGGAGGAGGAGGAGGAGTTCTTCTGCGTCGTCTTGGAGGGAGGAGGAGGAGTGGAGGAGGAGGAGGGAGGAGGAGGAGGAGGAGGAGGAGGAGGAGGAGGAGGAGTAGGAGGAGGAGGAGAGAGGAGAGGAGGAGGAGGAGGAGGAGGAGGTTCGACGTTCTTCTCCTTCGCCTGCTAGAGAAGGAGGAGGAGGATGCGTTCGGCTTTCGTCTTGCTTTCTCCTTCTCCTTCTCCTTCTCCTTCTCCGTTCTCCTTCTCCGTTGTTCGCTTCGCTTCTTCGTCGTCGTCTCGGTCTGGTGAAGGCGAGAAGGAGAAGGCTTGAGGAGTCGGGATCTCGCAATCTGCTTCTGGATTCGCGTTCTCTTTCTTAGTGCTTCACCTCCGTTTCTGGAGGCTGGCGGGGGCTTCGGTTGTGGTGTCGGGGAGAGCGCCCGAGGCCTGCTTCAGGGAAGAGCGGGCTTAGGGGAGGTGGAGTTGAGAACCCCAGAGGCGGAGCGGGAGGAGGAGAGGACAAGGGCAGATCTAGGTTGAGCCTGAGGCAGCCACGCGGTCTCGAGCCCTGCCTGAATTCACAGCCCCCACCTGTGGGATCATCGCCCCCCCCCATGGCTCCGGTGAGCGGGGAGGGGGAGCCCGGCCCGGATATCCCGGGGGGTCCCTGGGTTGGGTTTTTGGGGGATTTTTGGAGAATGAAGAAGTCCAAGGCTGAGCGGAAAAGGCCCCTCGGGGGGACATCGGGGTGGTGGCGGTGGCGGCTGCCGGCAGAGGCAGCCTGGAGGAGCAGAGCCCTGTGTGCCCCAGGAGGCCAAAGTGGGGAGGCCAGAGAGGGGGGAGCGCCGCCATTGGCGGGAGCCTCAAGAGCCTGGAGAGGGGCAGGGGGGACTCCTTGGAGCCGCTGCAGCGCAGAGCAGAGAATGAGGGGAGAAGGGAGCCCGGGAGCCCAAACAGCCCCGGCATCCCGAAATGGGGAGAGCCAAGAGGGGGCAGTGCGTCCCCGGGTGTGCCCTGGGGGGATCTCGTTGCCCTTGCCTGTGGCACGGAGGCAAATCCCATGCTGTCCTTGTCCTTCCTCCCCCAGAGCAGGAACTGAGCATGGAGAGCAGGGAGGACAAATGCCCGCGGCAGAGCCTGGTGGCAGAGGCCGTTTTGAGCGGCTCCACGGCGCAGGAAGCCAACGGGGAGGAAAAGGCCCGGAGATGCCGCGCGAGGAGGGGCTGCAAACGCAGATGGCGGGGATGTGAGGGGGAAAGAGCCAGCCTGGGCCGGGAAGGTGGCCGGAGATGGAGCCAGAGCTCGGAGCTGGTGCTCTATGAGCAGCTCCATGATGGGGAGAAGCCCCACACGTGCGTGGAGTGTGGGAAGAGCTTCAGGAGGAACTGCCACCTGATCAGGCACCAGAGGATCCACACTGGGGAACGGCCCTACGAGTGTGGGGAGTGTGGGAAGAGCTTCAGCGCGAGCTCCAGCCTGATCGTGCACCAGAGGACCCACACGGGGGAGAGGCCCTATGAGTGCTCCAAGTGTGCGAAGAGGTTTCAGACCAGCTCCAGTCTCCTCCAGCACTATCAGAGTCACACAGAGGAGAGGCCCTTCCAATGCCCCGACTGTGGGAAGGGATTCAAGCGCAACTGCAACCTCGTCAGGCACCGGAGCACCCACACAGGGGAGAGGCCCTACGAGTGTGATAAATGCAGGAAGAGGTTTCAGACCAGCTCCAATCTCCTCATGCACTATCGGATTCACACAGAGGAGAGGCCCTTCCAATGCCCCGACTGCGGGAAGGGATTCAAGCTCAACTCCACCCTCGTCACCCACCGGCGCATCCACACTGGGGAGAGGCCCTACGAGTGTCCCCAGTGTGGGAAGAGCTTCTCCAGCAGCTCTCACTTGACCCGACACCAACGGAGGCACCGGTAAGGGAAGCCCTGCGAGTGCCCCGAGTGCGGGAAGAGCTTCGTGCGCTGCTGCAGCTCCATCCCCCACTGGAAGAGGCACTTTGGGCACAGCCCTGGTCACTCACATTCCCTGTGATCCATGTTGGGAACACACCTGCCTGCTTGTCCTTTGGTTTGGCCTGAATTTTTTTCTCTTCTCCATTTCTCTCTACTCCAAAAGCCAAGAGGGATGAATCTGTCACCTCAAAACCACTCAAATCCCACTGAAAATAACTGAATTTTAACCCAAAAAGGCTCAATCCTACCTCAAATTCCTTGTTCCCTCCTCAAAAAACCTCAATCCCATGCCAAACTCTCCATTCCACAGCCACCAGGGTGAGATGGGGTTGGAAGGGGATTGGGAGAAGTGGGATCCCAATTTGAAGCAATGGGATGAGGATTGTGTAGGATGTATTTGATAGCAAATAAAACTTTCAGAGTTAGTGATTTCTGTCCTGTTCATTTTCAGTCAGTTCTGTTTGCCGAGTGCCACCTTCTCAGCTGATTCAATTCCTATAAAAATCCCATTTTTTAAATCATCTATCCCAAACAATCCAAAAACCAATATTGAAATAAAACCACCCACACACAATTAATTTATTAAAAATAATTTTAATTGTTTTGGAGTACTTAAGGATGTTATCAAAGTTTAATTGTTTGGTTGAAATGTCTGAGAAATTATAGTGGTGTTTGGTTTTGTGTTTATATATTTGTAATATGAATTATTTAACTAAGAGGTGTTAGATTGCTTGGTAGTTTCTTTTGATTTTTTTATCTAATATACATTAGTCATCGAGTTAAAACTTTCAAAAGGTATTTCTTGATATATAATTTGTTTATTTATATGCATTGGTAATATTATAGTAATAGTTGTTGGTTTGGTTTGACTCATAGTTGGAGTATTGTAAAGAAGACATGAGATTTTCATATTTTATTGTTATTATAATTTATTTAATTTCAATTATTATTTCTTTGTTTATAATTTTATTGCAATTTTTTGAGAGGATAGGAAGGAAGTTCAAGGGCAGGAAGATTTTTTCCTGGCTGGGAACTGGAATTCCAGACCCTGGGAATGTGTGCAGGACCCCCCAGACTGGGATCAAATATGGGCTGGGATCAAATATGGGCTGGGATCAAATATGGGCTGGGATCACCTGGACTGGGATCACATGGATGGGGATCGTGTGGATCAGAACCCTCCAGACCAGGATAGCCTGGAGTGGGATCAAATATGGACTGGGACTGTATGGACTGGGATCCCAGGGACTGGGACCATATGGATCAGGACCACACAGACTGGGATCAAATATGGGCTGGGACTGTTTCTGAAAGTAACTTTGTTCTATAGTTTTTATTTCTGTTGTTAATTAAGCTCAGTGAAATAGCTGCTTGTGTTAAACTGCCTGCTTGGATGGGTGTAGAGGGCATTTTGGATAATTGGCTAGCTGAGAAAGGACACTTCCATGTGATACCGATGGATAAGGATAGGGGAAACAAGCTGGGAACTAAGCAACCAGTGTCCAATCACTGACAAAGGTCACAGTGACCTTCTCTGAAACGGGAAGACGGGGGAGAAAATCGCTTGCCAGAAAATGTAGTTATCTTAGGTAGAGAAGCTAGAAGAATGCAAACATAGAAGCAAAATAATCATTAGAAGATAGAAGTAGGTGTGGTTGATCCAAGGGTGCTTTAACCAATAATGAGCTCAGCTTTTGCAATATGTATAAGCTTCATTAACACCAATATAAATATGTGTGAGTTTTCAATAAACTTCGATATTTGCCATTCACGCGTATAGTGTGTTGCATTTCTCCCGCCGTTCACAACAGATGGGATAAAATCCAATGCACACAGGATGAGGACACCTGTACAGATCTGCCAACTATCAGCACTCCCCGTCTGAAGGCAGAGTGCACCAAGGCCCAAAACTGGAGGTGATAAAGAGAAGGAGCCAAAACCACAGCCAAGAAACACACATGCTCTGAAAAGGCAGACCCAAGGAGGGGCCATGTAAAATCATTCCTGGAATATGTAAAGTAGTTTATGGATATGCATGAGTGTCTATGAATATGCACCAGGCTGATGTAAGGGGAAAGGTATTTCCACTCTCCTGTGGAAATGTAAAAAGTTTAATAAGGGACAATGGGAGAGCAGGACCATGGAGCAAAGGTTATTACGGCCGGGTGCATCTTTGCACTCAGCCAGGAGCACCCTGTTACCTTCAGGGATCCCCTGAAATACCTTTCCCCTTACATCAGCCTGGTGCATATTCATAGACCCTCATGCATAGTAAACTTTTCCCCAAAACTAGTTTCATGTTCTGAGAATTGTTTAGCAAGGCTCTTCCTTGGATCTGCCTTTTCGGAGCATGCAGATTCCTTGGTTGTGGTTTTAGTCCATTCTTATCACCTCCAGTTTTTGGGCTTTGGTCCACTCTGACTCTGTGAAATTGAGGTTTTGGGATTTTTAGTATGTTGTGGATGGAAGCAAAATAGAGGGCACAGTGTTTTGTCCTGGGTTTCTTCTTCATGCTTCTTCCTTCTTCTTCATGGGTTTGGGTGGCTTTTTGTAATTGGGCAGAAATTCCACATTGCAGGCTGTTTGGGATCAGTTATAGGGTTTAAAGGGAAAATAATCTAGGTGTCAGTTCCTAATTGGATAGTTTAGTCTTAAAAGACCTTGGAACAAGAGATTGTGGGCCATTTTGTGCCTTCTACTGAAAAGCTGCTGAACTCCCAGTAATGAGGCTGTTTTACTGATAAGAAATAATAAACACTTGAGTCTGAACATGAATTACTGTCTCAAGTGCCTTCAATCCAGAGCCAGTGAAACCAACAACTGGTACCCCACAGCTTGAGGTAGTGCCACAGCAGAACTTGTTCATGCTCTTTTCCCCTGGTGATTTTCTACTCCCGTCCAGCCTCTGATAGCAAAGCCGTGCTGGTGACAAAAGATTGACCTTGGCATCCTGGGGCACTTTCTGGGTGGGTGTTTGAATCTGCTTTTCCAGGCCTCGGGCTGAGCAGGGTGAGGCCGAGGCCTGGGCCCCTCCAGGCGGCGCCGGGAGCGCCCGGGGCAGCGGCGAGGGGCGGCCCTGAGGGGCGGCACAGGGGGCATTTCCCCCGAGCGGGCGGGCGGGCGGGCGGCGGGGAAAGGCGCCCTGGGCACAAGGGCAGGCACAAGGGCCCCGGCTCTCTGCAGTGCGGGCGGCCCAGCGCCAATCGCTGCTCCCGGAGCCGCTGCCAGGGCCGGGTCTCCTCCCTGCCGCTGACCCTGCACCTGCAGCGCTGCCTCCGCCTCTGCCGGGCTCCCCGGCACGGACGGCAAGGACGTGGACACGCTGCAGCAGGGGCCCAGCAGGGACACCCAGATGGTGCCGGGGCTGCAGCTCCTCTCCTGCAAGGAAAGGCTGACATAGCTCGGCTTCTTCAGCCTGGGAAAGAGACCCAGCCTTGATCCAGCTGTGGCCTTCCAGTACCTGAGGGCAACACATAAGAAAGCTGGACAGGGACTTTGTACGGGGGCAGGCAAGGACAGGACAAGGGAGCATGGATCCAAATGGAGAGAGATTAGGTTTAGGTAAGGGATTCAGAAAAAAGACTCTCCTGGAACAGGTTGCCCAGAGAAGGTGGGCATGTCCCGTCCCTGACAGTGTTCAAGGCCAGGCTGCATGGAGCTCTAGACAAGCCGGTCCAGTGCAAGGGGTCCCCAGCCACAGCAGGGGGGTTGCAGCCATGGGATTTTCCAGATCCCTTCCAAGCCAAACCATGCCACAACTCCATGATTCTGGGATACTTCCCCTCCTCATCCTCTGGCAGAAAAAGAAACTTGGCCCCAAGTTCCACACTGCAGACCATGTCTTTTGGCAGCCTGCAACTGTGTCAACAGAGACAGAGATGACATTACTGACATGATTTCCCTTTTCTACTTGAAAAGTAAATGCTCTGCTCCTGTCCACTCTGGCAAAATTTTCAGAAGAGGCAATTGTTCCCCATGAAAAGCTTGGTCTCATGCAAAGAGGAAAGAAGCCAGAAGCCAACAGTCTTCGTTATTGCTACATTGTTTTCTTTGGTTACTTCTCTAATAGGAATGACTTTGGGGTGTGATTTGTTTGTTTCTCTCTTTCGTTCCTTGGGGCGCGCGGCGGCTCCTCCGTTGGGTTCGCGGGGGCAACGCAGGAACGGCCGCGAGCTCCGGCGGCTCCGCAGCAGCAGCAGCAGCAGCAGCAGCAGCAGCAGCAGCAGCAGCAGCGCTTCTCTTGATTGGTTTTCCGCTCGACTTTTCACTCGCTCCCCATCCCCTTCTCCCTCTCACACTCACTCTACTCCCGTCCCGTGCCGTTCCGTCCGTGTTCCACCTCTCCCAGCCCAGCTGATGCCGCGTCCCGCAAGGCGACCCTCGGCGGAGCCGCCCCGTGCCCGCCCCTGCCCGGCCCGCCGTGGTTCCGCCTCGGCCGGGCTCTCTCCGTCCTGGCTGTGGCGCCGCTGGAAGAGCCGCTCGCTCTGGTGCTGGCGGAGCAGCGCGGGCTTTTGGCTGCGCCTGGCGCGGGCTCTGGCCCAGCCCCAGCTGAGGCCCCGGACCCGAACGAAGCCCCTGCCGTGGTTCCGCCCGCAGCCGCCCCGCTGCCGCCCGGCTCCCGCCCCGTGGCCGACAGCGTGGCCGGCAGCTGCCCCGCTCCGAGCTCCACCGCTCGCCAGCTCGGCCGCCGGCCCCGAGCCACCGCAGCCCGGGGCGGTTCGGCAAGCAGCAGCGCGCCGGGCGGGCGGGTGCCCCGGGCAGAAGAGCGGCAGCGCGGTGCCGCCCGCACGGGCGGAGAGGCCTCCCCTAGAGCAGCTCTAGCGGCAGGGCCCGCTGCTGGGCAGCGGCGGCTGCGGCAGCGTTTACTCCGGTCCCCGCCTCACCGATGGCGCCCCGGGAAGAGACGGGGACGGCTCGGAGGGCGGCGGCGGGCGGCGGGCGATGAGCTCAGCCCGCCTCTGGCCTTGGCTCGCAGGCGGCCATCAAGCGAGTGTCCCGGGAGCGCATCTCGGAGTAGGCGCGGCTGGGGAGTGAGCGGGGCCAGCGGGAGGAGCCGGCGGGGCGTGCCGGGCGGGGCTGAGGCGAGGCCCGGCAGGGCGGCAGCCGGAACGCTGCGAGGGCAGCGAGCGTGGAGTGAGCGGGGGCCGCGCAGCGCCCCGGGCCGGGCCATGGCGAGCCGCGGCGGGGCCGGGCAGGGGCTGCCCGAGGCACAGCGCAGCATCGGCCCCGCTGACGGCATCGCGGTCCCCCCGCAGCGCAAGGGCGCCCTTGTGCCCCTGGAGCTGGCGCTGCTGTGGATGGTGTCACGGCCTGGCTTCCCCGGCTTCGTGCGGCTCCTGGACGTGTTCGAGGTGCCCAAGGGCTTCGCGCTGCTCATGGAGCGTCCGCAGCGCTGTCAGCACCTCTGGTACTTCCTGCACGAGCGGCGGTTCCTGACGGAGCCCGTGGGGCGGGGGCTGTTCCGCCAGGTGCTGGAGGCCATGGGGCACTGCAGCAGCCGCGGCGTCCTGCACCCCCACATCAAGGCCGAGAACGTCCTCGTCGACCTGGCCACGGGCGAGGTGAAGCTCATCGACTTCGGCTGCGGCACGATCCTCCAGGACACGTTCTACACCCGGATGTCAGGTGAGCCCAAGCCGGGGCCCAGCTTCGCAGTGGAGTTCCCCCCTTGGCTGGCAGAGGGGAAGAGGGAGGGAAGGAAGGAGGGAAGGAAGGAGGGGGAATCCATCTTCAGCCAGCTGCAGCCAAGTTGCTTTTTGGCAGGGCAGGGGCTGGCTGTTGTGGAACGGGAGCTGGCTGGGAGGGAGGGAGCAGCATGGGCCTGATGAGCTGCGCCCGTGTCCCATGGGAATGCTGGAGTACAGCCCACCAGAGTGGATCCTCTTTGGCTGCTACCATGGCCAGCCAACCACCATCTGGTCCCTGGGCATCCTGCTCTATGAGCTGCTCTGAGGGCACCTTCCTTTCCACACCAACGAGGACATCGTCCGGGGCCTGCTCTTCTTCCTGTCCCGGGTGTCTCAAGGTGGGGATGCGCCTTCAAGGCACGAGGGGAAGAACGGGGTTGGGAGGGGCAGCTGGCACATAAGCGTCCTGCTCTTGCAGCTGGTGAGGAGGTGGATCTCCTGGGCTTAGCTGGAGGAGGTGGCACCTGTGCCTCTGTGCTGGTGTCCTCTGCAAGAGAGGATCGATAGGAAGCTTTTGGCTGCAGCTCTGAGCACTCCTGGTGTGGCCTGGGCACTGTGGAATGTGGGAGAGCATGGACAGGAGCCTTGTCCCGCTGAGCTTTGTGGACAGTTGGCTGGCTGAGAAAGGTCACGTCGACATAATACCCCTGGTTAAGCAAGAAGGAGAGAAGTCTAGAAGTCAGCAGTCAGTGTCCATATAAGGCAAGGACATTATGCCCTTGATGCAATAACAGGATAGAGAAGAGGCTCTTTTGCCAAAAATATGAAGAATAGTTTCAACAGAATAACCACAAGAATGCAGAAGGAGGCGTAGTTGGCCGATAAGTAACTAACCAATAATGAGCACTCCTTTGCAATATGTATGAGCTTTATTAACACCAATATAAATATGTGTGACTCTCAATAAAGTTCGAGACTTGCTGATCAGTCATATTGCATGCCACATTTCTCCCGCCGATCCAACACAAACCCAAACTCCAGCCCTGGGATACCCTATAAAAACCCCACGGCCCTGCCTCTGCCCTGTCTTTCGGGGGTCAGAAATGGATTCTGGAGCTTTCTGAAACCCAGACCCGTCTCGTTTGTTCCCGGCACCGGCAGCTGCAGCCTCCCTGGACACCATGAACTCTGGAGAATGGGGGCAGCCAGTGGGGACAGGTCCTGGACTGCAAGATAAGTGTGTGTTCTGTTTGCCATCTGTCAGTGGTGGGGCAGTTATCTTCTGTTCATTGGGCAGTTTCTCTCTTCCACAACCAATCCTCCCTCTGGGGAGGTATGTTCCATTAATAGGCCATTGATTATTAATTATTAATCTTCTGGTAATGGGCCACTGAGTGTCACTGCATGGCTGATTAAATGACATCATCCCATTGGGAGATGCTCCGCCCAGGGGGAGGAGCCAAGCATTCCTACCTGGACAGAATCTGAGATTTGGAACACTGTAGGCAGCCTTTTCCTCCTGGATTCCCAGAGGAGCAGCTGTCTTTCTTCTCCACGGGATTCCCAGAGGATCAGCCTTTTCCAACTGGATTCCCAGAGGAAGGAAGATTCCCAGGCCCATCTACAGCAGCCCTGGACCTTCAGAGGGAAACTCCACCCTTCTCCAGGATCCCTGCTCCAACAGAGCCACACCTGGCACTGCAGGAGGGCTGCAGCCACCACTGAATGGGACTGCTGCCAGCACCCTGACCCACAGGGTGTCAGGCCCTGTTCTGACTCTGTCTCTGGGGGTTTTTTTCATTTGTACTACTGCATTTATATTTTTAATTTTTCCTAAAAAAGAACTGTTATTCCTATTCCAATATCTTTGCCTGACAGGTCCTTAATTTCAAAATTATAACAATTCAGAGGGAGGGGTTTACATTTTCCACTCCAGGGGAGGCTCCTGCCTTCCTTAGCAGACACCTGGCTTTTCAAACCAAGACAATAACAAAGTTACTTGAACACCACAGATAGAAAATCCATTTTAATCTCTGCAAAAAGCCAATATTATGTGTCTGTAACAATAAACCTCTCGCTGAGTGATGGTAGATGTCAAAGTAACTTTGCTATAAAGATATAGTTTTTATTTCTGTTGTTAATTAAGCTCAGTGAAATAGCTGCTTGTGTTAAACTGCCTGCTTGGATGGGATAACATCCAATGCACCCAGGATGAGGACACCTGTACAGATCTGCCAACTATCAGCACTCCCTGTCTGAAGTGAGCTACACTTTGGGAACATCTCATGTTTCATGCCTGCAGTGGGTGACAAGATGATTTAAAATGCTAATGAAATAAACAAGAAAGATTTAAAAATGCTCATAAAATAAACAAGAAAAGTCATTTATGTTCCTCAAAATAACAACAACAACGACAAGTTCTGGTTTAATGAAAGGTGGGATCTGTTGCTCTTAAGAGCAAAGATTCATAGCTGGAATAAAGAGTGTTCAGCCCAGCTGTTTCTACTATGAGGCCATATTTCATCCCCCCTGAAAGTCCTTCATGTTTGCACGGAAAACTGTCCCTGCACAGCCCAATAAATTCCATCACTTCAGCTGGCCAAACAACCACTGTGGTCAAGTGGGGTCTGAGCAGCTTCCAGGATCCCAAGCAGCTTCAGAAGCTTCATTTTACACCTCCTCTTCTCCCAGTGAATACCCAGCACCACCATCACTGTGGACCCATAGCTATGGATCACTGGCCTGGCCAGCACAGGGCTAATGTTTGCATCAGCCAGGAGGAGCTGCTCTGCCTGCCTGTCTGTCTCATCCTCAGCCCTGAGACCCCAAATGCCTCCATTCTGGCCCAATCCTTCCTGGTGCTGAGCATAAGAACTCGTGCAGACAAGAGCAGGGAGGGAATCTCCCCAGCCGTTTATCACCTCAGCAACAAGACCTTGGCACCAGGCTGTTATCTGTAGCAGAAAGCAGCAGCAGAAAGGAGGCACCAGATCACCAGCCCCAGGCCATGGCCCTGGTGCTGTCCTTACCAGTGATCAGTGTCTGCAGCTCTCCAGGAGCTCAGGGAGCAGGGATGCTCCTCACCATCTCATCTTACCCATGCACCCAAAGCCACAGCCAGCTGTGTGCTCCTGCCCACCAGCACATGCCAAGGCACAGCGTGGGATTCTTGGGGAGGTGTCCTCTGCAGGGCCAGGAGTTGGACTTGGTGATCCTTGGGGGTCCTTTCCAGCCCAGGATATTTTGTGATTCTAAGGCTTTGGCCAGCCCAGGTTTCAGCCACCTCCCTGATCCAGGTGTGATTGACCCCAAACCAGATCTTGCCTCTGTCTACCCTCCAGTGCAAGGAACATGTTGCATCTACCCCAGCCCCCCTGCTTGTGTCTGATGGATCATGCTGACCTTTTCAACATATTTCTTGGAGTATTAGAAAACATTATCTGACAAAAACCAGACAAACAAAACAAAACAAACCCAAAAAACAAACCAAAAAGCCAACAAACCAGCCCAAACGAAATCAATTTGGGTAATGATGGCCTTTTGTTCCAGTTTATCCTGCACCAAACTCCACAGATGGTGACTCTGAACATTTCCCAGACCTTCACAGCAGAGCTTGGAAGTGTCTCTCTGATTTATTGGTTGTTTCATGACACATGCATTTCTCCTATATAATCCCAGTGTTTTGCTTAGAAGCCATATTATAACTGTGAATCAATCTTCTTCATTTGAACATCTAGGACAGAGTCACACATCATTTCACCATTAACTAGGAGAGACTCAGCCTTGCAGATCTTTCAGGTTTCAAGCCTGGCTGTGTTGTTTCAGTTCTTTGCTGCTGCCTGTGTTTTGTGAAAAAAAAAAAAATTAAATAACCAGACTTTGGGACTTTCTGTTGTGGCTTGAAGAAGAACACAGGTTGTTTCATCGCTGTTGTGAGACATGTGTTACCCGGCTCATTAATTCACAACAGTTCTTGTTTTCTCTGCCTTTTTCACGCTGATGTGATACATTTGTGAAGTCCAGGGTTGTACTGCAAGTGATTAATGCTGCAGTAAAGTCTGATAAACTGAGATTCCAACAAAAAGTGTGAAAAATGTAACCTCTAAAGCTCTGAAAGCTCACATATGACAAAACCCATAAATCACCCCAGAAGCAATCATTATGGTGAGTTACTAACTAGATTATGCAGCTGCATTTGTCATCATTTCCCATTACGTAGAGAATAAACCTGTCAGGCTGATTTATGGCAGAGGGCTCCACAAGATGGGAACTGGCACCTGTACTGTTCTGTGGAAACGATGAGAAATGCTGTGTGTGCTCAAGTGCTGAATGGAAAAGGAAGGAGGGGAGATAACTGTTCTTTGAAGGCACTGATTCAGGGACAAAGACTGCAGAGAGGAGTCATGCTTACACCCATGGGATGGCAGGAAGAGTATCCACCAACCTGTCCCAACAGCAGCAGCAGCATCAGAATGCGTTCTCCACAGGTGGAGGGAAGAGAGGAGAGAGGAGGTCTTTTGAGGGGACCAAAGTCAGTCATGGAGAAATCCTAGAAGCCTGGAATGGTTCGGGTCACAAGGGATCTGAAAAACCATCTTGTTCTAACCCCTGATGTGGGCCGTGACAAACTGAACAGCCGAATGCCTGGCTACTCAGGGGATACTCAAGGTTTTGGATTCCATGCCTGTGCATCTACCATGGAGCAGCTGGGTCTGCTGGGAGCAGATGGCATCCACCTGAGCTCAGAGCAGGCCAAAAGATGGGCAGATGTGGGACTGAGCAGGGCGAGGGACATCCCTGCACAGCAGCGCTCTGACAAGAGCAGCAGTGGCCTCCTCTCAGTGCCCTTCCCCGAGCAGCAGCCGCTGAACACCATGGTGGCTACACAGATGCTTTTGGCTCTGCAATCCCTTTGTGCTCAAAGGCCACGCTGGGCATTTCAGCTGGGCTGGAAGGTCTGGCTGGGCAGGGAACAGGCAAGAGGCACTGCTGGTGTGAGCTCCATGTGCTCACTGGGGACACAAGGAAGATTCTGTTCATCCAAAGGAAAACACAAGCAGCCAGTCCCTGCTAACACAGCAGTGCGACTCTGTCCAGAGCAGCTCAAACTCTCTGCCAGAACCACCCCCCTGCACCTTCTTGATCTGAAGGGGACTAGAAGTGGTTTCACTGCAGTTCTTTATTTCTGCTGTCTGACAATGGGAAGGTTTCACAGAAGTCTTGGATGGACTGGATCAGGGAATAGTCAAGCAAGAAAAACTGAGCAACCATCACCCAACCCCACTCACAGAAGAACAAGTCTCATTAGGAAAAGCACCGCAGGTGTTTTCATAGTTGATATTATGTATCCTACTCAACATTATTGATTGTAATCGTTTCCCTTTGGAAACTTATCAGAGGGGACTTCTGCCTGCTTTGTGAAGGGAGCCCCTGGGGCCCATCCCCTCCCAGAGGGGCTGCACTTGCTGCCTGCCGGGGCTTTCATTGCTGGGCCCACTGGGAGCCGCTGAGCTGGGCTGGGCACCAAGGGCAGGGCTGGCCCGGCTGTGATGCCTCTGGCCCCTGTGACACCAGGGGCAGCGTGTCACAATGGGGGCAGCTGGAAAAGGCCCCCGCAGGTAACGCTGGCCCAGCACAGCCTGGGCAAGCGGTGAGTGCGCACGTGGCGGGGCTGGGCCGGGCCAGGGCCGGGCCACAAGCGCCGCACCCGGGCCTGCATTGTCCCCCTGCACCCAGGGCCAGCCCCTGGGGCCGGCGCCTTGGCCGGGGCACGGGGCTGCTGCTGCTGGCCCACTGGCACAGGCCCTGCTGCCTGCCAGCTGCCCGGGGCCCTCTGCTTCTGCCCTCACATCCCTGCGCCTCCGGGCCTCACTTCAGCCCCCACAAGCTCCCTTGGCAGCCCCAGTGAAAGCCTTGTCTCTCTCCTCCTGCAGACCATGGCGCACAGAGCAGTCCTGGCTGGGCTTGTGCTGCTCCTCTTCCTGTTCCCACTTTCCGTGGTGGACAGATTTCACGGGGATGGGCAGCCCCGTGCAGAGGAGATGAAAGCGGCCCCCCCAGAGCCAGCTGAGCCTGGCTGGGGACCCTGGCTCCTGGCTGCCTTGCGCTACCTGCACCAGCTCTGGCAAATTGCTCAGCCGCTGCTCCTGCTTTTGGGCTGGTGGCTCAGGCGCAGAAGGGCAGCCACGAGGCAGAGAGCAGCGGCCCAGAGAGCTGAGGAAAAGGCCAGAAGGAGGAAGGTGGAAAGCGAGCGGAGAAGGTGGCTCCTTAGGAAGAGATTCAAAGACATGGAGCAAATGCGCCGGGCCACAAAAGAAATAGAAAAGCAAATGGCCAGGCTGATTGGAATGAATAGGGATACAAACAGGATGCTGAAGGCAGGCAGGGCAGACTTTTGGAGGAGCACAGGCAATGGCCCTGTGTGAAGAAAAGCTTCCTGCTGGAGATGCTCTCTGGGCCGGCCAAGGCGAGCCGCACATCTTTGTGAGCAGCCGGCGCACAGAGCTGCGCTTGCTGCCCAGCACAGCCCTGCGCCGGGGCACAGGCTCCGGGTTCCTGACACACCCTGCCCCTCTGCCCTCTCTCTCCTCACGGGATCTGTAGTAACTGCATCTATTTTAACCCTTTCCCATGCAGAGGCTTTGCATCTGCTCGAAGGAAAGCACCATCTGAAGGCATCGGGCCAATGATTGGAGATCGATTCAAATTCTTCAATAGTTTTGAAATATTTAAAATATCTTATTTAAAAATAGTTGTCTTTAGCAACATTTTCCAAAGTTTTTATTACTATAATGTAGATTAATACTCTTGTAAGAGATCATAAATATTTTAATAATAAGTAGTAAATAAATAATGGCACTTTTCTTTAGATTACATAGAACTTATAATTCACCAAAGTTACCAAGAATTATTGCAGTTAACCAAAACTGAAGTATACTTTCTTTTTATCTAAACCAGCAAATGTTGCTTAATCTTCATGGTCCAATAATTATTTTGTGTCTTGTTTAATATTCATATATACAGTACATAGACTGTTGCTACGAATGCCTATAATCACAATTGGTTAATTTAAATTACACTCTCTGCCCTCCTGTCTCGGGAGGGTGACTTCCCTCAGGCAGCTGCAGTCCCTGTCAAGATACAATAAAGGCAATGCCTGAACAAACGCTGTGTCTGTGAGTGTCCATGCTGGACTCAGGTGTCAGCTGTGGGGAATTCCTGACACAGGGGCACCACAGCAGCCCTTGGCCATGCAGAGGCTCCTTTCCTCCCCTGCAGCAGCTGCTCCTTTGGTGCTGTGATCCAGCCTCTGCTCTGCGCGATGCCAAATGCAAGAAAACCAGGAGTGCCACCACTCAGACTGTCACTCGAGTCCCGGCAGAGCTCAGGAGCCACCATGGCTGTGTAGGTGTGGAACCTGCAGTGGGCCATGACAGCAGGGACAGCAGGGACAGCAGGGACAGGGGGACACAGCACAGCAATCACAGCCCGGCTGCCCTGGGACAGGCCCGGCAGGCGGACAGGACACGGGGCAGGCAGGAGTCCCCATCCTCTCTGTGCCCTCCTGAGCACAGACACATAAGGGACAGGGGCAATGGGGACACAGCCGGCCCCTCTCCTCTGGGAATATCCCACCTGCCCAGGGGCCCTGACAGAACGCAGGGGCTGAGGCTCTGCAAGGGGAACCCAAGGGTGAGCAGGAGGACCTCCAAGTTACATCTGCCCACATTCTGCATGCAAACTGCTGCGTGGAGGAGAAAACCAGAGGGGCCTTGCCACAGCAGATCCCATCTGAGGGAAGGTGTTCTCTATTCCTGCACACGGGTGCCCCATGCAACATGGAGCACATGAATGCACTTTGACACCAGATTCTCAGCCCTGCTCGAGCGCTCTGGCACAGCAGGAGCGGCCATTCCCTAATAACACACGGGTTTGCAACTCTTGTGCAAAGCAACACAAATTGTCTCTCTCCTCCTGCAGACCATGGTGTCCAAATCAGTCCCTGCCCTGCTGGTGCTGCTCCTCTTCCACTTCCCACGGCCCGTGGTGATCAGTTGGGATGAGGATGCAGAGCTGGGCAAAGAGGGCCTGGAGCAGGCTACCCCAGAGCCACCCGAGCCTGCCTGGGGACCCCTGCTCTGGGCAGCCGTGCAGCAGGGGCCCTACTGGGCTGCTGCTGAGCTGCTCTTCCTGCCTTTCTTCCTCTGCCTCAGGCCCAGAAGGGCGGCCATGAAGCAGAGAGCAGCGGCCCGGAGAGCTGAAGAAGAGGCCAGAAGGCGCAGGATGGAAATGGAGCAGAGAAGGCTTCGGGTGTCTGTGGAACATTCCCGGGTGTCTGGGGAACACTCCCGGGTGTCTTGGGAACACTCCCGGGTGTCTTGGGAGCATTCCCGGGTTTCTGGGGCACATTCCCAGGTGGCTGGGGAACACTCCCGGGTGTCTGGGGAACACTCCCGGGTGTCTGGGGCTCTCCTGGCCCCGTTCCCAGCCCAGGTTCCCGGGGTTCAGGAGCTGCCCTGGTGCCCGGGCCCCGCGACATCGCCTGGGTGCAGTTGGAGCCCGAGGTGCAGGCGGGCGCCGCCCGCGAGGCCCTGCAGGGCTTCAGCATCACCCAGAGCAGCGCCAGGAAGATCTCCTGCGCCAAAAAGGGACCCAGTTTCCCACCCAAATCCCCTCTCTCCATCCCAAATCCTTCTTTGTGCATTCCAAATCCTTCTTCTTTCACCCCAAATCCCCTTTCCCAGCCCCCAGGGATTTGGGGCTCCAGAGGGGTTATTGGGGTTTTTCCCAGCATTGTACCCAGGGTCTCTCTGCAGACATTGCACCTGGAGCTGCCCCAAATAACCCCCAAATGACCCCAAATTTTGAGACTGGGGGTGGGGGGGGGCTGATACTAAAAGTTGGAGTTTTAAGGTGTTTGACCCCAAACTTTGGGAATTGGGGGTTGGGTGGGGTTGATCCTAAAATTTGGGGTTTAGGGGATGTTGACACCTCAGGGTTTGGGGATTTTTGACCCCAAACTTTGGGAATTGGGGATGTTTGAAACCCCCGGGTTTGGGATTTGGGGGTTTTTGTTCCCAGGATTTGGGGTTTGGGAGTTTTTTTCCCCAGGATTTGAGGATCAGGGGGTTTGACCCCCAAACTTTGGGGATGAGGAGGGTTGGACACCCCAGATATTTCAAACCCCAGGAGATGGGGATTGGGGCTTTAGACCCCAAACTTTGGGGGTTGGGGGTGTTTGACACCTCAGGATTTGGGATTTGGGGGTGTTTGACCCCAGACTTTGGGAACGGGGGGTGTTGTACACCCCAAATGTTTCAAACCCCAGGATTTGGGGTCAGGGGGATTTAACCCCAACATTTGCAAATTGCAGAGTGTTTGACACCCCAGGATCTGGGATTTGGGGGGTTTAAGGCCTAAAATTTGGGGTTCGGGCTGGGGGGCAGGGGGGGAGGTTGAGATCGCAGAGTTTGGGTCTGGGGGTGTTTGGCCCCCCCAGTGTTTGAACCCCCAGGATTTGGGGTCCGGGAGAGTTGACCCCAGGATTTGGGGTGTTTGACCCCAATGTTTGACCTCACCTCGGGTTTGGGGTCGGGGTTGAGATCAGGGACATTCCCTGGAGCCAGCGGCGGGATCGGGATCGGGAACGGGATCGGGAAGCGGAACAGGAACGGGGAGGGTCCCTGAGCCAAAGCCGGACCCCAACCCCAGGGAGAGGCCCCGCCGCAGTCCCGGAATGGCCCCATCCCCACAGTCCCGGAGCCCTCCCCAGGCCCAGCCCCTCCCCAGCCGCTGAACGGAGCCTCCCTCAATCCCAGCCCGCCCCGATCCGGGCCGGAGCCATCCCCAGAGCCTCCCCCATTCCCGGCCCGGACCCTTCCATCCCTTTTTGGGGCGGCTCCTGCCGCTCCCCGCCCATTTCTGGGGGTTCCAAAGGGCCCCGCGGACCCTCCCCATTTTGGGGGTGTTAGGGTGGCCCCAGGGCCGCCCCGAGGGCCGAGGGGGGATCGAAAGCCCCAAACCCGAGGGGCTCCTGGGGGTGCCCAGTTCCTCCCGTCCCCAGCCCGAAACAGATCCTGGCCAATCAGAGCGCAGGGCGCTGATGACGATCCCGTTGCCGGGCAGAAACTCGGCGCACTGGCCCCGCCCGGCGATTTCCAGCGAATCAGCGCCCGGCTCGGCTGTGACTCATCGGGTGCCGGGCAGAACCCAGCGCCTCTCACAGCGCTGGCCAATCAGAGACTGCGCGGGGCCATTCCCAGCCAATCAGAGCGTTTGTCACTGATGACTCTCAGTGTCCAGGAGCGGAATTTGGGGCGGGGGCGGTGACCCCGGCGATGGGGATGGGGCGTGCGGGGGCAGCTGGGGCCGCACTGGTGGCACTGGGGGCGCTGGGAGCCCCCCCGGCCGCGGGGGGAGCGGGGGGCGCGGGGAGAAGGGGGGCGGGGGGGCCCCAAATTGAACCCAACGGGGGTCGGGACCCCCAAAGGGAGCAGGAGGGGCCTGGAACCCCCAAAACCAAGCACGGGGGAGGGGATTGGGGACTGGGGGAACGATGGGGAAGGGGCGGGAGAGCGGCGGGAAAGAGGGGGATGGGACCCCCAAATTGAGGTGGGAGGGAGCTGTGGACTGGGGGAAACCCCCATCAAATCCTATTAAAATCCATAAAAATCCCATTAAATTCCACTCAATTCCCATTAAAAACCATTAAAATCCCATTAAAATCCGATTACATCTCATAAAAATCCCATAAATTTCCATTACAATCCCATCAAATTCCATTAAAAGTCCATAAAATCCCATTAAGATCACATTAAATCCTATTAAAATTCCTATTAAATCCCATTAAATTCTATTTAAATCCCACTAAATTCCTATTAAAATCCATTAAAATCCCATCCAATCCCATAAAATTATCCCAAACCCACACAGTGCCCTGAATTACCCCAAATACACACGGCTCTAAAAACCCAACAATGTGAAAAATTACCCCAAATTATCCCAAATTTACCCTGAATAACCCCAGAAAAAAACCCCAAATAACCTCAAAGGCACACAAAGAACCCAAATCCCCCAAATGATCCCAATCCCATAAATGACCCCAAATCCCATAAATGACCCCAAATCCCATAAATGGGACTGGGAGAGGGGAGGAGAGGGCAGGGAAAGGGGGAGTGGGACAAACTGGGCGAGGAAATCAAACTCTGCAGTCAGACAGAGCAGGGATTTGTGTATCCAGCGCTGGGAGCGAGGGGGATCTCTCTGGCAAAAACCCACTCGGTCTCCTTTAGCCTTCAGCTCCATTTTAAAAGTCACAATTACAACACTTCATTAGCATACTCACATTTGCATAAAGCTGTGTCCCGGTTTTACAGCCGTGTGTGGCTTCAGCGCCTGCGTCCGCTCCTCCTGTGGCGGCCCTCAGTCTTCTGGTGCTCTTTTGATGAAGGCTTCTGTCGTCCTCCTCACGTTGGAACTTTTTACCTGGACCATCAGCCCATGCCTGGTGCTCCTTGTTCTTCAGTCTAAGCTGGTCTGAGCTGATTTTGCCCTTTGCAAGCTCTGTTCAAACTTGCTCTCTCGCTCTCGGTGCGTTTGTTGTGTCGCTGGCTCTGCTCTCTCTCTTGCTCTGCTGCCTCGCTGGCTTTGCCTGCATGTGAAAAATGCATGTATTTTATGATTGGCTTTTCGCAAATATTAAAATGATTATTATATGTCTGGTGTTAGAATATTATATATATATATATGTATATATTATATATATATTATATATATATAATATATATTATATATTATCGGGTTATATATTATATATTATTATATATTATATATAATGAATTATGGATAATATTATATATATCTATATATATAAAATATATTATATATAATATTATATATGTGATATATAATATATATAATATAATATAATAATATGATATATATAAAATATATAATGTGTAATAATATATTATATATATTTTATATATTATATATATTATATATTATATATTATATATTATATATTATATATTATATATTATATATTATATATTATATATTATATATTATATATTATATATATAAATATTATATGTCTGGTGTATTAATTCTCTTAAGTAGTGTGTTAAATATAGTTTTAGGTTATAAAATGTTAAAATAGAAACGATGCTATGTAGGTTTCTTGTTTTAAAGAAAGGACTCGCACTGAGATAGCAGCCACAGGACACCTAAATCTTTCAGAGAAAAAGAATTTATTGCCCTCTTATCAGAAGAAATGAACTACTTCTACCGCCTCGAAGGTGCTGTTAGGATTCGGAGGAAGAAGGTGGCACTGCCCAGACAGAATCCTGTGTTTGAATGGAATTTATGCATCATGGATGAAGTGTATGAATATGCAACAGGCTGTTGTTTTTAAGGGTTAATCCTTTGTTAACGGGTGTCCCTTTTCGGGCTCGTGGTGCCCAGAAAAAGGTACCCAGACCTCCATAACCCTTTCTCTCTATTGTCTCATATTGTCCTAATTCAAATTGTCCAAATTATTATTTCTCTAATTGTATTGCTATTTTTATAACCATTTTATTACTAATGAACTTTTACAATTTCAAAATCAAGTGTTTGGCGTATTTCACACTGCACATCTCGCTCCAGGGCTGCTTGTGCTGAACCTTTCCTTGCACAGCCCTGAGGATTCCCCCAGCCCGGGCTCCCAGCAGCTCCAGGCCCGGCCAGGAGGAGCAGCAGGGCCAGGGCTGGCCGGGCGTCCCCCCAGATGTGGCCCCCGCTGGTGGCACAGCCGGACCCTTGGGAGGCTGCCTCAGGCTTTATTGTCCACCAGCATCCCAGGAGGGAGCAGAAAATCCTCCTGCAGACGCTGATTCCGGAGGCTCCCAGCGCTTCCTTGTCTCCAGGAGCTTCTGCCAAGCCCCAGCGAAACCTCGGTGCCACATTGTTCCACAGCCTCACAATGCTCTCCTGGCTCCTGTGAGGTCCCTCTGTGTCCTGATGCAGCCTTGGCTCCATCAGGGTGTCCTGGCTCCATTAGGGTCTCCTGGTCTCCATCAGGTTCTCCTGGCTTCCATCAGGGTCTCCTGGCTCCATCATGGTCTCCTGGCTCCATCAGGGTCTCCTGGCTCCCATCAGGGTCTCCTGGCTCCATCAGGGTCTCCTGGCTCCCATCAGGGTCTCCTGGTTTCCCTCAGGCTCTCCTGGTTTCCATCAGGCTCTCCTGGCTTCCATCAGGGTCTCCTGGCTTCCATCAGGGTTTCCTGGCTTCCATGATGCTCCACTCTGTCCCAAGGGGCATCTGCGGCTCAGCTTTGGAGCCCTGCAAGATCCAAAGGGTCCTCCCAAAAAACCCCAGCCCAGGGACCCCCAGGATATTTGGGCTGAGCTCCCGCTGCCCAGGCACCTGCATGGAACCCAAGTGACCGCTGGGACTCCATGGAATGTCCTGGAACAAACTGTCCCTGGTCAGACAGGGGTGCCATGGAACACAGGTGCCACTGGGACACGGACACTGCCCATGGAACCGAGTGTCCATGGGGACAGAGCCGGGCCTGATGGAACACTGGAGAACATTGTCACCCCATGGAATCCATGGAACCAGGTGTCCATGGTGACACTGGAGAACATTGTCACCCCATGGAATCCATGGAACCAGGTGTCCATGGTGACACTGGAGAGCACTGTCACCCCATGGAATCCCATGGAACCAGGTGTCCATGGTGACACTGGAGAACATTGTCACCCCATGGAATCTCATGGAACCAGGTGTCCATGGTGACAGAGCCGGGCCCAATGGAACCTACTGGAACACAGGAGAACATTGTTACCTGTTGGAACCCGGGCTGCTGAGAATTTTGGACTTTCTGAGCTGACAGACACTGACCCCCAAGAGAACACTGCATTTGACCTGAGGCTGTGGAGAAGGCTTCCAAAATGGAATGATGGAACTGGGATTATGAGTATGGAGTTTGAATAGAAGGGTGTAATATCACATGGTGGACAACTTGGAGTTTAAGGTTTTAGAATATAGTAATATATATAAAGCAAGATGGAGGTTTTAGGGTGGAGGCTGATCCTTCTTCTTCTTCTTCTTCTTCTTCTTCTTTGCCTTCCTTTCCTTCTTCTCCTTCACCTTCTTCTTCTCCTCCTTCTCCTCCTCCTCCTCCTCCTCCTCCTCCTCCTCCTCCTCCTCCTCCTCGGGTTTGGGTGGTATTGTGTAATTGGATAAAAAAGTCTCTTATGTTGGGCACGGCTGATTGGTTATTGGGTTAAAAGTAAAAATAATTTCGGTGTCATTTCTTAATTGGACAGTTTATCCTCAAAAGACCTTGCAGAGAGACAGATGGGGCTCCATTTTTACCTTGTTAGCGAAGTGCTGCAGAACTCACAGCTTGTGAGACTGTTCTAGAGACAAGAGCTAATGAACACCTGAGTCCAAACAAGAAATGCTGTCTTGGGATTTCATCCCGACCTTGGCAGAAAAGAAGCAAAAGAATTGACTGTTACCCCATGGAATCTCATGGAACCAGGTGTCCACTGTTTCACGGTGCAGCCTCAGAGAGTGGTGAGACCCTTGTGTCACCATGGAATATCCTGAAACCACGGCTCCCTTGTGACAAACCTGGGCTTTATGAAACCAAGGACACCGCTGGGATGCAATGGAATCTCAGGGGACCAAGGTTCAGCTGTCAACACATCAGCTTCTCAGGAAACCAAGGCAAACACTGTGACACAGAGAGGGGCCCTCATGGGACCCAGGAGACCATGGTGACACTGTGGTGGGATCTCATGGAACCAACTGTGAATTGTTACAGGACCCAGGAGACCATGGTGACACCGTGCTGGGATCTCATGGAACCAAGTGTGAATTGTTACAGCACCCGGGAGACCATGGTGACACCGTGGTGGGATCTCATGGAACCAAGTGTGAATTGTTACAGGACCCAGGAGACCATGGTGACACCGTGGTGGGATCTCATGGAACCAAGTGTGAATTGTTACAGCACCCAGGAGACCATGGTGACACCGTGCTGGGATCTCATGGAGCCAAGTGTGAATTGTTACAGCACCCGGGAGACCATGGTGACACCGTGGTGGGATCTCATGGAACCAAGAGCCCAGAGTTTCACG
This sequence comes from Agelaius phoeniceus, assembly GCF_051311805.1. Lineage (NCBI taxonomy): Eukaryota > Metazoa > Chordata > Aves > Passeriformes > Icteridae > Agelaius > Agelaius phoeniceus. Next base: position 6,937,181 of record NC_135292.1, read on the forward strand.
GCTCAGCCTCATGGAGCACTGGAGACCATGGTGTCCCAAAGGGAACACATGGAACAAAGGCTCCTTAGTGACACAGCAGGGCCTCATGGAATGCAAGAGATCATCCTGATGGAATGGGAACTCATGGATTCAAGGGTCCACTCTTTTGCTGCGTGGCCTCATGGAATGCTGGAGATCATTGTGGCACCATGGAAACGAATGGCACAAAGGCTCCACTGTGACCCAGCAGGGCCTCATGGAACCAAGGACACTGCTGTGATACAATGGAATCTCATGGAACCAAGGTCCAGTTGTGACAAAGCTGGGCCTCCTGGAACCAAGGACACCGCCATGATGCAATGGAATCTCTGGGATCCAAGGATCAATTGTCAACACATCAGGTTCTCATGAAACCAAGCAGAACATTGTGACACAGTGGAATCTCATGGGAGCAAGGCTCTGCTTTGATCAAGTGGGGCCTCATGGGACACAGGTGCCACTGGGACATTGTCAGGCCTGGTAGGAACAAGACACCACTGTGTCAGACCAAGGCCTCATGGGACCTAGGAGAGCCCTGGGACACAATGGAACCTGATGGAACCAAGGGCCCATTGTGACACGGCAGGGTCTCCTGGAACCCCTGTGCCACTGGGACATTGCCAGGGCTGGTGCAAGCAAGGTTCCACTGTGACAAAGGCAGGCCTTGTGGCACCCAGGAGACCATTGTGAGACAATGGAATCTCATGGAAGCAAGGCCCCATTGTGACAAAGCGCGGCCTCATGGAAGCCCAGTGCCACTGGGACATCTCCAGCCTTGGAGGAAGCAAGTGTCCATTGTGACACAGCACAGCCTCAAATCACAGGAGAGCAGAGGGATGGAGCCATGGAATCTTGGGGAACCAAGTGTCAATTCTAAACACAGCGAGGACTCATGGAACCCAGGAGACCATTGTGATGCTGCACTTTGTCACAACGGGGCCGTGCTTCTATGAGGATCCATGGGCCCACAATGTTCTCCTGGGTTCCAGGAGGCCCCGCTGGGTCACAATGGCCCCTTGCTCCCACGAGCCACAGCACGGTCCCCGTTGCCCCTGGGTTCTGTGAGGCCCTGCTGCGTTCACAACTGACACTTGCTTCCATGGGATTCCATTGTGTCACAGTGGCCCCCATGTTTCCATGAGGTTCTGCTGTGTCACAGTGGACACTGGGTTCCACAAGAGCTGGCAATGTCCCAGGGGCACCTGTGTCCTGTGGGCCCCACTTTGCCAAAGCAGAGCCTTGGCTCCATGAGATTCCAGGCTGTCCCAATGCTCTGCTGAGTTCCACGAGGCTGTGCTGTGTCACAATGGACACTGAGTTCCACCTGCCCTGGCAATATCCAAGTGGCCCCTGGTTTCCATGAGGCCCCGTTGTGTTTGCAGGTGACACTTGGTTCCCCAAGATGTCATTGTCACGCCGCTCTCCTGGGCGCCCTGAGGCCTTGCTGTGTGTGAGAAATGACCGCTACTTTTAAAATTTTAAGGGTGATTCAACCTTGAAAAAAATGACAACAAAGGACTGAAACAGGAGAAATCACAGCACTGGGAGCCCTTCCCCACCCCGTGGCTATCAGCCACATGGCTCCTTCACAAATTGGCTGCTCCTCCTTTTAGACTTTTGGTGTTGCACCAGGTAATCCTAGCCCCACCCAAAGTCTGTCAGGTAACTCTTTGTGGCCGTCCATTGGTGGAGAATGCTTTCTTGCACCCTGACTGGAGAGCAGGTGTTGCCATGCCTGCCTTCCAGTGACAAACCTGCCCTCCCCAAATGCCCCAACCACCAAGGCCATTACAAGGGCAGGGGAAAGAGGACTATGGGGGACAGATGACAATAACCTCACTACACATCTTAACACATACATAGGATCTATCTCCTCACTGTGAGACCCAACTATGACATTACTCATCTGTAACACTGTGCAATAATGGAGCCTTGTTCCTAGCAGACCTGGCAATGTCCCAGTGGCACCTGTGTCCCATGAGGCCCCACTTGGTCAACGCAGAGCCTTGGCTTAACAACTGACCCTGTTTCCTTGAGATTCCATTTGTGAAAAACACGTTCACTCTCCTGTGAAAATGTACAAAGTTTAATAAGGGACAATGGGAGAGCAGGACCATGGAGCAAAGGTTATTACGGCCGGGTGCATCTTGGCACTAAGCCAGGAGCACCCTGTTCCCTTCAGGGATCCCCTGAAATACCTTTTCCCTTTACATCAGCCTGGTGCATATTCATAGAGCCTCATGCATATCCATAAACTACTTTACATATTCCAGGAATGATTTTACATGGCCCCTCCTTGGGTCTGCCTTTTCAGAGCATGTGTGTTTCTTGGCTGTGGTTTTGGCTCCTTCTCTTTATCACCTCCAGGTTTTGGGCCTTGGTGCACTCTGCCTTCAGACGGGGAGTGCTGATAGTTGGCAGATCTGTACAGGTGTTCTCATCCCGTGTGCATTGGATGTTATCCCACCCAAGCAGGCAGTTTAACACAAGCACACTTCTATCAGCTATTTCACTACTATGTCTAAGCTCAATTAACAACAGAAATAAAAACTATATCTTTAGAACAAGGTTATTTTAACACCACACATATAAAATCCATTTTAATATTTGCAAAAAGCCAATATTATGATATTTATCTATAACAGCGTGAAGGAGCCCTGGCCCAGGCTCTGGCCCTGGGGGACACGGGGACGCTGCCGGGGGGTCCCTGTCCCCCTGTGCCACCCCCAGGGCCCCGGCCCCCGTCCCCGTGTCAGGCTCTGGGGTCGATCTCGTGGAACATCCTCTGGGGGAGGCTGCGGGGCCGGGGCCGGGGAGACCCGGGGGGACAGGGGACCCTGCTGTGCACGAGCAGGGTTGGACTGCTCTGGGGGGAGCTGTGAGGGGGCCGGGGCAGAGTGACCTCCCCAGGGACCTCACACAGCCCCCGTGATGTCACACAGCCCCTGTGATGTCACACAGCCCCGTTGATGTCACACAATCACTCTGTTATGTCACACAACCTCCATATGATGTCATTCAGCTGCTATGTGATGTCACACAGCACATTTGTGATGTCACAGTCACCCTGTGATGTCACGGCCTTCTCTGTGACATCACACAGCTGCTCTGTGACTCTGTGTCACAACCCACATTGTGATGTCACAGAGCTGCCTTCTCTGATGTCGCAGCTAGCTCTGTGCTGTCACAACCCCCTCAGTGCTGTCACACAGCCCACTCTGTGCTGTCACACAGCCCCTTGCTGCCATCCCAGCTGCTCTGTGGCTCTGGGACACAGCCCCAGAGGTGCTGCTATGACACAGCCCCCGCGGGGACATCCCACAGCCCCGGCCAGTGCTGAGCCCCTGTGAGCTCTGTCTGTGCCCTGCTCGTGTCCCTGAGGGGCCCTGGCAGTGCCCCGGCCCTGCTGGGCTGTGCACAGGAGCTGCTCCTGGCCAGAGCTGTCTCTCTGCAGCTCTGCTGCCCTTGCCAGGAGCTGCCTCTGGGCCAGGAGCCCGGCCCAGCTCAGCAGCACAGACACAGCACAAGGACTTTAATCACCCTCTGGGCCTTTGCTGCTCTTTGCATCACACCCAGTCCCTCAGAGTGGGCTCAAAGACTTCTCAAGAGCTCCAAGTGAGATTGAAATACTGAAGTTTCTTGTACTTTAAAGAGATCCCTGTGAGGGACAGGGCTGAGAAAGTGTTCCCAGGTTCCAGGGAGAGCAGAACACTGGAGGCACTGATGGCAGCTGGGGACAAACAAGGCAAAGGTGTCTCTGGTGCTGAGCAAACCTGGATTTGTTTCAGGAATGTAAAGGGCCAAGGCCTGAGCCCCAGGGCCTGGCCAGGCAGATCCTGTCCCTCCCTCCTTGCTCAGGGCTCTTCCCGGGATGGGCACTGGCATGTGGGGATGGGCAATGCCAAGGGCAGGAGCGTGGGGCAGCCCCTGCCAGGCTGCTGAGCAGGGACAAGGAGGCAATGAGGCCCCAGGCCTGCAAGGGTCACTTGTCCCCTCCTGGCTCAGGCCCAGGGCCAGCAGCCATGGCCAAAGTGCTGCCCAGGTTGGCTCTGTCAGGGCTGTCTTGCAGCTGCTGCCCATCCCTGTGCCCTGTGCAGCCCAGGCTGTCCCATGGTGTCCCTGCCCTGGCCTCTGTCCCTGCAGGCTCTGGGCATCCCCCGGCTGCCCCACCTGGCTGGGCCCTTCCTTTGCTGACAGCTCTGCCTCCTGCCTGCCCCTGCCTGCCCACACAAAGCCTGGGGCTGCTCCAGGCTCCTGCTGGGGGCGTGCTGCACCACAGCCCTGCCCTGACAGGGAAATTCCTTTCTCCTGCAGCCACTCTGGGCCTCCCCAGCTGCCCTTGGCGTTAATTCTTTCTCTCTCTGGCTGTTTTCCACTATGTCAAAAGGATCCACCAGCCCTGAAATCGCTCTTTAAACACTCTCATGGCTCTGCTCCACTGTCCTCAGTCTCCACCCCACTGAGCACAGAGCTCCTTTGTCCCTATACAGTGCTCATGGGCCCAAGGCCTCCAAACCGCTCCTTGGGACATCTCTGGGCCCTCTCCAAGGTGTTTCCAAATGAAAACATTCGGCTCAGAGTCTAAAGAAATCACCAGAGGAAAGGGCCAGCCTGACCTGTCTGTCCTTGCTACTTTTGTCTGGGAGCAATCCTTGGATATACAGAATTTGGGAGGCCAAATTTTAATTTTGGCCATGGTCCCTGGACAAGAAGGCCGGTTCTTTTCCATAGGAATGAAGGAACAGAGCGCCAGTGTTTCAGGGGCAGATGAGAGGTGACCACCAGAGGCCAAGGCCAGCCAGACCTGGCAGGTTTGGTTTTGTGAGATACCCTTGCAAATAGGAATTATTTTAGGGAGAGTACCCGTTTTGGCAATGGGCATCTGAAAAGTCAGACAGCTCTTTTCCATAGCAAGGAAAGCAGAGAGCCCCAGTGCTCCAGGAGCTGATGAGAGGCAGCCCTTGACATCCCAAGATCAGCCAGAGCTGTCAGGTGGCCCCTGGGAGGCCAAGCCAGCCAGAGCTGTTCCATGTTCCCTGGGTTCCATGGGGTCCCACAGTGTCCCAATGGTCCCTTGCTTCCATGGGGCCCTGAGGTGTCATAATGCCCCCTTGGTGACACCAGGCCCTGAAGGTTGGAATGGTCTCCATGGTTCCATCAGGCCCCACAGAGCCACAATGGTCTCTGGGTCCATGGAGCCCCTCTGTGTCACCATGGCCCCTTGGTTCCATGGGTTCCAGTGGTGCCACAATGATCCCCTTGGTTCCATGGGCTCCAGAGGTGCCACAATGATCCCCTTGGTTCCCTGGGCTCCAGTGGTGCCACAATGATCCCCTTGGTTCCATGGGCTCCAGTGGGGCCACAATGATCCCCTTGGTTCCATGAGGTCCCCACAGTGTCCCAGGGATCTCCATGGGAAGGAAAGAACCCAGCCCCACTGATGCAGGCGCAGCCACCAGAGGCCCAGGCCAGCCAGCCTTGACAGTACTGGCAGATTTTGCCTGGGAGCAACCCTTGGATATTGACAATTTCAGAGGTGGAATCCCAATTTCAGACCTGGACACTGGAGGAGAAGGATGGTTCTTTTCCATAGGAAGGAAAGCACAGAACACCGGTGGTGTCTCAGGGGCAGATGAAAGGCGGCCATCAGAGGCCAAGGCCAGCCAGACCTCTCTGTCCTGGCAGCTTTTGTCTGAAAGCAACCCTTGGATATCGGGAATTTGGGAGGTGGAACCCCAATTTCAGCCATTTCTGCATGGATAAGAAGGATGGTTCTTTTCCATAGGAAGGAAAGCACCCAGCCCCAGTGTTTGGACAGCAGGGGAGAGGCACCCCCAGGAGGCCAAGGGCAGCCAGACCTGTCTGTCCTGGCAGCTTTCACCTGGGAGCAATCCGTGGATGTACGGAGTTTTGGAGGGGGAATCCCAGGTTTGGCCATGGTCAAGATGGGTGGTTTTGCCCATAGGAAAGTAAAGCACAAAGTCCAAGTGTTTAGGAAGAAGATGAGAGGTGGCCACCCTCAGGCCAAGCCAGCCAGCCCTGTCTCTCCTGGCACCTTTTGTCTAGGGGCTTTCCTTGGACACTGGGCATTTTGGAGGTGCAATCTCAGTTTTGGCTGTGGGTGCCTGGACAGGAATAAGAGCTCTTTTCATAAGGAAGGAAAGCACCCAGCCCCGGTGTTTCAGAGGCAGATGAGGGCCAGCCCTCAGGAAGCCAAGGCCAGCCAGACTTGTCAGTGCTGGCAGCTTTTGTCTGGGAGCTATCCTTGGATATAAGGAATTCCAGAGGCAGTCACCCAGTTTTGGCCATGAGTGCCTGGTTGAGATGGAGGGTTTTTTCCCACAAGAAATAAAAGTGATAGTGGAGCCCTGGAAAATGTTAAAAATAGTCTTTGAAAATATTGGGCTTTGTGTTTTCTCAGGTCACTGCACCTGCGTAAAGCAGTATGATAAAAGATATAATTGTTAGATGTGGTGATTGTTTAGTAATTAAATATAATTATTACATAACCATAAGAAGAATCGTGAGAAACTATGTTGGAAATTTAAATTGGCTATGTTTAGCTGAAATCTGTTTATACAATAGAAGAATATAAGTTTAATAATTACATGAAAGTTATGTAATGATAGAGTATAAAACACGTTCACCTCGAATGTATGGTCGGAATCAGATTTGGGTGGAAACTCCCCGATTCCCAGAGCTCTTGAATAAAAAGCACCGCATATAATCGCTGATGTGATTATGTGTTTCTGAACGCTAACATTTTGGCGACCCCGGATGGGACCCTGCGGGTGCTGCTGAGCAAGTTTCGCGACTCGACCGCGCTCCAGCCGGCACCGAGGGATTCTCGGGGAGCTCGATCGGCCGCGACCGCTTCTGCCGCTCGCAGCGTCCCCGGGAGAAAGGTAAGGTGCTTTTTTACTTTGGTTTGCGTGCCTGCCAATGAGACGCAGCGAAAGCTACGCTTGGTTGGGCTAAAGGAATTCCTGCTGGTACAAGCCCAGGCGCCATTCCATAAGACAATCGCGAAAGCGTTGCGGGTTCGGCAATTTGTGGTATATTTGGAAGGGAGAAACTGAAAGGGATTTTGGGCGGCAACACCTCTATCTCGCAAAGTTCTCCTTTGGGGTGCTTATTAGCACATTGGAAACAGGGTAATTTTGGGGAAGAATTACGTAAAGCTAAGTTGATTGATTATTGTAATACATGGTGGCCAGGATATGCCTTGGAGAATGGTGACAAATGGCCAAAATACGGGACTCTGCAATATAACACTATTTCGCAGTAAATGTCGTTTTGTAAACAAGAAGGAAAATGGGATGAGGTTCCGTATGTTGATTTGTTTTTCTATTTACGGGCAAAGCCAGAATGGCAGGATGAATGTGGATTAATGATGGTTAAAACAACTGCAAGCAATAAGTGTGGGGTTTGTGAGGAACGTTGTTTAGAACACTTGGCGTTGGAAGAAAGCCTGAGTAGGGAAAATTAGACAGATATTGATTTACAGGTAGCTCCAATAGGAACAAGAGAACCTAACCCTATCCCACCTGTTCCATCTGTCCCTATCCCACTGCCTGCTCCTACCCCACCTAGTCCTGAACCGGTCTCATCTAGTACACCCTTCCCTCTTTATTCTCCTCTCCCATCGTCACCTGATCTCTCTTCCTCGGAAGAGGAGCAAAACCTAACTGTGGCAGGAAGGAGAGAGAGAGAATCAACGATGGGGTAGCCCACAGAACCAGGAGTCGGTCTAACCTTGCCCCAGTTATGGATAGAAAAGACATAGGCAGACAAAAATGACCTGTAATTGCCCCCATGCAACAAAGTGTAGGAGTGGAAGGGCCAGTATTAATAAAAGTGCCTTTCTCTCCTGCAGATTTAGTTATTTGGAAACAATCAGCCAGAATTCATAGAGAAAATCCTGATAAAATGGCATGAGTATTAAAAATGGTTATAAAAACCTCAAAATCCTGACTGGGATGACATACAATAATATGTATATTAATATTATATATATATAAAATTATATATAGTATAATAATATATCTAATATATATCTATATATAATATATTAATATATCTAATATATTAATATTAGATACTTTGATGGATTCTACTGAGAAAGAGATGGTACTTAAGGCAGACAAAGAAAGGGCAAGAGAGGACATCAGAAATGGATTCGTAACAGGGAATTGAGATGAGAATTTCCCAATTGAGGATCCAAATTGGGACCCTAATTTATTTTGCGGTATGGGGAGACTACGGAAATATCAAGAGTGGATCCAAATAGGAGTTCAGAATGCTGTGCCCGAAACTATAAATTGGTCTAAACTATACAAAGTTCGACAGGAAGGAATCTCCCACTGCGTTTTTGGAGAGGCTTAAGGAGTAGCAAGAAAATATACAGATCTCCAAATGGACACAGCACAAGCAAAGGTTCAGCTCGCTCTCATATTCTTGGGCCAGTCACAGGACAATATTCATAGAAAATTGCAAAATTAGAAGGGGAAGAACGAAGGAATTTGGATAAGCTACTTGAGGTAGCCTGGAAGGTATATAACAATCGCGAAAGATAAGCGAGTAAAAGGCAGCAGCAGAATCTGTTGGCAGTAATACAAGGAAAAGGGAACCCAAATTTCAGGGGATGTAACAGGAATAGTCAAAATAGGAGACCAGTCATGCAGGGGTTAACCTAAATCAATGTGCGTATTGCAAGCGGGAGGGGCATTGGAAGAGACAATGTCCAGACTTGAACAACCAGTTTCACCAGGGCAATCAGTGCCAGCAGGTTACCAAGGGGATGGTTTTGGGGGAGTATACCAGCTGACTAGACACAGAGCCAGTAGAACAAGTTAAGGAACCTGTTATAAATAAACAATTAGGACATAAAGAGGTCAAATTTCTAATAGATACAGGAGCTACTTACTTGGTATTGAATGATTTGCAAGGACAAATTGGGGACAAGCAAACCACAATAGTCGGTGCTACAGGGAAAGAGGAAAAACGGCCATTCTTGCAACCCCTAGATTTGTGTTTTGGGAACAAAGTTATAACACACGAATTCCTATACGTACCTGAGTGTCCAATTCCGCTTTTAGGGAGAGATTTGCTAGAGAAACTTGATGCGGTAATAACCTTTGAAAATGGGGAGCTTATAATGAAAATACCTGAATCAAAGACGGGACAGATATTAATGATCAAAGAAAAACCTGTTCCCTCTACCCCTAGGGAGGTAGGAGATGCAGTGATTCCCTCTGTATGGGAGACAGATATACCAGGGAAATCTAAATTGGCACAACCAGTGCATGTAGAGTTAAAAGAAGGGGCGAGGCCTCTACAAGTCAAACAGTACCCCATAAAACCAGAAGCATGGCAAGGAATAGTAAAGATTTTTGAGAAATTCTTGAAATACCGAATTTTAGAAGAATGTGAATCAGAATTGAATACACCAATATTTCCATTAAAGAAGCCAAATGGTGAATATAGATTAGTGCAGGATTTGAGAGCAATAAATACAATAACAAAGGACATTTCTCCAGTGGTAACAAATCCTTACACACTGCTAAGATCCGTAAAAGAGATATATAAGTGGTTTACTGAAATTGATTTAAAAGATGCCTTTTTCTGCATCCCCCTTGACAAAGAAAGTAGGAAACTGTTTACCTGTGAGTGGGAAAACCCAGGGAATGGGAGAAAGACCCAGCTCACCTGCACACGATATAAGAACTTGCCGACCCTATTCGGAAACCAACTGGCAAAGGAGCTGGAGATTTGGACCGAGAATGGGCAAGTACCAAGAGACCAATACCTGTTGTTGCAGTATGTTGATGATATACTAATAGCTACAGAAGAAAAGCAACCTGTATAAAGGTAACCATTGAGATTTTAAATTCCCTGTGAATGGGAGGTTATAAAGTATCCAGAGGAAAGGCACAAATTGCCCAAATCACAGACTGTGATCTACCTGGGATGTGAAATTTCACAAAGGCAATGAAAACTAGGCACTAACCGTATCCAAGCTATTTGTGCTATTCCAGAGCCCCAGAATCTACATGAGCTGCGAGTCTTCCTCGGGATGGCAGGATGGTGTCGCCTGTGGATCATGGACTGTGGACGGATTGCGAAGCCCCTGTGTGAAGCTCAGAAGATGCAGCCATTCACCTGGGGCAAGCCACAGAAAGAAGCCTTCCTAAAATTAAAGGAAGCACTGACAACTGCTCCAGCATTAGGGTTACCTGATCTGTCTAAAGATTTTCAGCTGTTTGTCCATGAAAGGCTGCGCCTAGCACTAGGAGTCCTGACCCAAGGTCTGGGAAGCTGGAAAAGGCCGCTGGGCTACTTTTCCAAACAACTTGACAGCATAAGTGCCGGGTGGCCTCCATGTCTGCGGGCAGTCGCAGCCACTGTGATGCTGATACAAGAAGCCAGGAAGCTCACGATGGGAAGGCACATAGATGTCAATGTACCACACATGGTAACCACTGTCTTAGAGCAGAAGGGGGCCATTGCTATCCCCAAGCAGGATGATGAAATTCCAGGTAGTCCTGACTGAGCAGGATGATGTCACATTAAAAACAACTAACCTTTTGAATCCAGCTTTGTTCCTAGGTACCACAACTGAAGAAGGCCCATTAGAGCATGACTGTGTGGAGGTAATAGAGTACACCTACTCAGCAAGAGAAGACCTGAAAGACGTCCCACTAGAGCAGCCAGAGTGGGAGCTGTTTACAGATGGGAGCAGCTTCGTGGAAAACGGAACCAGATACGCTGGGTATGCGGTAACAACAGTCAGTACAGCAGTGGAGGCAAAGGCATTACCACCAAATACATCTGCCCAGAAGGCAGAACTGGTTGCCTTAACCAGGGCCCTAGAATTAAGTGAAGGGAAAAGGATAAATATCTGGACTGACTCAAAATATGCTTTTGGAGTGGTGCATGTACACAGAGCACTGTGGAAAGAAAGGGGACTATTGTCCTTCTCTGGGTATGCACATTAAACATCAGGATGCAGTCCTGCAATTGATAAAATCAGTACAAAAACCTGAACAAGTGGCAATCATACACTGTAAAGCACAGCAATCAGGAAACTCCAAAATCTGTGAGGGAAATCGAAAGGCAGACTGGGCAGCCCAACAGGTTGCTCGAGAGGTGCAAACAACAATGGCATTGATACCTTTAAAGCTTAATGTATCCCAATTCAATTTGCCTCCAGAACCAAAATATTCAGTAGAAGATGAGAGACTGGCACGTTTGCTAAATGCACAAAAGAATTCAGAGGGATGGTATGTGACTGCACAAGGACAGATAGTGGTACCCCCTTGATAATGAGAGAAGTTCTACAAATTAAACATAATGAATGTCACTGGGGAGCAGAGGCATTGGTAAAATTGCTAAAGCAGAGTTTAATTTCAGTACAGATGTTAACAATGGCAAAATCAGTGTTGTCAAAGTGCGATATCTGCTTGAAAAACAATCCAGTGGCTGGCGACAGGCACAGCTAGGAAGAATTCGGATAGGAATAGAGCCAGGAGACTATTGGCAGGTAGATTTTGTAGAACTGCCAAGAACTCGAGGATACAAATACCTGTTAGTGGGGGTTGACACATTCTCTGGGTGGCCAGAAGCCCTTCCCTGTCACACCAACCAAGCAAAGGAAACAGTAAAGTGGTTACTACAGGAGATTATTCCCAGGTTCGGGGTACCCCTAGGGTATCATCAGATAGGGGGCCCCATTTCATAGCTACAGTAGTAAGAGAGGTAAGTAGATTGCTGGGGATAACTTGGGACCTCCACACACCGTGGAGACCCCAGTCGAGTGGACAGGTAGAGAGGATGAATCAGACACTAAAGAGGCAAATCAGTAAAATATGCCAAGAAGCCAAATTGCAGTGGCCCCAGGCTTTGCCAATTGCACTGTTGAGGATTCGGATAAAGCCTAGGAGTGGGATGTCAGTCAGCCCTTAGGAGATATTGCATGGGAAACCATATGAATCTCCTGAGCCTAACCCTAATGTGCACGTCACAGGAAAGCAGGAAGTGTATAATTATGTTCTGTCTCTCGGGAAAACTTTAGCTCGGCTCCGGAGCATCCTCGTGTGGAATAGACCGCTGACTCTCAAGAACCCAGTTCATAACATACATCCAGGAGACGAGGTGTACATCAAGAACTGGAACGAAGAACCGCTGAAAGAAAAGTGGAGTGGGCCCCACCAGGTACTGCTGACCACCTTTACAGCAGCCAAAGTAGCCGGCGTGGACCCCTGGATTCACTACACCCGAGTGAAGAAAATCCATCCTGGATCACGGACTGTGTAAACTGTGGAACCAACAAGGCTGCAGATAAGATGTGTTTAATCACTTTGAGAATGCTATCAGTAATTGTGCCAATGGTATGGTCATTAATGTCTTTGGGATGTGGAATGCAAAATGATCAACTAAACACTCTTCATTCTAGAATGAAGAGAGAGGTACAAGCAGAAACACAGGTGATAAAGGTTTCTAATGCAGTTTGGGCTGAGAATGTAATGATTGGATTAGTCAAAGACTTTGCCAAATGCAAAACACCTGTAGAATAACTGCCTGTCTGCCAATACCAAAGGGCAGCAGGAGACTCAGTAAACTGGGGAATCATAACAGCAAAACTACCTGAAACACAAAAGAACAAAACAATTGCATGTAAACAGGTACCCGAATCGAGGCAAGTAATCAAGGAAACTTGGGAGAAAATAGGAACATGGATGAGACCCATGGGCCAGAAAGACTGTATTCTAAGTGATGGCACACTAGGAACCCCTATGGGAGAATCAGGAGGCATCACACAATGGCAATGCTATTTGCCACACTATAAAAAGATTATAGAAAATGTTACAGAAACCACTCTGGTATGGAAGTGTGAGGCCAAGGATCAGAAAGGTCAGACAGAGCCTTGGGACAGTGCGTGGTCTGTGAGTATCCTTCAAAGATTCCAATGTATGGCAAACACCCCTTGGTGCATTAAGTGGGAAGGCTCCGAGAATGAAACAGATCCAGCAGTATCAAACACTGCCACCAGTAGCAGAACGAGGGCAGACCAAGTAAGTTGGTGGGCATGTAATAAAACTTATGACTGCACTTCTGATGATGCAGAGATAAAGCAGATGCCACCCCTGGCAATAGCCCTAAACACTGGCTGTGCTTGCAGAGGGATCAAACATAAACAAGGCAGAGGGAATTATAAAGCAGTTGTAGGATGTACCAGGAGTACAGTCCGAGGTCCAGGACAATTTCTATGGGCAGCAAGCGATGGCACCTGGACAACACATCTGCCTGTAGATGGGAAAGTAAAGGAAATTACTTTAGGCCTCCCAACCTCATGTCCAATTTGGAAAAAGTCCCCATTTAACGGAAAACATGAACTTGTGCAGATAAGAGCAAGACGAGAAGTTCTAGACAATGAAAATCCAGATGACACTTGGCAAGAACCCTCTGGTGGAGTGAAATTTGGGTGGGCCCGAGAGTCTTTGCTTGGTCCTACAGCAAACTATCAGAGTAGAAGATGCTGTACAAACTTACAGGTCTGGTTGATAGACTGGCTAGAGTCACCCGGGAAGGATTTAAAGAATTAAATGTACAATTACAAGCCACCACAAAAATGACTTTACAAAATCGATTAGCCTTAGATTTGTTACTCCTGAAAGAGCATGGAGTATGTGGATTTTTAAAGGGACGGGTTGGTCATTGCTGCGTTCACATCCCAAATGTAACTGCAGATGTAGAATGGGACATCAATCAGTTGAAACAAAGAGAGCATGAAGCACAAGAAGAGCAAAAGGATTTGACTACGACCTGGCTAGGCAAAATCTTTAAAGGGTTAGGGTGGAATGTGAGTTCATGGATTAAATCTATCATTGAGAGTGTGATAATCTTACTAATTGTATTCTTAGCAATTTGGTTAGTTCACAGCATCTTAAAAGGAGAGATACAGAAGAAAACGTCCTGGAACCAGAAGATAATAAAGGCACTGACACGAGATCCACGCCCACCATCTTCTGGTTCTCCAGTGCGTGACAGCATCCACGACAACATTTACATCAACCATGGACTTGAAGAACGTCAAGAATAAATTGAAAAATAAAGGACTGTATCAAGTGAAAACATTTACACCTATAGTGAAGTGAAAATGCTTTCAAAGGGGGGAGAATGATAGTGGGGCCCTGGAAAACTGTCAAAAATAGACTCTGAAAATGTTAGGCTTTGTGCTTGCCAGATCATGTGAAATTGCACCTGCGTAAGCAGAACATGATAAATGATATAATGGTTAGATGTGATGATTGTTTAGTAATTAAATATAATTATTGTTTAATCATAAGAAGAATAATGAGAAACTATGTTAGAAGTTTGAGGGGGGCCATGAGGAGCCCATGCTTGGCTGAAATCTATGTATACAATAGAACAATTGAAGTTTAATAATTAACATGAAAGTTATATAAGGATAGAATATAAAAAGATGTTCATCCCAAACCCATGTCAGAGTCAGATTTGGGTTGGTACCCCTGACACCCAGAGCTCTTCAATAAAAGCACCTGCATAGAATCATTCTGGTGATTATGTGTTTCTGAACGCTAATATACCCAGTAAAGTGTTAAACCCTTCCCAGCTGCTGTGCATGAGGCTCTATGAATATGCACCAGGCTGATGTAAGGGGAAAGGTATTTCAGGGGATCCCTGAAGGTAACAGGGTGCTCCTGGCTGAGTGCCAAGATGCACCCAGTTTACATCTTCCAAGAACTGTTTAGCATGGCTCTGCCCTGGATCTGCCTTTTTAGAGCATGCAGATTCCTTGGCTGTGGTTTTAGTCCATTCTCTTTATCACCTCCAGGTTTTGGGCCTTGGTGCAACCTGCCTTCAGACAGGGAGTGCTGATAGTTGGCAGATCTGTACAGGTGTCCTCATCCTGGGTGCATTGGATGTTATCCCATCCAAGCAGGCAGTTTAACACAAGCAGCTATTTCACTGAGCTTAATTAACAACAGAAATAAAAACTACATAACAAAGTTACTTTAAAAAACAGTCCCAGCCCATATTTGATCCCAGTCTGTGGGGTCCTGATCCATATGGTCCCAGTCCCTGGGATCCCAGTCCATACAGTCCCAGTCCATATTTGATCCCACTTTAGGCTATCCTGGTCTGGAGGGTTCTGATCCACAGGATCCCCATCCATGTGATCCCAGTCCAGGTGATCCCAGTCCGTATTTGATCCCAGCCCATATTTGATCCCAGCCCATATTTGATCCCAGTCTGTGGGGTCCTGCACACACTCCCTGGGTCTGGAATTCCAGTTCCCAGCAAGGAAAAAATGTTCCTGCCCTTGAACTTCCTTCCTATCCCCTCAACAAATTGCAATAAAATTATAAACAAAGAAATAATAATTGAAATTAAATAAATTATAATAAAAATAAAATATAAAAATCTCAACTCTTCTTTACAATGATTCAAGTCCAACAATGATTTAACTCAAACCAACAATAACTATTACTATAATATTACCAATGCATATAAATAAACAAATTATATATCAAGAAATACCTTTTGAAAATTTTAACTCGATGACTAATGTACTTTAGATAAAAAATATGTAAAGAAATTAACATGTAATCTAACACCTCTTAGTTAAACAATTCATATTACAAATATACTAAACACAAAACCAAACACCAGTACAATTTCTCAGACATTTCAACCAAACAATTAAACTTTAATAACATCCTTAAGTACTCTTGAAAAATTAAAATTATTTTTAAAACATTAATTGTGTGCAGGTGGTTTTATTTTGATATTGGTTTTTGGATTGTTTGGGTTAGATGATTTAAAAAATGGGACTTTTATAGGAATTGAATCAGCTGAGAAGGTGGCACTCTGCAAACAGAACTGACTCAAAATCAACGAGACAGAAATCAGTAACTCTGAAAGTTTTATTTGCTATCAAATACATCCCACACACCCAGGCCCACACAATCCCCATCCCACTGCTCCAAATTGAGATCCCACTTCTCCCAATCTCCTTCCAACTCCATCTCAACTTGACAGTTGTGGAATGGAGTGAGTTTGGCATGGGATTGAGTTTTTTGAGGAAGGAACAAGCAATCTGACGTGGAATTGAGCCCTTTTTGGGTTAAAATTCAGTTATTTTCAGTGGAATTTGAGTGGTTTTGAGGTGAGTGTTCCATCCCAATGGACTTTTGGAGGACAGAGAGATGGAGAAGAGAAAAAAATTCAGGCCAAACCAAAGGAGAAGCAGCCAGGTGTGTTCCCAACATGGATCACAGGGAATGTGAGTGACCAGGGCTGTGCCCAAAGTGCCTCCTCCAGTGGGGGATGGAGCTGCAGCAGCGCACGAAGCTCTTCCCGCACTCGGGGCACTCGCAGGGCTTCCCTTACCGGTGCCTCCGTTGGTGTTGGGTCAAGTGAGAGCTGCAGGAGAAGCTCTTCCCACACTGGGGACACTCGTAGGGCCTCTCCCCTGTGTGGATGCGCCGGTGCCTGACGAGGGTGGAGTTCTGCTGGAATCCCTTCCCACAGTCGGGGCAGCGGAATGGCCTCTCATCTGTGTGAATCCGATAGTGCCGGAGGAGATGGGAGCTGGTCTGAAACCTCTTCCTGCATTTATCACACTCGTAGGGCCTCTCCCCTGTGTGGATGCGCTGGTGCTTGATGAGGTCAGAGTTGCGCTTGAATCCCTTCCCACAGTCGGGGCATTGGAAGGGCCTCTCCTCTGTGTGACTCTGATAGTGCAGGAGAAGATCAGAGCTGGTCTGAAACCTCTTCCCACACTTGGAACACTCATAGGGCCTCTCCCCCGTGTGGGTCCTCTGGTGCCTGATCAGGCTGGAGCTGCAGCTGAAGCTCTGTCCACACTCCCCACACTCGTAGGGCCGTTCCCCAGTGTGGATCCTCTGGTGCCTGATCAGCTCGGAGTTCCACCTGAAGCTCTTCCCACACTCCACGCACGTGTGGGGCTTCTCCCCATCATGGAGCTGCTCATGGAGCACCAGCTCCGAGCTCTGCCTCCATCTCCGGCCGCCTTCCCGGCCCAGGCTGGCTCTTTCCCCCTCACATCCCCGCCATCTGCGTTTGCAGCCCCTCCTCGTGCGGCATCTCCGGGCCTTTTCCTCCCCGTTGGCTTCCTGCGCCGTGGAGCTGCTCAAAACGGCCTCTGCCACCAGGTTCTGCCGCGGGCATTTGTCCTCCCTGCTCTCCATGCTCAGCTCCTGCTCTGGGCGAGGAAGGACAAGGACAGCATGGGATTTGCCTCCCTGCCACAGGCAAGGGCATCGAGATCCCCCCAGGCTGTCTCTGGGGACGCACTGCCCCCTCTTGGCTCTCCCCATTTCGGGATGCCGGGGCTCTTTGGGCTCCCGGGCTCCCTTCTCCCCTCATTCTCTGCTCTGGGCTGCAGCAGCTCCAAGGAGTCCCCCCTGCCCCTCTCCAGGCTCTTGAGGCTCCCGCCAATGGCGGCGCTCCCCCCTCTCTGGCCTCCCCACTTTGGCCTCCTGGGGCACACAGGGCTCTGCTCCTCCAGGCTGCCTCTGCCGGCAGCCGCCACCGCCACCCCCGATGTCCCCCCGAAGGGCCTTTTCCGCTCAGCCTTGGACTTCTTCATTCTCCAAACATCCCCCCAAAAACCCAACCCAGGGACCCCCCGGGATATCCAGGCCGGGCTCCCCCTCCCGGCTCACCGGAGCCATGGGGGGGGTGATGATCCCACAGGTGGGGGCTGCGAATTCAGGCAGGGATCGAGACCACGGGGCTCCCGCAGCTCAGCCCTGATCTGCCTTTGTCCCGCCTCTTCCTCTTCCTCCCGCTCCTCCTCTGTCCTATCTCCACCTCCCTCTCCTCCTCCCCCCTAACCCCGCCTCCTTCCCTGCTCTTTCTCCTCCCGCTCCTCCTCTTCCATCCCCCCTCCTCCTGCTCCCCTGTCTTATCCCCACCTCCTGCTCCTCTTCCATTCCGCCCCTTCCATTTCTTCTCCTCCCCCTCCATCCCTGCCCTTCCCTCCCTCCTCCTCCTCCCCCAGCAGCAGCCACACCCTCGGTGCCCCGTTCCCGCAGCCCTCGCAGCCCGCGGCAGCAGCGGCCGTGGAGCCGGGCCAGGTCGGCATGGGCAGCGCGGGGCTCTCGGCTGCTCCCAGCCGCTGCGGGCGGGGGGAACCCGGCCCGGGCCAAAGGAGAGGCAAACTGGGCAAACTGGGGGCAGATCACAAAGCTAAGGATGCAGCAGAAAATGGAGCTGAAAGAGTTAGTTTAATATTAACTCCAAACGAGGAAAAACTGGAAATTCCAAAGTTTAGGGAAGCCGAGAAAAAAGAATTAAACAAGATAGGAAATGAACAAGATAAATCAGGGAAATAGAAACTTCTACATGGAAGACAATTACTTAATAAAATGTGCTTACTAGGAAAAGATTAGAAGACGTGCATCAGAAACCCCACTGGCATACTCAAGCTTTGTGTGATCATTTTTTAAGGAATTTTGGGTGCACTGGGATTTTTGGTGTAGCAAAGCAAGTAACTGAAAGATGCTTAATTTGCCAAAGGATAAATAAAAAGGTGATGAGAAAAACAACATTAGGAGGTCATGAGTTAGCTCGTCGACCATTTCAAAATATCCAAGCATTGGATTTGTTAGCTTCTGGATTTATTTGGAAAAAAACCCATTTAATCTAGAAGAAAGAGAATATGCCATATGTTAGACAGGAGATTTTAGGAGAATAAAAATCTTTGAAGTATCAGAAACACCCGAGGAAAAAACCAAGAAAATAAAAAGGGGAAATGAAAGGGAGGGGAACAAGAGGAAAAGTCAGAAAGAGAGTGGGATCCTCTGCAGCTCTTGCCCCCTCCGTTGGCGGCCGAGGCGCCTGTCCCGGGTCCCGCCTCGCTGCCCGCCTCAGCTCCGCCTGCCCCGGTTTCCATCCCAGGTGCGGGCTCACTGCCCAGGGCAGCTCCACCTGCCCCGGCGCTGGCGGTGAATTTGTGTGCCCTGGCCCCACTGCCCGGCCCGCGGCCGCTCTGCCGGCCATGCTGGGCAAGATGGGGTTGCTCTGTCCTGCCGCGTGGGCCGAGGTCACCGCGCCGACCGCACCGAGGGCGGGTCCCAGCCATCCCATCCCCGGCTGCCCTGCCCGTGCCAGCTGCGCTGGGCAGCGCCGCTGCTGCTGCCGGGGTCTCCCACCTGCCTTTTCTCTGCCGGGAGCTGCCGGATCAGCCGCCAGAAGCCATGTGGGGGCTGCCCACGCTCCGGCTCGGCCGCCACGGGAAGATCCCCCTCTGGCCATTCCGGCAGCAGACCCTGCCCACACTCCCACCGAGCCTCGGCGGGATATCCTCCCCTGACCCCTCCTGCTCTGAGTTACGTCCCCTTGGTAACCACAGCTCCTGCTGTTCAGGGAAAATCCCTCTCTCTACAGGAAGCACCTTATCGAAACACAAGGGGCTCAGTTAAAAGGCAGCCCTCTCCAAATTCTTTCTCAAAACACGGGAGAAAGGCTAGAGAAGGTAAAAAAGTGAAAGAGTTAGATGAAGGGATTGCTCTATTGCCGTTAAGAGAGGTTCCCATGGCAGGGATGCGCTGCCCCGCCCCGCGGGAGCCACCGGCGCCCCTGCCGGCCGTGCCCGGAACTGCACCCAAGGGGAAAGCGCCGCGGCCGAAAGGCCGGGACCGGCTCCGGGCTCTGTTTGTTGGCACTGCCGGAGCTGTTGATACACACTACTATTATTATATTATACACACTAGTAAAGAACCGTTATTCCTAATCCCATATCTTTGCCTGAGAGCCCCTTGATTTCACTATCCTAAAAATTAAGAGGGAGGGGCTTTGCATTCTCCATTCCAAGAGAGGCTTTTTCTGCCTTCCCAAGCAGACACCTGTCTTGTAAAGCAAGACAAGCACCCACAGGCACTGAGGGGGGCTGCAGGAGGGGCAGAAGAAGGCCCTGCAGCACTTGGGCACAAAGGCCCAGCAGGTGAATGCAAGAAGGGAGCAGCAAAAGGCCAAGCTGAAGGCAAAGGCCAGGGCAGAGCTCCTACAGCCCCTGAGGGATCAGCCCCAGGGCCCAAGGGGGCCCCAGCACCCAGGGCACGGCTCGGCCACAAGCACCCGGCAGAGGCATTGCCCTCCTCGGCAGGGCACAGCCCACCCAAACAGCCCCTGGCAAGGAATCAGGGCTCCGGCTGCAGGGCACAAGGACACTGCAAGCAGAGACAGCAGCACCCTCAGGACCAGCAAGTCCAGCCCGTGATGGACATGGATTGGCAGGGCTGGCACAGCTCCCATCACACCAGGGACCCTCCACACTGGAGCCCTTGAGAACATTCAGGTGGGTCTACATTGAGAGGAGGCATTTCCTGATGGACACAGGGGCCTCTCAATCTGTTCTGAATCTTAGACCTAAAGGGGAAAATAGTAAAGGAATATTTTAATTTTTAAGGGAATGAGAGGGAAAGATGAGCAGGTATGATTTGTTCAACCACTATTAGAAGCTGTGGGGGATAGGTTTGAAATAAATGAATTTCTTTTTCTTCTTCCTGTGATTGTAATTAACTAGAAAGGAATTTGAGAGCTGGATTTTAATACTGTAAAAAGGGATACAGAGGCCAGTTCTGTTGTACCTCTGTGTCAAAAGTCTGACAAGGCCTATGCTGAAGTGAACCCAGAAGTGTGGGCAGCCCCAGGGAAATACAGAAAATTAGATATGGAGCCTCTACAAATTAAAGCAACCAGGACAAGCACTACCCTGTTCCAAGAGAGGGAAGGAAGGGCTCACAGCCTGGTATTGAGTCCCTGTTAAAGGCAGGGCTTTTGGAGCCAAGGGTGTCTCCCTACAACACTCCTATCTTGCCAGTCAACAAACTGGATGGATGGACACAAGGAGGAAACACAGAATTTTCAAGTGTTAAAATTAAGATTAACTGAGGCGAGTGCCCTGGGCCTTCCAGACAGGGAAAAAGAATTTGAATTATAGGTGGACGTTAAACAGGGTCTTGCCAAAGGAATTCTTGTGCTAAAATGTTTAACCCAGTGGCCAGAGAGCAGCCTCATTGTCTGCAGAATTGTGCAGCCACAGCTTCCGTGGGAGCAGAGGCTGAAAACTGATGACAACAGGAGGATCTCCTAGAGTTCAAGTCTGGCATCAAGTTAAAGCTTTGACAACCAAAAGAGCCTCTCAATGGATGAGCAGGGCTCGGTTATTACAGTATGAAACTTGTTCAGTGGCACAGGAGGATTCAGAACTGAGGACAGGGCAAGGGTTTAACCCAGCCTCCTGTTTGAACAGCCTGGAGAGGGGCTGGCAAGGAACCCAGGACTGCACTCAAGGGACAGAGCTCCCGAGCCAGGCTGGGAGAGATTGATGGGACATTCCCTGGCCTGAGGCAGACAATGTGTTTGTGGATGGCTCTGCAAGGGCAGCAGGAGGGAAAAGAGCTACAAGACAGGCTGTTGTTAAGGAAGGGGAATCAGACAAAGTGCAGGTCACCGCCCCATGCTCAGCTCAACCCAAGGAGCTGTGGGTGCTTGTAAGAGCCTGGCACTGAAATGCCCTGAGCAGGAAGGCTTCAAAATCTTCTGGTGACACCATGGCACCTAACAGGGGGGCAAAAGCAATTCTGACTGCTTCAGCAAGCACTGGATCACTTATTAACCTATTGCTAAAAGAAATAATTCAAAGATAATGGATTGTGGAAGCAATAGATTCAGATGGGGAACTCATTTTACAGGAAAGACCCTTCAGGGGGTTATGGCAGCTTTAGGAATACAATGGGACCTCCATAACCCCTGGCAAGCCCAGAGCTCGGGTTGGGTAGAAAGAATGAATGGGGAAATAAAGAAACACCTTTGGAAGCCGGAGATAGAAACCAAGATGCCATGGGTACAGCTTTTGCCATTGGCCTTGGCAAGAAAAAGAGCCAGACCCAAGGCAGATATTCAATTATCTCCCTTGGAATTCATGTCTGGAATTCCTTACCTGGGCAATTCTCCACCTAGTGCAGGGTGGAAATAAGGGATGTAAATGTAAGGCAGGCTGTAGCCAGGATCCTGTCTCCTGTGGAATCTCTCCCCCAGGAAGCTGGGCTGGCACAGAGCCTGCCCTGGGACTTTGCTGTTGCCAACACCCAGCCAGGCCATCGGCTCCTGCCTAAGGAGTGCAAAGCAGCACCACTGGTGGCCAAGGGGCCCACGCCAAGTGTCCCTGAGGCCAGAAACAGCCGCCAGCACAGCTGAGCACGGGGGGACCCCTCAGCCTGGCCTCAGGGGCTCTGAAGCCCCGGAGATTTGCACTTCCCGCCTGCAGCAGGACCATGGGAGCCGCCCTGAGCCTGCCCTGAAGGCAACGCAGCAGCAGCCAGGGCTCCACAGCGGGCCAAGCCCCCGGGCCTGCCCACAGATCCTCTGCTCAAACCCTCGGGAATCCTGGCCACCCTCCCCTGGCACCTCCAGCCACTGCGGCCAAGCCTCGCTGCCGCTGCTGCAGCTCCAGCGCTGGCTGGGCCTGCACTGCCACAGCTGCTGGGGAGCACCGCGGCACAATTCCACCCTGGGGCTCACTCACACCCACACTCTGGGCTGACTGCGACTGCACTGCTGCAAAATGTTCCCATCCTGCTTCTTTTAAATCTTATTTCTCTGCTCAGAAAGGTTTCTCTACTCAAAGGTTTGCCTTTGGGAAAGAAATTTTAAAGGTTTTATTTAAGGGGTTCCCAGTCTGTTCGGATGTTAAACTCATCTCCACCACTCAATGGAGACGAGTTTAACATCCGAACAGACTGGGAATAGCCCAAAAGACACCCACAGAGATAAGGACCAGCAACAAAACATCAACGCCCCGCAGCAAACAGCAACCAACAGCTACCCCAGACACTGCCCCCGCACAGCTGGAGACACCTGGTCTGGAAAAGGCTGAGAAGGAAATCCAGGAGTGTGGGCGGAATTCACATCAGAGGGGAAGAAATCCGAGTCTAATAGGAAACCAAACACTAAAAACTTACACGACTTGGAAGCAATGAACATTAAAGCAGTGGATTTAGATTGGTTCAGACTACGTAAAGTTTAGGAAAAATCGGGTAAAACTGACATGTCATGGAATGATTTTTTCTGCACAGCCGGGCTATGTGTGGATGAAAGTATTTCTGTTGCACATCCTGGCCAGAACCAAGTAATGCCTTGACTCTCTCACACGAAAGAGATTCTTGGAGAGTTTTTGTTTTCCCTACAGTTTCAGTGATAAGATTACAACATGAGAAACATTTTTTATAATAGTCCTACTTTATATTGTCAGGTAGGTTTGGGACAGAAGGGTGAGAATCAATTTTTGGTCTGGGTTTTTCCATGTTCGCCTTTATGTTGCATTTTGCAAAATTGAAGAGCTTTAACCGTGATACTTTTAACTCTTAAATAGTTAATACTTTTTTTAAAAAAAGCAGGGTGAAGCTGCAAAGGGAAACAGCAAATGGAGAATGTTGGGAAAACTTTACTATAAATAAATGGGGGGGAATTGAGATGAGGGACTACATTTTGTTCATCATGAAAAAGAGACCAGTGTGTTACAAGAGTTGTCTGCTGACTATTTCTGTACTACTTCATGAGATATGAGCTACAAGGATACCAGGGAAGGGGTTGCAGGAGCCCACACATAGTCCCACCCAGCAAATGGTACAAACAGATAACTCACAGAAATAACGACCAGGGAAAGGCTGGGGAAAGGGCAGGGGCAGATAAACACCCAGCAGGGAAACCTTTCCCGCTGACAAATGGTACAAGCAGATAACTCACAGAGATAACGACCAGGGAAAAGCTGGGGAAGGGGCAGGGGCAGATAAACAGTCTGCAAGGCAGGATATTTGCTTGCTTAAGCTTGATAGGGCACAGTCTGCAAGGCAGGACATTTGCTTGCTTAAGCTTGATAGGGCACATATTGCGTTAATCATAAGATTTTGGTAATTTTCCACAGAGAAGTCACCAAATAAGGACATAGGGTGAAGAAGACGCGGCTGAGGAAGACTCCGCAGCCTTTATCACTGACCACCAGGAGACAGAAGGATGACCCCCTAGCAACAACCAGTGCAGGCGCAGAGAACTCCAAGATAACATGGACTCCTGAAGGATGGAGAGGATAAAAGGACTGAATCAGAAACTAGTTGGGGCGGCAGTAGTGGAGCGGAGACTCCCCTGTCGCCCAGCGCTGAGCCTTTGCTTACGTAGTATAGCTGCTTCAATAATTAATAAATTCTTTGATTGGAAATTACTCGTTTTGAGTCAATTCTATAACAATTTGGTGCCGTGACTCGGATGAGAGTTTGGATCGGGTAAGATCTACCCAGAGTGGGGGGCGCCTCATCCAGTGCTTTCCGGGTGGCCCCTCTGGGAGAACCTCTGCCACTCTCACCGACGACCCTAAAATATATACTAGTAAGCAAACGGGACAAATTATACCGGTGAACCCCTTAATAATCTGTGCACGGAGTCCGGACGAAGACGCAGGACGCGTAAGTATAAAAGGGAATCCGTTCGGGCGGGGTTGGGATCCCGGAGTGTGGCGGTGGACAAGTGTGAATGAGAGGAGGGCCGGCAGCCGGACTCTCCAAGTGAGTGCGGACCCTTGAGTAGTGCGGTTCCCGTAGACCCGCGAAGGGCTCGGGCCACAAAAAAGGGGAAGTGAAAGGAATTTGAGAGTGAAAGAAGGCACTCCGGACGAATGGGGCAGGGGAAAAGCAAGACCCCAACCCAAGTCAAACTCCCCCCCATTCCAAGGGACAGTCCCCTAGGATTCATGCTTAGTAATTGGAAGCATTACCCGGGGACCGAGACTAAGGATAGGGCCAGAATGATACATTATTGTATGGAAGTATGGGGTGGGAAAGAGATTTCCAAAAAAAAAAAAAAAAAAAAAGTTTTTTTGGCCCATGTTTGGATCATCTGAAGACTGGGTTCGACAGGACTTGAACCTATGGGTAAATTCTAAAGAGCCCTTCTCGCAAGAGGAGAGTGATTATGCCAAAATATGGGTAGCAAGACCTGAAGTGTATGTTTTCCAATTAAGAGAAGGGAAAGGGGATCCGGACAAAAAGGGGAAGAGGGACAATCATTTGGGCGACTTAATTATAGCACCGCCCCCATATGTCCCACCGCCAGCACCCAATGCCCCACCACCTCCACAACCACCTGCACCAAACAATGATGAAGAGGGTAACCAAGGGGAGGTTAACCAAACCGGTTACCAAGGCCCGATTACAAGGAGCCGCAGTAGGGTTGAGATGGGGTTATTCTCTCTACGGGAGATGCCCATGGGTGGACCACAGGCGGGTATAGGATTTATTACTGTCCCCTTGAGTTCGGCAGATGTACGAGACTTTAAGAAGGACATGGGACATTTATTAGAGGACCCTTTTGGGGTAGCCGAGAGGGTCGACCAGTTCTTAGGACCAAACATCTATACCTGGGAAGAAATGCAGTCCATTTTGGGCATTCTGTTCTCTACTGAAGAACGGAATATGATAAGAAGGGAAGGAATGCGTATTTGGGACACGCAGCATGTCCAAGGCCTGGCTGCGGACACTAAATGGCCCCTACAGAACCCCCATTGGGACCACCAAAATGCGGCACATAGATTACTGACTAAGATACATCAAAAAAAAAAAAACACATTGGGGATCACAGGGACTGGTAGATTATTTTGCTGCAAAGTATGTGAGTGTGGGAATCTGGGACATTGCCAAACAAGTAACCAGAGGATGCCTAATTTGCTTACAAGTAAATAGAAAAAAAAAAATTTGAGAAAATTACTGGAGGGAGGCCGACCGCTAGCGAAAAGGCCTTTCTCCCACATTCAGATAGATTTCACCGAGCTCCCCAAAGTAGGGAGAACCAAATATTTCTTGGTCTTGGTGGACCACCTAACACATTTTGTGGAAGCCTTCCCAACCGTAAGAGAAACAGCCAAAGTAGTTACGAAAATATTGATGGAAGAGATAATCCCGAGATACGGGGTCCCAGAAGTCATTGACTCAGATAGAGGGCCGCATTTTATTTCCCAAGTTACCCAAAACTTAGCAACAGCTCTGGGCATACGGTGGGAACAACATGCCCCCTGGCATCCCCAGAGCTCTGGACGAGTTGAACGAATGAATGGGGAAATAAAAAAGCAATTGACCAAACTGGTAGCAGAAACCAATTTGACCTGGGTTAAATGTATTCCTCTAGCGTTGCTAAATATAAGAACAAGACCTAGAGCTGATTTAGGGGTATCACCCTTTGAAATGATGTATGGGATGTCGTATAACCTAGAAAATCCTAACGAACATCCTGTCATTAATGACACATGTACGCAAAAATATTTGGTGAAATTGACAAAGTACAGAAAGGCATTATGGGAAAAAGGTATGTTAGCACAACGGCCTCCTTTAGATTTTATCTTACACCAGGTACAGCCAGGAGATTGGGTGCTCGTGAAAAGCTGGAAAGAAAACCCCTTGACTCCAAGGTGGGAAGGACCGTTCCAAGTACTCCTCAGCACAGAAGCAGCCATATGAACCGCTGAAAAAGGATGGACTCATGCTAGTCGCATAAAAGGACCGGTAAAACCCCCTCACAGCTGGGAGGTTTGCAGTCTCCCGGGAGAAACCAAATTAAAGCTGAAACGAACTGATAAATGATTTGGATAATAATCTGGGTTGGAGATAACCATTATCTCCAAACCCAGCTAATAGGGAATCGGGAGGCTCTTGGATATTGCAAACTCTTAGAGGACGAGTTGAGAAAGCCCTACTTTAAGTCCCCGTGATTAGAACATAAAGGGCACCCATGGAAGGGGGAAAAAGCACAGAACAAAGATATAAGGTTAAAGTGTAACTGGTTAGATTGTGACTGTCACCCCCTTGTATGCTTTTCCTGTAAATTGTGTCACGAACCTTGGTGGTCTCATTGTCGGAGTGGTAGAACACCTAGGGGAATTTGTACGCCGTGCTATAAGAAAGAGAGGAGACTACTTCTATCATTCTTAGTAGCAGAGTTGGTACGGGGGAGGTAAAGCTTGGATCTGACGAGTGGTGGGAAACCTTTTCCAAAGGGGTAAATCCTGATCGGTTCTGCTACCACCCTAACAAACTGATCCCCTTTCTCCTGGACATCCTGGAAGTGGTGTGTCGGAAGAAAGCCCCCAATTTGCGGTGTGACCTCTCATTAATAAAAGCTGATAACTGGGCCGCCAGTGCTAAAAAGTGGAAACGGGAGGTTTATCCGTCTCCTGAAGAATACCTCTGCTGCCGAGAAGATGGCAAACCCCGAGGCTCACAGCAACCGAGTCGTCGGGCGAGGCAGAGAGGTAATAACCAGTGGAGTCCGTCGGAAGCCCCGACCCCCATATGGGATGTCCAGGAAATGTTGGCTGTCCTGCCCCAGGATTGGTAACCCACCACTGGGGAAACCAAAGGTAAAATTCAACCTGAGCTCCGACAATGACAGCCCCAAATTACAAGCCTTAATTCTTTTCTGGTGCATCGTAACAAGTTCAGGGGCAGAAGGGTATTCACATCAACCCTTCAAATGGTCACTGATTAGATGGGAAGACCAGTATGTTATCCAGACCAAAATCACGTCTGGCGTACCCAGCTTTTTATGTACTTTGTGTGATTTAATACCTGTAAATCCATGTTTAAATCAGTTTGGATGTTATTTTTGTCCAAGCTCAAACCCGGGAAAAGGGTATTGTAACTATCCAGGACACTTTTACTGTGCTTATTGGGACTGTGTATCAGTAAGCTCCTTTGGGGGGAACAAGGACGGGTTTATCAGAACTGGATGGGGTCCATACAGGTGTACACAGCCCACTTCCACATATACCCAGAAAGAAGGAGGGTTAGATGGAACATGCAATATGATTTACATTAATGTGACAAAACCACATGACCAAGTCTGGTTATTAGGGAAAATGTGGGGAGCCCGATTATGGGAACCAGGGACAGACAGAGGGGGGCACTTTATAATCCAAAAGACAACCGTGCCACACGACCCCGAACCAATTGGACCAAACCAGGCGATAGCTGGAGAACTAACGCTAGGAGAAAATAATGGAAATGAATCAGAAACAGCCCCAACCACTAGTTTTCCAGAAATGTATAAGCAAAACTTTACTGATTCGACCCGAGGACCTGAAAACCCGGGAGAAGGGGACTTGTGGAAAATATTACAGGCCACTTTCCTAGTCCTGAATGAGACCCATCCAAATCTAACTGAGGAATGTTGGCTGTGTTACACCGTAAACCCCCCGTTCTATGAAGCCATAGGGGTAACAGCAAAAAGCAGACGAGTAAATGGGACCAACCCAGCTAGGTGCCTATGGAAAAAAGAAGGAGAAGAATCGAGAGGGATAACCTTGGCAAGGGTAACGGGGAGAGGAAGATGTATAGGACGAGTACCAGTGGAAAAACGACATCTATGTCAGGTTATGGGGAATTTGAGTGACCCTAAGAAACCTGCCAGCTGGATACTGCCAGCAGCAAATACTAAATGGGTCTGTAACACTCTCGGAGTCACCCCATGTATAAATATAGACCGATTTAATGAATCCAGTGACTTTTGTATTCAAGTATTGATAGTACCCAGAGTCCTTTACCACCCCGTAGAGTACGTTTATGAACAATATCAAAATATAGGACCCCACATAGTGAAACGGGAAATATTCACAACCTTCACTGTAGCAATGTTACTAGGAATAGCTGCAGCCGGGACAGGAAGAGGAATAGCCTCACTCATACAGCAACACCGAGGATTCCAAGAACTAAGAGCCTCTGTAGATGAAGACCTCAGGAGGATCGAAACCTCCATCAAAGACCTCACAGAATCATTAGATTCCCTAGCAGAGGTAGCCTTACAAAATCGAAGGGGGTTAAATCTATTATTCCTGCAACAAGGAGGACTATGTGCTGCTTTAAGAGAAGAATGCTGCACATATGTAAACAAGAGCGGAATAATACGGGACTCAATGGCAAAACTAAGGGAGGGGCTAGAAAGAAGACAAAGAGAAAGGGAAAAACACCAAAGCTGGTATGAATCTTGGTTTAACTATTCTCCTTGGCTTACAACTTTATTATCAACGATAGCGGGTCCACTACTTCTCTTACTATTGGGACTCACGTTTGGCCCTTGTATTTTTAATAAATTGATTAGCATTGTAAAAGGCAGATTAGAAGCTGCTCACCTTATGCTCACACGAGCAAAATACGGAACCTTGAAGATGGATGATCCAGAAGAATCTCTGGAGCTCAGCAAAAGGGAATTAGAGCGTTTTGACGAACAAAATTGAGTATCAAAACAAAGGGGGGATTGAGATGAGGGACTACATTTTGTTCGTCACGAAAAAGAGACCAGTGTGTTACAAGAGTTGTCTGCTGACTATTTCTGTACTACTTCATGAGATATGAGCTACAAGGATACCAGGGAAGGGGTTGCAGGAGCCCACACATAGTCCCACCCAGCAAATGGTACAAACAGATAACTCACAGAAATAACGGCCAGGGAAAGGCTGGGGAAAGGGCAGGGGCAGATTAACACCCAGCAGGGAAACCTTTCCCGCTGACAAATGGTACAAGCAGATAACTCACAGAGATAACGACCAGGGAAAAGCTGGGGAAGGGGCAGGGGCAGATAAACAGTCTGCAAGGCAGGACATTTGCTTGCTTAAGCTTGATAGGGCACATATTGCGTTAATCATAAGATTTTGGTAATTTTCCACAGAGAAGTCACCAAATAAGGACATAGGGTGAAGAAGACGCGGCTGAGGAAGACTCCGCAGCCTTTATCACCGACCACCAGGAGACAGAAGGATGACCCCCTAGCAACAACCAGCGCAGGCGCAGAGAACTCTGAGATAACATGGACTCCTGAAGGATGGAGAGGATAAAAGGACTGAATCAGAAACTAGTTGGGGCGGCAGTTGGTGGAGCGGAGACTCCCCTGTCGCCCAGCGCTGAGCCTTTGCTTACGTAGTATAACTGCTTCAATAATTAATAAATTCTTTGATTGGAAATTACTCGTTTTGAGTCAATTTTATAACAATGGGGTGTCCAGGGGGTCCCTGTGCCCAGGAAAGGGGGTGCATGGTCCCCGGTGTTGAGGAAGGTGGTGGGTGGGGGCTGTGGAAGGCAGGAGTGGGGGTCCAGGGGGTGCTGGGGTCAAGGAAAAGCGGGGGCTGGGGTGTCTGAGAGGGGGAGGGCCGGGAAAGGGGGTGCGGGGGGGCATTGGTGCTGCATGAGGGGGTGCAGGAGGGTCCCCGTGCTGGATAAGGGGGTGCAGGGGGGGGGTCCCTGTGCCTGAGAACGGAGGGTTTGGGAGGGTTCCAGTCTCGGATATGGGGGTGCACAGGGGTCCTGGTGCAGTGGAATGGGGGTTCAGGGGGTCCTGGTGCTGTATAAGGGGATGCAGTGGGGTCCCGGTGCCCAGGAATGGGGGGTTCAGGGGTGCCGGTGCCAGATAATGGCCTGGCTGGGATCTGGTGCTGGGAAAAGGGGTGCAGGGGGTCCCAGGGCCAGATAACGGGATGCACTGGGGTCCCGGTGCCCAGGAATGGGGTTCCGGGGGGTTCCGTTCCCGAGTTCCGGGGTTCAAGGGGTCCTGGTGCCTGAAAATTGAGGTTCAGGGGGTCCCGGTGCCGGGTAAGGGGATGTAGTGGATCCCGGTGCCCAGAAATTGGGGTTCAGGGCGGTTTCCCTGCCCGGGAATGGGGGCTCAGGGGGTTCCAGGCTGCAGATAAGGGGGTGCAGGGGTTATCGGGGCTGAGAAGGGGGTACAGGGGGGGTCCCAGTGTCCCGAAATGAACGTTCAAGGGGGGTCTCTTGACCCCCTGGAACCCCAGGGGACCCTCCGGGATCCCCTGGAACCCCTTCCAGGAAGCGCCGGGAATGAAGAACTGGGGGGACGCCGAAATTTGGGAGATCTGGGGGTCCAAAAGCCGAGGAAAAGGGCGGGTCAGGGGTCTGGGAAGGACGAGGTGGCCGGGAATGGGCGTGCAGGGCGTCCCAGAGCACTGACGGGGGTGCGGGGGGATCCTAGGCCCGGATTAGGGGGGGCAGGGGGGTCCCAGTGCCCAAAAATTGGGGTTCAGGGGGTTCCCGTGCCGGGGAATGCGGGTTCGGGGGGAGTTTCCTTCCAGGAATTCGGGATTCAAGGGGGTCCCGGTGGCCGGGAATTGCGGTTCCGGGGGCGTCGGTGACCAGAAATGGGGATTCAGGGGGGTCCTGGGGCCACATGAGGGGGTACAGGGCGGTGCCAATGCTGGGCAAGGGGGTACAGGGGGTCCCTGTGCCCAGAAATGGGCGCTCAAGGGGGTCCGCGTGCTCAGGAATGGGGGTTCAGGGGGGTCCCGGTGCTGAAAAAGGGTGCTGAGGGGGTCACAGGACCGAAAATGGGGGTTCAGGGGAGTCCCGGTACCCGGGAATGGAGGTTTAGGGAGTTCCCGGTGCCCAGGAATTGCGGTTCAGGGGGGTCCCGGTGAACAGAAATAGGGGTTCAGGGGATCTCGGTGCCAGATGAGGGGGTACAGGGGGGTCCCGGTGCTGGGGAAGTGGAGTGAGGGGGGCTGGCATGACCCAAAATGGGGGTTCAGGAGGGTTCCCCTGCCCGGGAATGGAAGATCAAGGGGGTCCCGGTGCCCGGGAATTGCGGTTCAGGGGGGTCCCGGTTTCGGGGGGTCCCACTCACCTTTGGTCGCGGCCCCCGGGTCCCCCAGGAGCCCCAGGAGCCCCCGGAGCACCCCCAGCCCCAGCGCTGGGGCCATCGCAGCCGTCCCCGATCGCGGCTGCAGAGACGCGAAAGCGAAAGTGCCCGAGGGAGCGCGGGGGGAGGGGGAAAGGGCGAATTCCAGGGAATTCACCTGGATCCCCTCCTGGCACCCCTCTGGATCCCTCGGGGATCCGTCTGGGACCCTCCAGGGCCGCGCCCTGCGGGACCCCCGGGCCGGGCTGTGCTGAACTCCCGGCCCTGCGCTCAAACTCTGCCCGGACCCCGCTGGGCTCGGCCCAAAGCCGGGCAAGCAGCGGGAGCAGCGGAGCCAATTTTTGCTGCGGGTGCGGGTCCCACCCCCGGCGGAGCAGGGCTGGGCGCTGGGACCCGATCCCTGATTCCCAATCTCCTTCTCTCTCTCGCTCTCTCTCTGCTGTTCTCTCCCTTTCCTTTGGGGGATCATAAATCCCAGAGCGGCCGCAGAGCCCCGTGCCCAGGCCGGGTTTCCCAGCAAAGGGAGGCTGGGGCTGAGGTGCCCCGGGCTGGCCGGGAATGGGGGCCCGGGGCTCCCTGGGCTCACGGAAATGGGGGATCCAGGGGCTGGGAGAGGAGGATACCCGGGAAAGGGGGTGCAGGGGGGTGTTGGTGCAGGATAAGGGGGTGCAGGGGGGGTCCCAGTGCCCGGGAATGGGGTTGGGAGGGGGGGGTGGGCAGCAGCTGCTGGAGAGAGACTGGGACAGACTGGAATGGACTGGGACAGACTGGGAAAAGAACCCACTGGGAGCAGAACTGAGGCAGCAGAGATCATACTGGGATATACTGGGACCACACTGAGGGCTACTGGGAACATGCAGGGGACAATTGAGATTGGACTGGGAGGGACTGGGAATGGTTTGGATCATCGTGGGACTGACTGGAATCATACTGGGAGTGATCAGATCTGTAGTAGGGGTGAAGAAGAGAAACTGGAATAATGCAGGGAGCAACTGGGATCATACTGGGAGCAGCTGCCCCATGCTGGGGTCATACTGGGATCATACCGGGACTGATGGGGTGACACTTGGAGTGACTGGCATAGTACTGGGAGTGTCTGGGAGTAACTGGGATCAAACTGGAGGTGACTGGACTTATACTGGCAGCAACTGGGACCACAGCGGGGGCAAATGGCATCGGGTAAGGTGTGACCGGGCTCATCCTGGAAGTGCCTGGGGCCACACTGGGCTCTTACTGAGAGGGACTGAGAGTGAAAGGAACCATACAGGGCATGACTGGGAGCCGCTGGGACCGTGTCGGGGGCAACTGGGATCCTACCGGGAGTGATTTGGACCATACTGGGAGTGACCGGGAGCCACCGGTGAGGCGGCGGCGGAGCTGGGAGGCGGCCGCAGCGCAGGTGGGAGCCGCGCTGGGTTGTGCGGGGGCTCGGGGCTCGCTGCGGGCCTCGGGGGCGGCAGGGGGCTCAGGCGGGTTCCTTGTGCCGTGTCCGGCCCGTGGTGCCGCTGCCGTGAGGGCGCTGCGGGAGCGGCTGCCCGCGGTCTCCTTGCGGCCGCTGCCTCGGCAGGAGCCGCTGCCGGAGCAGCGCTGGCTCGGCCCGGTTCCTGTGGCTGGCACAGGGGCGGCTGCCCCGTGCCCGCGGCTGTGCGGGGAAATTCACGTGGCCGGAGGTTTCCGTGCCCCGAGGAGACAGAGGAGTCCTGTACAAGTGGCTTTATTGCTGAGCAGAGGGAGAGGCCGTGGCGCATTTGCCGTGCGCTCGCTGCCATTGTTGTAGTTCGCAGCCTCCTTTTTATCCTCATTTTCCCGCCTCATCTCCCTCTCCCTTTGCCCACTGGCCGAGGTACTTGGAAGGTTCAGACCTCCCGATCTGCCAACTGCACGTCCTCGTTAATGTGCACCCCCACTTTTGTAGAACAGCCGATATTCACGGCTCTGTTAAGTCTTTTTTGTTCTCGACGTTCAGGAATTTAGCGGGACTTTCTGTGAGCAGCACTCCATGTTAATTAATAACATTTATTGAAGCTGGTGGTTTCGCCCCTTACTTCCTTATCTACAAGTCCCTGGCCCCTCGCTCAGCTGCTGAATGAGCTGCACTCTCAAGGTGCGGAGCATGGTAAAAAGGTGAGAGGTGCTGCAGCACATCAGAGCAGAAGCAGCATTCGTTTAACCCATGGTCTGCCAGGGAACCACAAAACCATGTCCCATTCCCATCCTTTCCACGTTTGGACTGGTACATGAGCTGCTTTTTTGTTTCCTTTGTTATCTTTGGCTTTGTCATCTATTTGCCAAGACCAGTTTGAGTCATTTGATTTTCCACAAACTCCTCTTTTCTCTGCTATCAGATGATCTGATCCCATCCCATGGTGAAATGTTGTGTTCCTCATTTCAGTGGATTGCTCAGCAGGAAGGTCAGGAGCTGGAGCTGTCTGGTTGGTTATTCCGAGGCCAGCTTGTAATCTAATGGTGCCATTGAAATGAGAAATGGGTTCTGTGGCTCCTGATATGAATTGGTTTGGGTTCCCAGGGGCTGGTCCATGGTGTTGTAGGATTTGTTCTGCTGGCCGTTCATCTTCTCCCCATTTTTGGCCGCTCTCTCCAGCCAGGGCTGCATCAATTGACCATTTGTCTCTAATTAAATCATCAAATACTTGGATTCCCAACTGATTTCCCGGAACTTGTGGTAGCAAGAACATCTCAGTGCTCTAATCCACCCTATATAACATAGACAGTGACAGCACACGTTGGAGTGGGCAGAGGGATGATTCCCCCCATTTATTTATAGTGAAGTTTTCCCAACATTCTCCATTTGCTGTTTCCCTGTGCAGCTTCACCCGTTTCTGTCGCAGGGTCAGATATCCTCACCCCGGGCTCTGCCTTGAGCTGTGCAAATTCCATCAGTGCAAGCAGGCAGAGCTCGGGGTGAGGGGCAGGGGGAACCAGCCCAATTCCTGCCCCAGGCAAGAGACCCAGGTACATTGGCCAGGCTTTGCCCAGCAGGGTTCATTTGCATTCCTAAAGCTCCTCTCCTGGCTGACTAGAACCAAAGCTTCTCTTCCAGGGCTGCCATCTGGTGAGTCACATGTGGCCCCCCGGAATCTGCTTTTTTTAAAAAAAGTATTAACTATTTAAGAGTTAAAAGTATCACGGTTAAAGTTCTTCAATTTTGCAAAATGCAACATAAAGGCGAACATGGAAAAACCCAGACCAAAAATTGATTCTCACCCTTCTGTCCCAAACCTACCTGACAATATAAAGTAGGATTATTATAACAAATGTTTCTCATGTTGTAATCTTATCACTGAAACTGTAGGGAAAACAAAAACTCTCCAAGAATCTCTTTCGTGTGAGAGAGTCAAGGCATTGCTTGGTTCTGGCCAGGATGGGCAACAGAAATAATTTCATCCACACATAGCCCGGCTGTGCAGAAAACATCATTCCATGACATGTCAGTTTTACTCGATTTTTCCTAAACTTTACCTAGTCTGAACCAATCTAAATCCACTGCTTTAATGTTCATTGCTTCCAAGTCGTGTAAGTTTTTAGTGTTTGGTTTCCTATTAGACTCGGATTTCTTCCCCTCTGCTGTGAATTCCGCCCACACTCCTGGATTTCCTTCTCAGCCTTTTCCAGACCAGGTGTCTCCAGCTGTGCGGGGGCAGTGTCTGGGGTAGCTGTTGGTTGCTGTTTGCTGCGGGGCGTTGATGTTTTGTTGCTGGTCCTTATCTCTGTGGGTGTCTTTTGGGCTATTCCCAGTCTGTTCGGATGTTAAACTCGTCTCCATTGAGTGGTGGAGATGAGTTTAACATCCGAACAGACTGGGAACCCCTTAAATAAAACCTTTAAAATTTCTTTCCCAAAGGCAAACCTTTGAGTAGAGAAACCTTTCTGAGCAGAGAAATAAGATTTAAAAGAAGCAGGATGGGTACATTTTGCAGCAGTGCAGTGGCAGGCAGCCCAGAATGTGGGTGTGAGTGAGCCCCAGGGTGGAATTGTGCCGCGGTGCTCCCCAGCAGCTGTGGCAGTGCAGGCCCAGCCAGCGCTGGAGCTGCAGCAGCGGCAGCGAGGCTTGGCCGCAGTGGCTGGAGGTGCCAGGGGAGGGTGGCCAGGCTTCCCGAGGGTTTGAGCAGAGGATCTGTGGGCAGGCCCAGGGGCTTGGCCCGCTCTGGAGCCCTGGCTGCTGCTGCGTTGCCTTCAGGGCAGGCTCAGGGGCGGCTCCCATGGTCCTGCTGCAGGCGGGAAGTGCAAATCTCCGGGGCTTCAGAGCCCCTGAGGCCAGGCTGAGGGGTCCCCCCGTGCTCAGCTGTGCTGGCGGCTGTTTCTGGCCTCAGGGACACTTGGCGTGGGCCCCTTGGCCACCAGTGGTGCTGCTTTGCACTCCTTAGGCAGGAGCCGATGGCCTGGCTGGGTGTTGGCAACAGCAAAGTCCCAGGGCAGGCTCTGTGCCAGCCCAGCTTCCTGGGGGAGAGATTCCACAGGAGACAGGATCCTGGCTACAGCCTGCCTTACATTTACATCCCTTATTTCCACCCTGCACTAGGTGGAGAATTGCCCAGGTAAGGAATTCCAGACATGAATTCCAAGGGAGATAATTGACTATCTGCCTTGGGTCTGGCTCTTTTTCTTGCCAAGGCCAATGGCAAAAGCTGTACCCATGGCATCTTGGTTTCTATCTCCGGCTTCCAAAGGTGTTTCTTTATTTCCCCATTCATTCTTTCTACCCAACCCGAGCTCTGGGCTTGCCAGGGGTTATGGAGGTCCCATTGTATTCCTAAAGCTGCCATAACCCCCTGAAGGGTCTTTCCTGTAAAATGAGTTCCCCATCTGAATCTATTGCTTCCACAATCCATTATCTTTGAATTATTTCTTTTAGCAATAGGTTAATAAGTGATCCAGTGCTTGCTGAAGCAGTCAGAATTGCTTTTGCCCCCCTGTTAGGTGCCATGGTGTCACCAGAAGATTTTGAAGCCTTCCTGCTCAGGGCATTTCAGTGCCAGGCTCTTACAAGCACCCACAGCTCCTTGGGTTGAGCTGAGCATGGGCCGGTGACCTGCGCTTGGTCTGATTCCCCTTCCTTAATAACAGCCTGTCTTGTAGCTCTTTTCCCTCCTGCTGCCCTTGCAGAGCCATCCACAAACACATTGTCTCCCTCAGGCCAGGGAATGTCCCATCAATCTCTCCCAGCCTGGCTCGGGAGCTCTGTCCCTTGAGTGCAGTCCTGGGTTCCTTGCCAGCCCCTCTCCAGGCTGTTCAAACAGGAGGCTGGGTTAAACCCTTGCCCTGTCCTCAGTTCTGAATCCTCCTGTGCCACTGAACAAGTTTCATACTGTAATAACCGAGCCCTGCTCATCCATTGAGAGGCTCTTTTGGTTGTCAAAGCTTTAACTTGATGCCAGACTTGAACTCTAGGAGATCCTCCTGTTGTCATCAGTTTTCAGGCCTCTGCTCCCACGGAAGCTGTGGCTGCACAATTCTGCAGACAATGAGGCTGCTCTCTGGCCACTGGGTTAAACATTTTAGCACAAGAATTCCTTTGGCAAGACCCTGTTTAACGTCCACCTATAATTCAAATTCTTTTTCCCTGTCTGGAAGGCCCAGGCCACTCGCCTCAGTTAATCTTAATTTTAACACTTGAAAATTCTGTGTTTCCTCCTTGTGTCCATCCATCCAGTTTGTTGACTGGCAAGATAGGAGTGTTGTAGGGAGACATCCTTGGCTCCAAAAGCCCTGCCTTTAACAGGGACTCAATACCAGGCTGTGAGCCCTTCCTTCCCTCTCTTGGAACAGGGTAGTGCTTGTCCTGGTTGCTTTAATTTGTAGAGGCTCCATATCTAATTTTCTGTATTTCCCTGGGGCTGCCCACACTTCTGGGTTCACTTCAGCATAGGCCTTGTCAGACTTTTGACACAGAGGTACAACAGAACTAGCCTCTGTATCCCTTTTTACAGTATTAAAATCCAGCTCTCAAACTCCTTCCTAGTTAATTACAATCACAGGAGGAAGAAAAAGAAATTCATTTATTTCAAACCTATCCCCCACAGCTTCTAATAGTGGTTGAACAAATCATACCTGCTCATCTTTCCCTCTCATTCCCTTAAAAATTAAAATATTCCTTTACTATTTTCCCCTTTAGGTCTAAGATTCAGAGCAGATTGAGAGGCCCCTGTGTCCATCAGGAAATGCCTCCTCTCAATGCAGACCCACCTGAATGTTCTCAAGGGCTCCAGTGTGGAGGGTCCCTGGTGTGATGGGAGCTGTGCCAGCCCTGCCAATCCATGTCCATCACGGGCTGGACTTGCTGGTCCTGAGGGTGCTGCTGTCTCTGCTTGCAGTGTCCTTGTGCCCTGCAGCCGGAGCCCTGATTCCTTGCCAGGGGCTGTTTGGGTGGGCTGTGCCCTGCCGAGGAGGGCAATGCCTCTGCCGGGTGCTTGTGGCCGAGCCGTGCCCTGGGTGCCGGGGCCCCCTTGGGCCCTGGGGCTGATCCCTCAGGGGCTGTAGGAGCCCTGCCCTGGCCTTTGCCTTCAGCTTGGCCTTTTGCTGCTCCCTTCTTGCACTCACCTGCTGGGCCTTTGTGCCCAAGTGCTGCAGGGCCTTCTTCTGCCCCTCCTGCAGCCCCCCTCAGTGCCTGTGGGTGCTTGTCTTGCTTTACAAGACAGGTGTCTGCTTGGGAAGGCAGAAAAAGCCTCTCTTGGAATGGAGAATGCAAACCCCCTCCCTCTTAATTTTTAGGATAGTGAAATCAAGGGGCTCTCAGGCAAAGATATGGGATTAGGAATAACGGTTCTTTACTAGTGTGTATAATATAATAATAGTAGTGTGTATCAACAGCTCCGGCAGTGACAACAAACAGAGCCCGGAGCCGGTCCCGGCCTTTCGGCTGCGGCGCTTTCCCCTTGGGTGCAGTTCCGGGCACGACCGGCAGGGGCGCCGGTGGCTCCCGCGGGGCGGGGCAGCGCATCCCTGCCATGGGAACCTCTCTTCACGGCAATAGAGCAATCCCTTCATCTAACTCTTTCACTTTTTTACCTTCTGTAGCCTTTCTCCCGTGTTTTGGGAAAGAATTTGGAGAGGGCTGCCTTTTAACTGAGCTCCTCGTGTTTCGATAAGGTGCTTCCTGTAGAGAGAGGGATTTTCCCTGAACAGCCGGAGCTGTGGTTACCAAGGGGACGTAACTCAGAGCAGGAGGGGTCAGGGGAGGATATCCCGCCGAGGCTCGGTCGGAGTGTGGGCAGGGTCTGCTGCCGGAATG
The DNA here is from genome assembly GCF_051311805.1 of Agelaius phoeniceus. Lineage (NCBI taxonomy): Eukaryota > Metazoa > Chordata > Aves > Passeriformes > Icteridae > Agelaius > Agelaius phoeniceus. Next base: position 6,976,185 of record NC_135292.1, read on the forward strand.
GCCAGAGGGGGATCTTCCCGTGGCGGCCGAGCCGGAGCGTGGGCAGCCCCCACATGGCTTCTGGCGGCTGATCCGGCAGCTCCCGGCAGAGAAAAGGCAGGTGGGAGACCCCGGCAGCAGCAGCGGCGCTGCCCAGCGCAGCTGGCACGGGCAGGGCAGCCGGGGATGGGATGGCTGGGACCCGCCCTCGGTGCGGTCGGCGCGGTGACCTCGGCCCACGCGGCAGGACAGAGCAACCCCATCTTGCCCAGCATGGCCGGCAGAGCGGCCGCGGGCCGGGCAGTGGGGCCAGGGCACACAAATTCACCGCCAGCGCCGGGGCAGGTGGAGCTGCCCTGGGCAGTGAGCCCGCACCTGGGATGGAAACCGGGGCAGGCGGAGCTGAGGCGGGCAGCGAGGCGGGACCCGGGACAGGCGCCTCGGCCGCCAACGGAGGGGGCAAGAGCTGCAGAGGATCCCACTCTCTTTCTGACTTTTCCTCTTGTTCCCCTCCCTTTCATTTCCCCTTTTTATTTTCTTGGTTTTTTCCTCGGGTGTTTCTGATACTTCAAAGATTTTTATTCTCCTAAAATCTCCTGTCTAACATATGGCATATTCTCTTTCTTCTAGATTAAATGGGTTTTTTTCCAAATAAATCCAGAAGCTAACAAATCTAAACTTCTGCTTGGATATTTTGAAATGGTCGACGAGCTAACTCATGACCTCCTAATGTTGTTTTTCTCATCACCTTTTTATTTATCCTTTGGCAAATTAAGCATCTTTCAGTGACTTGCTTTGCTACAGCAAAAATCCCAGTGCACCCAAAATTCCTTAAAAAATGATCACACAAAGCTTGAGTACGCCAGTGGGGTTTCTGATGCACGTCTTCTAATCTTTTCCTAGTAAGCACATTTTATTAAGTCATGGAGAAGTTTCTGTTACTCTGATTTATCTTGTTCATTTCCTATCTTGTTTAATTCTTTTTTCTCGGCTTCCCTAAACTTTGGAATTTCCAGTTTTTCCTCGTTTGGAGTTAATATTAAACTAACTCTTTCAGCTCCATTTTCTGCTGCATCCTTAGCTTTGTGATCTGCCCCCAGTTTGCCCAGTTTGCCTCTCCTTTGGCCCGGGCCGGGTTCCCCCCGCCCGCAGCGGCTGGGAGCAGCCGAGAGCCCCGCGCTGCCCATGCCGACCTGGCCCGGCTCCATGGCCGCTGCTGCCGCGGGCTGCGAGGGCTGCGGGAACGGGGCACCGAGGGTGTGGCTGCTGCTGGGGGAGGAGGAGGAGGGAGGGAAGGGCAGGGATGGAGGGGGAGGAGGAGGAAAGGGAGGAGGGATGGAAGGGGAGGGATGAAGGCGGAGAGAGAGCAGCGATGGAAGGAGGAGAAGGAGGTGGGGTTAGGGAGGAGGAGAAGGAATGGAAGGGCAGGGATGGAAGTTGAGAAGCTGGTGGGCATAACAGAGGAGCTGGAGGGCAGATGGAAGAGGACGATGGGAGGAAGAGGAAGAGGAGGGACAAAGGCAGATCAAGGCTGAGCTGAGGCAGCCACGCGGTCTCGAGCCCTGCCTGAATTCGCAGCCCCCACCTGTGGGATCATCGCCCCCCCCATGGCGCAGGTGAGTGGGGAGGGGGAGCCCGGCCCGGATATCCCGGGGGGTCCCTGGGTTGGGTTTTTGGGGGGATGTGTGGAGAATGAAGAAGTCCAAGGCTGAGCGGAAAAGGCCCCTCGGGGGGACATCGGGGGGTGGCGGTGGCGGCTGCCGGCAGAGGCAGCCTGGAGGAGCAGAGCCCTGTGTGCCCCAGGAGGCCAAAGTGGGGAGGCCAGAGAGGGGGGAGCGCCGCCATTGGCGGGAGCCTCAAGAGCCTGGAGAGGGGCAGGGGGGACTCCTTGGAGCCGCTGCAGCCCAGAGCAGAGAATGAGGGGAGAAGGGAGCCCGGGAGCCCAAAGAGCCCCGGCATCCCGAAATGGGGAGGGCCAAGAGGGGGGAGCTTTTGGCATTGCTGGCACTGCCAGCAGCCTGGGCAGGGTGGGCACCCAGGAGAAGGGGGACCCCCAATGCAAGGGTGACCCCAGCAGCTGGGACGGGGGGAACCCCTGAACACCAGAGGGGAGGGACCAGGGACGGGCAACCCCTGGGAGGCTTTTTCAGGGCTGAATGTTGGTGTTTGGGAGGTTTTTCTGGAGCCCAGATGGCCGGATTAGAGATGTACCTGGTCAGAGAGACCTTCAAACTCAGCGTGTGTTGGGGTAGATGAAACAGGAAAGCCTTATGAATATTATTGTCTGGCCTTTCATTCCAATCCTGCTTATAGTTACTATATTCTCAAAAGCTTTTGAGAGTATAGGAACTCTAAGCAAGATTGGAATGAAAGCAAGCTTTTAGATACCTTAGTTACTGAACAAAAGGAAAACAATGGTGTGGCCCGACTGAAGGTAATCCTCTTCTGATGAAACAATTCCCACTGCTTGCAGACAGGTCCAAGGGTCACAGCAGACTCTACTAGCTCAGCAGAAGGGCTCCAAAGAGGTGTTTTTAGGGTTTGAAATGTAACACAGTATGGTGATGTAATGATTCTTACAGGCTGTATGTAAATGCTAAAGGATTTGTATCTTGTACTGGACTGGTTAGTGAGAAATAGAATATTTAACACAGAAGAAGATTTATTGTATCGTAACGGGAACCTTACACTCTTACACTCTTACCCTCTTACTCTCTCACCCTCTCATCATCTCTGGTCCTCTCTTCTCTCAGGCCTGCTCCAAGCTGTGGCTGGCAGCTCCAAGCAGGGCCCTGCACCCAGGCCCTTTGCAATAAACCACAAGTTCCACGACCTGGCTGCAGAGATCTCTCGTCTCCGTCCGTCCCAACCGTGCTACCCCCGACGCTCCTACAAACGTGCTCATCCCTTGTTTTCCCCAAACCAGGATTTCCCATTGCCAACCCTGAGAGGCTGTGAGGAAGAGGAAGATGCCCCGGGACACTGAGGCAGGTGAGGAGGAAGTCAGTGCCCCTTTCCCCTCTGTGCTGCTCCATCTCCCAGCCCAGCAGGGCCCCCGGCTGCAGCACAGCCCTGGGGGGATCTCATTGCCCTTGCCTGTGACACGGAGGCAAATCCCATGCTGTCCTTGTCCTTCCTCGCCCAGAGCAGGAGCTGAGCATGGAGAGCAGGGAGGACAAATGCCCGCGGCAGAACCTGGTGGCAGAGGCCGTTTTGAGCGGCTCCACGGCGCAGGAAGCCAACGGGGAGGAAAAGGCCCGGAGATGCCGCACGAGGAGGGGCTGCAAACGCAGATGGCGGGGATGTGAGGGGGAAAGAGGCAGCCTGGGCCGGGAAGGCGGCCGGAGATGGAGGCAGAGCTCGGAGCTGGTGCTCCATGAGCAGCTTCATGATGGGGAGAAGCCCCACACGTGCGTGGAGTGTGGGAAGAGCTTCAGGTGGAACTGCCACCTGATCAGGCACCAGAGGATCCACACTGGGGAACGGCCCTACGAGTGTGGGGAGTGTGGGAAGAGCTTCAGAGAGAGCTCCAGCCTGATCAAGCACCAGAGGACCCACACTGGGGAGAGACCCTATGAGTGCTCCAAGTGTGGGAAGAGGTTTCAGACCAGCTCGAGTCTCTTCCAGCACTATCAGAGTCACACAGAGGAGAGGCCCTTCCAATGCCCTGACTGTGGGAAGGGATTCAGGCAGAACTCCACCCTCGTCACCCACCGGCGCATCCACACTGGGGAGAGGCCCTACGAGTGTGATAAATGCAGGAAGAGGTTTCAGACCAGCTCCAGTCTCCTCCGGCACTGTCGGATTCACACAGAGGAGAGGCCATTCCAATGCCCAGACTGTGGGAAGGGATTCAAGTACAACTCCGACCTTGTCAATCACCAGCGCATCCACACTGGGGAGAGGCCCTACGAGTGTGATAAATGCAGGAAGAGGTTTCAGACCAGCTCCAGTCTCCTCCGGCACTGTCGGATTCACACAGAGGAGAGGCCCTTCCAATGCCCAGACTGTGGGAAGGGATTCCAGCGCAACTCCACCCTCGTCAGGCACCGGCGCATCCACACAGGGGAGAGGCCCTACGAGTGTCCCCAGTGTGGAAAGAGCTTCTCACAGAGCTCTAACTTGACCCGACACCAATGGAGGCACCGGTAAGGGAAGCCCTGCAAGTGCCCCGAGTGCGGGAAGAGCTTCGTGCGCTGCTGCAGCTCCATCCCCCACTGGAGGAGGCACTTTGGGCACAGCCCTGGTCACTCTCATTCCCTGTGATCCATGTTGGGAACACGCCTGGCTGTTTGTCCTTTGGTTTGGCTTTAATTTTTGCTCTTCTCAATATCTTTGCACTCCAAAAACCCAGAGGGATTGATCTGTCACCTTAAAACCACTCAAATCCCACTGAAAACTAAGTTTTAAGCCATAAATGCTCAATCGCACTTCAAATTGCTTGTTCCCTCCTCAAAAAAACTCAGTCCCAGGATAAACTTGCTCAATTCCACAGCCATCAGGGTGAGATGGGGTTGGAAGGAGATTGGGAGAAGTGGGATCATGTGGAGCAGTGGGATGGGGATTGTGTGGGCCTGGGTGTGTGGGATGTATTTGATAGCAAATAAAACTTTCAAGAGGTCCTGATTTCTGTCCCGTTCATTTTCAGTCAGTTCTGTTTACAGAGTGCCACCTTGTCAGCTGATTAAATTCCTATAAAAGTCCCATTTTTAAATCATCTAACCCAAACAGTCCAAAAACCAATATCCAAGTAAAGCCACTCACCTATAATTAAATTTTTAAAAAATATTTTAATTGTTTTTGAGTATCTAAGGGTGATAAAGTTTAATTGTTTGGTTAAAATGTCTGAGAAATTATACTGCTGTTTGGTTTTGTGTTTAGTATATTTGTAATATGAATTGTTTCACTACGGTGTGTTAGATTGTATGCTAGTTTTTTTAGATATTTTTTATCTAAAGTATATTAGTCATCGAGTTAAAACTTTCAAAAGGGATTTCTTGGTATATAATTTGTTTATTTATATGCATTGGTAATATTATAGCAACAATTGTTTTTTTGGGTTGAACCATTTGAATATTGTAAGGAAGACTTGAGATTTTTATATTTCATTTTTATTATAATTTATTTAATTTTAATTATTATTTCTTTATTTATAATTCTAATTTTTTTGAGATGTGTCCTGGTTTAGGGCAAATTTGAGAGAAAACCTCCACGGGGGACCCTCCAGAAAGCAAAGCCACAGGGCCCTCCCCCCAACCGGTTCGGGAGGGATTGCTCAGAGAGAAGTGGAAAGAACCTGTTCATTTAACAGGCACAGCACCCCCAGCACACAAAATGAACAATACCCATGACACCGCTCTTTCCCGGCTCTGAAAAGGATGACAAATTCAGAAAGTCTCTCTTGGGGGTGGTCGCTCTGTTCTCAGTCCCTCCGGCGCTGGGGCAGCTGCTGCAGCCACAAGGTGCAAACTCTCGGTGTTTCCCAGCTCCCAGTCCAGAGCAGCTTCAAGTAATTCTGAAAAAAGGAAAGGAAAAACAGTCCAGGGAAAAATTCAGACTGCTTAGCTAAACTAACTAATGAGCAGAAGCAAAAAGCGAGAGCAAAGCAGGAGCAAGAGCAAAGCAAAAAGCCAAGCAAAAAGCAAAAGCAGCACCATGTACTGCCCCGTCTCTGTGTCCCACCAGCTGTGGAGGAGCAGGCTGATAAGAAACCAAAACAAAACTTTCACTCTTCAGAGCCAGTCTTGAAGGCACAGAACATAATATCCAGCATGAACAGAAGACACGAATGGGGATACAAGCATCGTAACGTCACCCTAGGACAATGTCCCAAAGGTCCATTTGCTGTAGATGGGATGACTTGCACGTCAGTGTTTTCCAAGGCAGCTTCTGCTGCTGCTGCCACACCGACTCCTGCGCTCCCGGCTGTGGCTGATTGAAGAATGTCCAGGTTGTGGGGGAGCATTTGTGTCACGGCGCGCCCCCTTTAGCGCTCGGTTCCGCGGGTCCCAGCGGCTCCGTCTCTCTCGTCTGTGGATTTGCATTCGCCGCTTCGGTGCCCGTGCTTGTCACATCTGCTGCACTTTCCCTTGGAACCAGTAGCTGTTGCTGTTTGTTACTTTTCTTTACGGCTCTGATTTGCACCCGTGGCTGCCACACCGAAGGCAAACTCGGTCGGGGCCGTTTTCTCTGTGCTGCACAAGTGGCTCAAGGGCAGTTGCCATTGCGTTGCTGGATAGGTGGCCTTGTCCTCTCGAGCTCCTACTCCCAAACAAGCTTCTGTCATGTCTGCCACATTAGCTGTTCTGGGCAAAGTTTGCAGGATCCTTTTGGAGGTGAGATTTGCATTTTCTACTGCTAATTGCATTCCTAGCACAGTTTTAACCTCTGGGCACATTCCTGGAGCCCAAACTACAGCATTTCTGAGGCGGCCTAGGAAACTCATACAAGTCTCATTTGCCTCTTGTCCAATGGGGGTATAAGATGGAGGTGCTAGTCCCATATCTGGAAATGCATGAGAAGCCTCTCATGCAAGTTTCTGAGACTGTTGCAAAATAGCAGTATGCAAACGTGCTTGAGCTTGCGGGTCAGCAAAAGGGCCTCTCTTCAGCATCATTTCTGGGGGGCCAGGCTCCCTAGGGTCTCTTTCTAAGGGGTTTTGATTATTTTTACCATTTCAACACTTTCTGTGTGTCCCTGCAAGCAAGAAAGCACCACAGAGCCTCTCCCTCAAAGCCTTGAGGTAGTGCCAAGGCAGAACTTGTTCATGCTCTTTTCCCCTGGTGATTTTCTACTCCCGTCCAGACTCTGATAGCAAAGCCGTGCTGGTGACAAAAGATTGACCTTGGCATCCTGGGGCACTTTCTGGGTGGGTGTTTGAATCTGCTTTTCCAGGCCTCGGGCTGAGCAGGGTGAGGCCGAGGCCTGGGCCCCTCCAGGCGGCGCCGGGAGCGCCCGGGGCAGCGGCGAGGGGCGGCCCTGAGGGGCGGCACAGGGGGCATTTCCCCCGAGCGGGCGGGCGGGCGGGCGGCGGGGAAAGGCGCCCTGGGCACAAGGGCAGGCACAAGGGCCCCGGCTCTCTGCAGTGCGGGCAGCCCAGCGCCGATCGCTGCTCCTGGAGCCGCTGCCAGGGCCGGGTCTCCTCCCCGCCGCTGACCCTGCACCTGCAGCGCTGCCTCCGCCTCTGCCGGGCTCCCCGGCACGGACGGCAAGGATGTGGACACGCTGCAGCAGGGGCCCAGCAGGGACACCCAGATGGTGCCGGGGCTGCAGCTCCTCTCCTGCAAGGAAAGGCTGACACAGCTCGGCTTCTTCAGCCTGGGAAAGAGACCCAGCCTTGATCCAGCTGTGGCCTTCCAGTACCTGAGGGCAACACACAAGAAAGCTGGACAGGGACTTTGTACGAGGGCAGGCAAGGACAGGACAAGGGAGCATGGATCCAAATGGAGAGAGATTAGGTTTAGGTAAGGGATTCAGAAAAAAGACTCTCCTGGAACAGGTTGCCCAGAGAAGGTGGGCATGTCCCATCCCTGACAGTGTTCAAGGCCAGGCTGCATGGAGCTCTAGACAAGCCGGTCCAGTGCAAGGGGTCCCCAGCCACAGCAGGGGGTTGCAGCCATGGGATTTTCCAGATCCCTTCCAAGCCAAACCATGCCACGACTCCATGATTCTGGGATACTTCCCCCCCTCATCCTCTGGCAGAAAAAGAAACTTGGCCCCAAGTTCCACACTGCAGACCATGTCTTTTAGCAGCCTGCAACTGTGTCAACAGAGTATGAAAAGAGATGACATTACTGACACGATTTTCCTTTTCTATTTGAAAAGTAAATGCTCTGCTCCTGTCCACTCTGGCAAAATTGTCAGAAGAGGCAATTGTTCCCCATGAAAAGCTTGGTCTCATGCAAAGAAGAAAGAAGCCAGAAGCCAACAGTCTTCGTTATTGCTACATTGTTTTCTTTGGTTACTTTTCTAATAGGAATGACTTTGAGGTGTGATTTGTTTGTTTCTCTCTTTCGTTCCTGACGGCATCGCAGTCCCCCCGCAGCGCAAGGGCGCCCTTGTGGCCCTGGAGCTGGCGCTGCTGTGGAAGGTGTCGCGGCCTGGCTTCCCCGGCGTCGTGCGGCTCCTGGACTGGTTCGAGGTGCCCGAGGGCTTCGCGCTGCTCATGGAGCGTCCGCAGCGCTGTCAGCACCTCTGGTACTTCATGCACGAGTGGCGGTTCCTGACGGAGCCCGTGGCGCGGGGGCTTTTCCGCCAGGTGCTGGAGGCCATGGGGCACTGCAGCAGCCGCGGCATCCTGCACCCCCACATCCAGGCCGAGAACGTCCTCGTCGACCTGGCCATGGGCGAGGCGAAGCTCATCAACTTTGGCTGCGGCACGATCCTCCAGGACACGTTCTACACCCGGATGTCAGGTGAGCCCAAAGCCAGGGCCCAGCTGGGCAGCAGAGTTCCCCCCTTGGCTGGCAGAGGGGGAAGAGGGAGGGAAGGAAGGAGGGAAGGAAGGAGGGGGAATCCTTCTTCAGCCAGCTGCAGCCAGGTTGCTTTTTGGCAGGGCAGGGGCTGGCTGTTGTGGAACGGGAGCTGGCTGGGAGGGAGGGAGCAGCATGGGCCTGATGAGCTGCGCCCGTGTCCCATAGGAACGCCGGAGTACAGCCCACCAGAGTGGATCCTCTCTGGCTGCTACCATGGCCAGCCAGCCACCATCTGGTCCCTGGGCATCCTGCTCTATGAGCTGGTCTGTGGGCACCTTCCTTTACACACCAACGAGGACATCATCCGGGGCCAGCTCTTTTTCCTGCCCCAGGAGTCTCAAGGTGGGGATGCGCCTTCAAGGCACGAGGGGAAGAACGGGACTGGGAGGGGCGGCTGGCACATAAGCGTCCTCCTCTTGCAGCTGGTGAGGAGGGGGATCTCCTGGGCTTAGCTGGAGGAGGTGGCACCTGTGCCTCTGTGCTGGTGTCCTCTGCAAGAGAGCATCGATAGGAAGCTTTTGGCTGCAGCTCTGAGCACTCCTGGTGTGGCCTGGGCACTGTGGAATGTGGGAGAGCATGGACAGGAGCCTTGTCCCGCTGAGCTTTGTGGACACTTGGCTGGCTGAGAAAGGTCACGTCGACATAATACCCCTGGTTAAGCAAGAAGGAGAGAAGTCTAGGAGTCAGCAGTCAGTGTCCATATAAGGCAAGGACATTATGCCCTTGATGCAACAACAGGATAGAGAAGAGGCTCTTTTGCCAAAAATATGAAGAATAGTTTCAACAGAATAACCACAAGAATGCAGAAGGAGGCGTAGTTGGCCGATAAGTAACTAACCAATAATGAGCTCTTCTTTGCAATATGTATGAGCTTTATTAACACCAATATAAATATGTGTGACTCTCAGTAAAGTTCGAGACTTGCTGATCAGTCATATTGCATGCCACATTTCTCCTGCCGATCCAACACAAACCCAAACTCCAGCCCTGGGATACCCTATAAAAGCCCCACAGCCCTCCCTTTGCCCTGTCTTTCGGGGGTCAGGAATGGACTCTGGAGCTTTCTGAAACCCAGACCCGTCTCGTTTGTTCCCGGCACCGGCAGCTGCAGCCTCCCTGGACACCATGAACTCTGGAGAATGGGGACAGCCAGTGGGGACAGGTCCTGGACTGCAAGATAAGTGTGTGTTCTGTTTGCCATCTGTCAGTGGTGGGGCAGTTATCTTCTGTTCATTGGGCAGTTTCTCTCTTCCACAACCAATCCTCCCTCTGGGGAGGTGTGTTCCATTAATAGGCCATTGATTATTAATTATTAATCTTCTGGTAATGGGCCACTGAGTGTCACTGCATGGCTGATTAAATGACATCATCCCATTGGAAGATGCTCCCCCCAGGGGGAGGAGCCAAGCATTCCTACCTGCATAGAATCTGAGATTTGGAACACTGTAGGCAGCCTTTTCCTCCTGGATTCCCAGAGGAGCAGCTGTCTTTCTTCTCCACGGGATTCCCAGAGGATCAGCATTTTCCTCCTGGATTCCCAGAGGAGCAGCTGTCTTTCTTCTCCACTGCATTCCCAGAGGATCAGTCTTTTCCTCCTGGATTCCCAGAGGAGCAGCTGTCTTTCTTCTCCACGGGATTCCCAGAGGATCAGCCTTTTCCTCCTGGATTCCCAGAGGAAGGAAGATTCCCAGGCCCATCTACAGCAGCCCTGGACCTTCAGAGGAAAACTCCACCCTTCTCCAGGATGCGTGCTCCAACAGAGCCACACCTGGCACTGCAGGAGGGCTGCAGCCACCACTGAATGGGACTGCTGCCAGCACCCTGACCCACAGGGGGTCACGTCCTGTTCTGACTCTGTCTGTGGGGGTTTTTTTCGTTTGTACTACTGCATTTATATTTTTATTTTTTCCTAAAAAAGAACTGTTATTCCTATTCCCATATCTTTGCCTGACAGCTCCTTAATTTCAAAATTATAACAATTCAGAGGGAGGGGGTTTACATTTTCCATTCCAGGGGAGGCTCCTGCCTTCCTTAGCAGACACCTGGCTTTTCAAACCAAGACAATAACAAAGTTACTTTAACACCACAGATAGAAAATCCATTTTAATCTCTGCAAAAAGACAATATTATGTGTCTGTAACAATAAACCTCTTGCTGAGTGATGGTAGATGTCAAAGTAACTTTGTTCTAAAGATATAGTTTTTATTTCTGTTGTTAATTAAGCTTAGTGAAATAGCTGCTTGTGTTAAACTGCCTGCTTGGATGGGATAACATCCAATGCACCCAGGATGAGGACACCTGTACAGATCTGCCAACTATCAGCACTCCCTGTCTGAAGTGAGCTACACTTTGGTAACATCTCATGTTTCATGCCTGCAGTGGGTGACAAGATGATTTAAAATGCTAATGAAATAAACAAGAAAGATTTAAAAATGCTAATAAAATAAACAAGAAAGGTCATTTATGTTCCTCAAAATAACAACAACAACAAGAAGTTCTGGTTTAATGAAAGGTGGAATCTGTTGCTCTTAAGAGCAAAGATTCATAGCTGGAATAAAGAGTGTTCAGCCCAGCTGTTTCTACTATGAGGCCGTATTTCATCCCCCCTGAAAGTCCTTCATGTTTGCACAGAAAACTGTCCCTGCACAGCCCAATGAATTCCATCACTTCAGCTGGCCAAACAACCACTGTGGTCAAGTGGGATCTAAGCAGCTTCCAGGATCCCAAGCAGCTTCAGAAGCTTCATTTTACACCTCCTCTTCTCCCAGTGAATACCCACCACCACCATCACTGTGGACCCATAGCTATGGATCACTGGCCTGGCCAGCACAGGGCTAATGTTTGCATCAGCCAGGAGGAGCTGCTCTGCCTGCCTGTCTGTCTCAGCCTCAGCCCTGAGACCCCAAATGCCTCCATTCTGGCCCAATCCTTCCTGGTGCTGAGCATAAGAACTTGTGCAGACAAGAGCAGGGAGGGAATCTCCCCAGCCGTTTATCACCTCAGCAACAAGACCTTGGCACCAGGCTGTTATCTGTAGCAGAAAGCAGCAGCAGAAAGGAGACACCAGATCACCAGCCCCAGGCCATGGCCCTGGTGCTGTCCTTACCAGTGATCAGTGTCTGCAGCTCTCCAGGAGCTCAGGGAGCAGGGATACTCCTCACCATCTCATCTTACCCATGCACCCAAAGCCACGGCCAGCTGTGTGCTCCTGCCCAGCAGCACATGCCAAGGCACAGCGTGGGATTCTTGGGGAGGTGTCCTCTGCAGGGCCAGGAGCTGGACTTGGTGATCCTTGGGGGTCCTTTCCAGACCAGGATATTTTGTGATTCTAAGGCTTTGGCCAGCCCAGGTTTCAGCCACCTCCCTGATCCAGGTGTGATTGACCCCAAACCAGATCTTGCCTCTGTCTACCCTCCAGTGCAAGGAACATGTTGCATCTACCCCAGCCCCCTGCTTGTGTCTGATGGATCATGCTGACCTTTTCAACATATTTCTTGGAGTATTAGAAAACATTATATGACAAAAACCAAACAAACAAACAAAACAAAACAAACCCAAAAAACAAACCAAAAAGCCAACAAACCAGCCCAAAGGAAATCAATTTGGGTAATGATGGCCTTTTGTTCCAGTTTATCCTGCACCAAACTCCACAGATGCTAACTCTGAACATTTCCCAGACCTTCACAGCAGAGCTTGGAACTGTGTCTCTGATTTCTTGGTTGTTTCATGACACATGCATTTCTCCTATATAATCCCAGTGTTTTGCTTAGAAGCCATATTATAACTGGGAATCAATCTTCTTCATTTGAACATCTAGGACAGATTCACACATCATTTCACCATTAACTAGGATGGACTCAGCCTTGCAGATCTTTCAGGTTTCAAGCCTGGCTGTGTTGTTTCAGTTCTTTGCTGCTGCCTGTGTTTTGTGAAAAAAAAAAATTAAATAAGCAGACTTGGGGACTTTCTGTTGTGGCTTGAAGAAAAACACAGGTTGTTTCATCGCTGTTGTGAGACGTGTTACCCGGCTCATTAATTCACAACAGTTCTTGTTTTCTCTGCCTTTTTCATGCTGATGTGATACATTTGTGAAGTCCAGGGTTGTACTGCAAGTGATTAATGCTGCAGTAAAGTCTGATAAACTGAGATTCCAACAAAAAAGTGTGAAAAATGTAACCTCTAAAGTTCTGAAAGCTCACATGTGACAAAACCCATAAATCACCCCAGAAGCAATCATTATGGTGAGTTACTAACTAGATTATGCAGCTGCATTTGTCATCATTTCCCATTACGTAGAGAATAAACCTGTCAGGCTGATTTATGGCAGAGGGCTCCACAAGATGGGAACTGGCACCTGTACTGTTCTGTGGAAAATGATGAGAAATGCTGTGTGTGCTCAAGTGCTGAATGGAAAAGGAAGGAGGGGAGATAACTGTTCTTTGAAGGCACTGATTCAGGGACAAAGACTTCAGAGAGGAGTCATGCTTGCACCCATGGGATGGCAGGAAGAGTATCCACCAACCTGTCCCAACAGCAGCAGCAGCATCAGAATGCGTTCTCCACAGGTGGAGGGAAGAGAGGAGAGAGGAGGTCTTTTGAGGGGACCAAAGTCAGTCATGGAGAAATCCTAGAAGCCTGGAATGGTTTGGGTCACAAGGGATCTGAAAAACCATCTTGTTCTAACCCCTGCTGTGGGCCGTGACAAACTGAACAGCTGAATGCCTGGCTACTCAGGGCATACTCAAGGTTTTGGATTCCATGCCTGTGCATCTACCGTGGAGCAGCTGGGTCTGCTGGGAGCAGATGGCATCCACCTGAGCTCAGAGCAGGCCAAAAGATGGGCAGATGTGGGACTGAGCAGGGCGAGGGACATCCCTGCACAGCAGCGCTCTGACAAGAGCAGCAGTGGCCTCCTCTCAGTGCCCTTCCCCGAGCAGCAGCCGCTGAACACCATGGTGGCTACACAGATGCTTTTGGCTCTGCAATCCCTTTGTGCTCAAAGGCCACGCTGGGCATTTCAGCTGGGCTGGAAGGTCTGGCTGGGCAGGGAACAGGCAAGAGGCACTGCTGGTGTGAGCTCCATGTGTGCACTGGGGACACAAGGAAGATTCTGTTCATCCAAAGAAAAACACAAGCAGCCAGTCCCTGCTAACACAGCAGTGCGACTCTGTCCAGAGCAGCTCAAATTCTCTGCCAGAACCACCCCCTGCACCTTCTTGATCTGAAGGGGACTAGAAGTGGTTTCACTGCAGTTCTTTATTTCTGCTGTCTGATAATGGGAAGGTTTCACAGAAGTCTTGGATGGACTGGATCAGGGAATAGTCAAGCAAGAAAACCTGAGCAACCATCACCCAACCCCACTCACAGAAGAACAAGTCCCATTAGGAAAAGCACCTCAGGTGTTTTCATAGTTGATATTATGTATCCTACTATACATTATTGATTGTAATCGTTTCCCTTTGGAAACTTATCAGAGGGGACTTCTGCCTGCTTTGTGAAGGGAGCCCCTGGGGCCCATCCCCTCCCAGAGGGGCTGCACTTGCTGCCTGCCGGGGCTTTCATTGCTGGGCCCACTGGGAGCCCCTGAGCTGGGCTGGGCACCAAGGGCAGGGCTGGCCCGGCTGTGATGCCTCTGGCCCCTGTGACACCAGGGGCAGCGTGTCACAATGGGGGCAGCTGGAAAAGGCCCCCGCAGGTAACGCTGGCCCAGCACAGCCTGGGCAAGCGGTGAGTGCGCACGTGGCGGGGCTGGGCCAGGCCAGGGCCGGGCCACAAGCGCCGCACCCGGGCCTGCATTGTCCCCCTGCACCCAGGGCCAGCCCCTGGGGCCGGCGCCTTGGCCGGGGCAGGGGGCTGCTGCTGCTGGCCCACTGGCACAGGCCCTGCTGCCTGCCAGCTGCCCAGGGCCCTCTGCTTCTGCCCTCACATCCCTGCGCCTCCGGGCCTCACTTCAGCCCCCACAAGCTCCCTTGGCAGCCCCAGTGAAAGCCTTGTCTCTCTCCTCCTGCAGACCATGGCGCACAGAGCAGTCCTGGCTGGGCTTGTGCTGCTCCTCTTCCTGTTCCCACTTTCCGTGGTGCACAGATTTCACGGGGATGGGCAGCCCCGTGCAGAGGAGATGAAAGCGGCCCCCCCAGAGCCAGCTGAGCCTGGCTGGGGACCCTGGCTCCTGGCTGCCTTGCGCTACCTGCACCAGCTCTGGCAAATTGCTCAGCCGCTGCTCCTGCCTTTGGGCTGGTGGCTCAGGCGCAGAAGGGCAGCCACGAGGCAGAGAGCAGCGGCCCAGAGAGCTGAGGAAAAGGCCAGAAGGAGGAAGGTGGAAAGCGAGCGGAGAAGGCGGCTCCTTAGGAAGAGATTCAAAGACATGGAGCAAATGCGCCGGGCCACAAAAGAAATAGAAAAGCAAATGGCCAGGCTGATTGGAATGAATAGGCATACAAACAGGATGCTGAAGGTAGGCAGGGCAGGCTTTTGGAGGAGCACAGGCAGTGGCTGTGTGAAGAAAAGCTTCCTGCTGGAGATGCTCTCTGGGCCGGCCAAGGCGAGCCGCACATCTTTGTGAGCAGCCGGCGCACAGAGCTGCGCTTGCTGCCCATCACAGCCCTGCGCCGGGGCACAGGCTCCGGGCTCCTGACACACCCTGCCCCTCTGCCCTCTCTCTCCTCACGGGATCTGTAGTAACTGCATCTATTTTAACCCTTTCCCATACAGAGCCTTTGCATCTGCTTGGAGGAAAGCACCATTTGAAGGCATCGGGCCAATGTTTGGAGATTGATTCAAGTTCTTAAATGGTTTTGAAATATTTAAAATATCTTATTTAAAAATAATTGTCTTTAGAAACGTTTTCCAAATTTTTTATTTCTATAATGTAGATTAATACTCTTGTAAGAGATCATAAATAGTTTAATAGTAAGTAGTAAATAAATAATGGCACTTTTCTTTAGATTACATATAATAATATATTATAATTAATTTATAATTAATTGTATTAATTTTATAATTCTTCAAAATTACCAAGAATTATTGCAGTTAACCAAAACTGAAGTATACTTTATTTTTATCTAAACCAGCAAATGTTGCTTGATCATCATGATCCAATAATTATTTTGTGTCTTGTTTAATATTCATATATACAGTACATAGACTGTTGCTACGAATGCCTATAATCACAATTGGTTAATTTAAATTACACTCTCTGCCCTCCTGTCTCGGGAGGGTGACTTCCCTCAGGCAGCTGCAGTCCCTATCAAGATGCAATAAAGGCAATGCCTGAACAAACGCTGTGTCTGTGAGTGTCCATGCTGGACTCAGGTGTCAGCTGTGGGGAATTCCTGACACAGGGGCACCACAGCACCCTTGGCCATGCAGAGGCTCCTTTCCTCCCCTGCAGCAGCTGCTCCTTTGGTGCTGTGATCCAGCCTCTGCTCTGCGCGATGCCAAATGCAAGAAAACCAGGAGTGCCACCACTCAGACTGTCACTCGGGTCCCTGCAGAGCTCAGGAGCCACCATGGCTGTGTAGGTGTGGAACCTGCAGTGGGCCATGACAGCAGGGACAGCAGGGACAGCAGGGACAGGGGGACACAGCACAGCAATCACAGCCCGGCTGCCCTGGGACAGGCCCGGCAGGCAGACAGGACACGGGGCAGGCAGGAGTCCCCATCCTCTCTGTGCCCTCCTGAGCACAGGCACATAAGGGACAGGGGCAATGGGGACACAGCCGGCCCCTCTCCTCTGGGA
The DNA here is from genome assembly GCF_051311805.1 of Agelaius phoeniceus. Classification (NCBI taxonomy): domain Eukaryota; kingdom Metazoa; phylum Chordata; class Aves; order Passeriformes; family Icteridae; genus Agelaius; species Agelaius phoeniceus. The sequence goes on from NC_135292.1 coordinate 6,992,376, forward strand.
ATATCCCACCTGCCCAGGGGCCCTGACAGAACGCAGGGGCTGAGGCTCTGCAAGGGGAACCCAAGGGTGAGCAGGAGGACCTCCAAGTCACATCTGCCCACATTCTGCATGCAAACTGCTGCATGGAGGAGAAAACCAGAGGGGCCTTGCCACAGCAGATCCCATCTGAGGGAAGCTGTTCTCTATTCCTGCACACGGGTGCCCCATGCAACATGGAGCACATGAATGCCCTTTGACACCAGATTCTCACCCCTGCTCGAGCGCTTTGGCACAGCAGGAGCGGCCATTCCCTAATAACACACGGGTTTGCAACTCTTGTGCAAAGCAACACAAATTGTCTCTCTCCTCCTGCAGACCATGGTGTCCAAATCAGTCCCTGCCCTGCTGGTGCTGCACCTCTTCCACTTCCCACGGCCCGTGGCGATCAGTTGGGATGAGGATGCAGAGCTGGGCAAAGAGGGCCTGGAGCAGGCTACCCCAGAGGCACCCGAGCCTGGCTGGGGACCCTGGCTCCTGGCTGCCTTGCGCTACCTGCACCAGCTCTGGCAAATTGCTCAGCCGCTGCTCCTGCCTTTGGGCTGGTGGCTCAGGCGCAGAAGGGCAGCCACGAGGCAGAGAGCAGCGGCCCAGAGAGCTGAGGAAAAGGCCAGAAGGAGGAAGGTGGAAAGCGAGCGGAGAAGGCGGCTCCTTAGGAAGAGATTCAAAGACATGGAGCAAATGCGCCGGGCCACAAAAGAAATAGAAAAGCAAATGGCCAGGCTGATTGGAATGAATAGGCATACAAACAGGATGCTGAAGGTAGGCAGGGCAGGCTTTTGGAGGAGCACAGGCAGTGGCTGTGTGAAGAAAAGCTTCCTGCTGGAGATGCTCTCTGGGCCGGCCAAGGCGAGCCGCACATCTTTGTGAGCAGCCGGCGCACAGAGCTGCGCTTGCTGCCCAGCACAGCCCTGCGCCGGGGCACAGGCTCCGGGCTCCTGACACACCCTGCCCCTCTGCCCTCTCTCTCCTCACGGGATCTGTAGTAACTGCATCGATTTTAACCCTTTCCCATACAGAGGCTTTGCATCTGCTCGGAGGAAAGCACCATTTGAAGGCATCGGGCCAATGTTTGGAGATTGATTCAAGTTCTTAAATGGTTTTGAAATATTTAAAATATCTTATTTAAAAATAATTGTCTTTAGAAACGTTTTCCAAATTTTTTATTTCTATAATGTAGATTAATACTCTTGTAAGAGATCATAAATAGTTTAATAGTAAGTAGTAAATAAATAATGGCACTTTTCTTTAGATTACATATAATAATATATTATAATTAATTTATAATTAATTGTATTAATTTTATAATTCTTCAAAATTACCAAGAATTATTGCAGTTAACCAAAACTGAAGTATACTTTATTTTTATCTAAACCAGCAAATGTTGCTTGATCATCATGATCCAATAATTATTTTGTGTCTTGTTTAATATTCATATATACAGTACATAGACTGTTGCTACGAATGCCTATAATCACAATTGGTTAATTTAAATTACACTCTCTGCCCTCCTGTCTCGGGAGGGTGACTTCCCTCAGGCAGCTGCAGTCCCTGTCAAGATGCAATAAAGGCAATGCCTGAACAAACGCTGTGTCTGTGAGTGTCCATGCTGGACTCAGGTGTCAGCTGTGGGGAATTCCTGACACAGGGGCACCACAGCAGCCCTTGGCCATGCAGAGGCTCCTTTCCTCCCCTGCAGCAGCTGCTCCTTTGGTGCTGTGATCCAGCCTCTGCTCTGCGCGATGCCAAATGCAAGAAAACCAGGAGTGCCACCACTCAGACTGTCACTCGGGTCCCTGCAGAGCTCAGGAGCCACCATGGCTGTGTAGGTGTGGAACCTGCAGTGGGCCATGACAGCAGGGACAGCAGGGACAGCAGGGACAGGGGGACACAGCACAGCAATCACAGCCCGGCTGCCCTGGGACAGGCCCGGCAGGCAGACAGGACACGGGGCAGGCAGGAGTCCCCATCCTCTCTGTGCCCTCCTGAGCACAGGCACATAAGGGACAGGGGCAATGGGGACACAGCCGGCCCCTCTCCTCTGGGAATATCCCACCTGCCCAGGGGCCCTGACAGAACGCAGGGGCTGAGGCTCTGCAAGGGGAACCCAAGGGTGAGCAGGAGGACCTCCAAGTCACATCTGCCCACATTCTGCATGCAAACTGCTGCGTGGAGGAGAAAACCAGAGGGGCCTTGCCACAGCAGATCCCATCTGAGGGAAGGTGTTCTCTATTCCTGCACACGGGTGCCCCATGCAACATGGAGCACATGAATGCCCTTTGACACCAGATTCTCAGCCCTGCTCGAGCGCTTTGGCACAGCAGGAGCAGCCATTCCCTAATAACACACGGGTTTGCAACTCTTGTGCAAAGCAACACAAATTGTCTCTCTCCTCCTGCAGACCATGGTGTCCAAATCAGTCCCTGCCCTGCTGGTGCTGCTCCTCTTCCACTTCCCACGGCCCGTGGTGATCAGTTGGGATGAGGATGCAGAGCTGGGCAAAGAGGGCCTGGAGCAGGCTACCCCAGAGGCACCCGAGCCTGCCTGGGGACCCCTGCTCTGGGCAGCCATGCAGCAGGGGCCCTACTGGGCTGCTGCTGAGCTGCTCTTCCTGCCTTTCTTCCTCTGCCTCAGGCCCAGAAGGGTGGACATGAAGCAGAGAGCAGTGGCCCGGAGAGCTGAAGAAGAGGCCAGAAGGCGCAGGATGGAAATGGAGCAGAGAAGGCTTCGCTTCAAGAGGACATGCAAAGACTTGAAGGAGATGTGGAGGACCATGAAGATGATCAAGAAGAAATGGCCAGGCTGATTTGAATGAACAGCAAGGTGAGCGGGATGCTCTCTGGGCTGGCCAAGGCGAGCCGCACATCTTTGTGAGCAGCCAGCGCACAGAGCTGCGCTTGCTGCCCAGCACAGCCCTGCGCCAGGGCACAGGCTCCGGGCTCCTGACACACCCTGCCCCTCTGCCCTCTCTCTTACTTTATCCGTGTTAACTGTATCTATTTGAACCCTTTTCCATACAGAAGCTTTGCATTTGCTCGAGGATGGAGGCATTTGAAGCAGGATTAGGCCGGATGGATGGATGGGGCAGGCACAGGGCCTGCAAGGCCTCCCTGGCGTTCAGCAGCCTAAGGCAGGAAATGCCGAGTCATGATGGCTGGGCCTAAGATGCCCCTCTTCCGCCTTTGGACCCCTGCTTATCTCTCTCTACGACTATAGGTCACTTTCGCCTCAACCCTTACTATTGAACAATTTCTAAAACCCCTGAATGCTGTAAAAACCTTTACTTTCAGCCAGATTGGCAGAAGAGGCTGTCCCTGAAAACCTTTGCAGAAGAGCCAAATAAAGACATCTCTGTGGAACCTCACACAGCCTTCTCCTCTCTCTCCCTGCATCTGCCCAAGGCACTTAGCAAGCCAAAGAGCTGAAATCCCAAATGATTTGCTGATAATCACTAAAGAGCTGATATCCCCCATGAGCTGAGCTTGCTAAGGTAGCCTGCAGCTGGAAGCTGCCTGGGAGTCCAGGCAGGCTGTGCTGGACAGGACTGTGCTATCCGGAGCAGCCACAGCCGGACGGGGATACCCCGAAACGTGGCCGAGGCACGCATTAGGTGGATATTGATTTAACTTCACACTTAGTTTAGAAATAATTTAGATAGTTTATTTTTTTATCTATAAAGAATTTCATTGTATAGTATAAAAATTGTACATTTTAGTAGGAATTATATAAGAAACAACTACTAATTCTCTTAGAATGATTCTACATTCTACTTACTACATAGTAATTATCATTAATTGTAACAATTACTGCGAATTATGGCAATGAACCAGAATTGATATTTGTTGAATCTTTGTCACACTAAGTAACTTTTCACACTCTACAATGTCCAAACACCATTGTCCTTCTATTAGTTCATATATCTTTTAGAACGCTCCAGAAAAAAATTCTTAAGGTAAGGATGACTATTATTGTGATTTGTTCCTGAGGATGTTTAAAGTATATGATAGATTTTCAAAAGGACACTGCCCGCCCTCATTTCTTGTGGCATTCTGTTCCCTCTGGAGCTGCAGTCAGTGCAGAGTTCCAACAAAGGCAGTGCTTGAACAAACACTGTGTCTGTGAGTGTCCACAGTGGCCTCCAAGGCCATCCAGTTCTACCCCTGTGCCATGGGCTGGGACACCTCTGGCTGGGCCAGGCTGCTCCAAGGCCCATCCAGCCTGGACTGGAACACTTGCAGGGACGGGGCAGCCGCAGCTGCTCTGAGCGCCCTGTGCCAGGGCCTCACAGCCCTCACAGCCAAGGCTTCCTTCCCCAGAGCCCAGCTCGGCCTGCCCTGTGGCAGGGGGAAGAAGCCATTGGCCCTGGCGCTGGCCCTGCAGGCCCTGGCCCACAGCCCCTCTGCAGGGCTCTGCTGGGGCTGGTGCAGGCACGGAAAGGCTGCAGGAAGGCGCCCCTGGAGAAGGCCTTGGAGAGCGCTGGGGCCAGGAGTGCCAGCGTGAGGGCAGCGAGCAGGGCCCGGCCTGTCCGTCCGTGCGCGAGGGCGCAGGGCGGGCGCTGAGGCCTTGCCAGCTGGAGCGCATGAATGCGCTCGGACCTGAGATTCCTGCCCCTTGCTCAGCTGTTCCGCTACAGCATGAGTGGCCAATTTGTGCCACTCTCGTACAAAACAGCTGAAATTCTCTGCCAGAACCAGCCGTGTGCTGCTTCTTGATCTAGAGGAGCCTGGAGGTGGCCTGGCTACTGTTCCATCTCAGTGGTGTCCGATAATGGGAAGGTTTCACAGAGCTCGTGGATGGGCTGCATCTCGGAAGACTCAGGCAGGAAAACTGAGCCACCCTCACCTACTCCACAGAGACAGAGAGAAAAACCAGCGCCATCACAGAAGCAACTCTGGTGCTCTCATAGTTGATATTATGTATCCTATTCAAGATTATCAGTTATATTCTTTTCTCTTCCACAACATGTCTGGCAACTTCTGCCTGCTTTGTGGAGGGAGCCCCTGGGGCCCATCCCCTCCCAGAGGGGCTGCACTTGCTGCCTGCCGGGGCTTTCATTGCTGGGCCCACTGGGAGCCCCTGAGCTGGGCTGGGCACCAAGGGCAGGGCTGGCCCGGCTGTGATGCCTCTGGCCCCTGTGACACCAGGGGCAGCGTGTCACAATGGGGGCAGCTGGAAAAGGCCCCCGCAGGTAACGCTGGCCCAGCACAGCCTGGGCAAGCGGTGAGTGCGCACGTGGCGGGGCTGGGCCGGGCCAGGGCCGGGCCACAAGCGCCGCACCCGGGCCTGCATTGTCCCCCTGCACCCAGGGCCAGCCCCTGGGGCCGGCGCCTTGGCCGGGGCACGGGGCTGCTGCTGCTGGCCCACTGGCACAGGCCCTGCTGCCTGCCAGCTGCCCGGAGCCCTCTGCTTCTGCCCTCACATCCCTGCACCTCCGGGCCTCACTTCAGCCCCCACAAGCTCCCTTGGCAGCCCCAGTGAAAGCCTTGTCTCTCTCCTCCTGCAGACCATGGCGCACAGAGCAGTCCTGGCTGGGCTTGTGCTGCTCCTCTTCCTGTTCCCACTTTCCGTGGTGGACAGATTTCACGGGGATGGGCAGCCCCGTGCAGAGGAGATGAAAGCGGCCCCCCCAGAGCCAGCTGAGCCTGGCTGGGGACCCTGGCTCCTGGCTGCCTTGCGCTACCTGCACCAGCTCTGGCAAATTGCTCAGCCGCTGCTCCTGCTTTTGGGCTGGTGGCTCAGGCGCAGAAGGGCAGCCACGAGGCAGAGAGCAGCGGCCCAGAGAGCTGAGGAAAAGGCCAGAAGGAGGAAGGTGGAAAGCGAGCGGAGAAGGCGGCTCCTTAGGAAGAGATTCAAAGACATGGAGCAAATGCGCCGGGCCACAAAAGAAATAGAAAAGCAAATGGCCAGGCTGATTGGAATGAATAGGCATACAAACAGGATGCTGAAGGTAGGCAGGGCAGGCTTTTGGAGGAGCACAGGCAGTGGCTGTGTGAAGAAAAGCTTCCTGCTGGAGATGCTCTCTGGGCCGGCCAAGGCGAGCCGCACATCTTTGTGAGCAGCCGGCGCACAGAGCTGCGCTTGCTGCCCAGCACAGCCCTGCGCCGGGGCACAGGCTCCGGGCTACTGACACACCCTGCCCCTCTGCCCTCTCTCTCCTCACGGGATCTGTAGTAACTGCATCTATTTTAACCCTTTCCCATACAGAGCCTTTGCATCTGCTTGGAGGAAAGCACCATTTGAAGGCATCGGGCCAATGTTTGGAGATTAATTCAGATTCTTCAATAGTTTTGAAATATTTAAAATGTTTTCTTTAAGAATAATTGTCTTTAGCAACATTTTCCAAACTTTTTATTACTATAATGTAGATTAATACTCTTGTAAGAGATCATAAATATTTTAATAATAAGTAGTAATTAAATAATGGCACTTTTCTTTAGATTACATAGAATTTATAATTCTTCAAAATTACCAAGAATTATTGCAGTTAACCAAAACTGAAGTATACTTTATTTTTATCTAAACCAGCAAATGTTGCTTGATCATCATGATCCAATAATTATTTTGTGTCTTGTTTAATATTCATATATACAGTACATAGACTGTTGCTACGAATGCCTATAATCACAATTGGTTAATTTAAATTACACTCTCTGCCCTCCTGTCTCGGGAGGGTGACTTCCCTCAGGCAGCTGCAGTCCCTGTCAAGATGCAATAAAGGCAATGCCTGAACAAACGCTGTGTCTGTGAGTGTCCATGCTGGACTCAGGTGTCAGCTGTGGGGAATTCCTGACACAGGGGCACCACAGCAGCCCTTGGCCATGCAGAGGCTCCTTTCCTCCCCTGCAGCAGCTGCTCCTTTGGTGCTGTGATCCAGCCTCTGCTCTGCGCGATGCCAAATGCAAGAAAACCAGGAGTGCCACCACTCAGACTGTCACTTAGGTCCCTGCAGAGCTCAGGAGCCACCATGGCTGTGTAGGTGTGGAACCTGCAGTGGGCCATGACAGCAGGGACAGCAGGGACAGCAGGGACAGCAGGGACAGGGGGACACAGCACAGCAATCACAGCCCGGCTGCCCTGGGACAGGCCCGGCAGGCAGACAGGACACGGGGCAGGCAGGAGTCCCCATCCTCTCTGTGCCCTCCTGAACACAGGCACATAAGGGACAGGGGCAATGGGGACACAGCCGGCCCCTCTCCTCTGGGAATATCCCACCTGCCCAGGGGCCCTGACAGAACGCAGGGGCTGAGGCTCTGCAAGGGGAACCCAAGGGTGAGCAGGAGGACCTCCAAGTTACATCTGCCCACATTCTGCATGCAAACTGCTGCATGGAGGAGAAAACCAGAGGGGCCTTGCCACAGCAGATCCCATCTGAGGGAAGCTGTTCTCTATTCCTGCACACGGGTGCCCCATGCAACATGGAGCACATGAATGCCCTTTGACACCAGATTCTCAGCCCTGCTCGAGCACTCTGGCACAGCAGGAGCGGCCATTCCCTAATAACACACGGGTTTGCAACTCTTGTGCAAAGCAACACAAATTGTCTCTCTCCTCCTGCAGACCACGGTGTCCAAATCAGTCCCTGCCCTGCTGGTGCTGCTCCTCTTCCACTTCCCACGGCCCGTGGTGATCAGTTGGGATGAGGATGCAGAGCTGGGCAAAGAGGGCCTGGAGCAGGCTACCCCAGAGCCACCCGAGCCTGCCTGGGGACCCCTGCTCTGGGCAGCCGTGCAGCAGGGGCCCTACTGGGCTGCTGCTGAGCTGCTCCTCCTGCCTTTCTTCCTCTGCCTCAGGCCCAGAAGGGCGGCCATGAAGCAGAGAGCAGAGGCCCGGAGAGCTGAAGGAGAGGCCAGAAGGCGCAGGATGGAAATGGAGCAGAGAAGGCTTCACTTCAAGAGGACATGCAAAAAGACTTGAAGGAGATGTGGAGGACCATGAAGATGATCAAGAAGAAAATGGCCAGGCTGATTTGAATGAACAGCAAGGTGAGCTGGTTCCTGCTGTGAAGCTGAACTCATTGTGTTCAAGCCAGATTTCCTCTGCACGGATGTCATTGTAGTCAGATGAGAAATTGGCCCCTTAATTTGAATGCAGTGGTGCATAGAGCTGTAGTCTAATGTTTTAATGTAGCTGACCTGTGCCCTGATAGCAAGGGGTGTTTAACAAATCTGGTATTGCCAGAAGGCTTTTGTTACTCTCAGACTGTGCTCTGCACATGGAGCAGCAGAAGAATTAAGGCCAAATCCTCCCTCAGGATCTGGAGGATATCACACGTGGGTAAGGAGCTTTTGTAAGGGAGAATTGACTGTTCTTCTCTCCCACCAGGTGACCCTGTGCTCCAACACGGTGATGGAGTTCTACCAGAGAATGCTGGTGCACCTGGAGGGTGTTGGCAAGGGAGGGGCAACCCTGATCATCACAGCCAGGTCCCAGCCCTTGCCTGGCTCCCCCAGGCACTGCCTTGCCCAGGCTTTGCTGGCTGCACCTGCCAAGGAGAAGTGCTGCTGGATGCCCTCATGTTGTGCCAGCTGGACATGAGAACAGCAGTGCTTGGGCAGCAGCCTGTGGTGAAAAGCACCCCTGCTCACAGCCCAGCACGGGCCTGGGCCCTCTTCTAAAGGCACCAGCAATGACATCATTGATTGGCCTGGGCTTTGGTGCGTGAGGGGGAACAAATTTCCCGAGAGCCTCCTCTCCTTCTTCCTGCAAGAGGTGGAGTTGTGCTGGTGGTGAGCACCGTGCACGGGTTTGGGCCACACCAAGCAGCTGCTGAGAGTCAGGGTCTGGCTCTGTCCATGAGGGCCCATGGCAGGGGGGAAGTGGCTCCCAGCAAGAGTGGGGAGGGCAAGGTCTGACGAGGGGAAAGCAGCCCTTGGTGTGGCAGGTCAGCTCCAGATTTTCTCCTTCCCTCTGCTTCCCATTTTGAGCTTTAATGTTGTCAGAGCTGAGCCCAAAAGTCGTTGTTGCTGCAGCAGAATTCCATGCTGCTGTGCTGCTGTGGGTGTCAGTGTGATGCCCAGAGGGATGCAGCTCCCTGGGGCTGTTCCCTGTCGCAGGCAGAGCCATGCAGGCAGTGCCTGGGCTGCCATTCTGTAAAGCAGGTGGAGCTGGGGCCAGGCAGGGCCTGGAGCTGGGCAGTGCAGGAGCCAGGGAGCTGCAGGGCCTGGCAGGGGCTGATCAGCCCCTCTGTGGGGCAGCGCTGTCTCGTGCCCTCCAGGGCTGGGGCAAAGAGCTGAGTTCTCAGGCAGGGCAGCAGCACCATGGCAGAGAAGGGAGTCATTTGTACTGAGACACTGGGGCTGTGTGTTCCTTGGGCCTTGGGGAGCCCTGATCCTTGTTGGGAAGGCTCCCCCAGAGCTCGTGGCTCACTGGGACTGTTCCAGGAGTCCTTGCAAGCCTTCTGGGGTGCAGGAGGGGCTGAGGCAGCTGTGGGGCAAAGGGCTCTGCCTGGGGCACTGGGCAGCCTCTGGGTGCTGCCTCTCAGGGTTTGGGCCTCCTTGACAAGACGTGTTGGAGTGGGCAGAGGTAGAAGGCAATTTATCCCTGTAGGGCTGTTCAATGTGCGTTGGACAGTGACCAATGTGTTCTGCTCCATTGCACAATCTCTGGGGGGAAACGTTCTCCATTCTCTCAGGATCTCTGATTGCCCTGGGGTCATCTCTCTGCCCAGATGTCTCGTTCCTGAGCTCCAAGTGTCCCCCCAAGTGCTGCTGTACGATGAGTGCCACCTGAAGGTGCCCCATGGGAGGAAGATCCTCATTAGGAATCCCAGCCACCTTCCTGGCTGCTACGGGCTCATTCCCCAGGTTTGGCATCACACCCACCTCCTCCTGTCAAATATTACTGAGGAGATTATTAGGGGAAAAAAGGGTTTGGATAAGACCTTGCTGGTTTCTATTCAGCCTTAAAGATCTGCTGAGAACAGGATCCTACCCGAATGTAAACTTTAGGAGGCAGTTGAGGCTCCTGAGGAAACAGTTGATGTTCTGGTCTTCAGGGGCTTTTCTTGTGGGAGATGTGAGAGGGTTGTGAAAAGCTGCTGCATCCACAGACACCAGTGCCTGTGCTGGCAGCCTCCTTGCAGGATCCCCTGGGAGTGCTAAGCCTACAATTCTTGCATCTTGTTTGTGCCTTTTACCTTTGTCCTGGGCAGTTGTAAACGTGTGTGTAAGTTGCTGTTGCGGTGCATGTTAAGGAGTCTAAAGTTTCTCCAGAGGTGCCTCTGAAGCTGCATTTCATTCTGTCCCTGCCAGAAAGGCAAGGAGGACTCTGCTGTGCTCGACCCCAGCCCCAAGCCCTGTGGGATTGTGCAGCCCCAGAGCTCAGCAGAGATCCCAGCTGTGGTGGCAGTGCAGGCCCTGGGCACTCACGGCCCCAGCGCTGTCATCGGCGTGTTCGGGGATGAGCTGGGTCCCGAGCGGGTGGCTCGGGGATCCAATACGGGGACGCGTCGCTCCGGCAGCCCCGGCAGCCCCGGAGGGCTCCGGCCCCCGCCCGGCAGAGCTGCGGCTGCTGAGACCCCAAAATATCCCCAAAAAACAGGTGAGACACCCCAAAAATATCCCAAAAAATCCAGGGGAGACCCCTCGAAATCCCAAAAAATCCCAGTCAGACCCCCCTGAAAAATCTCAAACAATCTGGGTGAGATTCCCCCAAAAATGCCAAAAAATTCGGGTGAGATCCTCCCCAAAAAATCCCCAAAAACCCGAAGTCCAGGTGAGACACCTCAGCAAAAAAATTTTTAAAAATTCAGGTGAGACCCCCGCCCCGAAAATCCCAGTGAGACCCCCCCAAAAATCCCAAAGATTTTTTTTTCCTGAAGAAAACAAGTGAGACCCCCCCAAAAAAATCCAGGTGAGACCCCCCCCCAAAAAAACCCCAAATAAATCCCAAACCCACCCCAAAGAATCCAGGAGAAACCCCCAAAAATAAAACAAAAAACAGGTGAGATCCCCCCCAAAAATCCCAAAAAATCCCACTCAGATCCCCCTGGATTTTTTGTGTGCAGCTGCTCCTGGCAGGGTGCACAGGGACAGGGATTCTGCCGGGGAAAACAGGCACAGGCTGCTGTGGAGAAGGACAGGAGGGATGGGAGGCACAAACAGCTCCTGCTGGTGCAGGTGTCCCTCCCTCCCACTGCAGGTCCCTGTTCATGGTTATCTTATTTTCCAGAGATGAGCTTTACCCTCCTAAAGTCAAACCCCACCCACCAAAGGGGAAGAGAAGCAGTTTGGGTTCCTTGGCATCTCAATGGAGGCATTTCAAGGTCAGAAATGTGGAGGAGCCAGTCACAGCCCTGAAAGAAGTGCAGGATTTTCCCCACTCTTCAGGAGCAGAGGTGGATTTTCTTGTCCATGCCGTGCTTGTGTTCCTCCCCAGCCTGCCAGCACCAAGTCCTGCTCATGCTGAGCTCCCTTTTTGCTGCCCTGCTGGGCTGTGCCCTGCCAGTGGGCTGGGCAGCAGGGCCAGTGGCTGGACATGGGCTGAGGGGGAGGGAGAAACAGGAGAGTTTTCCTTGGAGAAGCTGACTCAGATCCTACAGGCCTGTGCTGAGTGTGGGATTTTGTGCCTTGTTTCCTTCCCAGTGTAAGATGAGGCTTTTCCCTGCATCATCCTGGTCAGATCTCCAGCTTCCCTCCCAGAGCCAGCTGGGATGATCCTGATCTCCATGGAGCCTCTTCCCAAGGCAGCCAGACTCCCTGTTTGCAGGGCTCTGCTTTCCCCCAGAGCTGCTGCTGCCCTGCTGGCCCTGGAGCTGTCTGACAAAGGGAGACTTTGCAAAGTGGCTGTCTCTGCTTCCCAGCACAGAAAATGGCTTGTTTTCCAGGTGCCAGCACCAACTCCTGAGCACCCTCACCTGCCACGAGGCTCGGAGGGGTTCAGGTGCTCCCTGGACGTGGCGCACGCTCCCCTGGGAGCGGAGAAGGCAGGAGGGAATCTGTCTCCCTGCCCATTGTCAGCGTGGCCAGCAGGGCTGGAGCTGCCAGTGCCGCTGGGGGCCCTCAGCACTGGCCACAGAGGGGCCTCCCATCCCTGCAGGCCCATCACAAAGGGCTGCTGGAGCAGCTGCTTGTTGGAGAGGCCGTGCAGGACACGTTGCAGGGCTGCCCAAGGACGCTGGGCAGCACCTGTGCAGGGCACTGCTCCCCCTGGAACTCCTCAGGTGCTCCACAGGAAATTTTGGCAGGAGCTTTTGCTGCAGCACCTTGAGAAATCGGCATTTAAATCAGTGAGAGAGGGCAAGAACCTCAGGAGTAAGATGAGCTGGGCTGGATTCCTTCCCTCAGCTCCGGGAGCTCTCACTCTGAGTCTCCTCCTTTTCTAAAAGCAGGAAGCTTTTAAACTTTTTAAAGGCAAATTGTGCATCAGAGAGAATTTCTGCTTCCAGGAGACATCCCAGCTCCCTTTCCTGTCATGTACTAATTAATGCATTGGCCCGTGAGTGTGGGAGAAGATTTTGCCCATGGTCCCTGCACTGGTCAGTGGTATGGATGCAGGATGAGGTGAGGGTGATTCTGGCAGTGTTTGGGGAATAGGCCCCTCCGGCTACAGCTGCCCTTTGCTCCAAGATGCTCTTCTGCATCCATTTCCATGCTCAGCACCTCAATCTCTCCTGTCTTCCACCCAGGCTTTCAGTATCCTGCCCCTGCCAGGTGTGCTGCAGCCAGGAGAGAGCCAGCAGGTCTCCTCCACCTTCTCTGGCCACCTCAGCAGCACCTGCAGTGTCCCGGAGCTGTGCCACGTGGAGGGAGGCCCCAGCTACGAGGGGCTGGTGCCCGGGGAGGCCTCACGTGTCAGCTCCTCCCTGAGCCCCCCGAGATCAACTGTGGCTCTCAGGCCCCTCTCAGGGACAGGTGAGTCAGCCTTCCATGGGCTCCTGCTCTGCCATGGGTTATTGTCCCTGCAGGGCTCCCCTGCTCCAAGGACTCTGAGCTCAGAGGTGCTGCACAGCAAAGGCAGCAGCAACACAGGCATGGCCACTCTGAGCTCCCTGGCTGCCAAGAGAGGAAGGACCTTCTCCTGTTGAGACACAACATCTTCTTCTCTCTCTGAGTGCTGAGCCCTCCTGGCTCAGCTGATGCCTGCAGGGAGCTGGGCTCTGGGCTTGCCTTGGCACTGCCTCTAGAGGGGTCTGGAAGTCCATGGTGTTGAGTGGCATCTTCTCCATCATCTCCCTTCTTCACCAAAGCACTGGGATTGTGCTATGGGCAGGCGTGGGGCACAGAGCAAACCTTGCTTTGGGCCCTGCTCCTGCCCCAGATGAAGCCCTTGCACTGCTGATCTGCCAGGGCTCTCCTTATGCTGGGACAGCAGCCAGAAAAGCTCCTGTCCTTTAGGCTCCCCTGCAGCTGCAGCCGTGGGCAAGCACAGGAGAAGCTCAGCTCCAGCAAGGCAGCCCAGCCCAGGACACACAGGCCCAGGGTGGAGCTGGGAGTGGAGGTGCTCCAAGCCAGCCTGTGCATCAGGACTTCTTCAGGCCAGGCTGGAGTTGGTTTCATGGGGAGGAGAGGGACGAGGCTGCTTCCAATGGTTTCTGTGGCAGCCAGCACTGGTTTGCTTGGTCACAGCTGGGCTCCAGCAGGAAATCTGCCTGACAAGAGCCTGCCTTGCAGGAGAGGAGTTCCTGCAGCCTCTGCTTTCTGACTGATAGCATTGTTCTCGTGAAGGAGCAGGCTATGGGTCGTTAAAGCCCAAGATCACGGGCAGAGACTCTCTAACTAATTAGAGTTAGACAGTGGTGTGTTTATTAACACCGGCGGGCGGCACCAGAGCCGTCCCTAAAAGGCGCGACCGCGCTGCCCAAGGTTCTTTGCCCTCTCTTTATTGCCCAAGATCTTACATACAATACATCTGCACAAGCCCAACACCTCCCATCCCTGCTCTGTATTCAAATGAGCTCATTGGTCCTTCACACCTGTGCAATTCCTCCCTTGAATTGGGTCCGTGGTCTCGAATTGGGTCCGTGGTCTTAAGGGATGAAGTCAGGAATGTCTTCATCAGGTCTCTGTGACCCTCTGGCACCATCCAAGGTCCCCTGCTTAGTGACTGATTGACATCAAGCCCAGGTGCTAAACCATTGTTCTCCTGGTTTCAAGATGTTCTTATAACAGTTCACTGACTCCACTTCCTTCTAGAAAGAAGCTCCTAATGGTAAACAATAGAACAATCAGCTCCAGCTTAAGCATCTCATCATCATTAACCTATGGTCTGCCTGTCTAACTTACATCCTGATCAGTGGGAATTGCTTCTAAGCCTCAGCTGAAATCTGAACTCTTTACAATCATGCTTCAGCCATGCCCAGGGGGAAGGGGGCTGAATGAGCTGAGTAAGAATTGTAGGGGAGATGAGCAGCTGTCAGCAATCTGTGCTCTGCTCTAAACTGGGAAGCCAAGAGACAAAGGGCGTTTTCAGGCAGCAGCACAGAGAGCTGCTGGATCAGCCTTGGGCAGGGCCTGGAGGGGTCTGGCTGTGCCTTCAGAGGGAGCTGGCACAGTCAAGAGCCTCTGATGGCAAAGCTGAGGTTTGGCTGGGCCTGGAGGTCCCCTTCCACCAATGCCCTCCCTTGGGATGTTCCCAAGCCCTGTGGCTTGAGGAGAATTCACGGGAATGGCCTCAGGGTCAAGGAATGAAGTGCAGGGCCAGCCAGGACTGGGGAGCCCAAGTTTCTGGTGGGGACTCTCAGCCATGGCTTCTGTTTTGTCTGCACAAGGGAGCTGAAGCAGCCGGCTCAAAAGCTTGAGGAGGAGGCAAAAGCCTTAGAGGAGGGAGAGAGGGGGAAGGAGGAAGAGAGGCAGAAGAAGGAAAAGAAGGGTGTCTCTGTGGGGAAGCAACCCCCAAAACCAGAGAAGGGGAAAAGCAAACAACCACAGAAGAAGGAAGCCAAGGCCCCAGAGAAGAAGGAAACCAAAATGCCAGAGAAGAAGAAAACCAAAGCCTCAAAGAAGGGGGAACCCAAAGCCCCAAAAAGGAGGGAACTCAAATCCCAGAGGACACAGCTGAGCTGGAGAAGAACTCTTTACTCTTTATTCACACAACTCACTTTACACAGTTTGACAGACCTCGTGTGCAACTCTAGTTAGTTCATAGATTTCTTGCAGGTTATTCTATTACTGGTAAATAAAATAGATTTTACTTGTGCATCAAATCTCTCTGTT
Source organism: Agelaius phoeniceus (assembly GCF_051311805.1). NCBI lineage: Eukaryota > Metazoa > Chordata > Aves > Passeriformes > Icteridae > Agelaius > Agelaius phoeniceus. The sequence continues at coordinate 7,007,564 of NC_135292.1, forward strand.
GTATTGTTTACCTGTTCTCTTCACTGATTCTCACGGACAAATCCCTTGTTGTTGCAGGTGCATTTGTTTTTCACTCTCAGAACAGATTGTTCACAAAGTCTCATTCTCACAAGAGCTTCCCATGGGAACTTGTAACTGCTTAGCTGCACTCAGAAGAGATGGCAGGCCAGCTGTTAATGTGGCAGAACAAGGCCTGATTTCATAAGGCCTTTCTTTTATCATTATCCTACCTGCCTGTGACATCTCCCCCTTCTCGTTCATTTAAAAAAGGCTCCTATGTTCTGATGCTGAAACAGCTCACTCTTGTCAGGGCATTATCTCATCAAGGTTATCACTGGTTATCTGTTAGATATGGGATAAGAGAGATAAAAGACCACTTACAATCCACAAAACTTACCAACTTCCATCAAGTCATTGACACAGGGTTTTGCAGCATGAGAAGACAAAAGAATAATGTCCAATGTCTCTTGGGGAAATGGAAAGAAATGGCCATTGTTTCCAATGAGTTGAGAAGTGTGAGAAAGTCTTTGAGCTGGAAATGTTGATCTTTGACACCACTGAATGTCCCCTGGCAGCTGGAACAGGGAATAACTGGAGAAGGTTCGTAGGAGCTCTGTACCATGAGGATGCCAGGAGGCTTTTGCTGGCAAATTGCCTCTGTCAGTGCCCAGACACAGCCGTGTCTGGCCAGGCCTCCTCCTGCTCCTGCTCTGGCCACAAAGGCTGCAAGGGGATGAGGTTATTTCTCTCTGCACTGGGCCTCATTTCTTCAGAGCTGATCAGGATCTGATGGAATGAACAGGTGACTGCTTTGAGCTGCTGATGATGAAACACAGGCACATCTTCTCCTGAAGGGAATGAATCAATCAGGCTGCACTGTGGAACACTCCATTGGGATTTAGATGGGATGATCTTGTTTCCAAATTCCTCATGTAAATATTGCATTGTTCAAAATGATTCCTTGTCCAAATGTCTCATGTTCATATTGCATTATTTGAACGTTCTTAAGGCGCTCATTCCTCTTCTTTTTTTGTTTTTTAAGAATGAGATGCATGTCTTTTGTTATGAGCATGAAGCAACATCACAGTAAAATAATACATGCAGTGGACAAGAAACTTACAGCAATTGGGAATAATTTGGATACAACAATCAGGAACATTTCAAATAGCAGACAAAGCTAACAACGTAGGTGGAATGAGGTAAATAGCAATCCCTGCAATAATGTACCATCATCCCAGAGTCTGCAAACAGCTGACAAACCTCGATTCAGGGGGGACTTGGATCATTTTTTCCAGATAATAATTCCCAAGCTGCCTTTAAAAAGAGTTCAACTGTCATGTCTAGAGGGTCAGATGGCCAAGTCAAAGCAACTCAAATCCAGTTTTGATGCAGAAAACATCTGGGTCTGTTGGCAAATTCCCATCCAGGCAGAGCCAAGGCCTGGCCCCCACCCAAGCTCTAAGTGGGAGAGAATTCCCTGAACGTCATTGAAAACAAGGCTCTTGAGAACAGCGCTGAGGAGTAAAGGTCTGGGGGCGACAGACTAATGAACCATGCAAGAGCTGTCTCCTCCAAAATTCCCTCAGCACAGAGATGCTTTAAACCCAGCAAACTGTTGGAGTGGTTCTGTAATAATCATTGGGGCTACATCTGATTGCTGAGAGTAGATGTCACAATGCCATCAGTTTAGAGGAGGCTTCCCACAAAGCTGAGATATCATTTCTTGGAACTGTGAAAAAGACTTAAAAATGACGAGACAGCCCTGGGTCAAAGCATGGAGGATTTTGGTGGGATTTTGGGCAGATGGTTTGGTGTGTATCCAGAGTGACTTTGGGCAGATTTGGGGCCTGCTTGGGGCAGGTTTGGGGCAGATTTGTTGCTGCTGTTGGGGTTTTTCTCCCGTTTCCCCAGCTGCGGGCAGAGCCCCGAAGCACATCCTGTTCCTGCCCCGCTCCCTGAGGAGCCCAAGGAGCTGCTGCTCCCCATGCTCTGCACCCAGGGAGATCTGGGGCAATCCTGGCATCCCGGGCATCCCGGGCATTCCGGGCCCTTTGGACATTGGGGGATTCTGGGGCTTGGGGGGCGAGAGGGGTGAGGGGGGCTTGGGGCTGGATTGTCTGGGGAAAGGATCGGGATTTTGGGGGAATGTCTGCATTTTTGGGAAAGAGCAGGGTTTGGTGGGGAGGAAATTCTGGATATTTTAGGGAGGAAATTTCTTGAATTTTGGTGGAAATTTCTGGATTTTTTAGGGAGAATTTTCTGAATTTTTTGCAGGGGTCTTCTGGATTTTTTGGGGAGGGATTTCTGGGAATGTTTCTGGAATTTTTGGGAATGTTTCTGCATAGAGAATGGGGTTGGTTTTGTATAGTTTGGGGAGGAATGTTTCTGGATTTTCTGGGGAAAGTTCCTCATTTTTTGGGAATGTTCCAGGATTTTTGGAGGAACATTTCTGGATTTCTTTGGGAATGTTTCCGGATTTTTGGGGGAATGTTTCAGGCGTTCTTTTGAGAACATTTCCAGATTTTTTGGGGAACATTTCTCCATTTGGGGGGGAACATTTCTGGATTTTTGGGGGGAATATTCCCAGGTTTCTGGGGCACATTCCCGGGTGTCTGGGGAACACTCCCGGGTGTCTGGGGAACACTCCCGGGTGTCTGGGGCTCTCCTGGCCCCGTTCCCAGCCCAGGTTCCCGGGGTTCAGGAGCTGCCCTGGTGCCCGGGCCCCGCGACATCGCCTGGGTGCAGTTGGAGCCCGAGGTGCAGGCGGGCGCCGCCCGCGAGGCCCTGCAGGGCTTCAGCATCACCCAGAGCAGCGCCAGGAAGATCTCCTGCGCCAAAAAGGGACCCAGTTTCCCACCCAAATCCCCTCTCTCCATCCCAAATCCTTCTTTGTGCATTCTCAAATCCTTCTTCTTTCACCCCAAATCCCCTTTGCCAGCCCCCAGGGATTTTGGGGTTCCAGAGGGGTTATTGGGGTTTTTCCCAGCATTGTACCCAGGGTCTCTCTGCAGACATTGCACCTGGAGCTGCCCCAAATAAACCCCAAATAACCCCAAATTTTGGGACTGAAGGGGGGGGGGGAGTGATACTAAAATTCGGGGGTTTGGGGTGTTTGACCCCAAACTTTGGGAATTGGGGGGTTTGATTCTAAAATTTGGGGGTTGGGTGGGATTGATCCTAAAATTTGGGGTTTAGGGGATTTTGACACCTCAGGGTTTGGGGATTTTTGACCCCAAACTTTGGAAACTGGGGATGTTTGACACCCCTGGGTTTGGGATTTGGGGGTTTTTGTTCCCAGGATTAGGGGTTTGGGAGTTTTTTTTTCCCCAGGATTTGGGGATCAGGGGGTTTGAGCCCCAAACTTTGGGGATGAGGAGGGTTGGACACCCCAGATGTTTCAAACCCCAGCATTTGGGGTCAGGGGGTTTAGACCCCAAACTTTGGGGCTTGGGGTGTTTGACACCTCAGGATTTGGGATTTGGGGGTGTTTGACCCAAGACTTTGGGAATGGGGGGTGTTGGACACCCCAAATGTTTCAAAGCCCAGGATTTGGGGTCAGGGAGATTTAACCCCAACATTTGCAAATTGCAGAGTGTTTGACACCCCAGGATCTGGGATTTGGGGGGTTTAAGGCCTAAAATTTGGGGTTCGGGCTGGGGGGCAGGGGGGGAGGTTGAGATCCCAGAGTTTGGGTCTGGGGGTGTTTGGCCCCCCCCAGTGTTTGAACCCCAGGATTTGGGGTCCGGGGGAGTTGACCCCAGGATTTGGGGTGTTTGACCCCAATGTTTGACCTCACCTCGGGTTTGGGGTCGGGGTTGAGATCAGGGACATTCCCTGGAGCCAGCGGCGGGATCGGGATCGGGAACGGGATCGGGAAGCGGAACAGGAACGGGGAGGGTCCCTGAGCCAATGCCGGACCCCAACCCCAGGGAGAGGCCCCGCCGCAGTCCCGGAATGGCCCCATCCCCACAATCCCGGAGCCCTCCCCAGGCCCAGCCCCTCCCCGGCCGCTGAACGGAGCCTCCCTCAATCCCAGCCCGCCCCGATCCGGGCCGGAGCCATCCCCAGAGCCTCCCCCATTCCCGGCCCGGACCCTTCCATCCCTTTTTGGGGCGGCTCCTGCCGCTCCCCGCCCATTTCTGGGGTTCCAAAGGGCCCCGCGGACCCTCCCCATTTTGGGGGTGTTGGGGTGGCCCCAGGGCCGCCCCGAGGGCCGAGGGGGGATCGAAAGCCCCAGACCCGAGGGGCTCCTGGGGGTGCCCAGTTCCTCCCGTCCCCAGCCCGAAACAGATCCTGGCCAATCAGAGCGTGGGGCGCTGATGACGATCCCGTTGCCGGGCAGAAACTCGGCGCACTGGCCCCGCCCGGCGATTTCCAGCGAATCAGCGCCCGGCTCGGCTGTGACTCATCGGGTGCCGGGCAGAACCCAGCGCCTCTCACAGCGCTGGCCAATCAGAGACTGCGCGGGGCCATTCCCAGCCAATCAGAGCGTTTGTCGCTGATGGCTCTCAGTGTCCAGGAGCGGAATTTGGGGCGGGGGGCGGTGACCCCGGCGATGGGGATGGGGCGTGCGGGGGCAGCTGGGGCCGCACTGGGGGCGCTGGGGGCGCTGGGAGCCCCCCCGGCCGCGGGGGGAGCGGGGGGCGCAGGGAGAAGGGGGGCGGGGGGGCCCCAAATTCAACCAAAGGGGGGTCGGGACCCCCAAAGGGAGCAGGAGGGGCCTGGAACCCCCAAAACCAAGCACGGGGGAGGGGATTGGGGACTGGGGGAACGATGGGGAAGGGGCGGGAGAGGGGCGGGAAAGAGGGGGATGGGACCCCCAAATTGAGGTGGGAGGGAGCTGTGGACTGGGGGAAACCCCCATCAAATCCCATTAAAATCCCATAAAAATCCCATTAAATTCCACTCAATTCCCATTAAACACCATTAAAATCCAATAAAATACTATTAAATTCCATTAAAATCCCCTGACATCTCATTAAAATCCCATAAAATTCCATTACAATCCCATAAAATTCCATTAAAAGTCCATAAAATCCAATTCTATTAAAATCCTTCTAAATTCCCATTAAAATCCATTAAAATCCATTAAAATCCCATCCAATCCCAAAAAATGATCCCAAAAACACAGAATTGGCCCTGAATTACCCCCCACACATACGGCCCTAAAAACCCAACAATGTGAAAAAGTACCCCAAATGATCCCAAATTTACCCTGAATAACCCCAGAAATACCCCCAAATAACCCCAAAGGCACACAAAGAACCCAAATCCCCCAAATGATCCCAATCGCATAAATGACCCCAAATCCCATAAATTACCCCAAATCCCATAAATGGGACTGGGAGAGGGGAGGAGAGGGCAGGGAAAGGGGGAGTGGGACAAACTGGGCGAGGAAATCAAACTCTGCAGTCAGACAGAGCAGGGATTTGTGTACCCAGCGCTGGGAGCGAGGGGGATCTCTCTGGCAAAAACCCACTCGGTCTCCTTTAGCCTTCAGCTCCATTTTAAAAGTCACAATTACAACACTTCATTAGCATACTCACATTTGCATAAAGCTGTGTCCCGGTTTTACAGCCGTGTGTGGCTTCAGCGCCTGCGTCCGTTCCTCCTGTGGCGGCCCTCAGTCTTCTGGTGCTCTTTTGATGAAGGCTTCTGTCGTCCTCCTCACGCTGGAACATTTTACCTGGACCATCAGCCCATGCCTGGTGCTCCTTGTTCTTCAGTCTAACCTGGTCTGAGCTGATTTTGCCCTTTGCAAGCTCTGTTCAAACTTGCTCTCTCGCTCTCGGTGCGTTTGTTGTGTCGCTGGCTCTGCTCTCTCTCTTGCTCTGCTGCCTCGCTGGCTTTGCCTGCATGTGAAAAATGCATGTATTTTATGATTGGCTTTTCGCAAATATTAAAATGAATATTATATGTCTGCTGTTAGAAAGTAATGCTGTATTAATTCTCTTAAGTACTGTGTTAAATATAGTTTTAGGTTATAAAAAGTGCTAAAATAGAAACGATGCTATGTAGGATTCTTGTTTTAAAGAAAGGACTCACAGTGAGATAGCAGCCACAGGACACCTAAATCTTTCAGAGAAAAAGAATTTCTTGCCCTCTTATCAGAAGAAATGAACTTCTTCCCACCTTGAAGGCGCTGTTAGGATTTGGAGGAAGAAGGTGGCACTGCCCAGACAGAATCCTGTGTTTGAATGGAATTTATGCATCATGGATGAAGTGTATGAATATGCAACAGGCTGTTGTTTTTAAGGGTTAATCCTTTGTTAACGGGTTCCTTTTTCAGGCTCGTGGTGCCCAGAAAAGGTACCTGGACCTCCATAACCCTTTCTCTCTATTGTCTCATATTGTCCTAATTCAAATTGTCCAAATTATTATTACTCTAATTGTATTACTGTTTTTATAACCACTTTATTACTAATGAACTTTTACAATTTCAAAATCAAGTGATTGGCGTGTTTCACACTGCACATCTCGCTCCAGGGCTGCTTGTGCTGAACCTTTCCTTGCACAGCCCTGAGGATTCCCCCAGCCCGGGCTCCCAGCAGCTCCAGGCCCGGCCAGGAGGAGCAGCAGGGCCAGGGCTTGCAGGGCGTCCCCCCAGATGTGGCCCTCGCTGGTGGCACAGCCGGACCCTTGGGAGGCTGCCTCAGGCTTTATTGTCCACCAGCATCCCAGGAGGGAGCAGAAAATCCTCCTGCAGACGCTGATTCCGGAGGCTCCCAGCGCTTCCTTGTCTCCAGGAGCTTCTGCCAAGCCCCAGTGAAACCTCGGTGCCACATTGTTCCACAGCCTCACAACGCTCTCCTGGCTCCCGTGAGGTCCCTCTGGGTCCCGCTGCAGCCTTGGCTCCATCAGGGTCTCCTGGCTCCATCAGGTTCTCCTGGCTCCATCAGGGTCTCCTGGCTCCAACAGGGTCTCCTGGTCTCCATCAGGGTCTCCTGGCTCCATGAGGCTCTCCTGGCTTCCATCAGGGTCTCCTGGCTCCATCAGGCTCTCCTGGCTTCCATCAGGGTCTCCTGGCTCCATCAGGGTCTCCTGGTTTCCATCAGGCTCTCCTGGCTTCCATGATGCTCCACTCTGTCCCAAGGGGCATCCGCGGCTCAGCTTTGGAGCCCTGCAAGATCCAAAGGTTCCCCCCAAAAAACACCAGCCCAGGGACCCCCAGGATATTTGGGCTGAGCTCCCGCTGCCCAGGCACCTGCATGGAACCCAAGTGACCGCTGGGACTCCATGGAATGTCCTGGAACAAACTGTCCCTGGTCAGACAGGGGTGCCATGGAACACAGGTGCCACTGGGACACGGACACTGCCCATGGAACCGAGTGTCCATGGGGACAGAGCCGGGCCTGATGGAACACTGGAGAACATTGTCACCCCATGGAATCCATGGAACCAGGTGTCCATGGTGACACTGGAGAACATTGTCACCCAATGGAATCCCATGGAACCAGGTGTCCATGGTGACATTCGAGAACATTGTCACCCAATGGAATCCATGGAACCAGGTGTCCATGGTGACACTGGAGAACATTGTCACCCCATGGAATCCATGGAACCAGGTGTCCATGGTGACACTGGAGAACATTGTCACCCCATGGAATCCCATGGAACCAGGTGTCCATGGTGACACTGGAGAACATTGTCACCCCATGGAATCCATGGAACCAGGTGTCCATGGTGACACTGGAGAACATTGTCACCCAATGGAATCCATGGAACCAGGTGTCCATGGTGACACTGGAGAACATTGTCACCCCATGGAATCTCATGAAACCAGGTGTCCATGGTGACACTGGAGAACATTGTCACCCAATGGAATCCATGGAACCAGGTGTCCATGGTGACACTGGAGAACAGTGTCACCCCATGGAATCCCATGGAACCAGGTGTCCATGGTGACAGAGCCGGGCCCAATGGAATCTACTGGAGCACAGGGAACATTGTTACCTGTTGGAACCCGGGCTGCTGAGAATTTTGGACTTTCTGAGCTGGCAGACACTGACCCCCAAGAGAACACTGCATTTGACCTGAGGCTGTGGAGAAGGCTTCCAAAATGGAATGATGGAGCTGGGATTATGGGTGTGGAGTTTGAATAGAAGGGTGTAATATCACATGGTGGACAACTTGGAGTTTAAGGTTTTAGAATATAGTAATATATATAAAGCAAGATGGAGGTTTTAGGGTGGAGGCTGATCCGTTTTCTTTGCCTTCTTCACCTGCTTCTTCTTCTTCTTCTTCTTCTTCTTCTTCTTCTTCTTCTTCTTCTTCTCCTCCTTGTTTTCCTTCTCCTTCTCCTTCTCCTCCTCCTCCTCCTCCTCAGGTTTGGGTGGTACTGTGTAATTGGATAAAAAAGTCCCTTATGTTGGGCACGGGTGCTTGGTTATTGGGTTAAAAGTAAAAATAATTTAGGTGTCATTTCTTAATTGGACAGTTTATCCTCAGAAGACCTTGCAGAGAGAGAGACGGGGTTCCATTTTCACCTTGTTAGCGAAGTGCTGCAGAACTCACAGCTTGTGAGACTGTTCTAGAGACAAGAGCTAATGAACACCTGAGTCCAAACAAGAAATGCTGTCTTGGGATTTCATCCCGACCTTGGCAGAAAAGAAGCAAAAGAATTGACTGTTACCCCACGGAATCTCATGGAACCAGGTGTCCACTGTTTGACGGTGCAGCCTCAGAGAGTGGTGAGACCCTTGTGTCACCATGGAATATCCTGAAACCACGGCTCCCTTGTGACAAACCTGGGCTTTATGAAACCAAGGAAACTGCTGGGATGCAATGGAATCTCAAGGAACCAAGGGTCAGCTGTCAACACATCAGCTTCTCAGGAAACCAAGGCAAACACTGTGACACAGAGAGGGGCCTCATGGGACCCAGGAGACCATGGTGACGCCGTAGTGGGATCTCATGGAACCAAGTGTGAATAGTTACAGGACCCAGGAGACCATGGTGACACCGTGGTGGGATCTCATGGAACCAAGTGTGAATTGTTAGAGGACCCAGGAGACCATGGTGACACCGTGCTGGGATCTCATGGAACCAAGAGCCCAGAGTTTCACGGCTCAGCCTCATGGATCGCTGGAGACCATGGTGTCCCAATGGGAACACATGGAACAAAGGCTCCTTAGTGACACACCAGGGCCTCATGGAATGCAAGAGATCATCCTGATGGAATGGGAACTCATGGATTCAAGGGTCCACTCTTTTGCTGCGTGGCCTCATGGAATGCTGGAGACCATTGTGGCACCATGGAAACGAATGGCACAAAGGCTCCACTGTGACCCAGCAGGGCCTCAGGAACCAAGGACACCGCTGTGATACAATGGAATCTCATGGAACCAAGGTCCAGTTGTGACAAAGCTGGGCCTCATGGAACCAAGGACACCACTGTGATACAATGGAATCTCTAGGATCCAAGGATCAATTGTCAACACATCAGGTTCCCATGAAACCAAGCAGAACATTGTGACACAGTGGAATCTCATGGGAGCAAGGCTCTGCTTTGATCAAGTGGGGCCTCATGGGACACAGGTGCCACTGGGACATTGTCAGGCTTGGTAGGAACAAGACACCACTGTGTCAGACCAAGGCCTCATGGGACCTAGGAGAGCCCTGGGACACAATGGAACCTGATGGAACCAAGGGCCCATTGTGACACGGCAGGGTCTCATGGAACCCCTGTGCCACTGGGACATTGCCAGGGCTGGTGCAAGCAAGGTTCCACTGTGACAAAGGCAGGCCTTGTGGCACCCAGGAGACCACTGTGGGACAATGGAATCTCATGGAAGCAAGGCCCCATTGTGACAAAGCGCGGCCTCATGGAAGCCCAGTGCCACTGGGACATCTCCAGCCTTGGAGGAAGCAAGTGTCCATTGTGACACAGCACAGCCTCAAATCACAGGAGAGCAGAGGGATGCCATGGAATCTTGGGGAACCAAGTGTCAATTCTAAACACAGCGAGGACTCCTGGAACCCAGGAGACCATTGTGATGCTGCACTTTGTCACAATGGGGCCGTGCTTCTATGAGGATCCATGGGCCCACAATGTTCTCCTGGGTTCCAGGAGGCCCCGCTGGGTCACAATGGCCCCTTGCTCCCACGAGCCACAGCACGGTCCCCGTTGCCCCTGGGTTCTGTGAGGCCCTGCTGCGTTCACAACTGACACTTGCTTCCATGGGATTCCATTGCGTCACAGTGGCCCCCATGTTTCCATGAGGTTCTGCTGTGTCACAGTGGACACTGGGTTCCACAAGAGCTGGCAATGTCCCAGTGGCACCTGTGTCCTGTGGGCCCCACTTTGCCAAAGCAGAGCCTTGGCTCCATGAGATTCCAGGCTGTCCCAATGCTCTGCTGAGTTCCACGAGGCTGTGCTGTGTCACAATGGACACTGAGTTCCACCTGCCCTGGCAATATCCAAGTGGCCCCTGGCTTCCATGAGGCCCCGTTGTGTTTGCAGGTGACACTTGGTTCCCCAAGATGTCATTGTCACGCCGCTCTCCTGGGCGCCCTGAGGCCTTGCTGTGTGTGAGACATGACCGCTACTTTTAAAATTTTAAGGGTGATTCAACCTTGAAAAAAATGACAACAAAGGACTGAAACAGGAGAAATCACAGCACTGGGAGCCCTTCCCCACCCCGTGGCTATCAGCCACATGGCTCCTTCACAAATTGGCTGCTCCTCCTTTTAGGCTTTTGGTGTTGCATCAGGCAATCCTAGCCCCACCCAAAGTCTGTCAGGTAACTCTTTGTGGCCGTCCATTGGGGGAGAATGCTTTCTTGCACCCTGACTGGAGAGCAGGTGTTGCCATGCCTGCCTTCCAGTGACAAACCTGCCCTCCCCAAATGCCCCAACCACCAAGGCCATTACAAGGGCAGGGGAAGAGGACTATGGGGGACAGATGACAATAACATCACTACACATCTTAACACACACATAGGATCTATCTCCTCACTGTGAGACCCAACTATGACATTACTCATCTGTAACACTGTGCAATAATGGAGCCTTGTTCCTACCAGACCTGGCAATGTCCCAGTGGCACCTGTGTCCCATGAGGCCCCACTTGGTCAAAACAGAGCCTTGACTTAACAACTGACCCTTGTTTCCTTGAGATTCCATCTGTGAAAAACACGTTCACTCTCCTGTGAAAATGTACAAAGTTTAATAAGGGACAATGGGAGAGCAGGACCATGGAGCAAAGGTTATTACGGCCGGGTGCATCTTGGCACTCAGCCAGGAGCACCCTGTTACCTTCGGGGATCCCCTGAAATACCTTTCCCCTTACATCAGCCTGGTGCATATTCATAGAGCCTCATGCATATCCATCAACTACTTTACATATTCCAGGAATGATTTTACATGGCCCCTCCTTGGGTCTGCCTTTTCAGAGCATGTGTGTTTCTTGGCTGTGGTTTTGGCTCCTTCTCTTTATCACCTCCAGGTTTTGGGCCTTGGTGCACTCTGCCTTCAGACGGGGAGTGCTGATAGTTGGCAGATCTGTACAGGTGTCCTCATCCCGTGTGCATTGGATGTTATCCCATCCAAGCAGGCAGTTTAACACAAGCACACTTCTATCAGCTATTTCACTACTATGTCTAAGCTCAATTAACAACAGAAATAAAAACTACATCTTTAGAACAAAGTTATTTTAACATCACACATATAAAATCCATTTTAATATTTGCAAAAAGCCAATATTATGATATTTATCTATAACAGGGTGAAGGAGCCCTGGCCCAGGCTCTGGCCCTGGGGGACATGGGGACGCTGCCGGGGGGTTCCTGTCCCCCTGTGCCACCCCCAGGGCCCCGGCCTCCGTCCCCGTGTCAGGCTCTGGGGTTGATCTCGTGGAACATCCTCTGGGGGAGGCTGCGGGGCCGGGCCGGGGGGACCCGGGGGGACAGGGGACCCTGCTGTGCACGAGCAGGGTTGGACTGCTCTGGGGGGAGCTGTGAGGGGGCCGGGGCAGAGTGACCTCCCCAGGGACCTCACACAGCCCCCGTGATGTCACACTGCCCCTGTGATGTCACACTGCCCCTGTGATGTCACACTGCCCCTTGTGATGTGACACTGCCATCTGTGATGTCACAGTGACCCTGTGATGTCACACAGCCATCTGTGATGTCACACAGCCCCTGTGATGTCACACTGCCCCTGTGATGTAATGGAACCCATGTGATGTCACACAGCCCCTGTGATGTCACACAATTACTCTGTTATGTCACACAACCTCCATATGATGTCATTCAGCTGCTATGTGATGTCACAGGGCAGATTTGTGATGTCACAGTCACCCTGTGATGTCACAGCCTTCTCTGTGGCATCACACAGCTGCTCTGTCACTCTGTGTCACAACCCACATTGTGATGTCACAGAGCCACCTTCTGTGATGTCACAGCTAGCTCTGTGCTGTCACAACCCCCTCAGTGCTGTCACACAGCCCACTCTGTGCTGTCACACAGCCCCTTGCTGCCATCCCAGCTGCTCTGTGGCTCTGGGACACAGCCCCAGAGGTGCTGCTGTGACACAGCCCCCGCGGGGACATCCCACAGCCCCGGCCAGTGCTGAGCCCCTGGGAGCTCTGTCTGTGCCCTGCTCGTGTCCCTGAGGGGCCCTGGCAGTGCCCCGGCCCTGCTGGGCTGTGCACAGGAGCTGCTCCTGGCCAGAGCTGTCTCTCTGCAGCTCTGCTGCCCTTGCCAGGAGCTGCCTCTGGGCCAGGAGCCCGGCCCAGCTCAGCAGCACAGACACAGCACAAGGACTTTAATCACCCTCTGGGCCTTTGCTGCTCTTTGCATCACACCCAGTCCCTCAGAGTGGGCTCAAAGACTTCTCAAGAGCTCACAGTGAGATTGAAATACTGACGTTTCTTGTACTTTAAAGAGATCCCTGTGAGGGACAGCACTGAGAAAGTGTCCCCGGGTTCCAGGGAGAGCAGAACACTGGAGGCACTGATGGCAGCTGGGGACAAACAAGGCAAAGGTGTCTCTGGTGCTGAGCAAACCTGGATTTGTTTCAGGAATGTAAAGGGCCAAGGCCTGAGCCCCAGGGCCTGGCCAGGCAGATCCTGTCCCTCCCTCCTTGCTCAGGGCTCTTCCCGGGATGGGCCCTGGCATGTGGGGATGGGCAATGCCAAGGGCAGGAGCGTGGGGCGGCCCCTGCCAGGCTGCTGAGCAGGGACAAGGAGGCAATGAGGCCCCAGGCCTGCAAGGGTCACTTGTCCCCTCCTGGCTCAGGCCCAGGGCCAGCAGCCATGGCCAAAGCGCTGCCCAGGTTGGCTCTGTCAGGGCTGTCTTGCAGCTGCTGCCCATCCCTGTGCCCTGTGCAGCCCAGGCTGTCCCACGGTGTCCCTGCCCTGGCCTCTGTCCCTGCAGGCTCTGGGCATCCCCCGGCTGCCCCACCTGGCTGGGCCCTTCCTTTGCTGACAGCTCTGCCTCCTGCCTGCCCCTGCCTGCCCACACAAAGCCTGGGGCTGCTCCAGGCTCCTGCTGGGGCCGTGCTGCACCACAGCCCTGCCCTGACAGGGAAATTCCTTTCTCCTGCAGCCACTCTGGGCCTCCCCAGCTGCCCTTGGCGTTGATTCTTTCTCTCTCTGGCTGTTTTCCACTATGTCAAAAGGATCCACCATCCCTGAAATCGCTCTTTAAACACTCTCATGGCTCTGCTCCACTGTCCTCAGTCTCCACCCCACTGAGCACAGAGCTCCTTTGTCCCTGTACAGTGCTCATGGGCCCAAGGCCTCCAAACCCCTCCTTGGGACATCTCTGGGCCCTCTCCAAGGTGTTTCCAAATGAAAACATTCAGCTCAGAGTCTAAAGAAATCACCAGAGGACAGGGCCAGCCCGACCTGTCTGTCCTGGCTACTTTTGTCTGGGAGCGATCCTTGGATATCCAGAATTTGGGAGGCCAAATTCTAATTTTGGCCATGGTCCCTGGACAAGAAGGCTGGTTCTTTTCCATAGGAATGAAGGAACAGAGCCCCAGTGTTTCAGGGGCAGATGAGAGGTGACCACCAGAGGCCAAGGCCAGCCAGACCTGGCAGGTTTTGTTTGGTGAGATACCCTTGCACAGAGGGAATTATTTTAGGGAGAGTACCCATTCTGGCAATGGGCATCTGAAAAGTCAGACAGCCCTTTTCCATAGCAAGGAAAGCAGAGAGCCCCAGTGCTCCAGAAGCTGATGAGAGGCAGCCCTTGACATGCCAAGATCAGCCAGAGCTGTCAGGTGGGCCCTGGGAGGCCAAGCCAGCCAGAGCTGTTCCATGTTCCCAGGGTTCCATGGGGTCCCACAGTGTCCCAATGGTCCCTTGCTTCCATGGGGCCCTGAGGTGTCATAATGCCCCCTTGGTGACACCAGGCCCTGAAGGTTGGAATGGTCTCCATGGTTCCATCAGGCCCCACAGAGCCACAATGGTCTCTGGGTCCATGGAGCCCCTCTGTGTCACCATGGCCCCTTTGGTTCCCTGGGCTCCAGTGGTGCCACAATGATCCCCTTGGTTCCATGGGCTCCAGTGGGGCCACAATGATCCCCTTGGTTCCATGGGCTCCAGTGGTGCCACAATGATCCCCTTGGTTCCCTGGGCTCCAGTGGTGCCACAATGATCCCCTTGGTTCCATGGGCTCCAGTGGTGCCACAGTGATCCCCTTGGTTCCCTGGGCTCCAGTGGTGCCACAATGATCCCCTTGGTTCCATGGGCTCCAGTGGGGCCACAATGATCCCCTTGGTTCCATGGGCTCCAGTGGTGCCACAGTGATCCCCTTGGTTCCCTGGGCTCCAGTGGTGCCACAATGATCCCCTTGGTTCCCTGGGCTCCAGTGGTGCCACAATGATCCCCTTGGTTCCCTGGGCTGCAGTGGTGCCACAATTATCCCCTTGGTTCCATGGGCTCCAGTGGGGCCACAATGATCCCCTTGGTTCCATGGGCTCCAGTGGGGCCACAATGATCCCCTTGGTTCCATGGGCTCCAGTGGGGCCACAATGATCCCCTTGGTTCCATGAGGTCCCCACAGTGTCCCAGGGATCTCCATGGGAAGGAAAGAACCCAGCCCCACTGTTGCAGGCGCAGCCACCAGAGGCCCAGGCCAGCCAGCCTTGACGGTACTGGCAGATTTTGCCTGGGAGCAACCCTTGGATATTGAGAATTTCAGAGGTGGAATCCCAATTTCAGACATGGACACTGGAGGAGAAGGATGGTTCTTTTCCATAGGAAGGAAAGCACAGAACACCGGTGGTGTCTCAGGGGCAGATGAAAGGCGGCCATCAGAGGCCAAGGCCAGCCAGACCTCTCTGTCCTGGCAGCTTTTGTCTGAAAGCAACCCTTGGATATCAGGAATTTGGGAGATGGAACCCCAATTTCAGCCGTTTCTGCATGGATAAGAAGGACGGTTCTTTTCCATAGGAAGGAAAGCACCCAGCCCCAGTGTTTGGACAGCAGGGGAGAGGCACCCCCAGGAGGCCAAGGGCAGCCAGACCTGTCTGTCCTGGCAGCTTTCACCTGGGAGCAATCCTTGGATGTATGGAGTTTTGGAGGGGGAATCCCAGTTTTGGCCATGGTCAAGATGGGTGTTTTTTCCCATAGGAAAGTAAAGCACAAAGTCCAAGTGTTTAGGAAGATGATGAGAGGTGGCCACCCTCAGGCCAAGCCAGCCAGCCCTGTCTCTCCTGGCACCTTTTGTCTAGGGGCTTTCCTTGGACATTGGGCATTTTGGAGGTGCAATCTCAGTTTTGGCTGTGGGTGCCTGGACAGGAAGAAGAGTTCTTTTCATAAGGAAGGAAAGCACCCAGCCCCAGTGTTTCAGAGGCAGATGAGGGCCAGCCCTCAGGAAGCCTAGGCCAGCCAGACTTGTCAGTGCTGGCAGCTTTTGTCTGGGAGCTATCCTTGGATATAAGGAATTCCAGAGGCAGTTGCCCAGTTTTGGCCATGAGTGCCTGGTTGAGATGGAGGGTTTTTTCCCACAAGAAATAAAAGCACATGGTCCCAGGGTTTCAAAGGCAGATGAGAGGTGGCCCCAGGTAGCCAAGGCAGCCAGATCTGTCCCTCCTGGCAGATTTCATCTGGGAACAATCTTTGCATGTAAGGGAATTTGGAGAAGGAATCCCAGTTTTGGCCATAGGGCCCTGGAAGAGGATCAGGACAGTTCTGTCCCATAGGAAGGAGAGCCCAGAGCCCCAGTGCTTCAGGGGCAGATGAGGAGCAGCCCTCGACATGCCAAGGTCAGCCAGACCTGTCCAGCAGCCCCCGGGAGGCCAAACCAGCCACACCTGCTCCCTGTGCCCTTGGTTCCATGAGGACCCACAGTGTCCCAATGGTCTCCTTGATTCCAGGAGTCCCTGCAGTGTCACAATGTTCTCCTTTCTTCTGCAGTGTCACAACGGCCCCTTGGCTTCCCTGAGCCCTTGCAATGTCCCCGTGGCCCCTCGGCTCCCTGTGGCCCCGCTGTGTCACAACGGCTCCTTGGTTCCACGGGCCCCACAGCTTCATCCTTGGCCCTTGGTTCCAGAGGGGGCCTGAGTTTCACAATGGTCCCCCTGATTCCGTGAGGCACCAGAGTGTCACAATGGTCTCTTTGCTCCCATGAGGTTCCATAGTGCCACCATGGTGTCCTTGGATCTGCGTTGTCACAAGGGCCCCTTGGTTCCATGAGTTTCTGGACTGTCAGCAATGGTTTCTTTGCTCCAGAGGGGCCTTGATGTGTCACAAGGGCTCCGTGGCTGGGGTTTGTGTCTCACCCACGCTGAAACCCCAGCAGTTGGTAGCCATGTGCGTTTCTTTCTATAGAGCTTCTGTCTTCCTGTCTCTCTGTCTTCTCCTTCTAATGCTCTTGATATGGAACATTTTTTGATACCTCAACAACTGAAGTGATTAAACGTTTCTGGGTGCAACAGGCTGAGTTAATGAAGTTACTGCTATGGTGTTTTATGTTGAATTGGATGTTTTAGTAAATCTTTTTCCAAAGTTTCTTGATTTTCTGATCTTTGCCAGGAAAATTTTGTGCCATTTTGTCCTCTTGAGAATATATGGTTGGTGTCTCTCCTGTGCACCAAACTCCAGGAAAGGAACCCTTGGTTACTGTGAGAAACGACTGCAGACTTTGAAAATTTTAAAAGGTTTATTCAACCTTAACAAAATGACAAGAAAAGGACTAAATAAGGAAGAACAGGCCTGGGAGCTCCCCTCGTGGCTGCCTACCACGTGCCTGGCTCGTCCTCAAGATGGACGCTTCGCCTTTGATACCCCGGGATTGCTTCAGCCAAACCTGGCCCCTCCCACAGTCTGTCAGTCAACTCTTCTTCGCTGTTTATTGGTGGAGTCTGCTTTCCTGCAGCTTGATTGGAGGGTCAGGTGCTGTCCTGCCACGCCCCCTCCCCTAGGAACAAGTCTGTTCTCGCCTTCTTTCTACCTGTCCTGGATGGCTCAGGCTATCTGATGGTAACAACGGGGGGAAAGGGACTGTGGGGAGAACAGGGGACATCTAAACAACAGACTGCAATAACATAATCACACATCAATAAAGCTTCTCTTAATATTCACACAGTATCCATCCCTTAATTGCGAGAGCCAATCATCTCATTAGCCATCTATAACACAAAGGGACCTAAAATCACCGTTACAAGGTAAAATTACCCAAAGACTAAAATCCACCCATATGGGCCTAAAATCAGCCAAAGGCATCTAAAATCCACTCTAAAACTGCCCAGTTTATCCTAAAATCGCCCAAACAGGCCCAAACCCCACCCAAATGGGCTTAAATCATTCAAAGGGATCTAAAATCCACCCTCAAACCCAACAGATTTGGCCTAAAATCTGCAAAGGGGCCTAAGATCCACCCTAAAAGGCTTGAAATCACTGCAAGGGATCTGAAACCCACCCTAAACCTGTCCAGTTTGGCCTAAAATCACCCAAATGGACCTAAATTCTCCGGGACCAAGACCAAACCCAGCAGCAGAAGTGGCACCAGCCACAAGACTGACACTAGAACTGAGATGGCAGCGCCACAGGACCGGCACCGGGACTAGGACCAAGACCCAGACCAGAACCTGCACCAGAACTGGCACTGGGACCAAGACTGGGACCAAGCCTGACACTGGGACCGGCACCAGGAGCGCTTTGGAACTGGGACTGGCACCGGCAGCGCTCCAGGACTGGGATCAGGACCGAGACTGGAACCCGGCACCCGCACCGGGACTGCTCTGGGACCGGGACCAGGACTGAAACTGGGAGCCCTCCAGGACTGAGACCGAGACCGTCACCGGAACCAGCACCGAGAGTGGCAGCGCTCTGGGACTGGGACTGAGACTGAGATTGGCACTGGGAGCACTCCAGGACCAAGACCAGCACCAGTAGCAGCACTGGGTCCAGAACCACTCTGGGACCAAGACTGAGACCAGCACTGAAACCAGCACCAGCACCGGCACCGAGAATGGCACCGCTCCAGGACCGAGACTGGGACTGAGACTGGGACTGGCACCGCTCTGGTACCAAGACTGGGACTGGGACTGGCACTGCTCCAGTATCGAGATCAACACGAGAACCAGAATCAGCCCCAGGAGTGCTCCGGGACTGAGATGGAGACTGAGGCAGGCACCGGAACCAGGATCAGCACCAGGATCACTCTGGGACCAGCACAAGGAGCAGGAACTGGACTGGAAATGGGATTGGAAATGGGATTGGCACTGGGATCCCTCCTGGACCTCTGCATTCATTCTGGGGAGCTTTGGCTGCGCTCCCGGGCAGGATGGGGAGGGACCCCTGGGCAGGGCGGGACCCCCTTGGTTCACATTGATCCGGTGCAGCCATCCTGGTCCATATGGTCCAGTTTGTATGATCCCAGTCTCAGCTCCTAATCCCCACGGTCCCAGCCTGTGAAATCCCAGTCCACATGATCCCAGTCTGTACAATCCCAACCCATACAATCCCAGTCTACATGATGCCAGTCCACATGGTCCCAATCGGTGCAGTCCCAGTCTGTGGGATCCCAGTCCATATCATCCCAGTCTGTATGGTCCTGCATGGCACACACTCCAAGGACCTGGAATTCCAGTTCCCAGCCAGGAAAAGATGTTCCTGCCCTTGAAGGCAAAGCTCCTAAGAAGGGGCCGAAAGCCAAGTGGATCCTACAGTGACATTTCACTGCCAGCCTTCAGAACTTCACCCATGGCCGTTGTAGCTCCTGCACTGGGAATTAAATCAGGGCAGGGTCTTTGGTGGCAGCTGCCCTGGCTCAAGGGAGACACTGAGAGAGAAACAGAGCAGGCAAAGAGAGGCAGGAGAGAAAGGAGGACACAAACACAATCAGCTGAGAAGGTGGCACTAACTCTGAAAGTTTTATTTGCTATCAAATACATCCCACCCACCCAGCCCCACACAATCCCAATCCCATCACTCCAAATTGGGATTGCACTTCTCCCAATCTCCTTCACACCCCATCTCACTCTGGCAGCTGTGGAATGGAGTGAGTCTGGTGTGGGACTGAGTTTTTTAGGGTGGGAACAAGGCATTTTGATGTGGGATTGAGCCTGTATGAATTAAAATTCAGTTGTTTTCAGTGGGATTCACTTGTTTTGAGGTGACTCTCTTGGCTTTTGGAGTGCAAAGAGATGGAGAACACTGCACAAAATCCCCCCCCCAGACTACACAAATCCTTCAGAATATTCTCTCCAAACCATCAATTTCCCATTAAAAAAACTCTGAAATTGTGGGACTTTAGACATCTTTGATCAATTTTTTTCTTTAAACACTGTTTTGGCTGTTTTTAAGGGATGAAGATGAATCAGAAAAAAATGCCAAACAAAAGGACAAGCAGGCAGGAGTGTTCCCAACATGGATCACAGGGAATGTGAGTGACCAGGGTTGTGCCCAAAGTGCCTCCTCCAGTGGAGGATGGAGCTGCAGCAGCGCACGAAGCTCTTCCCGCACTCGGGGCACTCGCAGGGCTTCCCTTACCGGTGCCTCCGTTGGTGTCGGGTCAAGGTAGAGCTCCTGGAGAAGCTCTTCCCACACTGGGGACACTCGTAGGGCCTCTCCCCGGTGTGGATGCGCCGGTGCCTGACGAGGGTGCAGTTGCGCTGGAATCCCTTCCCGCAGTCTGGGCAGCGGAATGGCCTCTCCTCTGTGTGACTCCGATAGTGCAGGAGGAGATTGGAGCTGGACTGAAACCTCTTCCTGCATTTATCACACTCGTAGGGCCTCTCCCCTGTGTGGATGCGCCGGTGCTTCACAACGTCGGAGTTGTTCTTGAATCCCTTCCCACAGTCGGGGCATTGGAAGGGCCTCTCCTCTGTGTGACTCTGATAGTGCTGGAGAAGATGGGACCTGGTCTGAAACCTCTTCCCACACTTGGAGCACTCATAGGGCCTCTCCCCCGTGTGGGTCCTCTGGTGCTTGATCAGGTTGGAGCTCTCTCTGAAGCTCTCCCCACACTGCCCACACTCGTAGGGCCTCTCCCCAGTGTGGGTCCTCTGGTGCCTGATCAGGTTGGAGCTCTGGCTGAAGCTCTTCCCACACTCCCCACACTCGTAGGGCCGTTCCCCAGTGTGGATCCTCTGGTGCCTGATCAGCTCGGAGTTCCACCTGAAGCTCTTCCCACACTCCATGCATGTGTGGGGCTTCTCCCCATCATGGAGCTGCTCATGGAGCACCAGCTCCGAGCTCTGGCTCCATCTCCGGCCGCCTTCCCGGCCCAGGCTGGCTCTTTCCCCCTCACATCCCCGCCATCTGCGTTTGCAGCCCCTCCTCGTGCGGCAGCTCCGGGCCTTTTCCTCCCCGTTGGCTTCCTGCGCCGTGGAGCCGCTCAAAACGGCCTCTGCCACCAGGTTCTGCCGCGGGCATTTGTCCTCCCTGCTCTCCATGCTCAGCTCCTGCTCTGGGCGAGGAAGGACAAGGACAGCATGGGATTTGCCTCCGTGCCACAGGCAAGGGCAACGAGATCCCCCCAGGGCTGTGCTGCAGCCGGGGGCCGTGCTGGGCTGGGAGATGGAGCAGCACAGAGGGGAAAGGGGCACTGACTTCCTCCTCACCTGCCTCAGTGTCCCAGAGCATCTTCCTCTTCCTCACAGCCTCACAGGGGTTGGCAATGTGAAATCCTGGTTTGGAGAAAACAAGGGATGAGCACCTGGAGTTTGAAGTTCCCCCCACCCAAGTCCATCTCTACAAGTCACCGGCCACCTGGGCTCCAGAAAACCCTCCCAAACACCAACATTCAGCCCTGAAAAAGCCTTCCAGGAGTTCCCCATCCCTGATCCCTCCCCTCTGGTGTTCAGGGGTTACCCCCTGTCCCAGCTGCTGGGGTCAAACTTGGATTGGGGGTCCCCCTTCTCCTGGGTGCCCGCCCTGCCCAGGCTGCTGGCAGTGCCAGCAATGCCAAAAGCTCCCCCCTCTTGGCTCTCCCCATTTCGGGATGCCGGGGCTGTTTGGGCTCCCGGGCTCCCTTCTCCCCTCATTCTCTGCTCTGGGCTGCAGCGGCTCCAAGGAGTCCCCCCTGCCCCTCTCCAGGCTCTTGAGGCTCCCGCCAATGGCGGCGCTCCCCCCTCTCTGGCCTCCCCACTTTGGCCTCCTGGGGCACACAGGGCTCTGCTCCTCCAGGCTGCCTCTGCCGGCAGCCGCCACCGCCACCCCCCGATGTCTCCCCGAGGGGCCTTTTCCGCTCAGCCTTGGACTTCTTCATTCTCCAAACATCCCCCAAAAACCCAACCCAGGGACCCCCCGGGATATCCGGGCGGGGCTCCCCCTCCCCGCTCACCTGCACCATGGGGGGGGCGATGATCCCACAGGTGGGGGCTGCGAATTCAGGCAGGGATCGAGACCGCGTGGCTCCCGCAGCTCAGCCTGAATCCGCCCTTGTCCCTCCTCTTCCTCTTCCTCCCGCTCCTCTCTGTTTTCCCCACCTCCTTCTCATCTTCTATCCCTCCCCTTCCATTCCTTCTCCTCCTCCTCCCCCCTAACCCCGCCTCCTCCTCCCCCTCCATCCCTGCCCTTCCCTCCCTCCTCCTCCTCCCCCAGCAGCAGCCACACCCTCGGTGCCCCGTTCCCGCAGCCCTCGCAGCCCGCGGCAGCAGCGGCCATGGAGCCGGGCTAGGTCGGCATGGGCAGCGCGGGGCTCTCGGCTGCTCCCAGCCGCTGCGGGCGGGGGGAACCCGGCCCGGGCCAAAGGAGAGGCAAACTGGGCAAACTGGGGGCTGCACATCCAAACTGGGCCTTGCTGGGGACCCTGCCTGGCCACTGCCAGCCCTTGGGGCTCCTCTCGGCACATCCGCCAGGGGGGAACGCACACAGGCCTGGGAGATCCCAGCAGTGGCAGCACTGCCAGGGACTGGGCTGCACTGGGATCGTACAGAGGGTGACTGGGATTATGCTGAGGGTGACTGGGAACAGCTGTGAACAACTGGGATCATGCCAGGAGCAACTGGGAGTGACTGGCTGCACACTGGGTGTGATTGGAAACAACTGGGCAGTTCAACTGGGATGAACTGGGATCATGCTGGAGCTGACTGGGATCATTCTGGCAGTGAGTGCCACTACACTGAGGCTGACTGGGAGTGCTTGGGAGCAAATGGGATCATACTGGAAGGAACTGGAAAGATGCTGGAGGGAACTGGGCTACACTGGGGGATACTGGGAGTGACTGGAACAAAAGTGAGGGTGAAAGAGAGCAACTGGAACCATGTGGAGCACAACTGGTTCATCCTGGCAGGGACTGGGAGCACACTGGGCTCATCTCTGGATCATACGGGGAGGGACTGGACTAATACTGGGAGGATCTGAGAGTGACTGGGAGCACACCCTGCACATCATCCCCCAGACTGGGCCTGACTGGGAGCAACTGGGAGCACGCTGGCAGCAAATGGCATCATACTGGGACTGACTGGGCTGATCTAGGGAGCAACTGGAACCACGCTGGAGGCAGCTGGGACCATACTGGGAGAGACTGGAAGCAACTGGGATTATACTGGGAGCACACTGGCAGGGCTGGCATGTGACTGGGATCAAACTGGAGCTTACTGGGATCATATTGGGGTTGAAAGGGAGCGACTGGGATCACACTTTGGGCTACTGGGAGCAGCTGAGGGAAACTGGGATGATGCTGCAAGCAAACTGGAGCAACTGGGAAGGACTGGATGCCTGCTGGGGGCAACTGGGATCTACTGGGCATGACTGGGGGATCATACTGGGATAACTGACACCTTACTGGGGCCACTGGCAGTGCCTGGAAATGACTGCAGACATGCTGGGGGCAACTGGGATATACTGGGAGTGTCTGGAACCATACTGGGGCAACTGGAACCACACTGGGAACAACTGGGACCATGCTGGGGAGAACTGGGACCACACTGGGGGCAACTGGGAGTGAGTGGGACCAAGCTGGGAGGGACTGGGATCATATGGGGAGGGACTGGGACTAGAGCAGGGGCAACTGGGTTCAACTGGGACCATACTGGGAGTGTCTGTAACCATAGGGGAGTGATGGAAGCACACTGGGAACAGCTGGGCCCATGCTGGGAGCAACTGGGATCCCACTGGGGGCACTGGCATCAGACTGGGAGTGACTGGGAGCAACTGGGATTAGACTGCAAGGGACTGGGATCATACTGGGAGTGGCTACACTCATACTGGGATTATACTGGGTGTGAATGGAACCCGACTGGGGCTTACTGGGAGCTACTGGGCCCATGTTGGGAGGAAAATGTGACCCACTGGGAGCAACTGGGATCGGCTGGAAGGTTCTGGAACCATGCTGAGAGGACTGAGACTACAACTGGGGCAACTGGGATCATACTGGGAGCAACTGGGGCCACGCTTTGAGCAACAGATGGAAACTGGGATGATGCTAGAGGAAACTGGGAGGAACTGGGAAAGACTGGGATCATTCTGAGGTAACTGAAACATACTGGGAGTGTCTCTAACCATCCTGGGGGCACTGGAACCACACTGGGAACAGCTGGGATCATGCTGGGAGCAACTGGGACGATGCTGGGGGAAACTGAATCTACCCTGGAGGCAACTGGGCACGACTGGGACCCTGCTGGGAGGGACTGGGACTATTCTTGGGGCAACTGGGATCATCATGGGAGGAACTGGGAACCTCTGGAATTATGCTGGGAGCAACTGGGATCACACTGGGATCCCAGTGAGAGCAGCTGAGTCCATGCTGGGTTACACTGGGATCTCATTGAGAGCAACTGGAATCACACTGGGATTGACTGGGAGTGGCTGGTTTTGTGGATTTTGGGGGTTTGGATTTTGGGGGATTTTCTTGGCATTTTGAGGGGGAGTTTCTCTGGGGGTGGTTGGGAGTTTATTGAAATTTTTGTGGCTCTCTCTGAATTTTGGGGATTTTAGTGGGATTTTGTTGGGATTTTTTGGGATTCTCAGAAATTCCTGGGGTTTTATTGGGATTTTTAGGAGATTTTGGGGCATTTTATTGGAATTGTGGTGGCATTCAGAGGGATTCATTGGGGATTTGGGGTTTTTGGGATTTTTGGTGGGATTTGGGGGGGTTTGGGTGTTGCCAGGATTTCCTTGGATCTTGGGGGAGATTTTGTGGGACTTTTTCTGGTTTTCGGGACACCTTTGGGGGATTGGTGGAGTTTAATCAGGATTTTTTGGGGTTTTTGGGATTCCAAAGGATTTTGTGGGCTTTTATTGGGATTCTAGGGTGTTCTAATGGGATTTTGAGAGATTTAATTGGGATTTAGTGGGTTTTATTGGGACCTTTGGGGCTTTTAAGGAGATTTTGGTGCCTCTCAGCCCTTCCCCACACCCAGGGAATGCCCCAAAGCCCCCCTAAAATTCCACTAAAACCCCACAAAATCCCCAAAAATTACAAGATAACCCTCAAAAACCCCAGAGAATCACCAAACATCCCAGTGGAACTCACCAAAATTTAAAAAGCTCCCCAATTTTTCAATAAATCCTTCCCCAAAAAACCTACACAACCCCAACAAAACACCAAAAATCCAAAACACCCCAAATCAACAAAACCCCCCAAAATCACATAACCATCTCAAACCCCAACAATTCTCCCCCAAACCCCCAATAATCCCTCCTAAACTCCCAACAAAATCCCAAAAAAGCCCAAAAAAGCCACCCCCAAATCCCCAAAACCCCTCTCAGAACCCCAAAATCCCCACAAACCCCCCCAGACTCAGTGGGGCCGTCCTGGATCAGGGGGCACCGGCCGGTGGAAAGGAGCCACTGCAGGGGGCCCTGGGAGCTTTTTGGGGAGGGGGCACCATGGGAGACCCCCCAAAAACCGGGGGGGGGGAACCCCTGCTGTGCCCCCTCCCCCCGAAACCCCCAGACCCCGGTTCAGGGTGGGCCTGGGACCCCCCGGGACGCCCAAATCTCCCCCAGGCCCCCCAGAGCCCCCCAAAGGTTGGCCCAGGACCCCCCTGAGAGCCCCCAGACCCCAATGGGGCCCAGCCCAGGATGTCCCCTGAGACCCCCCCCAGACCCTCCCCAAGACCCCACCCAGGACCCTCCAGACCCCTCCCCAAACCCAACTCAGGCTCCCCCAGCCCCTCCCCAGATCGCGCCGGGACCTCTCCCCAAAACTCCCCAAATCCCCCCCCCCCCACCAGACCCTCTCCCAAAACCCTTCCAGACCCCCCAAAGCCCCTCCCCAAACCTCCAAAACCCTCCAGGACACCCTCAGGACCCCCCAGAGCCCTCCCCAAATTCCCCCAGGACCATCCCAACACCCCCAGACCCTCCCAAGACCTTCCTACGACCCCTCCTCAAAACCCCCCCAGACCCTCCCACGACCCCCTCCCCCTCCCAAGACCCCTCTTAGGACCCATCCGCACCCCCCAGGTCCCCCCACAATGCCCCAGGACCCCTCCCCAGACCCCCCCAAACCCCCGGACCCCTCCCCAAAGCCCCCCCAGACCCCCCGGACCCTCCCCCGCCCCCCCCCCGATCCCCTCTCAGGCCCCTCCCGCTCCTGTCCCGAGCCCGGGGGGTCCCGGCGGCGGCGGGGAAGGGGGCGCCGCTTCCGGCTCGCCTCTGATTGGCTGGGACGGCGCAGGGGAGGCGGGCCTTGCTGAGGGAAGCCGCGCCGTGATTGGTTAGTTCAGGGATGTGCAGCGCGCTGATTGGTTGGTTCGGGTCGCGGCGCGCCGCCATTGCTGGGAGCCCGCACACGCGGTGGAGGCGCGCGATTCTGAGGGAGAGCGGAGCTGAGGTGGGGCCGGGGGCAAACTGGGGGGGTTTGGGGCGGGTCTGAGGGGAAATTGGGGATTTTTCGGGGCATCGACGGGAAACACGAGGGTGTGCGGTGGGTTTGGGGGGAATGAGGGGGTCTGAGGGGGCTTTGGTGGGTCTGAGGGGGCTTTAGGGAGCTTTGGGGGGAGCTTGAGAGCGTCTGGAGCGTTCTCAGGTGGGTTTAGGGGGAACTGAGGGGAATTGGGAGAGTCTGGGGGGATTTTGGGGGATTCCGAGAGGAACTGGGCGGTTGTGAGTGGATCTGGGCGGTTCTGAGGTGGGTCTGGGGAATTTCGAGGAGTCTGAGGCGATTTCATGAGGTTTGGGGGGATTGAGGGGTCCGAGGGGGATTTGGGGCAGTCTGATGGATTTGGGGGCGTCTCAGGTGGGTCTGGGGTGAATTTTGGGGAGAACTGGGGGGGTTGAGGGTCCTGGGGAGGTTTTTGGGGTCCTGGGGAGGGTTTGGGGGTCCAGAGAGGTTCTGGGCCAACACTGGGGGAGCTCTGCGGGGTTGGGCGTTCCTGGAGGGGTCCCGGGGGAGATTTGGGGGTCCCGGGGGGTCCCAGGCCCACCCTGAACCGGGGTCTGGGGGTTTCGGGGGGAGGGGGCACTGCAGGGGTTCCCTCCCCCGTTTTTGGGGGGTCTCCCATGGTGCCCCCTCCCCAAAAAGCTCCCAGGGCCCCCTGAAGTGGCTCCTTTCCACCGGCCGGTGCCCCCTGATCCAGGACGGCCCCACTGAGTCTGAGGGGGTTTGTGGGGACTTTGGGGTTCTGAGAGGGGTTTTGGGGATTTGGGGGTGGCTTTTTTGGGATTTTGTTGGGAGTTTAGGAGGGATTATTGCGGTTTTTGGGAAGAATTATTGGGTTTTGGGATGGTTATGTGATTTTGGGGGGTTTTGTTGATTTGGGGGATTTTGGATTTTTGGTGTTTTGTTGGGGTTGTGGGGGCTTTTGGGGGGAGATTTATTGAAAATTTAGTGAGTTTTTTAAAATTTTGGTGAGTTCCACTGGGATGTTTGAAGATTCCCTGGGGTTTTTTAGGGTTTTCTTGTAATTTTTGGGGATTTGTGGGGTTTTAGTGGAATTTTAGGGGGGCTTTGGGGCATTCCCTGGGTGTGGGGAAGGGCTGAGAGGCACCAAAATCTCCTTAAAAGCCCCAAAAGTCCCAATAAAACCCACTAAATCCCAATTAAATCTCTCAAAATCCCATTAGAACACTCTAGAATCCCAATAAAAGCCCATAAAATCCTTTGGAATCCCAAAAACCCCAAAAATCCTGATTAAACTCCGCAAATCCCCCAAAGATGTCCCCAAATCTAGAAAAAGTCCCACAAAATCTCCCCCAAGATGCAAAGAAATCCTGGCAACACCCAAAACCCCCCAAATCCCACCAAAAATCCTCATAACCCCAAATCCCCAATTAATCCCTCTGAATGCCACCACAATTCCAATAAAATGCCCCAAAATCTCCTAAAAATCCCAATAAAACCCCAGGAATTTCTGAGAATCCCAAAAAATCCCAACAAAATCCCAGTAAAACCCCCAAAATTCAAAAAGAGCCACAAAAATTTCAATAAACCCCCAAACTCCCCCAGAAAAACTCCCCCTCAAAATGCCAAGAAAAACCTCCAAAATCCAAACCCCCAAAATCCACAAAACCAGCCACTCCCAGTCAATCCCAGTGTGATTCCAGTTGCTCTCAATGAGATCCCAGTGTAACCCAGCATGGACTCAGCTGCTCTCACTGGGATCCCAGTGTGATCCCAGTTGCTCCCAGCATAATTCCAGATGTGCCCAGTTCCTCCCATGATGATCCCAGTTGCCCCAAGAATAGTCCCAGTCCCTCCCAGCAGGGTCCCAGTCGTGCCCAGTTGCCTCCAGGGTAGATTCAGTTTCCCCCAGCATCGTCCCAGTTGCTCCCAGCATGATCCCAGCTGTTCCCAGTGTGGTTCCAGCGCCCCCAGGATGGTTAGAGACACTCCCAGTATGTTTCAGTTACCTCAGAATGATCCCAGTCTTTCCCAGTTCCTCCCAGTTTCCTCTGGCATCATCCCAGTTTCCATCTGTTGCTCAAAGGGTGGCCCCAGTTGCTCCCAGTATGATCCCAGTTGCCCCAGTTGTAGTCTCAGTCCTCTCAGCATGGTTCCAGAACCTTCCAGCCGATCCCAGTTGCTCCCAGTGGGTCACATTTTCCTCCCAACATGGGCCCAGTAGCTCCCAGTAAGCCCCAGTCAGGTTCCATTCACACCCAGTATAATCCCAGTATGAGTGTAGCCACTCCCAGTATGATCCCAGTCCCTTGCAGTCTAATCCCAGTTGCTCCCAGTCACTCCCAGTCTGATGCCAGTGCCCCCAGAGTGATCCCAGTTGCTCCCAGCATGGGCCCAGCTGTTCCCAGTGTGCTTCCATCACTCCCCTATGGTTACAGACACTCCCAGGATGGTCCCAGTTGGACCCAGTTGCCCCTGCTCTAGTCCCAGTCCCTCCCCATATGATCCCAGTCCCTCCCAGCTTGGTCCCACTCACTCCCAGTTGCCCCCAGCATGGTCCCAGTTGTCCCCAGCATGGTCCCAGTTGTTCCCAGTGTGGTTCCAGTCCCCCCAGGATGGTTCCAGACACTCCCAGTATATCCCAGTTGCCCCCAGCATGTCTGCAGTCATTCCCAGGCACTGCCAGTGGCCCCAGTAAGGTGTCAGTTATCCCAGTATGATCCCCCAGTCATGCCCAGTATATCCCAGTTGCCCCCAGCATGCATCCCGTCTTTCCCAGTTGCTCCAGTTTTCTTGCAGCATCATCCCAGTTTCCCTCAGCTGCTCCCAGTAGCCCAAAGTGTGATCCCAGTCGCTCCCTTTCAACCCCAATATGATCCCAGTAAGCTCCAGTTTGATCCCAGTCACATGCCAGCCCTCCCAGTGTGGTCCCAGTATAATCCCAGTTGCTTCCAGTCTCTCCCAGTATGGTCCCAGCTGCCTCCAGCATGATTCCAGTTGCTTCCTGGATCAGCCCAGTCAGTCCCAGTATGATGCCATTTGCTGCCAGCGTGCTCCCAGTTGCTCCCAGTCGCTCCCAGTCAGGCCCAGTCTGGGGGATGATGTGCAGGGTGTGCTCCCAGTCACTCTCAGATCCTCCCAGTATTAGTCCAGTCCTTCCCAGTATGATCCAGAGATGAGCCCAGTGTGCTCCCAGTCCCTGCCAGTATGAACCAGTTGTGCTCCACATGGTTCCAGTTGCTCTCTTTCACCTTCACTTTTGTTCCAGTCACTCCCAGTATCTCCCAGTGTAGCCCAGTTCCCTCCAGCATCTTTCCAGTTCCTTCCAGTATGATCCCATTTGCTCCCAAGCACTCCCAGTCAGGCTCAGTGTAGTGGCACTCACTGCCAGAATGATCCCAGTCAGCTCCAGCATGATCCCAGTTCATCCCAGTATAAGCCCAGCAGTTTCCAATCACCCCCAGCAGGCTCCCAGTCACTCCCAGTTCCTCCCAGTTGCTCCTAGCATGATCCCAGTTGCTCAGAGCTGCTCCATCCCAGTCACTCCCAGTATATCCCATTTGCCCCTAACGTGGTCTCAATTGCCTCCTGCAGGCTCCTGCTCTCTCCCAGTATGATCCCAGTATGATCCCAGTATGATCCCAGTGTCCATCAGTGCGATCACAGTCTGCCCTGGCATGGCAGTGTGATCCCAGTATGATGTCAGTACAAACCCAGTCCCGTCCCAGCATAATACCAGTATAATATCAATAGAAACCTATAATTGTCCCAGTCACTCCAGTATGATGCCAGTATATTCTCAGTCACTCCCAGTACTATCCAAGTACACAGCCAGTACATCCCCAATACACTCCCAGCATGATCCCAGTATGATCCCAGTATGATGTCAGTACAAAGCCAGTACAGCCCCAGTCGCTCCCAGTACGATCCCAGTGCAGCCCAGTCCCTGGCAGTGCTGCCACTGCTGGGATCCCCCAGGCCTGTGTGCGTTCCCCCCTGGCGGATGTGCCGAGAGGAGCCCCAAGGGCTGGCAGTGGCCAGGCAGGGTCCCCAGCAAGGCCCAGTTTGGATGTGCAGCTTTGCCCAGTTTGCCCAGTTTGCCTCTCCTTTGGCCCGGGCCGGGTTCCCCCCGCCCGCAGCGGCTGGGAGCAGCCGAGAGCCCCGCGCTGCCCATGCCGACCTGGCCCGGCTCCATGGCCGCTGCTGCCGCGGGCTGCGAGGGCTGCGGGAACGGGGCACCGAGGGTGTGGCTGCTGCTGGGGGAGGAGGAGGAGGGAGGGAAGGGCAGGGATGGAGGGGGAGGAGGAGGCGGGGTTAGGGGGGAGGAGGAAATAGAGGAGGGATGGAAGAAGATGGATGAAGGCGAATGAAGAAGTCCAAGGCTGAGCGGAAAAGGCCCCTCGGGGGACATTGGGGGGTGGCGGGTGGCGGCTGCCGGCAGAGGCAGCCTGGAGGAGCAGAGCCCTGTGTGCCCCAGGAGGCCAAAGTGGGGAGGCCAGAGAGGGGGGAGCGCCGCCATTGGCGGGAGCCTCAAGAGCCTGGAGAGGGGCAGGGGGGACTCCTTGGAGCCGCTGCAGCCCAGAGCAGAGAATGAGGGGAGAAGGGAGCCCGGGAGCCCAAAGAGCCCCGGCATCCCGAAATGGGGAGAGCCAAGAGGGGGCAGTGCGTCCCCAGAGACGGCCTGGGGGGATCTCATTGCCCTTGCCTGTGGCACGGAGGCAAATCCCATGCTGTCCTTGTCCTTCCTCGCCCAGAGCAGGAGCTGAGCATGGAGAGCAGGGAGGACAAATGCCCGCGGCAGAACCTGGTGGCAGAGGCCGTTTTGAGCGGCTCCACGGCGCAGGAAGCCAATGGGGAGGAAAAGCCCCGGAGATGCCGCACGAGGAGGGGCTGCAAACGCAGATGGCGGGGATGTGAGGGGGAAAGAGGCAGCCTGGGCCGGGAAGGCGGCCGGAGATGGAGGCAGAGCTCGGAGCTGGTGCTCCATGAGCAGCTCCATGATGGGGAGAAGCCCCACACGTGCGTGGAGTGTGGGAAGAGCTTCAGGTGGAAGTACAACCTGACTGTGCACCAGAGGACCCACACTGGGGAAAAGCCCTACAAGTGTGGGGAGTGTGAGAAGAGCTTCAGCCAGAGCTCCAGCCTGATCAAGCACCAGAGGAGCCACACAGGGGAGAGGTCCTATGAGTGTGGGGAATGTAGGAAGAGCTTCAGCCGGAGCTCCAGCCTGATCAAGCACCAGAGGACCCACACTGGGGAGAGGCCCTATGAGTGTTCCAAGTGTGGGAAGAGGTTTCAGACCAGGTCCCATCTTCTCCAGCACTATCAGAGTCACACAGAGGAGAGGCCCTTCCAATGCCCCGACTGTGGGAAGGGATTCAAGAACAACTCCGACGTTGTCAAGCACCAGTGCATCCACACTGGGGAGAGGCCCTACGAGTGTGATAAATGCAGGAAGAGGTTTCGGACCAGCTCCCATCTCCTCCTGCACTATCGGATTCACACAGAGGAGAGGCCCTTCCAATGCCCAGACTGTGGGAAGGCGTTCAAGTACAACTCCCACCTCGTCACCCACCGGCGCATCCACACTGGGGAGAGGCCCTACGAGTGTCCCCAGTGTGGGAAGAGCTTCTCCTGCAGCTCTCACTTGACCCAACACCAACGGAGGCACCGGTAAGGGAAGCCCTGCGAGTGCCCCGAGTGCGGGAAGAGCTTCGTGCGCTGCTGCAGCTCCATCCCCCACTGGAGGAGGCACTTTGGGCACAGCCCTGGTCACTCACATTCCCTGTGATCCATGTTGGGAACACACCTGCCTGCTTGTCCTTTTGTTTGGCATTTTTTTCTGATTCATCTTCATCCCTTAAAAACAGCCAAAACAGTGTTTAAAGAAAAAAATTGATCAAACATGTCTAAAGTCCCACAATTTCAGAGTTTTTTAATGGGAAATTGATGGTTTGGAGAGAATATTCTGGAGGATTTGTGTAGTCTGGGGGGGGATTTTGTGCAGTGTTCTCCATCTCTTTGCACTCCAAAAGCCAAGAGGGTCACCTCAAAACAACTGAATCCCACTGACAACAACTGAATTTTAATTCATACAGGCTCAATCCCACATCAAAATGCCTTGTTCCCACCCTAAAAAACTCAGTCCCACACCAGACTCACTCCATTCCACAGCTGCCAGAGTGAGATGGGGTGTGAAGGAGATTGGGAGAAGTGCAATCCCAATTTGGAGTGATGGGATTGGGATTGTGTGGGGCTGGGTGGGTGGGATGTATTTGATAGCAAATAAAACTTTCAGAGTTAGTGCCACCTTCTCAGCTGATTGTGTTTGTGTCCTCCTTTCTCTCCTGCCTCTCTTTGCCTGCTCTGTTTCTCTCTCAGTGTCTCCCTTGAGCCAGGGCAGCTGCCACCAAAGACCCTGCCCTGATTTAATTCCCAGTGCAGGAGCTACAACGGCCATGGGTGAAGTTCTGAAGGCTGGCAGTGAAATGTCACTGTAGGATCCACTTGGCTTTCGGCCCCTTCTTAGGAGCTTTGCCTTCAAGGGCAGGAACATCTTTTCCTGGCTGGGAACTGGAATTCCAGGTCCTTGGAGTGTGTGCCATGCAGGACCATACAGACTGGCATCATGTAGACTGGGATTGTATGGCTTGGGATTGTACAGACTGGGATCATGTGGACTGGGATTTCACAGGCTGGGACCGTGGGGATTAGGAGCCGAGACTGGGATCATACAAACTGGACCATATGGACCGGGATGGCTGCACCGGATCAATGTGAACCAAGGGGGTCCCGCCCTGCCCAGGGGTCCCTCCCCATCCTGCCCGGGGGCGCAGCCAAAGCTCCCCGGAACGAATGCAGAGATCCAGGAGGGATCCCAGTGCCAATCCCATTTCCAATCCCATTTCCAGTCCAGTTCCTGCTCCTTGTGCTGGTCCCAGAGTGATCCTGGTGCTGATCCTGGTTCCGGTGCCTGCCTCAGTCTCCATCTCAGTCCCGGAGCACTCCTGGGGCTGATTCTGGTTCTCGTGTTGATCTCGATACTGGAGCGGTGCCAGTCCCAGTCCCAGTCTTGGTACCAGAGCGGTGCCAGTCCCAGTCTCAGTCCCAGTCTCGGTCCTGGAGCGGTGCCATTCTCGGTGCCGGTGCTGGTGCTGGTTTCAGTGCTGGTCTCAGTCTTGGTCCCAGAGCAGTTCTGGACCCAGTGCTGCTACTGGTGCTGGTCTTGGTCCTGGAGTGCTCCCAGTGCCAATCTCAGTCTCAGTCCCAGTCCCAGAGCGCTGCCACTCTCGGTGCTGATTCCGGTGACGGTCTCGGTCTCAGTCCTGGAGGGCTCCCGGTCTCGGTCCTGGTCCCGGTCCCAGAGCAGTCCCGGTGCGGGTGCCGGGTTCCAGTCTCGGTCCTGATCCCAGTCCTGGAGCGCTGCCGGTGCCAGTCCCAGTTCCAAAGCGCTCCTGGTGCCGGTCCCAGTGTCAGGCTTGGTCCCAGTCTTGGACCCAGTGCCAGTTCTGGTGCAGGTTCTGGTCTGGGTCTTGGTCCTAGCCCCGGTGCCAGTCCTGTGGCGCTGCCAATCTCAGTTCCAGTGTCAGTCTTGTGGCTGGTGCCACTTCTGCTGCTGGGTTTGGTCTTGGTCCCGGAGAATTTAGGTCCATTTGGGTGATTTTAGGCCAAACTGGACAGGTTTAGGGTGGGTTTCAGATCCCTTGCAGTGATTTCAAGCCTTTTAGGGTGGATCTTAGGCCCCTTTGCAGATTTTAGGCCAAATCTGTTGGGTTTGAGGGTGGATTTTAGATCCCTTTGAATGATTTAAGCCCATTTGGGTGGGGTTTGGGCCTGTTTGGGTGATTTTAGGATAAACTGGGCAGTTTTAGAGTGGATTTTAGATGCCTTTGGCTGATTTTAGGCCCATATGGGTGGATTTTAGTCTTTGGGTAATTTTACCTTGTAACGGTGATTTTAGGTCCCTTTGTGTTATAGATGGCTAATGAGATGATTGGCTCCTGCAATTAAGGGATGGATACTGTGTGAATATTAAGAGAAGCTTTATTGATGTGTCATTATGTTATTGCAGTCTGTTGTTTAGATGTCCTCTGTTCTCCCCACAGTCCCTTTCCCCCCGTTGTTACCATCAGACAGCCTGAGCCATCCAGGACAGGTAGAAAGAAGGCGAGAACAAAGACTTGTTCCTAGGGGAGGGGGCGTGGCAGGACAGCACCTGACCCTCCAATCAAGCTGCAGGAAAGCAGACTCCACCAATAAACAGCAAAGAAGAGTTGACTGACAGACTGTGGGAGGGGCCAGGTTTGGCTGAAGCAATCCCGGGGTATCAAAGGCGAAGCGTCCATCTTGAGGACGAGCCAGGTGCGTGGTAGGCGGCCACGAGGGGAGCTCCCAGGCCTGTTCTTCCTTATTTAGTCCTTTTCTTGTCATTTTTGTTAAAGTTGAATAAACCTTTTAAAATTTTCAAAGTCTGCAGTCGTTTCTCACAGTAACCAAGGGTTCCTTTCCTGGAGTTTGGTGCACAGGAGAAACACCAACCATATATTCTCAAGAGGACAAAATGGCACAAAATTTTCCTGGCAAAGATCAGAAAATCAAGAAACTTTGGAAAAAGATTTACTAAAACATCCAATTCAACATAAAACACCATAGCAGTAACTTCATTAACTCAGCCTGTTGCACCCAGAAACGTTTAATCACTTCAGTTGTTGAGATATCAAAAAATGTTCCATATCAAGAGCATTAGAAGGAGAAGACAGAGAGACAGGAAGACAGAAGCTCTATAGAAAGAAATGCACATGGCTACCAACTGCTGGGGTTTCAGCGTGGGTGAGACACAAACCCCAGCCACGGAGCCCTTGTGACACATCAAGGCCCCTCTGGAGCAAAGAAACCATTGCTGACAGTCCAGAAACTCATGGAACCAAGGGGCCCTTGTGACAACGCAGATCCAAGGACACCATGGTGGCACTATGGAACCTCATGGGAGCAAAGAGACCATTGTGACACTCTGGTGCCTCACGGAATCAGAGGGACCATTGTGAAACTCAGGCCCCCTCTGGAACCAAGGGCCAAGGATGAAGCTGTGGGGCCCGTGGAACCAAGGAGCCGTTGTGACACAGCGGGGCCACAGGGAGCCAAGGGGCCACGGGGACATTGCAAGGGCTCAGGGAAGCCAAGGGGCCGTTGTGACACTGCAGAAGAAAGGAGAACATTGTGACACTGCAGGGACTCCTGGAATCAAGGAGACCATGGGGACACTGTGGGTCCTCATGGAACCAAGGGCACAGGGAGCAGGTGTGGCTGGTTTGGCCTCCCGGGGGCTGCTGGACAGGTCTGGCTGACCTTGGCATGTGGAGGGCTGCTCCTCATCTGCCCCTGAAGCACTGGGGCTCTGGGCTCTCCTTCCTATGGGACAGAACTGTCCTGATCCTCTTCCAGGGCCCTATGGCCAAAACTGGGATTCCTTCTCCAAATTCCCTTACATGCAAAGATTGTTCCCAGATGAAATCTGCCAGGAGGAACAGATCTGGCTCCCTTGCCTACCTGGGGGCACCTCTCATCTGCCTTTGAAACGCTGGGACCATGTGCTTTTATTTCTTGTGGGAAAAAACCCTCCATCTCAACCAGGCACTCATGGCCAAAACTGGGCAACTACCTCTGGAATTCCTTATATCCAAGGATAGCTCCCAGACAAAAGCTGCCAGCACTGACAAGTCTGGCTGGCCTTGGCTTCCTGAGGGCTGGCCCTCATCTGCCTCTGAAACACTGGGGCTGGGTGCTTTCCTTCCTTATGAAAAGAGCTCTTCTTCCTGTCCAGGCACCCACAGCCAAAACTGAGATTGCACCTCCAAAATGCCCAATATCCAAGGAAAGCCCCTAGACAAAAGGTGCCAGGAGAGACAGGGCTGGCTGGCTTGGCCTGAGGGTGGCCACCTCTCATCTTCTTCCTAAACACTTGGACTTTGTGCTTTAATTTCCTATGGGCAAAAATACCCATCTTGACCATGGCCAAAACTGGGATTCCACCTCCAAAACTCCGTACATCCAAGGATTGCTCCCAGGTGAAAGCTGCCAGGACAGACAGGTCTGGCTGCCCTTGGGCTCCTGGGGGTGCCTGTCCCCTGCTGTCCAAACACTGGGGCTGGGTGCTTTCCTTCCTATGGAAAAGAACCGTCCTTCTTATCCATGCAAAAATGGCTGAAATTGGGGTTCCACCTCCCAAATTCCTGATATCCAAGGGTTGCTTTCAGACAAAAGCTGCCAGGACAGAGAGGTCTGGCTGGCCTTGGCCTCTGATGGCCGCCTTTCATCTGCCCCTGAGACACCAGCGGTGTTCTGTGCTTTCCTTCCTATGGAAAAGAACCATCCTTCTCCTCCAGTGTCCATGTCTGAAATTGGGATTCCACCTCTGAAATTCTCAATATCCAAGGGTTGCTCCCAGGCAAAATCTGCCAGTACCATCAAGGCTGGCTGGCCTTGGCCTCTGGTGGCTGCGCCTGCAACAGTGGGGCTGGGTTCTTTCCCTCCCATGGAGATCCCTGGGACACTGTGGGGACCTCATGGAACCAAGGGGATCATTGTGGCACCACTGGAGCCCAGGGAACCAAGGGGATCATTGTGGCACCACTGGAGTCCAGGGAACCAAGGGGATCATTGTGGCCCCACTGGAGCCCATGGAACCAAGGGAATCATTGTGGCCCCACAAGAGCCCATGGAACCAAGGGGATCATTGTGGCACCACTGCAGCCCAGGGAACCAAGGGGATCATTGTGGCACCACTGGAGCCCAGGGAACCAAGGGGATCATTGTGGCACCACTGGAGCCCTTGGAACCAAGGGGCCATGGTGACACAGAGGGGCTCCATGGACCCAGAGACCATTGTGGCTCTGTGGGGCCTGATGGAACCATGTTGACCATTCCAACCTTCAGGGCCTGGTGTCACCAAGGGGGCATTATGACACCTCAGGGCCCCATGGAAGCAAGGGACCATTGGGACACTGTGGGACCCATGGAACCCAGGGTACATGGAACAGCTCTGGCTGGCTTGGCCTCCCAGGGGCCACCTGACAGCTCTGGCTGATCTTGGCATGTCAAGGGCTGCCTCTCATCAGCTCCTGGAGCACTGGGGCTCTGTGCTTTCCTTGCTATGGAAAAGGGCTGTCTGACTTTTCAGATGCCCATTGCCAAAACGGGTACTCTGCCTAAAATAATTTCCTCTATGCAAGGGTATCTCACAAAACCAAACCTGCCAGGTCTGGCTGGCCGTGGCCTCTGGTGGTCACCTCTCATCTGTCCCTGAAACACTGGGGCTCTGTTCCTTCATTCCTATGGAAAAGAACCAGCCTTCTTGTCCAGGGACCATGGCCAAAATTAGAATTTGGCCTCCCAAATTCTGTATATCCAAGGATTGCTCCCAGACCAAAGTAGCCAGGACAGACAGGTCGGGCTGGCCCTGTCCTCTGGTGATTTCTTTAGACTCTGAGCTGAATGTTTTCATTTGGAAACACTTTGGAGAGGGCCCAGAGATGTCCCAAGGAGGGGGGGTTTGGAGGCCTTGGGCCCATGAGCACTGTATAGGGACAAAGGAGCTCTGTGCTCAGTGGGGTGGAGCCTGAGGACAGTGGAGCAGAGCCATGAGAGTGTTTAAAGAGCGATTTCAGGGCTGGTGGATCCTTTTGACATAGTGGAAAACAGTCAGAGAGAGAAAGAATCAACGCCAAGGGCAGCTGGGGAGGCCCAGAGTGGCTGCAGGAGAAAGGAATTTCCCTGTCAGGGCAGGGCTGTGGTGCAGCACGTCCCCAGCAGGAGCCTGGAGCAGCCCCAGGCTCTGTGTGGGCAGGCAGGGGCAGGCAGGAGGCAGAGCTGTCAGCAAAGGAAGGGCCCAGCCAGGTGGGGCAGCCGGGGGATGCCCAGAGCCTGCAGGGACAGAGGCCAGGGCAGGGACACCGTGGGACAGCCTGGGCTGCACAGGGCACAGGGATGGGCAGCAGCTGCAAGACAGCCCTGACAGAGCCAACCTGGGCAGCGATTTGGCCATGGCTGCTGGGCCTGGGCCTGAGCCAGGAGGGGACAAGTGACCCTTGCAGGCCTGGGGCCTCATTGCCTCCTTGTCCCTGCTCAGCAGCCTGGCAGGGGCCGCCCCACGCTCCTGCCCTTGGCATTGCTCATCCCCACATGCCAGGGCCCATCCTGGGAAGAGCCCTGAGCAAGGAGGGAGGGACAGGATCTGCCTGGCCAGGCCCTGGGGCTCAGCCCTTGGCCCTTTACATTCCTGAAACAAATCCAGGTTTGCTCAGCACCAGAGACACCTTTGCCTTGTTTGTCCCCAGCTGCCATCAGTGCCTCCAGTGTTCTGCTCTCCCTGGAACCCGGGGACACTTTCTCAGTGCTGTCCCTCAGAGGGATCTCTTTAAAGTACAAGAAACTTCAGTATTTCAATCTCACTGTGAGCTCTTGAGAAGTCTTTGAGCCCACTCTGAGGGACTGGGTGTGATGCAAAGAGCAGCAAAGGCCCAGAGGGTGATTAAAGTCCTTGTGCTGTGTCTGTGCTGCTGAGCTGGGCCGGGCTCCTGGCCCAGAGGCAGCTCCTGGCAAGGGCAGCAGAGCTGCAGAGAGACAGCTCTGGCCAGGAGCAGCTCCTGTGCACAGCCCAGCAGGGCTGGGGCACTGCCAGGGCCCCTCAGGGACACAAGCAGGGCACAGACAGAGCTCACAGGGGCTCAGCACTGGCCGGGGCTGTGGCATGTCCCCGCGGGGGCTGTGTCACAGCAGCACCTCTGGGGCTGTGTCCCAGAGCCACAGAGCAGCTGGGATGGCAGCAAGGGGCTGTGTGACAGCACAGAGTGGGCTGTGTGACAGCACTGAGGGGGTTGTGACAGCACAGAGCTAGCTGTGACATCAGAGAAGGCGGCTCTGTGACATCACAATGTGGGTTGTGACACAGAGTCACAGAGCAGCTGTGTGATGCCACAGAGAAGGCTGTGACATCACAGGGTGACTGTGACACCACAAATATGCTGTGTGACATCACATAGCAGCTGAATGACATCATATGGAGGTTGTGTGACCTAACAGAGTGGTTGTGTGACATCACAGGGGCTGTGTGACATCACAGGGGCAGTGTGACATCACAGGGACAGTGTGACATCACGGGGGCTGTGTGACATCACAGAGGCTGTGTGACATCACGGGGGCTGTGTGACATCACAGAGATTGTGTGACATCACATGGGGCTGTGTGACATCACAGGGGCTGTGTGACATCACGGGGGCTGTGTGAGGTCCCTGGGGAGGTCACTCTGCCCTGGCCCCCTCACAGCTCCCCCCAGAGCAGTCCAACCCTGCTCGTGCACAGCAGGGTCCCCTGTCCCCCCGGGTCCCCCCGCCCCCGGCCCCGCAGCCTCCCCCAGAGGATGTTCCACGAGATCGACCCCAGAGCCTGACACGGGGACGGGGGCCGGGGCCCTGGGGGTGGCACAGGGGGACAGGGACCCCCCAGCAGCGTCCCCATGTCCCCCAGGGCCAGAGCCTGGGCCAGGGCTCCTTCACCCTGTTAGAGATAAATATCATAATATTGGCTTTTTGCAAATATTAAAATGGATTTTATCTGTGTGGTGTTAAAGTAACTTTGTTCTAAAGATATAGTTTTTATTTCTGTTGTTAATTGAGCTTAGACATAGTAGTGAAATAGCTGATAGAAGTGTGCTTGTGTTAAACTGCCTGCTTGGATGGGATAACATCCAGTGCACCCAGGATGAGGACACCTGTACAGATCTGCCAACTATCAGCACTCCCTGTCTGAAGGCAGAGTGCACCAAGGCCCAAAAACTGGAGGTGATAAAGAGAAGGAGCCAAAACCACAGCCAAACACACATGCTCTGAAAAGGCAGACCCAAGGAGGGGCCATGTAAAATCATTCCTGGAATATGTAAAGTAGTTTATGGACATGCATGAGGCTCTATGAATATGCACCAGGCTGATGTAAGGAGAAAGGTATTTCAGGGGATCCCCGAAGGTAACAGGGTGCTCCTGGCTTAGTGCCAAGATGCACCCGGCCATAATAACCTTTGCTCCATGGTCCTGCTCTCCCATTGTCCTTTATTAAACTTTGTACATTTTCACAGGAGAGTGAACGCATTTTTCACAAATGGAATCTCAAGGAAACAAGGGTCAGTTGTTAAGCCAAGGCTCTGCTTTTATCAAGTGGGGCCTCATGGGACACAGGTGCCACTGGGACATTGCCAGGTCTGGTAGGAACAAGGCTCCATTATTGCACAGTGTTACAGATGAGTAATGTCATAGTTGGGTCTCACAGTGAGGAGATAGATCCTATGTGTGTGTTAAGATGTGTAGTGATGTTATTGTCATCTGTCCCCCATAGTCCTCTTCCCCTCCCCTTGTAATGGCCTTGGTGGTTGGGGCATTTGGGGAGGGCAGGTTTGTCACTGGAAGGCAGGCATGGCAACACCTGCTCTCCAGTCAGGGTGCAAGAAAGCATTCTCCACCAATGGACGGCCACAAAGAGTTACCTGACAGACTTTGGGTGGGTGACTAGGATTACCTGGTGCAACACCAAAAGCCTAAAAGGAGGAGCAGCCAATTTGTGAAGGAGCCATGTGGCTGATAGCCACGGGGTGGGGAAGGGCTCCCAGTGCTGTGATTTCTCCTGTTTCAGTCCTTTGTTGTCATTTTTTTTAAGGTTGAATCAACCTTAAAATTTTAAAAGTAGAGGTCATTTCTCACAGACAGCAAGGCCTCAGGGCGCCCAGGAGAGCGGCGTGACAATGACATCTTGGGGAACCAAGTGTCACCTGCAAACACAACGGGGCCTCATGGAAGCCAGGGGCCACTTGGATATTGCCAGGGCAGGTGGAACTCAGTGTCCATTGTGACACAGCACAGCCTCGTGGAACTCAGCAGAGCATTGGGACAGCCTGGAATCTCATGGAGCCAAGACTCTGCTTTGGCAAAGTGGGGCCCACAGGACACAGGTGCCACTGGGACATTGCCAGCTCTTGTGGAACCCAGTGTCCACTGTGACCCAGCAGAACCTCATGGAAACATGGGGGCCACTGTGACGCAATGGAATCCCATGGAAGCAAGTGTCAGTTGTGAACGCAGCAGGGCCTCACAGAACCCAGGGGCAACGGGGACCGTGCTGTGGCTCGTGGGAGCAAGGGGCCATTGTGACCCAGCGGGGCCTCCTGGAACCCAGGAGAACATTGTGGGCCCATGGATCCTCATAGAAGCACGGCCCCGTTGTGACAAAGTGCAGCATCACAATGGTCTCCTGGGTTCCATGAGTCCTCGCTGTGTTTAGAATTGACACTTGGTTCCCCAAGATTCCATGGCTCCATCCCTCTGCTCTCCTGTGATTTGAGGCTGTGCTGTGTCACAATGGACACTTGCTTCCTCCAAGGCTGGAGATGTCCCAGTGGCACTGGGCTTCCATGAGGCCGCGCTTTGTCACAATGGGGCCTTGCTTCCATGAGATTCCATTGTCCCACAATGGTCTCCTGGGTGCCACAAGGCCTGCCTTTGTCACAGTGGAACCTTGCTTGCACCAGCCCTGGCAATGTCCCAGTGGCACAGGGGTTCCATGAGACCCTGCCGTGTCACAATGGGCCCTTGGTTCCATCAGGTTCCATTGTGTCCCAGGGCTCTCCTAGGTCCCATGAGGCCTTGGTCTGACACAGTGGTGTCTTGTTCCTACCAGGCCTGACAATGTCCCAGTGGCACCTGTGTCCCATGAGGCCCCACTTGATCAAAGCAGAGCCTTGCTCCCATGAGATTCCCCTGTGTCACAATGTTCTGCTTGGTTTCATGAGAACCTCATGTGTTGACAATTGATCCTTGGATCCCAGAGATTCCATTGCATCACGGCTGTGTCCTTGGTTCCATGAGGCCCAGCTTTGTCACAACTGGACCTTGGTTCCATGAGATTCTATGGTGTCACCATGGTCTCTTGGGTCCTGCAACAATTCACACTTGGTTCCATGAGATCCCACCATGGTGTCACCATGGTCTCCTGGGTCCCATGAGGGCCCCTCTCTGTGTCACAGTGTTTGCCTTGGTTTCCTGAGAAGCTGATGTGTTGACAGCTGACCCTTGGCTCCTTGAGATTCCATTGCATCCCAGCAGTGTCCTTGGTTTCATAAAGTCCAGGTTTGTTACATGGGAGCCGTGGTTTCAGGATATTCCATGGTGCCACAAGGGTCTCACCACTCTCTGAGGCTGCACCGTGAAACAGTGGACACCTGGTTCCATGAGATTCCGTGGGGTAACAGTCAATTCTTTTGCTTCTTTTCTGCCAAGGTCAGGATGAAATCCCAAGACAGCATTTCTTGTTTGGACTCAGGTGTTCATTAGCTCTTGTCTCTAGAACAGTCTCACAAGCTGTGAGTTCTGCAGCACTTCACTAACAAGGTGAAAATGGAGCCCTGTCTCTCTCTCTGCAAGGTCTTTTGAGGATAAACTGTCCAATTAAGAAATGGCAGCTAAATTATTTTTACTTTTAACCCAATAACCAATCACCCATGCCCAACATAAGGGACGAGGAGGAGGAGGAGGAGGAAGAGGAGGAGGAGGAGGAGGAGAAGGAGAAGGAGAAGAAGAAGAAGAAGAAGAAGAAGAAGAAGAAGAAGAAGAAGAAGAAGAAGAAGAAGAAGAAGAAGAAGAAGAAGGATCAGCCTCCACCCTAAAACCTCCATCTTGCTTTATATAGATTACTATATTCTAAAACCTTAAACTCCAAGTTGTCCACCATGTGATATTACACCCTTCTATTCAAACTCCACACCCATAATCCCAGTTCCATCATTCCATTTTGGAAGCCTTCTCCACAGCCTCAAGCCAAATGCAGTGTTCTCTTGGGGGTCAGTGTCTGTCAGCTCAGAAAGTCCAAAATTCTCAGCAGCCCGGGTTCCAACAGGTAACAATGTTCTCCTGTGTTCCAGTAGGTTCCATTGGGCCCGGCTCTGTCACCATGGACACCTGGTTCCATGGGATTCCATGGGGTGACAATGTTCTCCAGTGTCACCATGGACACCTGGTTCCATGGATTCCATGGGGTGACAATGTTCTCCAGTGTCACCATGGACACCTGGTTCCATGGATTCCATGGGGTGACAATGTTCTCCAGTGTCACCATGGACACCTGGTTCCATGGGATTCCATGGGGTGACAATGTTCTCCAGTGTCACCATGGACACCTGGTTCCATGGATTCCATGGGGTGACAATGTTCTCCAGTGTCTCCATGGACACCTGGTTCCATGGATTCCATGGGGTGACAATGTTCTCCAGTGTCACCATGGACACCTGGTTCCATGGATTCCATGGGGTGACAATGTTCTCCAGTGTTCCATCAGGCCCGGCTCTGTCCCCATGGACACTCGGTTCCATGGGCAGTGTCCGTGTCCCAGTGGCACCTGTGTTCCATGGCACCCCTGTCTGACCAGGGACAGTTTGTTCCAGGACATTCCATGGAGTCCCAGCGGTCACTTGGGTT
Organism: Agelaius phoeniceus; assembly: GCF_051311805.1. NCBI lineage: Eukaryota > Metazoa > Chordata > Aves > Passeriformes > Icteridae > Agelaius > Agelaius phoeniceus. The sequence continues at coordinate 7,051,263 of NC_135292.1, forward strand.
CCATGCAGGTGCCTGGGCAGCGGGAGCTCAGCCCAAATATCCGGGGGGTCCCTGGGCTGGTGTTTTTTGGGGGGAACCTTTGGATCTTGCAGGGCTCCAAAGCTGAGCTGCAGATGCCCCTTGGGACTGAGTGGAGCATCATGGAAGCCAGGAGACCCTGATGGAGCCAGGAGAGCCTGATGGAGCCAGGAGACCCTGATGGAAGCCAGGAGACCCTGATGGAGACCAGGAGAGCCTGATGGAAGCCAGGAGACCCTGATGGAAGCCAGGAGACCCTGATGGAGCCAGGAGACCCTGATGGGAGCCAGGAGACCCTGATGGGAGCCAGGAGACCCTGATGGAGCCAAGGCTGCAGCGGGACCCAGAGGGACCTCACGGGAGCCAGGAGAGCGTTGTGAGGCTGTGGAACAATGTGGCACCGAGGTTTCACTGGGGCTTGGCAGAAGCTCCTGGAGACCAGGAAGCGCTGGGAGCCTCCGGAATCAGCGTCTGCAGGAGGATTTTCTGCTCCCTCCTGGGATGCTGGTGGACAATAAAGCCTGAGGCAGCCTCCCAAGGGTCCGGCTGTGCCACCAGCGGGGGCCACATCTGGGGGGACGCCCGGCCAGCCCTGGCCCTGCTGCTCCTCCTGGCCGGGCCTGGAGCTGCTGGGAGCCCGGGCTGGGGGAATCCTCAGCGCTGTGCAAGGAAAGGTTCAGCACAAGCAGCCCTGGAGCGAGATGTGCAGTGTGAAACACGCCAATCACTTGATTTTGAAATTTTAAAAGTTCATTAGTAATAAAATGGTTATAAAAATAGCAATGCAATTAGAGAAATAATAATTTGGACAATTTGAATTAGGACAATATGAGACAATAGAGAGAAAGGGTTATGGAGGTCCGGGTACCTTTTTCTGGGCACCACGAGTCCGGAAAAGGGACACCCGTTAACAAAGGATTAACCCTTAAAAACAACAGCCTGTTGCATATTCATACACTTCATCCATGATGCATAAATTCCATTCAAACACAGGATTCTGTCTGGGCAGTGCCACCTTCTTCCTCCGAATCCTAACAGCGCCTTCGAGGCAGGAAGAAGTTCATTCCTTCTGATAAGAGGGCAATAAATTCTTTTTATCTGAAAGATTTAGGTGTCCTGTGGCTGCTATCTCACTGCGAGTCCTTTCTTTAAAACAAGAATCCTACATAGCATCGTTTCTATTTTAACAATTTTTATAACCTAAAACTATATTTAACACAGTACTTAAGAGAATTAATACAGCATTACTTTCTAACAGCAGACATATAATATTCATTTTAATATTTGCGAAAAGCCAATCATAAAATACATGCATTTTTCACATGCAGGCAAAGCCAGCGAGGCAGCAGAGCAAGAGAGAGAGCAGAGCCAGCGACACAACAAACGCACCGAGAGCGAGAGAGCAAGTTTGAACAGAGCTTGCAAAGGGCAAAATCAGCTCGGACCAGGTTAGACTGAAGAACAAGGAGCACCAGGCATGGGCTGATGGTCCAGGTAAAAAGTTCCAACGTGAGGAGGACGACAGAAGCCTTCATCAAAAGAGCACCAGAAGACTGAGGGCCGCCACAGGAGGAACGGACGCAGGCGCTGAAGCCACACATGGCTGTAAAACCGGGACACAGCTTTATGCAAATGTGAGTATGCTAATGAAGTGTTGTAATTGTGACTTTTAAAATGGAGCTGAAGGCCAAAGGAGACCGAGTGGGTTTTTGCCAGAGAGATCCCCCTCGCTCCCAGCGCTGGATACACAAATCCCTGCTCTGTCTGACTGCAGAGTTTGATTTCCTCGCCCAGTTTGTCCCACTCCCCCTTTCCCTGCCCTCTCCTCCCCTCTCCCAATCCCATTTATGGGATTTGGGGTCATTTATGGGATTTGGGATCATTTATGGGATTGGCGTAATTTGAGGGATTTGGGCTCATTTGGGGGATTTGGGTTCTTTGTGTGCCTTTGGGGTTATTTGGGGGTTTTTTGGGGTGTTTCAGGGTAAATTTGGGATAATTTGGGGTAATTTTTCACATTGTTAGTTTTTTAGGGCCGTGTGTGTGGGGGGTAATTCAGGGCCAATTCTGTGTGGGTTTGGGATTATTTTATGGGATTGGATGGGATTTTAATGGATTTAAATAGGAATTTAGTAGGATTTTAAGGGGATTTAATAGGAATTTATAGGATTTAATGGGATTTTAATTGGATTTTATGGACTTTTAATGGAATGTTATGGGATTGTAATGGAATTTTATGGGATTTTAATGAGATGTCATGATATTTTAATAGGATTTTAATGGTATTTAATGGGAATTGAGTGGAATTTAATGGGATTTTTATGGGATTTTAATGGGATTTGATGGGGGTTTCCCCCAGTCCACAGCTCCCTCCCACCTCAATTTGGGGGTCCCATCCCCCTCTTTCCCCCCGCTCTCCCGCCCCTTCCCCATCCTTCCCCCAGTCCCCAATCCCCTCCCCCGTGCTTGGTTTTGGGGGTTCCAGGCCCCTCCTGCTCCCTTTGGGGGTCCCGACCCCCCTTTGGTTGAATTTGGGGCCCCCCCGCCCCCCCTTCTCCCCGCGCCCCCCGCTCCCCCCGCGGCCGGGGGGGCTCCCAGCGCCCCCAGCGCCACCAGTGCGGCCCCAGCTGCCCCCGCACGCCCCATCCCCATCGCCGGGGTCACCGCCCCCGCCCCAAATTCCGCTCCTGGGCACTGAGAGCCATCAGCGACAAACGCTCTGATTGGCTGGGAATGGCCCCGCGCAGTCTCTGATTGGCCAGCGCTGTGAGAGGCGCTGGGTTCTGCCCGGCACGCGATGAGTCACAGCCGAGCCGGGCGCTGATTCGCTGGAAATCGCCGGGCGGGGCCAGTGCGCCGAGTGTCTGCCCGGCAATTGGATCGTCATCAGCGCCCCGCGCTCTGATTGGCCAGGATCTGTTTCGGGCTGGGGACGGGAGGAACTGGGCACCCCCAGGAGCCCCTCGGGTTTGGGGCTTTCGATCCCCCCTCGGCCCTGGGGGCGGCCCTGGGGCCACCCCAACACCCCCAAAATGGGGAGGGTCCGCGGGGCCCTTTGGAACCCCCAGAAATGGGCGGGGAGCGGCAGGAGCCGCCCCAAAAAGGGATGGAAGGGTCCGGGCCGGGAATGGGGGAGGCTCTGGGGATGGCTCCGGCCCGGATCGGGGCGGGCTGGGATTGAGGGAGGCTCCGTTCAGCGGCCGGGGAGGGGCTGGGCCTGGGGAGGGCTCCGGGATTGTGGGGATGGGGCCATTCCGGGACTGGGGAGGGGCCTCTCCCTGGGGTTGGGGTCCGGCTTTGGCTCAGGGACCCTCCCCGTTCCTGTTCCGCTTCCCGATCCCGTTCCCGATCCCGATCCCGCCGCTGGCTCCAGGGAATGTCCCTGATCTCAACCCCGGCCCCAAACCCGAGGTGAGGTCAAACATTGGGGTCAAACACCCCAAATCCTGGGGTCAACTCCCCCGGACCCCAAATCCTGGGGGTTCAAACACTGGGGGGGGCCAAACACCCCCAGACCTAAACTCTGGGATCTCAACCTCCCCCCTGCCCCCCAGCCCGAACCCCAAATTTTAGGCCTTAAACCCCCCAAATCCCAGATCCTGGGGTGTCAAACACTCTGCAATTTGCAAATGTTGGGGTTAAATCCCCCTGACCCCAAATCCTGGGGTTTGAAACATTTGGGGTGTCCAACACCCCCCCTTCCTAAAGTCTGGGGTCAAACACCCCCAAATCCCAAATCCTGAGGTGTCAAACACCCCCAAGCCCAAAAGTTTGGGGTCTAAAGCCCCAATCCCCAACTCCTGGGGTTTGAAACATCTGGGGTGTCCAACCGCCCTGATCCCAAAGTTTGGGGCTCAAACCCCCTGATCCCCAAATCCTGGGGAAAAAAACTTCCAAACCCCAAATCCTGGGAACAAAAACCCCCAAATCCCAAACCCAGGGGTGTCAAACATCCCAAATTCCCAACCTTTGGGGTCAAAAATCCCCAATGCCTGAGGTGTCAAATCCCCTAACCCCCAAATTTCAGGATCAACCCCACACAACGCCCAAATTTTAGGATCAAACCCCCCAATTCCCAAAGTTTGGGGTCAAACACCCCCAAACCCCGAATTTTAGAATCACCCCCCCCCCCCCCCGCCCCCAGTCCCAAATTTTGGGGTTATTTGGGGTTTATTTGGGGCAGCTCCATGTGCAATGTCTGCAGAGAGACCCTGGGTACAATGCTGGGAAAAACCCCAATAACCCCTCTGGAGCCCCAAAATCCCTGGGGGCTGGGAAAGGGGATTTGGGGTGAAAGAAGAAGGATTTGGAATGCACAAAGAAGGAGTTGGGATGGAGAGAGGGGATTTGGGTGGGAAACTGGGTCCCTTTTTGGCGCAGGAGATCTTCCTGGCGCTGCTCTGGGTGATGCTGAAGCCCTGCAGGGCCTCGCGGGCGGCGCCCGCCTGCACCTCGGGCTCCAAGTGCACCCAGGCGATGTCGCGGGGCCCGGGCACCAGGGCAGCTCCTGAACCCCGGGAACCTGGGCTGGGAACGGGGCCAGGAGAGCCCCAGACACCCGGGAGTGTTCCCCAGACACGCGGGAGTGTTCCCCAGACACCCGGGAGTGTTCCCCAGACACCCGGGAATGTTCCCCAGAAACCCGGGAGTGTTCCCCAGGCACCCGGGAATGTTCCCCAGAAACCCAGGAATGTTCCCAGACAGCCGGGAATGTTCCACAGACACCCGGGAATGTTCCACAGACACCCGGGAATGTGCCCCAGAAACCTGGGAATATTCCCCGCCAAAAATCCAGAAATGTTCCCCCACAATTGGAGAAATGTTCCCCAAAAAATCCAGAAATGTTCTCAGAAGAACACCTGAAACATTCCCCCAAAAATCCAGAAACATTCCCATAGAAATCCAGAAATGTTCCTCCAAAAATCCTGGAACATTCCCAAAAACTGAGGAACTTTCCCCAGAAAATCCAGAAACATTCCTCCCCAAACTATACAAAACCAACCCCATTCCCCATGCAGAAACATTCCCAAAAACTCCAGAAACATTCCCAAAAACCCAGAAATCCCTCCCCAAAAATCCAGAAGAGCCCCACAAAAAATTCAGAAAATTCTCCCTAAAAAATCCAGAAATTTCCACCAAAATTCAAGAAATTTCCTCCCTAAAATATCCAGAATTTCCTCCCCGCCAAATCCTGCTCTTTCCCAAAACTCCAGACATTCCCCCAAAATCCCGATCCTTTCCCCAGACAATCCAGCCCCAAGCCCCCCTCACCCCTCTCGCCCCCCAAGCCCCAGAATCCCCCAATGCCCAAAGGGCCCGGAATGCCCGGGATGCCCGGGATGCCGGGATTGCCCCAGATCTCCCTGGGTGCAGAGCATGGGGAGCAGCAGCTCCTTGGGCTCCTCAGGGAGCGGGGCAGGAACAGGATGTGCTTCGGGGCTCTGCCCACAGCTGGGGAAACGGGAGAAAAACCCCAACAGCAGCAACAAATCTGCCCCAAACCTGCCCCAAGCAGGCCCCAAATCTGCCCAAAGTCACTCTGGATACACACCAAACCATCTGCCCAAAATCCCACCAAAATCCTCCATGCTTTGACCCAGGGCTGTCTCATCAGTTTTAAGTCTTTTTCACAGTTCCAAGAAATGATATCTCAGCTTGGTGGGAAGCCTCCTCTAAACTGATGGCATTGTGACATCTACTCTCAGTAATCAGATGCAGCCCCAATGATTATTACAGAACCACTCCAACAGTTTGCTGGGTTTAAAGCATCTCTGTGCTGAGGGGATTTTGGAGGAGACAGCTCTTGCATGGTTCATTAGTCTGTCCCCCCCAGACCTTTACTCCTCAGCGCTGTTCCCAAGAGCCTTGTTTTCAATGACGTTCAGGGAATTCTCTCCCACTTAGAGCTTGGGTGGGGGCCAGGCCTTGGCTCTGCCTGGACGGGAATTTGCCAACAGACCCAGATGTTTTCTGCATCAAAACTGGATTTGAGTTGCTTTGACTTGGCCATCTGACCCTCTAGACATGACAGTTGAACTCTTTTTAAAGGCAGCTTGGGAATTATTATCTGGACATAATGATCCAAGTCCCCCCTGAATCGAGGTTTGTCAGCTGTTTGCAGACTCTGGGATGATGGTACATTATTGCAGAGATTGCTATTTACCTCATTCCACCTACGTTGTTAGCTTTGTCTGCTATTTGAAATGTTCCTGATTGTTGTATCCAAATTCTTCCTAATTGCTGTAAGTTTCTTGTCCACTGCATGTATTATTTTACTGTGATGTTGCTTCATGCTCATAACAAAAGACATGCATCTCATTCTTAAAAAACAAAAAAAGAAGAGGAATGAACGCCTTAAGAACGTTCAAATAATGCAATATGAACATGAGACATTTGGACAAGGAATCATTTTGAACAATGCAATATTTACATTAGGAATTTGGAAACAAGATCATCCCATCTAAATCCCAATGGAGTGTACCACAGTGCAGCCTGATTGATTCATTCCCTTCAGGAGAAGATGTGCCTGTGTTTCATCAGCAGCAGCTCAAAGCAGTCACCTGTTCATTCCATCAGATACTGATCAGCTCTGAAGAAATGAGGCCCAGTGCAGAGAGAAATAACCTCATCACCTTGCAGCCTTTGTGGCCAGAGCAGGAGCAGGAGGAGGCCTGGCCAGACACGGCTGTGTCTGGGCACTGACAGAGGCAATTTGCCAGCAAAAGCCTCCTGGCATCCTCATGGTACAGAGCTCCTACGAACCTTCTCCAGTTATTCCCTGTTCCAGCTGCCAGGGGACATTCAGTGGTGTCAAAGATCAACATTTCCAGCTCAAAGACTTTCTCACACTTCTCAACTCATTGGAAACAATGGTCATTTCTTTCCATTTCCCCAAGAGACATTGGACATTATTCTTTTGTCTTCTCATGCTGCAAAACCCTGTGTCAATGACTTGATGGAAGTTGGTAAGTTTTGTGGATTGTAAGTGGTCTTTTATCCATCTTATCCCATATCTAACAGATAACCAGTGATAACCTTGATGAGATAATGCCCTGACAAGAGTGAGCTGTTTCAGCATCAGAACATAGGAGCCTTTTTTAAATGAACGAGAAGGGGGAGATGTCACAGGCAGGTAGGATAATGATAAAAGAAAGGCCTTATGAAATCAGGCCTTGTTCTGCCACATTAACAGCTGGCCTGCCATCTCTTGTGAGTGCAGCTAAGCAGCTACAAGTTCCCATGGGAAGCTCTTGTGAGAATGAGACTTTGTGAACAATCTGTTCTGAGGGTGAAAAACAAATGCACCTGCAACAACAAGGGATTTGTGCATGAGAATCAGTGAAGAGAACAGGTAAACAATACAACAGAGAGATTTGATGCACAAGTAAAATCTATTTTATTAACCAGTAATAGAATAACTGCTAAGAAATCTATGAACTAACTAAAGCTGCACACGAGGTCTGTCAAACTGTGTAAAATGAGTTGTGTGAATAAAGAGTAAAGAGTTCTTCTCCAGCTCAGCTGTGTCCTCTGGAATTTGAGTTCCCTCCTTCTTTGAGGCTTTGGTTTCCTTCTTCTCTGGGATTTTGGTTTCCTTCCTCTCTGATGCTTTGGTGTCCTTCTTTTCTGGGGCCTTGGTTTCCTTCTTCTCAGGGATTTTGGTTTCCTTCTTCTCTGGGATTTTGGTTTCCTTCTTCTCTGGGATTTTGGTTTCTTTCCTCTCTGGTGCTTTGGTTTCCTTCTTCTCTGGGGCTTTGGTTTCCTTCTTCTCTGGGGCATTCTTTTCCTTCTTCTCTGGGGCCTTGGTTTCCTTATTTGGGATTTTGGTTTCCTTCTTCTCTGGGGCCTTGGCTTCCTTCTTCTGTGGTTGTTTGCTTTTCCCCTTCCCTGGTTTTGGGGGTTGCTTCCCCACAGAGACACCCTTCTTTTCCTTCTTCTGCCTCTCTTCCTCCTTCCCCCTCTCTCCCTCCTCTAAGGCTTTTGCCTCCTCCTCAAGCTTTTGAGCCGGCTGCTTCAGCTCCCTTGTGCAGACAAAACAGAAGCCATGGCTGAGAGTCCCCACCAGAAACTTGGGCTCCCCAGTCCTGGTTGGCCCTGCACTTCATTCCTTGACCCTGAGGCCATTCCCGTGAATTCTCCTCCAGCCACAGGGCTTGGGAACATCCCAAGGGAGGGCATTGGTGGAAGGGGACCTCCAGGCCCAGCCAAACCTCAGCTTTGCCATCAGAGGCTCTTGACTGTGCCAGCTCCCTCTGAAGGCACAGCCAGACCCCTCCAGGCCCTGCCCAAGGCTGATCCAGCAGCTCTCTGTGCTGCTGCCTGAAAACGCCCTTTGTCTCTTGGCTTCCCACTTTAGAGCAGAGCACAGATTGCTGACAGCTGCTCATCTCCCCTACAATTCTTACTCAGCTCATTCAGCCCCCTTTCCCCCTGGGCATGGCTGAAGCTTCACAGCTGAGGCTTAGAAGCAATTCCCATTGATCAGGATGTAAGTTAGACAGGCAGACCATAGGTTAATGATTGTGAGATGCTTAAGCTGGAGCTGATTGTTCTATTGTTTACCATTAGGAGCTTCTTTCTAGAAGGAAGTGGAGTCAGTGAACTGTTATAAGAACATCTTGAAACCAGGAGAACAATGGTTTAGCACCTGGGCTTGATGTCAATCAGTCACTAAGCAGGGGACCTTGGATGGTGCCAGAGGGTCACAGAGACCTGATGAAGACATTCCTGACTTCATCCCTTAAGACCACGGACCCAATTCGAGACCACGGACCCAATTCAAGGGAGGAATTGCACAGGTGTGAAGGACCAATGAGCTCATTTGAATACAGAGCAGGGATGGGAGGTGCTGGGCCTGTGCAGATGTATTGTATGTAAGATCTTGGGCAATAAAGAGAGGGCAAAGAACCTTGGGCAGCGCGGTCTCGCCTTTTAGGGACGGCTCTGGTGCCGCCCGCTGGTGTTAATAAACACAGCACTGTCTAACTCTAATTAGTTAGAGAGTCTCTGCCCGTGATCTTGGGCTTTAACGACCCATAGCCTGCTCCTTCACGAGAACAATGCTATCAGTCAGAAAGCAGAGGCTGCAGGAACTCCTCTCCTGCAAGGCAGGCTCTTGTCAGGCAGATTTTCTGCTGGAGCCCAGCTGGGACCAAGCAAACCAGTGCTGGCTGCCACGGAAACCATTGGAAGCAGCCTCGTCCCTCTCCTCCCCATGAAACCAACTCCAGCCTGGCCTGAAGAAGTCCTGATGCACAGGCTGGCTTGGAGCACCTCCACTCCCAGCTCCAGCCTGGGCCTGTGTGTCCTGGGCTGGGCTGCCTTGCTGGAGCTGAGCTTCTCCTGTGCTTGCCCACGGCTGCAGCTGCAGGGGAGCCTAAAGGACAGGAGCTTTTCTGGCTGCTGTCCCAGCACAAGGAGAGCCCTGGCAGATCAGCAGTGCAAGGGCTTCATCTGGGGCAGGAGCAGGGCCCAAAGCAAGGTTTGCTCTCTGCCCCACGCCTGCCCATAGCACAATCCCAGTGCTTTGGTGAAGAAGGGAGATGATGGAGAAGATGCCACTCAACACCATGGACTTCCAGACCCCTCTAGAGGCAGTGCCAAGGCAAGCCCAGAGCCCAGCTCCCTGCAGGCAGCAGCTGAGCCAGGAGGGCTCAGCACTCAAATAGAGAAGAAGATGTTGTGTCTCAACAGGAGAAGGTCCTTCCTCTCTTGGCAGCCAGGGAGCTCAGAGTGGCCATGCCTGTGTTGCTGCTGCCTTTGCTGTGCGGCACCTCTGAGCTCAGAGTCCTTGGAGCAGGGGAGCCCTGCAGGGACAAAAACCCATGGCAGAGCAGGAGCCCATGGAAGGCTGACTCACCTGTCCCTGAGAGGGGCCTGGGAGCCACAGTTGATCTCGGGGGGCTCAGGGAGGAGCTGACACGTGAGGCCTCCCCGGGCACCAGCCCCTCGTAGCTGGGGCCTCCCTCCACGTGGCACAGCTCCGGGACACTGCAGGTGCTGCTGAGGTGGCCAGAGAAGGTGGAGGAGACCTGCTGGCTCTCTCCTGGCTGCAGCACACCTGGCAGGGGCAGGATACTGAAAGCCTGGGTGGAAGACAGGAGAGATTGAGGTGCTGAGCATGGAAATGGATGCAGAAGAGCATCTTGGAGCAAAGGGCAGCTGCAGCCAGAGGGGCCTATTCCCCAAACACTGCCAGAATCACCCTCACCTCATCCTGCATCCATGCCACTGACCAGGGCAGGGACCATGGGCAAAATCTTCTCCCACACTCACGGGCCAATGCATTAATTAGTACATGACATGAAAGGGAGCTGGGATGTCTCCTGGCAGTAGAAATTCTCTCTGATGCACAACTTGCCTTTAAAAAGTTTAAAAGCTTCCTGCTTTTAGAAAAGGAGGAGACTCAGAGTGAGAGCTCCTGGAGCTGAGGGAAGGAGTCCAGCCCAGCCCATCTGACTCCTGAGGCTCTTGCCCTCTCTCTCTGATTTAAATGCTGCTTTCTCAAGGTGCTGCAGCAAAAGCTCCTGCCAAAATTTCCTGTGGAGCACCTGAGGAGTTCCAGGGGGAGCAGTGCCCTGCACAGGTGCTGCCCAGCGTCCTTGGGCAGCCCTGCAACGTGTCCTGCACGGCCTCTCCAACAAGCAGCTGCTCCAGCAGCCCTTTGTGATGGGCCTGCAGGGATGGGAGGCCCCTCTGTGGCCAGTGCTGAGGGCCCCCAGTGGCACTGGCAGCTCCAGCCCTGCTGGCCACGCTGACAATGGGCAGGGAGACAGATTCCCTCCTGCCTTCTCCGCTCCCAGGGGAGCGTGCGCCACGTCCAGGGAGCACCTGAACCCCTCCGAGCCTCGTGGCAGGTGAGGGTGCTCAGGAGTTGGTGCTGGCACCTGGAAAACAAGCCATTTTCTGTGCTGGGAGGCAGAGACAGCCACTTTGCAAAGTCTCCCTTTGTCAGACAGCTCCAGGGCCAGCAGGGCAGCAGCAGCTCTGGGGGAAAGCAGAGCCCTGCAAACAGGGAGTCTGGCTGCCTTGGGAAGAGGCTCCATGGAGATCAGGATCATCCCAGCTGGCTCTGGGAGGGAAGCTGGAGATCTGACCAGGATGATGCAGGGAAAAGCCTCATCTTACACTGGGAAGGAAACAAGGCACAAAATCCCACACTCAGCACAGGCCTGTAGGATCTGAGTCAGCTTCTCCAAGGAAAACTCTCCTGTTTCTCCCTCCCCCTCAGCCCATGTCCAGCCACTGGCCCTGCTGCCCAGCCCACTGTCAGGGCACAGCCCAGCAGGGCAGCAAAAAGGGAGCTCAGCATGAGCAGGACTTGGTGCTGGCAGGCTGGGGAGGCAGCACAAGCACGGCATGGACAAGAAAATCCACCTCTGCTCCTGAAGAGTGGGGAAAATCCTGCACTTCTTTCAGGGCTGCAACTGGCTCCTCCACATTTCTGACCTTGAAATGCCTCCATTGAGATGCCAAGGAACCCAAACTGCTTCTCTTCCCCTTTGGTGGGTGGGGTTTGACTTTAGGAGGGTAAAGCTCATCTCTGGAAAATAAGATAACCATGAACAGGGACCTGCAGTGGGAGGGAGGGACACCTGCACCAGCAGGAGCTGTTTGTGCCTCCCATCCCTCCTGTCCTTCTCCCCAGCAGCCTGGGCCTGTTTTCCCCGGCAGAATCCCTGTCCCTGTGCACCCTGCCAGGAGCAGCTGCACACAAAAAATCCAGGGGGGTCTGAGTGGGATTTTTTGGGATTTTTGGGGGGGATCTCACCTGTTTTTTGTTTTATTTTTGAGGGTTTCTCCTGGATGTTTTGGGGTGGGTTTGGGATTTATTTGGGGTTTTTTGGGGGGGGGGGGGTCTCACCTGGACTTTTTGGCATTTTTGGGGGATCTCACCTAGATTTTTGAGGAATTTTTTGGGGGGGTCTCACCTGGATTTTTTGGGGGGTCTCACTTGTTTTCTGGGATTTTTGGGGGGGGGGTCTCACCTGAAATTTTAAAAATTTTTTTGGGGAGCTGTCTCACCTGGACTTTGGGGTTTTTTGGGATTTTTTGGGGAGGATCTCACTTGGTTTTTTGGGGATTTTTTGGGGAGGATCTCACCTGGATTTTTTGGCATTTTTGGGGGAATCTCACCCAGATTGTTTGAGATTTTTCAGGGGGGTCTGACTGGGAGTTTTTGGGATTTTGAGGGGCCTCCCCTGGATTTTTTGGGATATTTTTGGGGTGTCTCACCTGTTTTTTGGGGATATTTTGGGGTCTCAGCAGCCGCAGCTCTGCCGGGCGGGGGCCGGAGCCCTCCGGGGCTGCCGGGGCTGCCGGAGCGACGCGTCCCCGTATTGGATCCCCGAGCCACCCGCTCGGGACCCAGCTCATCCCCGAACACGCCGATGACAGCGCTGGGGCCGTGAGTGCCCAGGGCCTGCACTGCCACCACAGCTGGGATCTCTGCTGAGCTCTGGGGCTGCACAATCCCACAGGGCTTGGGGCTGGGGTCGAGCACAGCAGAGTCCTCCTTGCCTTTCTGGCAGGGACAGAATGAAATGCAGCTTCAGAGGCACCTCTGGAGAAACTTTAGACTCCTTAACATGCACTGCAACAGCAACTTACACACACGTTTACAACTGCCCAGGACAAAGGTAAAAGGCACAAACAAGATGCAAGAATTGTAGGCTCAGCACTCCCAGGGGATCCTGCAAGGAGGCTGCCAGCACAGGCACTGGTGTCTGTGGATGCAGCAGCTTTTCACAGCCCTCTAAGATCTCCCACAAGAAAAGCCCCTGAAGACCAGAACATCAACTGTTTCCTCAGGAGCTTCAACTGCCTCCTAAAGTTTACATTCGGGTAGGATCCTGTTCTCAGCAGATCTTTAAGGCTGAATAGAAACCAGCAAGGTCTTATCCAAACCCTTTTTTCCCCTAATAATCTCCTCAGTAATATTTGACAGGAGGAGGTGGATGTGATGCCAAACCTGGGGAATGAGCCCGTAGCAGCCAGGAAGGTGGCTGGGATTCCTCATGAGGATCTTCCTCCCATGGGGCACCTTCAGGTGGCACTCATCGTACAGCAGCACTTGGGGGGACACTTGGAGCTCAGGAACGAGACATCTGGGCAGAGAGATGACCCCAGGGCAATCAGAGATCCTGAGAGAATGGAGAACGTTTCCCCCCAGAGATTGTGCAATGGAGCAGAACACATTGGTCACTGTCCAATGCACATTGAACAGCCCTACAGGGATAAATTGCCTTCTACCTCTGCCCACTCCAACACGTCTTGTCAAGGAGGCCCAAACCCTGAGAGGCAGCACCCAGAGGCTGCCCAGTGCCCCAGGCAGAGCCCTTTGCCCCACAGCTGCCTCAGCCCCTCCTGTACCCCAGAAGGCTTGCAAGGACTCCTGGAACAGTCCCAGTGAGCCACAAGCTCTGGGGGAGCCTTCCCAACAAGGATCAGGGCTCCCCAAGGCCCAAGGAACACACAACCCCAGTGTCTCAGTACAAATGACTCCCTTCTCTGCCATGGTGCTGCTGCCCTGCCTGAGAACTCAGCTCTTTGCCCCAGCCCTGGAGGGCACGAGACAGCAGCTGCCCCACAGAGGGGCTGATCAGCCCCTGCCAGGCCCTGCAGCTCCCTGGCTCCTCCACTGCCCAGCTCCAGGCCCTGCCTGGCCCCAGCTCCACCTGCTTTACAGAATGGCAGCCCAGGCACTGCCTGCATGGCTCTGCCTGCGACAGGGAACAGCCCCAGGGAGCTGCATCCCTCTGGGCATCACACTGACACCCACAGCAGCACAGCAGCATGGAATTCTGCTGCAGCAACAACGACTTTTGGGCTCAGCTCTGACAACATTAAAGCTCAAAATGGGAAGCAGAGGGAAGGAGAAAATCTGGAGCTGACCTGCCCCACCAAGGGCTGCTTTCCCCTCGTCAGACCTTGCCCTCCCCACTCTTGCTGGGAGCCACTTCCCCCCTGCCATGGGCCCTCATGGACAGAGCCAGACCCTGACTCTCAGCAGCTGCTTGGTGTGGCCCAAACCCGTGCACGGTGCTCACCACCAGCACAACTCCACCTCTTGCAGGAAGAAGGAGAGGAGGCCCTCGGGAAATTTGTTCCCCCTCACGCACCAAAGCCCAGGCCAATCAATGATATCATTGCTGGTGCCTTTAGAAGAGGGCCCAGGCCCGAGCTGGGCTGTGAGCAGGGGTGCTTTTCACCACAGGCTGCTGCCCAAGCACTGCTGTTCCCATGTCCAGCTGGCACAACATGAGGGCATCCAGCAGCACTTCTCCTTGGCAGCTGCAGCCAGCAAAGCCTGGGCAAGGCAGTGCCTGGGGGAGCCAGGCAAGGGCTGGGACCTGGCTGTGATGATCAGGGTTGCCCCTCCCTTGCCAACACCCTCCAGGTGCACCAGCATTCTCCTGTAGAACTCCATCGCCGTGTTGGAGCACAGGGTCACCTGGTGGGAGAGAAGAACAGTCAATTCTCCCTTACAAAAGCTCCTTACCCACGTGTGATATCCTCCAGTTCCTGAGGGAGGATTTGGCCTTAATTCTTCTGCTGCTCCATGTGCAGAGCACAGTCTGAGAGTCACAAAAGCCTTCTGGCAATACCAGATTTGTTAAACACCCCTTGCTACCAGGGCACAGGTCAGCTACATTAAAACATTAGACTACAGCTCTATGCACCACTGCATTCAAATTAAGGGGCCAATTTCTCATCTGACTACAATGACATCCGTGCAGAGGAAATCTGATTGAACACAATGAGTTCAGCTTCACAGCAGGAAGCAGCTCGCCTTGCTGTTCATTCAAATCAGCCTGGCCATTTTCTTCTTGATCATCTTCATGGTCCTCCAGATCTTCTTCAAGTCTTTGCATGTCCTCTGGAAGCGAAGCCTTCTCTGCTCCATTTCCATCCTGCGCGTTCTGGCCTCTTCTTCAGCTCTCCGGGCCGCTGCTCTCTGCTTCATGGCCGCCCTTCTGGGCCTGAGGCAGAGGAAGAAAGGCAGGAAGAGCAGCTCAGCAGCAGCCCAGTAGGGCCCCTGCTGCACGGCTGCCCAGAGCAGGGGTCCCCAGGCAGGCTCGGGTGGCTCTGGGGTAGCCTGCTCCAGGCCCTCTTTGCCCAGCTCTGCATCCTCATCCCAACTGATCACCACGGGCCGTGGGAAGTGGAAGAGGAGCAGCACCAGCAGGGCAGGGACTGATTTGGACACCATGGTCTGCAGGAGGAGAGAGACAATTTGTGTTGCTTTGCACAAGAGTTGCAAACCCGTGTGTTATTAGGGAATGGCCGCTCCTGCTGTGCCAGAGCGCTCGAGCAGGGCTGAGAATCTGGTGTCAAAGTGCATTCATGTTCTCCATGTTGCATGGGGCACCCGTGTGCAGGAATAGAGAACACCTTCCCTCAGATGGGATCTGCTGTGGCAAGGCCCCTCTGGTTTTCTCCTCCATGCAGCAGTTTGCATGCAGAATGTGGGCAGATGTAACTTGGAGGTCCTCCTGCTCACCCTTGGGTTCCCCTTGCAGAGCCTCAGCCCCTGCGTTCTGTCAGGGCCCCTGGGCAGGTGGGATATTCCCAGAGGAGAGGGGCCGGCTGTGTCCCCATTGCCCCTGTCCCTTATGTGCCTGTGCTCAGGAGGGCACAGAGAGGATGGGGACTCCTGCCTGCCCCGTGTCCTGTCTGCCTGCCGGGCCTGTCCCAGGGCAGCCGGGCTGTGATTGCTGTGCTGTGTCCCCCTGTCCCTGCTGTCCCTGCTGTCATGGCCCACTGCAGGTTCCACACCGACACAGCCATGGTGGCTCCTGAGCTCTGCAGGGACCCGAGTGACAGTCTGAGTGGTGGCACTCCTGGTTTTCTTGCATTTGGCATCGCGCAGAGCAGAGGCTGGATCACAGCACCAAAGGAGCAGCTGCTGCAGGGGAGGAAAGGAGCCTCTGCATGGCCAAGGGCTGCTGTGGTGCCCCTGTGTCAGGAATTCCCCACAGCTGACACCTGAGTCCAACATGGACACTCACAGACACAGCGTTTGTTCAGGCATTGCCTTTATTGCATCTTGACAGGGACTGCAGCTGCCTGAGGGAAGTCACCCTCCCGAGACAGGAGGGCAGAGAGTGTAATTTAAATTAACCAATTGTGATTATAGGCATTCGTAGCGACAGTCTATATACTGTATATATGAATATTAAACAAGACACAAAGTAATTATTGGATCATGAAGATTAAGCAACATTTGCTGGTTTAGATAAAAAGAAAGTATACTTCAGTTTTGCTTAACTGCAATAATTCTTGGTAACTTTGGTGAATTATAAATTCTATGTAATCTAAAGAAAAGTGCCATTATTTAATTCCTACTTACTATTAAAATATTTATGATCTCTTACAAGAGTATTATCTACATTATAGTAATAAAAAGTTTGGAAAATGTTGCTAAAGACAACTATTTTTAAATAAGATACTCTAAATATTTCAAAACTATTTAAGAATCTGAATCAATCTCCCATCATTGGGCCCAATGCCTTCAAATGGTGCTTTCCTCCGAGCAGATGCAAAGGCTCTGTATGGAAAAGGGTTAAAATAGATGCAGTTCCTACAGATCCCGTGAGGAGAGAGAGGGCAGAGGGGCAGGGTGTGTCAGGAGCCCGGAGCCTGTGCCCCGGCGCAGGGCTGTGCTGGGCAGCAAGCGCAGCTCTGTGCGCCGGCTGCTCACAAAGATGTGCGGCTCACCTTGGCCGGCCCAGAGAGCATCTCCAGCAGGAAGCTTTTCTTCACACAGCCACTGCCTGTGCTCCTCCAAAAGCCTGCCCTGCCTACCTTCAGCATCCTGTTTGTATCCCTATTCATTCCAATCAGCCTGGCCATTTGCTTTTCTATTTCTTTCGTGGCCCGGCGCATTTGCTCCATGTCTTTGAATCTCTTCCTAAGGAGCCGCCTTCTCCGCTCGCTTTCCACCTTCCTCCTTCTGGCCTTTTCCTCAGCTCTCTGGGCCGCTGCTCTCTGCCTCGTGGCTGCCCTTCTGCGCCTGAGCCACCAGCCCAAAAGCAGGAGCAGTGGCTGAGCAATTTGCCAGAGCTGGTGCAGGTAGCGCAAGGCAGCCAGGAGCCAGGGTCCCCAGCCAGGCTCAGCTGGCTCTGGGGGGGCCGCTTTCATCTCCTCTGCACGGGGCTGCCCATCCCCGTGAAATCTGTCCACCACGGAAAGTGGGAACAGGAAGATGAGCAGCACAAGCCCAGCCAGGACTGCTCTGTGCGCCATGGTCTGCAGGAGGAGAGAGACAAGGCTTTCACTGGGGCTCCCAAGGGAGCTTGTGGGGGCTGAAGTGAGGCCCGGAGGCGCAGGGATGTGAGGGCAGAAGCAGAGGGCCCCGGGCAGCTGGCAGGCAGCAGGGCCTGTGCCAGTGGGCCAGCAGCAGCAGCCCCGTGCCCCGGCCAAGGCGCCGGCCCCAGGGGCTGGCCCTGGGTGCAGGGGGACAATGCAGGCCCGGGTGCGGCGCTTGTGGCCCGGCCCTGGCCCGGCCCAGCCCCGCCACGTGCGCACTCACCGCTTGCCCAGGCTGTGCTGGGCCAGCGTTACCTGCGGGGGCCTTTTCCAGCTGCCCCCATTGTGACACGCTGCCCCTGGTGTCACAGGGGCCAGAGGCATCACAGCCGGGCCAGCCCTGCCCTTGGTGCCCAGCCCAGCTCAGGGGCTCCCAGTGGGCCCAGCAATGAAAGCCCCGGCAGGCAGCAAGTGCAGCCCCTCTGGGAGGGGATGGGCCCCAGGGGCTCCCTCCACAAAGCAGGCAGAAGTCCCCTCTGATAAGTTTCCAAATGGAAAAGATTATAATCCATAATGTTGAGTAGGATACATATTATCAACTATGAAAACACCTGAGGTGCTTTTCCTAATGGGACTTGTTCTTCTGTCAGTGGGGTTGGGTGATGGTTGCTCAGTTTTTCTTGCTTGACTATTCCCTGATCCAGTCCATCCAAGACTTCTCTGAAACCTTCCCATTATCAGATAGCAGAAATAAAGAACTGCAGTGAAACCACTTCTAGTCCCCTTCAGATCAAGAAGGTGCAGGGGGGTGGTTCTGGCAGAGAATTTGAGCTGCTCTGGACAGAGTCGCATTGCTGTGTTAGCAGGGACTGGCTGCTTGTGTTTTTCTTTGGATGAACAGAATCTTCCTTGTGTCCCCAGTGAGCACATGGAGCTCACACCAGCAGTGCCTCTTGCCTGTTCCCTGCCCAGCCAGACCTTCCAGCCCAGCTGCAATGCCCAGCGTGGCCTTTGAGCACAAAGGGATTGCAGAGCCAAAAGCATCTGTGTAGCCACCATGGTGTTCAGCGGCTGCTGCTCGGGGAAGGGCACTGAGAGGAGGCCACTGCTGCTCTTGTCAGAGCGCTGCTGTGCAGGGATGTCCCTCGCCCTGCTCAGTCCCACATCTGCCCATCTTTTGGCCTGCTCTGAGCTCAGGTGGATGCCATCTGCTCCCAGCAGACCCAGCTGCTCCAGGGTAGATGCACAGGCATGGAATCCAAAACCTTGAGTATCCCCTGAGTAGCCAGGCATTCAGCTGTTCAGTTTGTCACGGCCCACATCAGGGGTTAGAACAAGATGGTTTTTCAGATGCCTTGTGACCCAAATCATTCCAGGCTTCTAGGATTTCTCCATGACTGACTTTGGTCCCCTCAAAAGACCTCCTCTATCCTCTCTTCCCTCCACCTGTGGAGAACGCATTCTGATGCTGCTGCTGCTGTTGGGACAGGTTGGTGGATACTCTTCCTGCCATCCCACGGGTGTAAGCATGACTCCTCTCTGAAGTCTTTGTCCCTGAATCAGTGCCTTCAAAGAACAGTTATCTCCCCTCCTTCCTTTTCCATTCAGCACTTGAGCAGACACAGCATTTCTCATCGTTTTCCACAGAACAGTACAGGTGCCAGTTCCCATCTTGTGGAGCCCTCTGCCATAAATCAGCCTGACAGGTTTATTCTCTACGTAATGGGAAATGATGACAAATGCAGCTGCATAATCACGTTAGTAACTCACCATAATGACTGCCTCTGGGGTGATTTAAGGGTTTTGTCATATGTGAGCTTTCAGAACTTTAGAGGTTACATTTTTCACACTTTTTTGTTGGAATCTCAGTTTATCAGACTTTACTGCAGCCTTAATCACTTGCAGTACAACCCTGGACTTCACAAATGTATCACATCAGCGTGAAAAAGGCAGAGAAAACAAGAACTGTTGTGAATTAATGAGCCGGGTAACACAAGTCTCACAACAGGCATGAAACAACCTGTGTTCTTCTTCAAGCCACAACAGAAAGTCCCAAAGTCTGGTTATTTAATTTTTTTTTTCACAAAACACAGGCAGCAGCAAAGAACTGAAACAACACAGCCAGGCTTGAAACCTGAAAGATCTGAAAGGCTGAGTCTGTCCTAGTTAATGGGGAAATGATGTGTGAATCTGTCCTAGATGTTCAAATGAAGAAGATTGATTCCCAGTTATAATATGGCTTCTAAGCAAAACACTGGGATTATATAGGAGAAATGCATGTGTCATGAAACAACCAAGAAATCAGAGAGACACTTCCAAGCTCTGCTGTGAAGGTCTGGGAAATGTTCAGAGTTAGCATCTGTGGAGTTTGGTGCAGGATAAACTGGAACAAAAGGCCATCATTACCCAAATTGATTTGCTTCGGGCTGGTCTGTCGCAGACATCTTTCATGAAAAATCCTTTCTTAGGATTTTTCCTTGTGAGAAGCTGCAGTTTCCAGCAACCAAAGTAAACAATGGTTATCTGCTGCTGTGGAATGCAACAGGTGATTGGTCTCCTGTGGGTGTTTGGATTTCTTGACCACTCATGGCAGAGCTGGCTCTTGCTCTGTCTGAGACACAGATCTTTGTTATTCATTCCTTTTCTATTCTTAGCTTAGCTAGCTGCTGAAGAAACTTTTCCTTTCTATTGCTTTTTAGTATAGTCTAATGTAACATATATCATAAAAGAATAAATCAAGCCTTCTGATCATAGAGTCAGCATTCTCGTCTCTTCTTCATCCTGAAAACCCTTGTGACCACAGTCACAATGGTCTATTGTTTTTTTTGATTTGTTTTTTTCTTTTTTTTTTTTTTTTGTTTTGTTTTGTTTTGTTTTTTGGTTTGGTTTGGTTTGGTTTGGTTTTTTTTTTGATTTTTTTTTTGTTTTGTTTTTTGTTTTTTGTTTTTTATTGTTTGTCAGATAATGTTTTTTAATACTCCAAGAAATATGTTGAAAAGGTCAGCATGATCCATCAGACACAAGCAGGGGGCTGGGGTAGATGCAACATGTTCCTTGCACTGGAGGGTAGACAGAGGCAAGATCTGGTTTGGGGTCAATCACACCTGGATCAGGGAGGTGGCTGAAACCTGGGCTGGCCAAAGCCTTAGAATCACAAAATATCCTGGGCTGGAAAGGACCCCCAAGGATCACCAAGTCCAACTCCTGGCCCTGCAGAGGACACCTCCCCAAGAATCCCACGCTGTGCCTTGGCATGTGCTGCTGGGCAGGAGCACACAGCTGGCTGTGGCTTTGGGTGCATGGGTAAGATGAGATGGTGAGGAGCATCCCTGCTCCCTGAGCTCCTGGAGAGCTGCAGACACTGATCACTGGTAAGGACAGCACCAGGGCCATGGCCTGGGGCTGGTGATCTGGTGTCTCCTTCCTGCTGCTGCTTTCTGCTACAGATAACAGCCTGGTGCCAAGGTCTTGTTGCTGAGGTGATAAACGGCTGGGGAGATTCCCTCCCTGCTCTTGTCTGCACGAGTTCTTATGCTCAGCACCAGGAAGGATTGGGCCAGAATGGAGGCATTTGGGGTCTCAGGGCTGAGGCTAAGACAGACAGGCAGGCAGAGTAGCTCCTCCTGGCTGATGCAAACATTAGCCCTGTGCTGGCCAGGCCAGTGATCCATAGCTATGGGTCCACAGTGATGGTGGTGCTGGGTATTCACTGGGAGAAGAGGAGGTGTAAAATGAAGCTTCTGAAGCTGCTTGGGATCCTGGAAGCTGCTCAGACTCCACTTGACCACAGTGGTTGTTTGGCCAGCTGAAGTGATGGAATTTATTGGGCTGTGCAGGGACAGTTTTCTGTGCAAACATGAAGGACTTTCAGGGGGGATGAAATACGGCCTCACAGTAGAAACAGCTGGGCTGAACACTCTTTATTCCAGCTATGAATCTTTGCTCTTAAGAGCAACAGATTCCACCTTTCATTAAACCAGAACTTCTTGTTGTTGTTGTTGTTATTTTGAGGAACAAAAATGACCTTTCTTGTTTATTTTATTAGCATTTTTAAATCTTTCTTGTTTATTTTATTAACATTTTAAATCATCTGGTCACCCACTGCATGCATGAAACATGAGATGTTCCCAAATTGTAGCTCACTTCAGACGGGGAGTGCTGATAGTTGGCAGATCTGTACAGGTGTCCTCATCCTGGGTGCATTGGATGTTATCCCATCCAAGCAGGCAGTTTAACACAAGCAGCTATTTCACTAAGCTTAATTAACAACAGAAATAAAAACTATATCTTTAGAACAAAGTTACTTTGACATCTACCATCACTCAGCAAGAGGTTTATTGTTATGGACACATAATATTGGCTTTTTGCAGAGATTAAAATGGATTTTCTATCTGTGGTGTTAAAGTAACTTTGTTATTGTCTTGGTTTGAAAAGCCAGGTGTCTGCTAAGGAAGGCAGGAGCCTCCCCTGGAATGGAAAATATAAACCCCACCCTCTGAATTGTTATAATTTTGAAATTAGGGAGCTTTCAGGCAAAGATATGGGAATAGGAATAAAAGTTCTTTTTTAGGAAAAATTAAAAATATAAATGCAGTAGTACAAACGAAAAAAACCCCACTGACAGAGTCAGAACAGGGCCTGACCCCCTGTGGGTCCTCTGGGAATCCAGTAGGAAAAGGCTGATCCTCTGGGAATCCCGTGGAGAAGAAAGACAGCTGCTCCTCTGGGAATCCAGGAGGAAAAGGCTGATCCTCTGGGAATCCCGTGGAGAAGAAAGACAGCTGCTCCTCTGGGAATCCAGGAGGAAAAGGCTGCCTACCGTGTTCCAAATCTCAGATTCTATCCAGGTAGGAATGCTTGGCTCCTCCCCCTGGGCGGAGCATCTCCCAATGGGATGATGTCATTTAATCAGCCATGCAGTGACACTCAGTGGCCCAATACCAGAAGATAATTAATAATCAATGGCCTATTAATGGAACACACCTCCCCACAGGGAGGATTGGTTGTGGAAGAGAGAAACTGCCCCATGAACAGAAGATAACTGCCCCACCACTGACAGGTGGCAAACAGAACACACACTTATCTTGCACTCCAGGACCTGTCCCCACTGGCTGCCCCCATTCTCCAGAGTTCATGGTGTCCAGGGAGGCTGCAGCTGCCGGTGCCGGGAACAAACGAGACGGGTCTGGGTTTCAGAAAGCTCCAGAGTCCATTTCTGACCCCTGAAAGACAGGGCAGAGGCAGGGCCGTGGGGTTTTTATAGGGTATCCCAGGGCTGGAGTGTGGGTTTGGGTCAGGGGAGGAGTTCTTAGCAACACAAGAAGGGTGAGATCAAATTCCTGCCTCTTAGCAACAGGGGCACTCCACACAGAATGTGTCCCCAAATCCTAAATTCCCCCTCAAACACCTCTGAAATGGTGGGACTTTAGACATCTTTGATCACTTTCATTCTCTAATAACACTGATGCTGTTAGTTCCAGAGTGCCCAGGATCCTCCTGGCAAGTCAGCTCTGGCAGGAAGAAGGCGGCTGCCAGGGGGCTGCTTGTGGCCTCTGACAGCCCCATTGCTCAGGGCTTGCCAGCGCCGGAGCCCCTCAGGCCCTGCCCCAGTGCGGCCAAGCTGCCCGGCAGCAGCGCCGCAGCCCCACAGCAGCTCCAGAGCAGCCCCAGGCAGAGGCACCTGGGAGCCCTCAGCAAGGCAGCCAGCAGCAGACGGGCAGGAGGGCACGGATGGCGCTTCCTGCCTGGCACAGGGCTTGTGGCCATCTCCAGGCAGCGCTCTCAGCCAGCCAACTGTCCACAAAGCTCAGCGGGACAAGGCTCCTGTCCATGCTCTCCCACATTCCACAGTGCCCAGGCCACACCAGCTCAGAGCTGCAGCCAAAAGCTTCCTATCGATCCTCTCTTGCAGAGGACACCAGCACAGAGGCACAGGTGCCACCTCCTCCAGCTAAGCCCAGGAGATCCACCTCCTCACCAGCTGCAAGAGCAGGACGCTTATGTGCCAGCCGCCCCTCCCAGCCCCGTTCTTCCCCTCGTGCCTTGAAGGCGCATCCCCACCTTGAGACACCCGGGACAGGAAGAAGAGCTGGCCCCGGACGATGTCCTCGTTGGTGTGGAAAGGAAGGTGCCCACAGAGCAGCTCATAGAGCAGGATGCCCAGGGACCAGATGGTGGCTGACTGGCCATGGTAGCAGCCAAAGAGGATCCACTCCGGTGGGCTGTACTCCAGCGTTCCTATGGGACACGGGCAAAGCTCATCAGGCCCATGCTGCTCCCTCCCTCCCAGCCAGCTCCCGTTCCACAACAGCCAGCCCCTGCCCTGCCACAAAGCAACTTGGCTGCAGCTGGCTGAAGATGGATTCCCCCTCCTTCCTTCCCTCCTTCCTTCCCTCCCTCTTCCCCCTCTGCCAGCCAAGGGGGGAACTCCACTGCGAAGCTGGGCCCCGGCTTTGGGCTCACCTGACATCTGGGTGTAGAACGTGTCCTGGAGGATTGTGCCGCAGCCGAAGTCGATGAGCTTCGCCTCGCCCGTGGCCAGGTCGACGAGGACGTTCTCGGCCTTGATGTGGGGGTGCAGGACGCCGCGGCTGCTGCAGTGCCCCATGGCCTCCAGCACCTGGCGGAACAGCCCCCGCGCCACGGGCTCCGTCAGGAACCGCCGCTCGTGCAGGAAGTACCAGAGGTGCTGACAGCGCTGCGGACGCTCCATGAGCAGCACGAAGCCCTCGGGCACCTCGAACCAGTCCAGGAGCCGCACGAAGCCAGGCCGTGACACCTTCCACAGCAGCGCCAGCTCCAGGGCCACAAGGGCGCCCTTGCGCTGCGGGGGGACCGCGATGCCGTCAGGAATGAAAGAGAGAAACAAACAAATCACACCCCAAAGTCATTCCTATTAGAGAAGCAACCAAAGAAAACAACGTAGCAATAACGAAGACTGTTGGCTTCTGGCTTCTTTCTTCTTTGCATGAGACCAAGCATTTCATGGGGAACAATTGCCTCTTGTGACAGTTTTGCCAGAGTGGACTGGAGCAGAGCATTTACTTTTCAAATAGAAAAGGGAAATCGTGTCAGTAATGTCATCTCTTTTCATCCTCTGTTGACACAGTTGCAGGCTGCCAAAAGACATGGTCTGCAGGGTGGAACTTGGGGCCAAGTTTCTTTTTCTGCCAGAGGATGAGGAGGGGAAGTATCCCAGAATCATGGAGTCGTGGCATGGTTTGGCTTGGAAGGGATCTGGAAAATCCCATGGCTGCAACCCCCCTGCTGTGGCTGGGGACCCCTTGCACTGGACCGGCTTGTCTAGAGCTCCATGCAGCCTGGCCTTGAACACTGTCAGGGACGGGACATGCCCACCTTCTCTGGGCAACCTGTTCCAGGAGAGTCTTTTTTCTGAATCCCTTACCTAAACCTAATCTCTCTCCATTTGGATCCATGCTCCCTTGTCCTGTCCTTGCCTGCCCCCGTACAAAGTCCCTGTCCAGCTTTCTTGTGTGTTGCCCTCAGGTACTGGAAGGCCACAGCTGGATCAAGGCTGGGTCTCTTTCCCAGGCTGAAGAAGCCGAGCTGTGTCAGCCTTTCCTTGCAGGAGAGGAGCTGCAGCCCCGGCACCATCTGGGTGTCCCTGCTGGGCCCCTGCTGCAGCGTGTCCACGTCCTTGCCGTCCATGCCGGGGAGCCCGGCAGAGGCGGAGGCAGCGCTGCAGGTGCAGGGTCAGCGGCGGGGAGGAGACCCGGCCCTGGCAGCGGCTCCGGGAGCAGCGATCGGCGCTGGGCCGCCCGCACTGCAGAGAGCCGGGGCCCTTGTGCCTGCCCTTGTGCCCAGGGCGCCTTTCCCCGCCGCCCGCCCGCCCGCCCGCTCGGGGGAAATGCCCCCTGTGCCGCCCCTCAGGGCCGCCCCTCGCCGCTGCCCCGGGCGCTCCCGGCGCCGCCTGGAGGGGCCCAGGCCTCGGCCTCACCCTGCTCAGCCCGAGGCCTGGAAAAGCAGATTCAAACACCCACCCAGAAAGTGCCCCAGGATGCCAAGGTCAATCTTTTGTCACCAGCACGGCTTTGCTATCAGAGTCATGACGGGAGTAGAAAATCACCAGGGGAAAAGAGCATGAACAAGTTCTGCCTTGGCACTACCTCAAGGCTTTGAGGGAGAGGCTCTGTGGTGCTTTCTTGCTTGCAGGGACACACAGAAAGTGTTGAAATGGTAAAAATAATCAAAACCCCTTAGAAAGAGACCCTAGGGAGCCTGGCCCACCAGAAATGATGCTGAGGAGAGGCCGTTTTGCTGACCCGCAAGCTCAAGCACGTTTGCATACTGCTATTTTGCAACAGTCTCAGAAACTTGCATGAGAGGCTTCTCATGCATTTCCAGATATGGGACTAGCACCTCCATCTTATACCCCCATTGGACAAGAGGCAAATGAGACTTGTATGAGTTTCCTAGATCGCCTCAGAAATGCAGTAGTTTGGGCTCCAGGAATGTGCCCAGAGGTTAAAGCTGTGCTAGGAATGCAATTAGCAGTAGAAAATGCAAATCTCACCTCCAAAAGGATCCTGCAAACTTTGCCCAGAACAGCTAATGTGGCAGACATGACAGAAGCTTGTTTGGGAGTAGGAGCTCCAGAGGACAAGGCCACCTATCCAGCAATGCAATGGCAACTGCCCTTGAGCCACTTGTGCAGCACAGAGAAAACGGCCCCGACCGAGTTTGCCTTCGGTGTGGCAGCCACAGGTGCAAAGTTAGAGCCGTAAAGAAAAGTAACAAACAGCAACAGCTACTGGTTCCAAGGGAAAGTGCAGCAGATGTGACAAGCACGGGCACCGAAGCGGCGAATGCAAATCCACAGACGAGAGAGACAGAGCCGCTGGGACCCGCGGAACCGAGCGCTAAAGGGGGCGCGCCGTGACACAAATGCTCCCCCACAACCTGGACATTCTTCAATCAGCCACAGCAGGGAGCGCAGGAGTCGGTGTGGCAGCAGCAGCAGAAGCTGCCTTGGAAAACACTGACGTGCAAGTCATCCCATCTACAGCAAACGGACCTTTGGGACATTGTCCTAGGGTGACGTTACGATGCTTGTATCCCCATTCGTGTCTTCTGTTCATGCTGGATATTATGTTCTGTGCCTTCAAGACTGGCTCTGAAGAGTGAAAGTTTTGTTTTGGTTTCTTATCAGCCTGCTCCTCCACAGCTGGTGGGACACAGAGACGGGGCAGTACATGGTGCTGCTTTTGCTTTTTGCTGGGCTTTTTGCTTTGCTCTTGCTCCTGCTTTGCTCTCGCTTTTTGCTTCTGCTCATTAGTTAGTTTAGCTAAGCAGTCTGAATTTTTCCCTGGACTGTTTTTCCTTTCCTTTTTTCAGAATTACTTGAACCTGCTCTGGACTGGGAGCTGGGAAACACCGAGTGTTTGCACCTTGTGGCTGCAGCAGCTGCCCCAGCGCCGGAGGGACTGAGAACAGAGCGACCACCCCCAAGAGAGACTTTCTGAATTTGTCATCCTTTTCAGAGCCGGGAAAGAGCGGTGTCATGGGTATTGTTCATTTTGTGTGCTGGGGGTGCTGTGCCTGTTAAATGAACAGGTTCTTTCCACTTCTCTCTGAGCAATCCCTCCCGAACCGGTTGGGGGGAGGGCCCTGTGGCTTTGCTTTCTGGAGGGGCCCCCGTGGAGGTTTTCTCTCAAATTTGCCCTAAACCAGGACACATCTCAAAAAAATTAGAATTATAAATAAAGAAATAATAATTAAAATTAAATAAATTATAATAAAAATGAAATATAAAAATCTCAAGTCTTCCTTACAATATTCCAATGGTTCAACCCAAAAAAACAACAATTGTTGCTATAATATTACCAATGCATATAAATAAACAAGTTATATACCAAGAAATCCCTTTTGAAAGTTTTAACTCGATGACTAATATACTTTAGATAAAAAACATCTAAAAAAGCTAGCATACAATCTAACACACCGTAGTGAAACAATTCATATTACAAATATACTAAACGCAAAACCAAACAGCAGTATAATTTCTCAGACATTTTAACCAAACAATTAAACTTTATCACCCTTAGATACTCAAAAACAATTAAAATAATTTTAAAAAATTTAATTACAGGTGAGTGGCTTTACTTGGATATTGGTTTTTGGATTGTTTGGGTTAGATGATTTAAAAATAGGACTTTTATAGGAATTTAATCAGCTGACAAGGTGGCACTCTGCAAACAGAAATGACTGAAAATGAACGGGACAGAAATCAGGACCGCTTGAAAGTTTTATTTGCTATCAAATACATCCCACAATGCCAGCCCCACACAATCCCCATCCCACTGCTCCACATTGGGATCCCACTTCTCCCAATCTCCTTCTAACCCCATCTCACCCTGATGGGTGTGGAACTGAGCAAGTTTATCCTGGGATGGAGTTTTTTTGAGGAAGGAACAAGCAATTTGAAGTGGGATTGAGCATTTATGGCTTAAAATGTAGCTGTTTTCAGTGGGATTTGAGTGGTTTTGAGGTGACAGATCAATCCCTCTTGGTTTTTGGAGTGCAAAGATATTGAGAAGAGCAAAAATTAAAGCCAAACAAAGGAGAAGCAGCCAGGTGTGTTCCCAACATGGATCACCGGGAATGTGAGTGACCAGGGCTGTGCCCAAAGTGCCTCCTCCAGTGGGGGATGGAGCTGCAGCAGCGCACGAAGCTCTTCCCACACTCGGGGCACTCGCAGGGCTTCCCTTACCGGTGCCTCCGTTGGTGTCGGGTCAAGGTAGAGCTCCTGGAGAAGCTCTTCCCACACTGGGGACACTCGTAGGGCCTCTCCCCTGTGTGGATGCGCCGGTGCCTGACAAGGGTGCAGTTGTATTTGAATCCCTTCCCGCAGTCTGGGCAGTGGAAGGGCCTCTCATCTGTGTGAATCCGATAGTGCAGGACGAGATCAGGGCTGGTCTGAAACCTCTTCCTGCATTTATCACACTCGTAGGGCCTCTCCCCAGTGTGAATGCGCCGGTGCCTGACGAGGGTGGAGTTGTACTTGAATCCCTTCCCACAGTCGGGGCATTGGAAGGGCCTCTCCTCTGTGTGACTCTGATAGTGCAGGAGAAGATCAGAGCTGGTCTGAAACCTCTTCGCACACTTGGAGCACTCATAGGGTCTCTCCCCACTGTGGGTCCTCTGGTGCCTGATCAGGCTGGAGCTCTGGCTGAAGCTCTCCCCACACTCCCCACACTCGTAGGGCCGTTCCCCAGTGTGGATCCTCTGGTGGCTGATCAGGTGGCAGTTCCACCTGAAGCTCTTCCCACACTCCACGCACGTGTGGGGCTTCTCCCCATCATGGAGCTGCTCATGGAGCACCAGCTCCGAGCTCTGCCTCCATCTCCGGCCGCCTTCCCGGCCCAGGCTGCCTCTTTCCCCCTCACATCCCCGCCATCTGCGTTTGCAGCCCTTCCTCGTGCGGCATCTCCGGGCCTTTTCCTCCCCGTTGGCTTCCTGCGCCGTGGAGCCGCTCAAAACGGCCTCTGCCACCAGGTTCTGCCGCGGGCATTTGTCCTCCCTGCTCTCCATGCTCAGCTCCTGCTCTGGGCGAGGAAGGACAAGGACAGCATGGGATTTGCCTCCGTGCCACAGGCAAGGGCAACGAGATCCCCCCAGGGCTGTGCTGCAGCCGGGGGCCGTGCTGGGCTGGGAGATGGAGCAGCACAGAGGGGAAAGGGGCATTCATCGCCAGCTCGCGGCTGTGCACACATCACAAACAGGACTGGACTGCTAGGAACGCGTCTTGAGCTGTTTTATTTTTCAGCATCAGTCTCATTTCTTGGTTATGCCAATGGGAAGATGCCAGCAGCTCACATCCCAGGTAGCAGAAAAAAACCTTAATGTTAAAACTTACTTTAAAAGGTTTTTCACCAATCACACAAAGCAAAAGCATATTGACAGTGGTTCCATCCAAGCACTATTGGTTAAAACCATGCTCCATTACTTCAAACACAATACCTATTTGTAAGCCTTAAAACACGATGAACAGAGATCCATTATTAAGCTTGGAACTTCCTGATATCTTGCTATATATACTTTTCTGCAGCTTAGGGAGTTAGTATAGATAAGTGTTAATGCACAGACCGTTGTTCTATTGCTCCTTACTTTCTACTTCTTCTATAATTTTTCTGCTGACCAATCTTATGGCTGCTGCAAAGCTATAATCACAGTTCTCCTGTCTCTGAGGCTTGTCTTTTGAAGCTTTCCCAAAACCCTCTAAATTTAAGCATTCCAGAGACACTGACTTCCTCCTCACCTGCTTCAGTGCCCTGGAGCATCTTCCTCTTCCTCGCAGCCTCCCAGGGGTTGGCAATGGGAAATCCTGGTTTGGAGAAAACAAGGGATGAGCACATTGAGTTTCAACGTCCCTCTGCCCAAGTCCATCTCTACAAGTCACCGGCCATCTGGGCTCCAGTAAACCCTCCCAAACACCAAGATTCAGCCATGAAAAAGCCTCCCAGGAGTTCCCCATCCCTGGTCCCTCCCCTTTGGTGTTCAGGGGTTCTACCCTGTCCCAGCTGCTGGGGTCATGCTTGGATTGGGGGTCCCCCTTCTCCTGGGTGCCCGCCCTGCCCAGGCTGCTGGCAGTGCCAGCAATGCTAAAAAGCTCCCCCCTCTTGGCTCTCCCCATTTCGGGATGCCGGGGCTCTTTGGGCTCCCGGGCTCCCTTCTCCCCTCATTCTCTGCTCTGGGCTGCAGCGGCTCCAAGGAGTCCCCCCTGCCCCTCTCCAGGCTCTTGAGGCTCCCGCCAATGGCGGCGCTCCCCCCTCTCTGGCCTCCCCACTTTGGCCTCCTGGGGCACACAGGGCTCTGCTCCTCCAGGCTGCCTCTGCCGGCAGCCGCCACCGCCACCGCCCGATGTCCCCCCGAGGGGCCTTTTCCGCTCAGCCTTGGACTTCTTCATTCTCCAAACATCCCCCCAAAAACCCAACCCAGGGACCCCCCGGGATATCCGGGCCGGGCTCCCCCTCCCCGCTCACCGGAGCCATGGGGGGGGCGATGATCCCACAGGTGGGGGCTGCGAATTCAGGCAGGGATCGAGACCGCGTGGCTCCCTGAGCTCAGCCTTGATCCGCCTTTGCCCCTCCTCTTCCTCTTCCTCCCGCTCCTCCTCTTCCATCCCCCCTCCCGGTCCTCTGTTATCCCCACCGCCTTCTCATCTTCCATCCCTCCCCTTCCATCCCTTCTCCTCCTCCTCCTCCCCCCTAACCCCACCTCCTTCTCCTCCTTCCATCGCTGCTCTCTCTCCACCTCCATCCCGCCCCTTCCATCCCTCCTGCCTTTTCTCCTCCCCCCTTACCCCGCCTCCTCCTCCCCCTCCATCCCTGCCCTTCCCTCCCTCCTCCTCCTCCCCCAGCAGCAGCCACACCCTCGGTGCCCCGTTCCCGCAGCCCTCGCAGCCCGCGGCAGCAGCGGCCATGGAGCCGGGCCAGGTCGGCATGGGCAGCGCGGGGCTCTCGGCTGCTCCCAGCCGCTGCGGGCGGGGGGAACCCGGCCCGGGCCAAAGGAGAGGCAAACTGGGCAAACTGGGGGCTGCACATCCAAACTGGGCCTTGCTGGGGACCCTGCCTGGCCCCTGCCAGCCCTTGGGGCTCCTCTCGGCACATCCGCCAGGGGGGAACGCACACAGGCCTGGGGGATCCCAGCAGTGGCAGCACTGCCAGGGACTGGGCTGCACTGGGATCGTACTGGGAGCGACTGGGGCTGTACTGGGTTTATATTGATATCATACTGGGATCATACTGGGATCATACTGGGAGAGAGCAGGAGCCTGCAGGAGGCAATTGAGACCACGTTAGGGGCAAATGGGATATACTGGGAGTGACTGGGATGGTGCTGAGTGTTACTGGGAGTAGCTGTGAGCAACTGGGATCATGCTAGGAGGAACTGGAAGGAACTGGGAGTGACTGGGAGCCTGCTGGGGGTGATTGGAAACTGCTGGGCTTATACTAGAATGAACTGGGATCATGCTGGAGCTGACTGGGATCATTCTGGCAGTGAGTGCCACTACACTGAGGCTGACTGGCAGTGCTTGGGAGCAAATGGGATCATACTGGAAGGAACTGGAAAGATGCTGGAGGGAACTGGGCTACACTGGGACATACTGGGAGTGACTGGAACAAAAGTGAGGGGAAAGAGAGCAACTGGAACCATGTGGAGCACAACTGGTTCATACTGGCAGGGACTGGGAGCACACTGGGGCCATATTTGGATCATACTGGGAGGGACTGGACTAATACTGGGAGGATCTGAGAGGGACTGGGAGCACACCCTGCACATCATCCCCCAGACTGGGCCTGACTGGGAGCAACTGGGAGCACGCTGGCAGCAAATGGCATCATACTGGGACTGACTGGGCTGATCTAGGGAGCAACTGGAACCACACGGGAGGCAGCTGGGACCATACTGGGAGAGATTGGAAGCAACTGGGATTATACTGGGACCACACTGGGAGGGCTGGCATGTGACTGGGATCAAACTGGAGCTTACTGGGATCATATTGGGGTTGAAAGGGAGCGACTGGGATCACACTTTGGGCTACTGGGAGCAGCTGAGGGAAACTGGGATGATGCTGCAAGCAAACTGGAGGAACTGGGAAGGACTGGATGCATGCTGGGGGCAACTGGGATATACTGGGCATGACTGGGGGATCATACTGGGATAACTGACACCTTACTGGGGCCACTGGCAGTGCCTGGGAATGACTGCAGACATGCTGGGGGCAACTGGGATATACTGGGAGTGTCTGGAACCATCCTGGGGGGACTGGAACCACACTGGGAACAACTGGGACCATGCTGGGGAGAACTGGGACCACACTGGGGGCAACTGGGAGTGAGTGGGACCATGCTGGGAGGGACTGGGATCATCTGGGGAGGGACTGGGACTAGAGCAGGGGCAACTGGGTTCAACTGGGACCATCCTGGGAGTGTCTGTAACCATAGGGGAGTGATGGAAGCACACTGGGAACAGCTGGGCCCATGCTGGGAGCAACTGGGGTCACACTGGGGGCACTGGCATCAGACTGGGAGTGACTGGGAGCAACTGGGATTGGACTGCAAGGGACTGGGATCATACTGGGAGTGGCTACACTCATACTGGGATTATACTGGGTGTGAATGGAACCTGACTGGGGCTTACTGGGAGCTACTGGGCCCATGTTGGGAGGAAAATGTGACCCACTGGGAGCAACTGGGATCGGCTGGAAGGTTCTGGAACCATGCTGAGAGGACTGAGACTACAACTGGGGCAACTGGGATCATCCTGGGAGCAACTGGGGCCACCCTTTGAGCAACAGATAGAAACTGGGATGATGCTAGAGGAAACTGGGAGGAACTGGGAAAGACTGGGATCATTCTGAGGTAACTGAAACATACTGGGAGTGTCTCTAACCATCCTGGGGGCACTGGAACCACACTGGGAACAGCTGGGACCATGCTGGGAGTAACTGGGACGATGCTGGGGGAAACTGAATCTGCCCTGGAGGCAACTGGGCACGACTGGGACCCTGCTGGGAGGGACTGGGACTATTCTTGGGGCAACTGGGATCATCATGGGAGGAACTGGGAACCTCTGGAATTATGCTGGGAGCAACTGGGATCACACTGGGATCCCAGTGAGAGCAGCTGAGTCCATGCTGGGTTACACTGGGATCTCATTGAGAGCGACTGGAATCACACTGGGATTGACTGGGAGTGGCTGGTTTTGTGGATTTGGGGGGTTTGGATTTTGGGGGATTTTCTTGGCATTTTGAGGGGGAGTTTCTCTGGGGGAGTTTGGGGGTTTATTGAAATTTCTTGTGTCTCTTTTTGAATTTTTGGGGTTTTACTGGGATTTTGTTGGGATTTTTTGGGATTCTCAGAAATTCCTGGGGTTTTATTGAGATTTTTAGGAGATTTTGGGGCATTTTATTGGAATTGTGGTGGCATTCAGAGGGATTAATTGGGGATTTGGGGTTTTGGGGATTTTTGGTGGGATTTGGGGGGTTTTGGGTGTTGCCAGGATTTCTTTGGATCTTGGGGAAGATTTTTTGTGATTTTTTCTGATTTTGGGGACATCTTTGAGGGATTTGCCGAGTTTAATTTGGATTTTTGGGGTTTTTGGGATTCCAAAGGATTTTGTGGGCTTTTATTTGGATTCTAGAGTGTTCTAATGGGATTTTGAGAGATTTAATTGGGATTTTGTG
The DNA here is from genome assembly GCF_051311805.1 of Agelaius phoeniceus. NCBI lineage: Eukaryota > Metazoa > Chordata > Aves > Passeriformes > Icteridae > Agelaius > Agelaius phoeniceus. The sequence goes on from NC_135292.1 coordinate 7,084,738, forward strand.
GGTTTTATTGGGACTTTCACGGCTTTTAAGGAGATTTTGGTGCTTTTCTGCCCTTCCCCACACCCAGGGAATGCCCCAAAGGCCCCCTAAAATTCCACTAAAACTTCACAAAATCCTCAAAAATTACAAGAAAACCCTCAAAAACCCCAAAGAATCTCCAAAAATCCCAGTGGAACTCACCAAAATTTAAAAAAACTCACAGAATTTCCAATAAATCTCCCCCAAAAAACTCCCACAACCCCAACAAAACACCAAAAATCCAAAATCCCCAAATCAACAAAATCCCCCAAAATCACATTGCCATCAGAAAACCCAATAATTCTCCCCAAAAACCCCAATAATTCCCCCCAAACTCCCAAGAAAATCTCCCAAAGAAGCCACCCCCAAATCCCCAAAAACCCTCTCAAAATCCCCAAAATCCCCACAAACCCCCCCAGGCTCAGTGGGGCCATCCTGGATCAGGGGGCACCGGCCGGTGGAAAGGAGTCACTTCAGGGGGCCCTGGGAACTTTTTGGGGAGGGGGCACCATGGGAGACCCCCACAAAAAACGGGGGGGGGGGGGGGGGGGAACCCCTGCTGTGCCCCCTCCCCCCGAAACCCCCAGACCCCGGTTCAGGGTGGGCCTGGGACCCCCCGGGACCCCCAGAGCCCCCCAAGGTTTGCCCAGGACCACGCTGGACCCCCAAACCCTCCCGAAGACCCCCAAAACCTCCCCAGGACTCTCAGATCCCCCGATTTCCCCCCAAAATTCACACCAGACCCACCTGAGACCACCCCAAATCGATCAGACTGCCCCAAATCCCACTCAGACCCCTCAATCCCCCCCAAACCCTAAGAAACCCCCTCAGACTCCCCCAAATTTCTCAAGACCCACCGCAAAACCCCCCAGATCCACTCACAACCACCCAGTTCCTCTCGCCATCCCCCAAAATCCCCTCAGACTCTCCCAATTCCCTCAGTTCCCCCTAAACCCACCTGAGAACGCTCCAGACGCTCTCAAGCTCCCCCCAAAGCTCCCTAAAGCCCCCTCAGACCCACCAAAGCCCCCTCAGATCCCCTCATTCCCCCCAAACCCACCGCACACCCTCGTGTTTCCCGTCGATGCCCCTAAAAATCCCCAATTTCCCCTGAGACCCGCCCCAAACCCCCCCAGTTTGCCCCCGGCCCCACCTCAGCTCCGCTCTCCCTCACAATCTCGCGCCTCCACCGCGTGTGCGGGCTCTCAGCAATGGCGGCGCGCCCCGGCCCGCCCCGAACCAGCCAATCAGCGCGCTGCACATCCCTGAACTAACCAATCCCGGCGCGGCTCCCCTCAGCAAGGCCCGGCTCCCCTGCGCCGTCCCAGCCAATCAGAGGCGAGCCGGAAGCGGCGCCCCCTTCCCCGCCGCCGCTGGGACCCCCCGGGCTCGGGACAGGAGCGGGAGGGGCCTGAGAGGGGATCGGGGGGGGCGCGGGAGGGTCCGGGGGGTCTGGGGGGGCTTTGGGGAGGGGTCCGGGGGTTTGGGGGGGTCTGGGGAGGGGTCCTGGGGCATTGTGGGGGGACCTGGGGGGTGCGGATGGGTCCTAAGAGGGGTCTCGAGGAGGGGTCGCGAGATATGAGACACTCATGCCACAGCGTAAGCTGTAAGCGAAAGGAATTTTAAGAGCTGTTTTGGTCATTTCAGAGAAAGTTTAAAAGGGAGAAGCTGCTGTGTGATGTTATGATCGATTTTTGGTGCCAGAGTCCAAGGAGTTTAGGGCTGGAAATCCCAGCCCCACTGGATCCAAATGAGGAAATCACCTGGCCCTGTCCTACCAAGGTGTCACGTTGGTGAAATTAAAAGGCAAAACACGGTCCATAAGATAGAAAGGAAAGTGGTACTGCCTCAAGAAAACCTCTTAAGCAAGCCTGGCTGCACTTTTTATTCAAGAGAAAAGCAAAGTTCAGGAGAAAATAAAAAGTGTTTTGCATGGCTGATCAAAGACATCTGGAAGATTTAGAAGAAAGCCCAGCAAGCTGCTGCAATTGATAAAAAAAGATTAGTGCAGAGCAATTTTCTTGGAGATTGCCAGGAAAGAGCAGAATAGCAGAGAGCAGAGAAAGGGATCCACCCTGAGGTGTCTTGTCCATATCCATGACTGACTCCAACAAATCCAAGAATATCCTGAGCTGGAAGGGACTCACAGGGATCATGAGTCTGACTCATGGCCCTGCGCAGGACATCCCACCACAGGTCTGAGAGCCTTGTCCAAACATTCCTTGAATTCACAGGGGCTGGGACCATTCCCTGGGGAGTCTGTTCCAGTGTCCAGCACCCTCTGGTCCAAATCTGATGAAAACTGCACCAGGACAGAGTCCAAACCCAAAGACTAAGGAAAGTCAGGAGACCCCTTGGTCTGAATGCACCGAATGTCCCAGCAACAGACCCATGGTTCAGAATGGGCAGTCATCAATGCAAGATTAACTAATTGTGGGAGTCAGAAGTAAGTTGCAGTGATATAAATTGAGGTTTTTGGCCTCACTGAAAGGTGCAATGGCCACAAGCTTTCAATGGAGGACTCACAGGAAGAAATGTTAGATTTCCTAAAAGGCCAGTTGAGGTTTTGGAGGATGGAGCCCACCAAGACCTCCAGAAGTAGGAGAGGGGCTGAAAGGATGAAGTCAGCAGGGACAGAAATGGGAGAAAAGCCACACTTGCCAAGGAAATTCCAGAAGCAGTGATGGCAACAGCAGCACTGGCTCCAGCTTCCTCAGCTTCTTCTTTAAGGTGGGAAGGGAGGAAAAGGGGGGGAAGATGTTCTTAGAAGGGAAGGCTTGGCACTGATGGGGCTGTGGACTCCTCGCCTGAAACTCCCTGAAACTGTGGCACTGGCTCAAACCACGACATTTTTTAAAAGCTAATTTTCTTGAGAGCAAAATTTTGAGTCTTGAAAGTGATCTCAGGCTTCACACCTTATCTGAGAAAAGTTTTTAAACAAACACTGAAATTCTCAGTGACATGACTCCAAGAACAGAGATACAAGGGTAGGCATTGAGAACTCCTTGATTCCCCTGGATCCTAATGCATCTTAGGATCAGCTTAATAAAGGAGGAATGGATTTAGGTGCTGTCTCAAGTCCAACATTCATTAATATTTGTGGGTGTGGATGTTGTGGCTGCCCCATCCCTGGAAATGTTCCATGCCAGGCTGGATGGGCTTGGAGCAATCTGGGATGCTGGAAGGTGTCCTGTGGCAGGGGGTGGGACTGGATGAGCTTTAAGATCCTTTCCAGCCTGAACCATTTGGGGATTCTGTGATTCCATGAACACGTCCACACCCAGCCTTACTCCAAACGTGTCAAGCAGGGACGGGGGGTTGGCAGTCCCCAGACAACAGTGGGGAGGAGAAGAAGAAGCTGGCACGGATTAACTGAGCTGCTCTCCACAGAAAGAGCAGCAAGGGGGATTCTCAGCCAGGACCAGCCCCAGAGGGACCCGGGCTCCTCCCTGGATGTGAGGGGGAATGCAAACAAGAGGCGTCACACATTCCTCTGTGCATCCCTCACCTGCAGCTGGCCTGAGGAGGTGGCCAGCTCACGGCCAAAGGGAAGGGTGTGTTTGTGCAGCATCCCAGCTTCCATGTGGGCCAAAGCAGAGCCAAACTCCCGTTTGATTAATGAGCCCTTGGATCCAGCTCCCTGCCTCCCTCCGCGTGCAAGGAGCACGATCCCAGCAGCACGCACTGCTGGCCTTCAAGGGCTGGCTGGGGCAGCTCCTGATAGCGCTGTTTATTCAGCTTCCCCAAGGAAACAGTGTGGATTTTATTAAATGATCCCATCAGTGTTTCTCCATGCTGTCAGTGCAGACTCCAAAGGATGATTCCTGTTGGCTCGTAGGTCTTTGTCCGCGCACCGAGAGCGGCAGCCAAGGACAAAGCGTTGCGGGACGGGGCGGTGGGAGCCCTGCTGCTCCGGCTGCGCGGCCCTGCCGGGCTCTGAGCCCCCCGTGCCACATGCCAGGCCACAAAGGGGACAGCTGGCCCGCCAAGGACAGTGACACGAGGCACAGGGACACCTGGGACTGCCCTTGGTGCTGTCACACTCCCGCATGGATGGCTTCAAGGGAGAGAGGCACAGCCCATGGAGACCCAGCCACAGGCAAGGTTTTTATGCTATTTGAAGTGGCACGGATCCTTTTATCCCAGAAAAACAGCACCTGTTTGTCACCTGCTGGTTCTTAGCCCTAAGAATTACATTGATACTGCCAGGCCAGTTTTCTGCCTATTTTTGCCAGTTTTCCACCCCATCATTCCCTGATTTTATTCCCCAAACCAATTTTGCCTGTTTTGTATGCACGCTGGTTTTCACCTCAGGAGCGAAGCAAATAATCCACTCAGTGAAGAAAACACAGCTATGAAGTGGAGGACTGTCCCCTTTGGGACACAAAAGCCACAGCCACCCACACTTGGACAAAGCAAGCTGTGGCAATGCCAGGAGTGACTGTGCAGTCAGTATGGATGGAGCCAGGAGTACATTCCCCAGGGAATCCTTCACATGGGCTTGGAGAGGTGTCCAAAATGCAAAGCCCATGCTTTTCAGAGTACTCCCCTGTGTTGCTCTGAGTTTGTGCTCAGGTTGTGGGAATGAGCCAATCCTGGGATGTATCTTCCCATACTGAAAAAAATCCCAGGTTTTTGCTGGCAGGCACCACCTTTGTGTGTGTGTGTGTGTCCAAGGGCTTTGCTCTCAAAGCTCACCCTGAAGATCCACCAGATGCCTTGGTCACTTGCTCTCTCTGCCAAATGAGCAGAGGGCTCATGCCCTGGATGAGGGGGGTCACAAAAACACATCCAGCAACTCCATGGCCCTGTGAGCTGCTGAAAAATCAGACCAGAAGCTCTGGAGCTGCTTTTCATGCACATGGCATGGCTGAGTGAGCCTGCTCCTCACCCTCCTGTTTAAACACAACCTCTGCCCTCAGCTGCAGCGAGAGTGTTTCACCCTGTGCGAGTCTCCCAGGGAAGATCTTCCTCTTTGGGAAACTGCACTTGGAGTGGATGTTTTGAAGAGCTTCAAACCTCCCGTCTCTCACCCATGGAAGGTCACTGTGATCACTGTAAAACAGAGCTTTCAAGTGTTTGGAGCCTAGCCTGTGACTTCCCACTGTTTTTGTCAGCACCTGCACACCCCAAATGTTTCTATGCCTAAAACAGCACTACTGAGAGCTCAGAGTGATGCTGTAGAGAGGATTTGGGGGGAGCCTGTGCAGGATAGCAAAAGTGCAGCTCAGTTTCTGGCATATTTTGGGTTAAAAATCATCACATGCTGAAAGCAAAAGTCAGAATTGAACCAAACAAAAATGCATTTATCGTCCACAAGTCTAAGATCCTGCAGAATCAAGAAGCTTTCCTTGCCCAGCTTTGGAAAGATCACTTCTCTGGCCTAAACCCTACTTATGCTTCTTGTTTCTTCTTTATTTCCTAATTTATTTTTTTTTAATTCTTCTTAGGTCTTCAGTTTATTAAGCCATCGTCTAGCCATCCATTGCACTGCAACAAACCTTGGACCAAGCTCCAGGAGCTTGAGGCAATGGCCAGAGCAGCTCTGCAGGGACTGGCTCACAAGGGCTGGGGCAGGGTGACAGTGTGTCCCCTTGCAGAGGACAGGCACCAGCACACAGCTGCTCTCCTTCCCTCCGTGCTGGCCACTCAGTGGGTGAAGTGTTTCTTCTTCTGGCTGCAGAGAATGAGGCTCCAAAATCTGGCAGCAGTAACAAGGAAATGGAACAGCCTTGCCTTTCTTCAGGGTGAGGGCTGCTGTGTCTGGATTTCAGCAGCACTCAAAAGACCACCAAGCCAGCCCCTTTCCTGCCACTCCAGTGGGAAAGGGTGGCATGAAAGCCCAAGCCTCAGGTGTCCGCATGGACATGCCTAAGCAGAGACAAATCACAGAATCCCAGAATGGTTTGGGTGGGAAGGGACACTAAAGATCATTCATTCCACCGCCTTCCACTATCCTATTGCTCCAAGCTCCTTCCAGCCTGGCCTTGGGCACTCCCAGGGATCCGGGGGCAGCCACAGCTTCTCTGGGCAGCCTCTTCCAAGAGCTGCATCCAAAAAAGTCACAGAGGCGCCTGCGTGCACTTTGCAGGTGAATCCCTCACTGGGGCAAGGAGATGAGCTCAAGCTCTGAGTCTTGCAGGGAAATGTTTCCCCTAAGCCAGCATAAAGACTGACTATGTTACTACAGGCTGGAGAAACCCCTGAAATAGTGACAGACCGCTGAAGGGAAGAATATATTGGGAAGGGAATCATCCGGCCGGCTGGGAAACGCAGGGCTCTGAAAGGGGATGGGGCGGGACAGGAAGAACATTCCTTTCTCACTCCAAGCGCCTGCAGCCGCTCGGGAAGCATCGGCCGGGGCCGCCCGCTCGCAGCCCGGGGCCGGCAGCGCTGCTCCTGCCGCGGGCAGATGCTGCTCTGGGCGGCCGCAGGCTCATCCCGGACCAGCAGCATGGATGGAGAGCGATGAGGTGCCCGGCAAGAGGCAGCCTGAGCCCCAGATGCTGCGGGGGGCTGGCGATCGCCGCCTGTGCCGGGTGCGGGCGGCCGCGGGCGGCGGGGTCACCCTGCCCTGTGGCCACCGCTGGGCTGCGCGCATGGAGAAAGAGGGAGAGGGCAGCGCGGGGCTGCAGGGCTGTGCTTTGCAATTCCGCGCCGTGCTCGCTTCTCTCTGCCCTCGGAAGATGGGGAGAACTGCAGTTGCTTCGTGCTTTCAGCTCAAACGGGGCTTTACAGCCCCTTCCCCACCTTGCCGAGGGGCACAGAGGAGTGGATCAGCCTCAGAGCAGGGCTCCTTTCCAGCACCCTGCTGCTCATCTCCTTGTCTCTGCATCTGCTTGGCCACACTGTTTCATTAATTTGTCTGTTCTTCCCCAAATTTCTGAATTATTGTCAAAACCAGGGCTTGTGGATACATGGAAGTGAAGAATGAAACCCCTCTTCTGCGTCTCAGGCTGACAAAGCCATACTTGGGATGTCAAGGCCAACCCAAATGACCAGATGAGAGTAGGAACTGCTGAGGCAGCCCCTGGCTCCCCCTTAAGCAGCACAACCCCCTACACTGTGTCATGGTTTGACACTGGCACAATGCCAGTGCCCCCATGAGAATACCCTCTCCCTGGTTTCTGCTGTGAGATGGGACCAGGAATAAGCACAGCAGGCTCCCACTTAGGAAAAAAAAAATTATTAACTAAACTACAAGGGAAAGGAAAAAAACAACAAAATAAAAGAAACACACAAGGAAAATGAAAACTTCACAAATACATCTCCTCCTCCTCCCCACCAAATTCCCAACACAATACATCCCCCAAATCATCGACTCTCAGTCTGGCACCACCCTTCAGAATACTCAATCCTCATTCATCAAGAGGAGAAGGAGTCCTTCTTGTGCCAATGGGGACCTCTTCCTTTCATGTCCAGCGCTCTCACCACTGAACATGGACCAGAGCTGCTCCTAGGGTTGTCTTTTTAAGGATGCTTTGTCCCGATCCAAAAAGGGCACAGTCTCTCCTCTGGGACACCTGTCCCCCCCATATTTCACCCCCTGGGGCCGAGGGGCACCAACACTGAACCCTCTTGGTCCTGAGGCATTGCCTCCCCCTGGATGCAGTCTCTGTGTCACAAGGAACATGGTTCTGTCCATGGCTGTACAAAAAGAGCCCAGCAAAAGCCACTCCATCATCTCTTCCCACTAAGATTCTTCTCTATTCTTCCACCATCTCTCACTTGCCCAGACCTCTCTCACACTTGCCCATTTCCTTCCTCATCTTCCACTCTATCTCTCTTCTAGGAAAGGTCAATGTTCTGTAAAGTTCTCATTTTCCAAAAAGGGGTTAAAAGCTCCTACAAGCGGCCGGCTGCACCCCCCCTTCTTCTCCGTCCCAGCCGTGCTGCCGGCACAGGCCCATGTTTATCAAGGTTCAAGGTCACAGTCCCAGGCACCGGCTCTCTCTCTCTCTCTCTGTCTCCCGGGGGGCTGCCCGGTGGCTCCCGGTGTCTCTCTCTCTCTCTTCCACCCTTCCAGCCCCGGGCTCAGGCCTACCTCTCCCGGCCACATGGCTTTTCCCCTCCGCCCGCCCAGCCAGCAGCTGGGCCGGGGCAGAGACCCGAACTCTTTCCCGCCGGAAACCCAAAAGGCCCTCCCAGGGGAGAGCCCTGCTTTTAACCCTGTGTTCTCAGAGGCGGATCCATGTCCTAATGGCCAGGTTAAATGCCAATATTAAAGTCTGAATATCCATTGGCCCAAAACACAGCATCCCAAAAAACACATTTCCTGTCAAACCACCAAATCCATGTTGCATGGGGCACCCGTGTGCAGGAATAGAGAACACCTTCCCTCAGATGGGATCTGCTGTGGCAAGGCCCCTCTGGTTTTCTCCTCCACGCAGCAGTTTGCATGCAGAATGTGGGCAGATGTAACTCTGAGGTCCTCCTGCTCACTCTTGGGTTCCCCTTGCAGAGCCTCAGCCCCTGCGTTCTGTCAGGGCCCCTGGGCAGGTGGGATATTCCCAGAGGAGAGGGGCCGGCTGTGTCCCCATTGCCCCTGTCCCTTATGTGCCTGTGCTCAGGAGGGCACAGAGAGGATGGGGACTCCTGCCTGCCCCGTGTCCTGTCCGCCTGCCGGGCCTGTCCCAGGGCAGCCAGGCTGTGATTGCTGTGCTGTGTCCCCCTGTCCCTGCTGTCCCTGCTGTCCCTGCTGTCCCTGCTGTCATGGCCCACTGCAGGTTCCACACCTACACAGCCATGGTGGCTCCTGAGCTCTGCAGGGACCCGAGTGACAGTCTGAGTGGTGGCACTCGTGGTTTTCTTGCATTTGGCATCGCACAGAGCAGAGGCTGGATCACAGCACCAAAGGAGCAGCTGCTGCAGGGGAGGAAAGGAGCCTCTGCATGGCCAAGGGCTGCTGTGGTGCCCCTGTGTCAGGAATTCCCCACAGCTGACACCTGAGTCCAGCATGGACACTCACAGACTCAGCGTTTGTTCAGGCATTGCCTTTATTGCATCTTGACAGGGACTGCAGCTGCCTGAGGGAAGTCACCCTCCTGAGACAGGAGGGCAGAGAGTGTAATTTAAATTAACCAATTGTGATTGTAGGCATTTGTAGCAACAGTCTATGTACTGTATATATGAATATTAAACAAGACACAAAATAATTATTGGATCATGAAGATCAAGCAACATTTGCTGGTTTAGATAAAAAGAAAGTATACCTCAGTTTTGGTTAGCTGCAATAATTCTTGGTAATTCTGATGAATCATAAGTTCTATATAATATAAAGAAAAGTGCCATTATTTAATTACTACTTAATATTAAAATATTTGTGTTATCTTACAAGAGTATTAATCTACATTATAGTAATAAAAAGTTTGGAAAATGTTGCTAAAGAAAGTAATTTTTAAAGAAAACATTTTAAATATTTCAAAACTATTTAAGAATCTGAATCAATCTCCCATCATTGCACCCGATTCCTTCAAATGGTGCTTTCCTTCAAACAGATGCAAATGCTCTGTATGGAAAAGGGTTAAAATAGATACAGTTAACACAGATAAAATAAGAGAGAGGGCAGAGGGGCAGGGTATGTCAGGAGCCCGGAGCCTGTGCCCCGGCGCAGGGCTGTGCTGGGCAGCAAGCGCAGCTCTGTGCGCCGGCTGCTCACAAAGATGTGCGGCTCGCCTTGGCCGGCCCAGAGAGCATCTCCAGCAGGAAGCTTTTCTTCACACAGCCACTGCCTGTGCTCCTCCAAAAGCCTGCCCTGCCTACCTTCAGCATCCTGTTTGTATCCCTATTCATTCCAATCAGCCTGGCCATTTGCTTTTCTATTTCTTTCGTGGCCCGGCGCATTTGCTCCATGTCTTTGAATCTCTTCCTAAGGAGCCGCCTTCTCCGCTCGCTTTCCACCTTCCTCCTTCTGGCCTTTTCCTCAGCTCTCTGGGCCGCTGCTCTCTGCCTCGTGGCTGCCCTTCTGCGCCTGAGCCACCAGCCCAAAAGCAGGAGCAGCGGCTGAGCAATTTGCCAGAGCTGGTGCAGGTAGCGCAAGGCAGCCAGGAGCCAGGGTCCCCAGCCAGGCTCAGCTGGCTCTGGGGGGGGCCGCTTTCATCTCCTCTGCACGGGGCTGCCCATCCCCGTGAAATCTGTCCACCACGGAAAGTGGGAACAGGAAGAGGAGCAGCACAAGCCCAGCCAGGACTGCTCTGTGCGCCATGGTCTGCAGGAGGAGAGAGACAAGGCTTTCACTGGGGCTGCCAAGGGAGCTTGTGGGGGCTGAAGTGAGGCCCGGAGGCGCAGGGATGTGAGGGCAGAAGCAGAGGGCCCCGGGCAGCTGGCAGGCAGCAGGGCCTGTGCCAGTGGGCCAGCAGCAGCAGCCCCGTGCCCCGGCCAAGGCGCCGGCCCCAGGGGCTGGCCCTGGGTGCAGGGGGACAATGCAGGCCCGGGTGCGGCGCTTGTGGCCCGGCCCTGGCCCGGCCCAGCCCCGCCACGTGCGCACTCACCACTTGTCCAGGCTGTGCTGGGCCCGCGTTACCTGCGGGGGCCTTTTCCAGCTGCCCCCATTGTGACACGCTGCCCCTGGTGTCACAGGGGCCAGAGGCATCACAGCCGGGCCAGCCCTGCCCTTGGTGCCCAGCCCAGCTCAGGGGCTCCCAGTGGGCCCAGCAATGAAAGCCCCGGCAGGCAGCAAGTGCAGCCCCTCTGGGAGGGGATGGGCCCCAGGGCCTCCCTTCACAAAGCAGGCAGAAGTCCCCACTGATAAGTTTCCAAAGGGAAAAGATTATAATCAATAATGTTGAGTAGGATACATATTATCAACTATGAAAACAGCTGAGGTGCTTTTCCTAATGGGACTTGTTCTTCTGTGAGTGGGGTTGGGTGATGGTTGCTCAGTTTTTCTTGCTTGACTCTTCCCTGATCCAGTCCATCCAAGACTTCTGTGAAACCTTCCCATTCTCAGACAGCAGAAATAAAGAACTGCAGTGAAACCACTTCTAGTCCCCTTCAGATCAAGAAGGTGCAGGGGGATGGTTTTGGCAGAGAATTTGAGCTGCTCTGGACAGAGTCGCATTGCTGTGTTAGCAGGGACTGGCTGCTTGTGTTTTCCTTTGGATGAACAGAATCTTCCTTGTGTCCCCAGTGAGCACATGGAGCTCACACCAGCAGTGCCTCTTGCCTGTTCCCTGCCCAGCCAGACCTTCCAGCCCAGCTGAAATGCCCAGCGTGGCCTTTGAGCACAAAGGGATTGCAGAGCCAAAAGCATCTGTGTAGCCACCATGGTGTTCAGTGGCTGCTGCTCGGGGAAGGGCACTGAGAGGAGGCCACTGCTGCTCTTGTCAGAGCGCTGCTGTGCAGGGATGTCCCTCGCCCTGCTCAGTCCCACATCTGCCCATCTTTTGGCCTGCTCTGAGCTCAGGTGGATGCCATCTGCTCCCAGCAGACCCAGCTGCTCCACGGTAGATGCACAGGCATGGAATCCAAAACCTTGAGTATCCCCTGAGTAGCCAGGCATTCAGCTGTTCAGTTTGTCACGGCCCACAGCAGGGGTTAGAACAAGATGGTTTTTCAGATCCCTTGTGACCCGAAGCATTCCAGGCTTCTAGGATTTCTCCATGACTGACTTTGGTCCCCTCAAAAGACCTCCTCTCTCCTCTCTTCCCTCCACCTGTGGAGAACGCATTCTGATGCTGCTGCTGCTGTTGGGACAGGTTGGTGGATACTCTTCCTGCCATCCCATGGGTGTAAGCATGACTCCTCTCTGAAGCCTTTGTCCCTGAATCAGTGCCTTCAAAGAACAGTTATCTCCCCTCCTTCCTTTTCCATTCAGCACTTGAGCAGACACAGCATTTCTCATCGTTTTCCACAGAACAGTACAGGTGCCAGTTCCCATCTTGTGGAGCCCTCTGCCATAAATCAGCCTGACAGGTTTATTCTCTACGTAATGGGAAATGATGACAAATGCAGCTGCATAATCACGTTAGTAACTCACCATAATGATTGCTTCTGGGCTGATTTATGGGTTTTGTCACATGTGAGCTTTCAGAACTTTAGAGATTACATTTTTCACACTTTTTTGTTGGAATCTCAGTTTATCAGACTTTATTGAAGCATTAATCACTTGCAGTACAACCCTGGACTTCACAAATGTATCACATCAGCGTGAAAAAGGCAGAGAAAACAAGAACTGTTGTGAATTAATGAGCCGGGTAACACATGTCTCACAAGAGCGATGAAACAACCTGTGTTCTTCTTCAAGCCACAACAGAAAGTCCCAAAGTCTGGTTATTTAATTTTTTTTTCACAAAACACAGGCAGCAGCAAAGAACTGAAACAACACAGCCAGGCTTGAAACCTGAAAGATCTGCAAGGCTGAGTCTATCCTAGTTAATGGTGAAATGATGTGTGAATCTGTCCTAGATGTTCAAATGAAGAAGATTGATTCCCAGTTATAATATGGCTTCTAAGCAAAACACTGGGATTATATAGGAGAAATGCATGTGTCATGAAACAACCAAGAAATCAGAGACACAGTTCCAAGCTCTACTGTGAAGGTCTGGGAAATGTTCAGAGTTACCATCTGTGGAGTTTGGTGCAGGATAAACTGGAACAAAAGGCCATCATCACCCAAATTGATTCCGTTTGGGCTGGTTTGTTGGTTTTTTTGGTTTGTTTTTTGGGTTTGTTTTGTTTTGTTTGTTTGTTTGTTTTTTGTCATATAATGTTTTATAATACTCCAAGAAATATGTTGAAAAGGTCAGCATGATCCATCAGACACAAGCAGCGGGGCTGGGGTAGATGCAACATGTTCCTTGCACTGGAGGGTAGACAGAGGCAAGATCTGGTTTGGGGTCAATCACACCTGGATCAGGGAGGTGGCTGAAACCTGGGCTGGCCAAAGCCTTAGAATCACAAAATATCCTGGGCTGGAAAGGACCCCCAAGGATCACCAAGTCCAGCTCCTGGCCCTGCAGAGGACACCTCCCCAAGAATCCCACGCTGTGCCTTGGCATGTGCTGGTGGGCAGGAGCACACAGCTGGCTGTGGCTTTGGGTGCATGGGTAAGATGAGATGGTGAGGAGCATCCCTGCTCCCTGAGCTCCTGGAGAGCTGCAGACACTGATCACTGGTAAGGACAGCACCAGGGCCATGGCCTGGGGCTGGTGATCTGGTGTCTCCTTCCTGCTGCTGCTTTCTGCTACAGATAACAGCCTGATGCCAAGGTCTTGTTGCTGAGGTGATAAACGGCTGGGGAGATTCCCCCCCTGCTCTTGTCTGCACAAGTTCTTATGCTCAGCACCAGGAAGGATTGGGCCAGAATGGAGGCATTTGGGGTCTCAGGGCTGAGGCTGAGACAGACAGCCAGGCAGAGCAGCTCCTCCTGGCTGATGCAAACATTAGCCCTGTGCTGGCCAGGCCAGTGATCCATAGCTATGGGTCCACAGTTATGGTGGTGCTGGGTATTCACTGGGAGAAGAGGAGGTGTAAAATGAAGCTTCTGAAGCTGCTTGGGATCCTGGAAGCTGCTCAGACCCCACTTGACCACAGTGGTTGTTTGGCCAGCTTAAGTGATGGAATTCATTGGGCTGTGCAGGGACAGTTTTCTGTGCAAACATGAAGGACTTTCAGGGGGGATGAAATACGGCCTCACAGTAGAAACAGCTGGGCTGAACACACTTTATTCCAGCTATGAATCTTTGCTCTTAAGAGCAACGGATTCCACCTTTCATTAAACCAGAACTTGTTGTTGTTGTTGTTGTTGTTGTTATTTTGAGGAACAAAAATGAACTTTCTTGTTTATTTTATTAGCATTTTAAATCATCTTGTCACCCATTGCATGCATGAAACATGAGATGTTCCCAAAGTGTAGCTCACTTCAGACAGGGAGTGCTGATAGTTGGCAGATCTGTACAGGTGTCCTCATCCTGGGTGCATTGGATGTTATCCCATCCAAGCAGGCAGTTTAACACAAGCAGCCATTTCACTAAGCTTAATTAACAACAGAAATAAAAACTATATCTTTAGAACAAAGTTACTTTGACATCTACCATCACTCAGCGAGAGGTTTATTGTTATGGACACATAATATTGGCTTTTTGCAGAGATTAAAATGGATTTTCTATCTGTGGTGTTCAAGTAACTTTGTTATTGCCTTGGTTTGAAAAGCCAGGTGTCTGCTAAGGAAGGCAGGAGCCTCCCCTGGAGTGGAAAATGTAAACCCCTCCCTCTGAATTGTTATCATTTTGAAATTAAGGAGCTTTCAGGCAAAGATATGGGAATAGGAAAAACAGTTCTTTTTTAGGAAAAATTAAAAATATAAATGCAGTAGTACAGACGAAAAAAACCCCACTGACAGAGTCAGAACAGGACGTGACCCCCTGTGGGTCAGGGTGCTGGCAGCAGTCCCATTCAGCGGTGGCTGCAGCCCTCCTGCAGTGCCAGGTGTGGCTCTGTTGGAGCAGGGATCCTGGAGAAGGGTGGAATTTTCCTCTGAAGGTCCAGGGCTGCTGTAGATGGGCCTGGGAATCTTCCTTCCTCTGGGAATCCAGTAGGAAAAGGCTGATCCTCTGGGAATCCCGTGGAGAAGAAAGACAGCTGCTCCTCTGGGAATCCAGTTGGAAAAGGCTGATCCTCTGGGAATCCCGTGGAGAAGAAAGACAGCTGCTCCTCTGGGAATCCAGGAGGAAAAGGCTGCCTACAGTGTTCCAAATCTCAGATTCTGTCCAGGTAGGAATGCTTGGCTCCTCCCCCTGGGCGGAGCATCTCCCAATGGGATGATGTCATTTAATCAGCCATGCAGTGACACTCAGTGGACCATTACCAGAAGATAATTAATAATTAATGGCCTACTAATGGAACACACCTCCCCAGAGGGAGGATTGGTTTTGGAAGAGAGAAACTGCCCAATGAACAGAAGATAACTGCCCCACCACTGACAGATGGCAAACAGAACACACACTTATCTTGCAGTCCAGGACCTGTCCCCACTGGCTGCCCCCATTCTCCAGAGTTCATGGTGTCCAGAGAGGCTGCAGCTGCCGGTGCCGGGAACAAATGAGACGGGTCTGGGTTTCAGAAAGCTCCAGAGTCCATTTCTGACCCCCGAAAGACAGGGCAAAGGCAGGGCCATGGGGCTTTTATAGAGTATCCCAGGGCTGGAGTTTGGGTTTGTGTTGGATCGGCGGGAGAAATGTGGCATGCAATATGACTGATCAGCAAGTCTCGAACTTTATTGAGAGTCACACATATTTATATTGGTGTTAATAAAGCTCATACATATTTCAAAGGAGTGCTCATTATTGGTTAGTTACTTATCGGCCAACTACGCCTCCTTCTGCATTCTTGTGGTTATTCTGTTGAAACTATTCTTCATATTTTTGGCAAAAGAGCCTCTTCCCTATCCTGTTATTGCATCAAGGGCATAATGTCCTTGCCTTATATGGACACTGACTGCTGACTCCTAGACTTGTCTCCTTCTTGCTTAACCAGGGGTATTATGTCGATGTGACCTTTCTCAGCTAGCCAACTGTCCACAAAGCTCTCCACAGGTTTGGGTCAGGGGAGGAGTTCTTAGCAACACAAGATGGGTGAGATCAAATTCCTGCCTCTTAGCAACAGGGGCACTCCACACAGAATGTGTCCCCAAATCCTAAATTCCCCCTCAAACACCTCTGAAATGGTGGGACTTTAGACATCTTTGATCACTTTCATTCTCTAATAACACTGATGCTGTTAGTTCCAGAGTGCCCAGGATCCGCCTGGCAAGTCAGCTCTGGCAGGAAGAAGGCGGCTGCCAGGGGGCTGCTTGTGGCCTCTGACAGCCCCATTGCTCAGGGCTTGCCAGCGCCCCAGCCCCTCAGGCCCTGCCCCAGCGCGGCCAAGCTGCCCGGCAGCAGCGCCGCAGCCCCACAGCAGCTCCAGAGCAGCCCCAGGCAGAGGCACCTGGGAGCCCTCAGCAAGGCAGCCAGCAGCAGACGGGCAGGAGGGCACGGATGGCGCTTCCTGCCTGGCACAGGGCTTGTGGCCATCTCCAGGCAGCGCTCTGGCAGGGATCCCCGCAGCTCCGGCCCCTGCCCAGCCACTCTGTGGGCAGCACAAAGGCTTCAGCAGAACCACCAAAGGCCAAGGGCCTTCTGGCCATTTCCCCTTGCCCACTGCACTCCTCGGCAGCCGGCTGAGCACAAGCACCCTTCATCCCCTCTTCCCCTAGGCCCTGCGCACCCTGGGCAGCAAAAGAAAGATCCTGGCAGTCTGTGTATTAGAACACAGTCTATATTTACATGGTAAAGGAAAAAAAAAAAAAAAGAAAAGAACATTCTTGAAGTAAAAGAAAATTCCTCCTGACTCAGGTGGCCCCAGCAAAAAGAGCTTCTGGGATCAGCTCTCCACAGAGCTGCGGCAGGGCAGGCAGCCGAGCAGCGACAGACGAGGCCGTGTCTTCCATGCCCTGCGCAGGTGATTTCGGAGCCACTGGAAGCTGGAGATGGGAGCCCGCTCTCCTGACTTGAGGATGCAGAGCGTTTGAATTGCCAGGCTTCCGACTGCGAGGCTGATGTCATTTGTTTTTTCTTCAAGGGCTGCAAGAGAGAGCAACAGAGCCACGGTCAGAGCCGGATGTGCGGGGAGCCGAGGAGAGCCCCCAGCAAGGGCCATGCCAGCCGGCTCTTGCCATGGCCAGGAGGGAGCAGGGAGCAAGGCGATCAGGCCGAAGCTGCGGGCCACCAATGGCCCCCGTGGCCCTGAAAGCTCAGTGTGCTCTGGCCACGGGAGCAGAGCCCTCCGCAGCCGGGGCAGGGCTTGCAGCTTCCCCCCGGCAGCCCCCGCTGCCAGCCCGCTGCCCTCACTCACCAGTGCAGATCAGCTGCAGCTCTCGCTGCTGCCCCCTCAGGCGCCGCCCGGCCATGCCTGTGAACACAGAGCCTGTCACGGCGGCAGCGGCACAGCTCCCTGCCAGCGGCGCTGCCGGCGCTGTGGCCACACGGGCTGCTGGCCCGGCAGGGCTCAGCCCGGCCCTTGGCGCACGCTGCTGCCCCAGGGCACGGCTGCCAGAGGGCGGCAGCAGCAATGCCCAGCCCAGGCGGGGCTCCACGGCGCCGGGCCCGGCTGGCGCTGCCGGGGCAGCAGGCGGGGCCGGGGCCGAGCTGCGGCGGGCCGGGCCGGGGAGGGAGCGCGTGCTCGTGGCTCACCCATGAAGCTGATGGCCGCCTCTCGCAGGGGCTCCTGTGGACTCTGCAGGTAGCGCAGGGCCCGGCGCAGGTGCTCGGCCGCTCGGCTCCTGTCCTCTGCCAGCTGCAGAGAGCGGCAGGAGGGAAGGCTCCCCTGCCCGCACAGCCCTGAGGCGCGGCCAGCAGCCGCCGGCCAAGGGCTCCCGAGGGGAGGGGGCAGCGGGCCGGCTGCTGCCCGGGGAGCCGCGGTGCCGCCCCGCAGCCCCGCCGGGCCGGGGCTCCACAGGCACCCGGCTCGGGCCCTCGGGAGCCTGGAGAGGAGCCCGCGCGGCCTCTGGCTGCCGCAGCGGGCAGGGGCACAGCTGCCCGGCCCGCACACTGAGCGCCGCCCTCAGGGGCCTGCTCCAGCCTGAGCGTAGGCCTTGCAGGCCCTCCTTACCAGGCACTCGCTGAACTTGCACAGTTTCTGCTCCTTCACCAGCTTCTTGAGATCCCTCCTCTTCATCAACTTGACCGCACAAAGCAGCGCTTCCCGAGAAGCCTGGAGAGCAGCAGGGACGCGGAGATGGCCCCACAGCCCAGGGCACAGCGCCCACATCCCCGTGCCATGGCCTGCAGGAGGCTGCGATCCAGCAGGCGCAGGGCAGGAGGCAGCCGAGCCCCCTGCCAGGGGGACAGCAGCAGCCCACGAGTCCTCACCTCTGCCACACGCTGATTCTCATCATGGCAGTGGAAGAAGAGTGCAAGCAAGCTCTGTTGCACAGGGCTTTCCAAAGGTTTTTCTCTCTCTTCCAAATACTCCATCATGTCTCGGAAGAGTTTGATGGAGAGCAGCTGTACCTGGCTATTATCCTGTAGGAAAAAAAAAAGAAAAACTACCTCAGCATTGGTTTCTGCAGGCCCCCTTGGGCACTGGGCTGGAAATGCTCAGGGCACACAGTTTCCAGGCAGCAGCCAGCGGCTGTGGCTGGGGGCACAGAGCCTTACGTGGTCAAAGAGTGGCAGGAGCGCCTCAGCCAGCTGCAGGGCAGTGGGGGTTGACATCAGAATGTGTGATTTGTGCAGGAATAGAAAGCTGAGTGTGATGAGGGTCATGCCAGCTATCTCTGCATCATTGTCGCACAGTAGGTCTATGAGGCATTGGGTCAGGCTCCACATTCTTTGGGCCTGTGCGGAACACAAGTCTGTGAAAGGCCATCCTGCTGCCGCAGGGCCCAGAGGCCAAAGGCCTGTCCCGAAGCACGCGGGCAGCTGAAGCAGGAGGCAGGAGAGCTGGGAGCAGCTGCCCCAGCGGCCCAAGCCCAGGCCAGGCCAAGTGACTGCGTTCCCAGCGCAGCTTCAGCCACCGCCCCCTTCTCACCATTGAGGGATCATCAATGAGCTCCAGCAGGGCCCTGAGCGCCAGGCGACGCCTCTCCCTGCACTCGCCCTGCAGGTACCTTGAAGAGACCTTCACAACACTGGCACCACATTCACTGGCATCCAGGCACTGGAGGAGCTGAAAGGCACAGGCCAGTGATGGGGGAGCCGGCCGGCAGGAGCCCGGAGCCGCACAGGGCTGGGCCCAGGCAGCAGCAGCAGCAGCAGCAGCAGCAGCAGCAGCAGCAGCAGCAGCAGCAGCAGCAGCACAGGGCGCGGGCAGCGTCCCAGGTGGCTGCGGCTCCCAGAGGGCAGAGAGCTGGGAGGCAGCTCAGCCAGGCAGCGCTGCACACCCGGCTCACCTCCACAAGGAACGCCAGGGCGGGCAGATCCCAGTGTGGCTCCTGTGTGCTGAGCAGCCCGAGGAGGTGGAGTGCAATACTGGAACCCAACCCAAGACAAGCATGGCGCATCTCCCTAGGAGGGCGAAAAAGGGACCAGGAACCTGAGCAAATCTCTCCAAGGACAGGCTGGCAGAGCCTGCTGGTCTTTCACCACCATCCTGCAAGGGGACCTAGGCCCTTTAGGAGGTGTCTCCTCCTGTGCTCTCTCCCCTCCCAGCCTTTTCCATTCTGCTTGGCCATCCCTCGGTGACAAGGCCCTGTGTCCCAGGGCTACGGGGACTGTGTGGGACAGCCCGGGCACAGGGCACAAATGCCGGGAGCAATGGGGAGAAGGGGAGTCTCACCTGGCCAGCAGACCCACGGCATAGTGGCGGGTGTCAGCACAGAGCAGCGTGTCCCAGCCACGCTTGCGTTCCACTGACAGCACCACCTCCTTGTACTGCTTTTGGCAGAGCAGGGACTTCAGGCTCTGCACTGCAAACCTGTGTGCACAGCAAAGGTCAGGTCACCCTGGCAGCACTGGCTCCTTGGCAGGCCACGTGGCAGGGACAGGAGGACTGGCATGGAGCACCTGTTGGGGCTGGTGGCAAGGCCGTGCTCTTGCAGGCATTCCTTCCAGAAGGCATCGACCTCCTCTGGCATCTCTTCTGTGCTGAAGAACACTTGGAAGAGCAGATGCACAAATAGCTGGGGGAAATACGACGTCACTACACGTGGCACAATGGGCTCCTGGAGCATCTTCCACATCACCACGGTTGCCTGCAAGGGACAAAGGCCCCCGAGACAGTGCTCAGTACCCAGGTGTCCCTGGGGCAGGGCCCGAGCAGGGCAGGGAGAGGCCTGGAGAGACCTTGGCAGGGGGAGCACGGGGCCTGGTGGGCCTGAGGCTGCCCCTGGGCCAGGTTTGAGGCCAGCGCCTGAGGCAGGGAGATGCAGTGGGGGAAGGAGGATGGAGAGCTGCTGGAGAGGCAGCCATGGGCCAGCAAAGGCCACTTGCAGAAACTCACAGCCAGGCCAAAGACACCCGTTTTGTCCCTATCGGAGGTGCACGTGCTGCACTCTGGCCAGCTGCCCAGCACATCCAGGAGGATCAGCAGCACTGGCTCTGCCGTCCTGGACGAGCACATGATGGTCTTCCACATGGAGATGGCAGCTCTGAGGGGTTAGAGCTCTGTCTCAGGGGGGTCTCAGACACAGCACCGTGGCCTGGGCATCCCTAGGGGCCCGGGCTGACCGCCGGCTCTTCCTCTGCCCACTGGGCCTGGCCAGCAGCAGCCAGGCAGCCCAGCCCTGTGGGGACAGGCCCCTGAGGGGCGGCAAGGGAACATGGCAGCAGGCTCGGGGGCTGACGTGCCAGGGCTGGGAAAGGCAGCAGCCAGAGGGCCCTGGAACTCTCTGTTGCTCAGACACCTGGGCCAGGCGGTACAGGGTGATGGGCTGGGGAGGCCTGAGCCCTCTGGGCAGGTGGGCCCCATACCTGTCACAGGATGGGGCCACACGCAGGAGCGTCACCACTGCCTCACCCGGGTGTGCTCTGGTGAGATTCAGCAGGGCCTTGTCCAGCCTGTGCTGGGCAGAATCATTGGCCAGGAGCCATCGGTGAATGGACCTCACCATGGCAGGCACCTGGAGAAGGCACGGGGAGACTTGGAAAGCTGCCAGAGGGAGTGATGTCCCCAGGGTCCCCAGAGAAGTGCTTCCCTTGCCAGCGCACTGCCATGGCCTCAAAGGCTCCCAGGGACCAGCAGGCGTGGCTGGGGAAGCCACGGGACTCATGGGGGAATTGAAGCCTGGCCCCAGGCTGCTCACTTGTTCTGGCCTGGCAACAGCCTTCTCCAGGAGCAAATCCAGCAGGGCGGCACTGGTCTCATGACTGAGGAGCTCTGAGAGAGCTCTGAGCCCAGTGCCCATGGTGCTGGTCTCTTCCTGCCCAATGCTCCGGATAAAGTCGCAGATGAGCTGTAGGAGAAGGGCAAGAGGCCGGGGATGTTGCATGGAGCGCTGCACACACGGTGCTGGGCTGAGCAGGGAAAGCAGGCCCAGCCCAGGTGGGGGTGGCTGCAGGTACCTGCGCTGTTCTGCGGAAGCGGCCACGGCTGGATCCCTGCTCTTGTGTGCGCTCCAGGGCTGCATCTGGCAAAGAGCGAGCGCAGCCAGAGCTGAGGGGCTGTGGCAGAGGCCGGAGAACAGAGCCCAGCCCTGCGCTGCCCAGGCAGGGAGAGCCCTGGGATGCCCCAGGGGATGGAGCACGGCCACTGTGGGGTGTCTGCCCGGCCCCTCTTCCTTCCTGTCCATAGGCATTTCCCCAGGGGATGGCATGGCATGGCATGGCATGGCATGGCATGGCATGGCATGGCATGGCATGGCATGGCATGGCATGGCATGGCACGGCATGGCGCCAATTGGCACAGGCTCCAGCCCTGTGGCAGCCCAGCTCTGCCACTCACCCTCCTGCGGTGGATGGAACGGCACCACCTCTTCTGTCTCCTGTGCTGGGGCAGCTCCAGGGCCTTCTTCTTCCTCCTCCTCCTCCTCCACCCAGGCCAGCTTGGGCACTCTCGGGGGTCTCTGTTCCATGGCTGTGCCTGGAGCTACTTGCAGGAGAGATGCCTTGGGAAAGCTCCGGGGCACCAAGTCCCACGCTCTGCCCTTGAGGGCAGCTGCAGAATAGAAGCCTCAGGAAGGCCACGGGTCAGCGAGTCCTGTGCTCTGGCCTCGAGCTCAGCTGCAGGAACAGCGCCACGGAGAAGCTCCGGGTCAGACGGGAGCGAGTGCGCTGTGCGGGGGCTCCTCACGGCACCGCTCTGTCCCGTTGTGCCCCGTTGCGTGTTGCCAGCAGCCGGGCAAGCTTCTATTTCCCACGTGTCACAAAGGGGCCTTGGACACCGGCTTCCGTTCCATGGCACGGTGACCGTGCTGCAGCGTGCCACCCAGGGCCCTTGCACACACTGCCTTCTGCCCCGGGGCCGCCCCCGGCCCAGCCAAAGTGGCCCAGCTTGGAAGGAATCCCTGGCCCCAGGTGTCTGAGACAGCCCGCACAGGATCTTTAGCAAGGGCTCAGAGCATCAGCAAACGCTGCCCAGCTCTGCGGGCTCAGTTCCTATCCCCATATCTTTCCCTGAGAGCATTTGAATTTCTAAATGAGAATCATTTGAAGGGAGGGGATTGACATTTTCCATTTCAGAGAAGGCTTCTGCCTTCCTTAGCAGACACCTGTCTTTTCAAACCAAGGCAATTGTTTATCATCTTGCAGATCCGCACTTGCTGGGCAGCCCCCTTTTACACCCAGGGCCTGGAGAACCATTCCCAGCAACTGGGAAAATCCTAGCTGCTCCATCCACCCAGAGATGAGGTCTCCAAATTTGCCCCGAAAGTGGCTCCAGCTTTTAGAGGCCAAAAAGAGCAAGTCCCAGTGACTTGATGATAGTTTTAGCCCAGAAAGCCCTGCAGCTGATGGCACACTTGACAATCAGCAGGGGACACAGCTAGGCCAAAGCCCAGAGCTCTGCCGGGAGCCTTTCTCCTCAAATACCCTTCAAACAAACCTCCATGCAAGTCAGTTGGGAAAGTTTCTTCAAATGATCCATTTCTGGCACTACAGAACTGCACAGGGTTCTGTGAAAGATTCTAAAGCAGCTGCTCTGGAGTCCAAGAGCCAGCACTAAGAGTCCTTGTCATCTATTTGTAGCTAAATCACGCTTTGGGCGATTTGAAGGAGTTTGGAAGGAGCTAGGGAGCGGACCTCTGAGTTTTTCAGATGATGCCATTGCTTTTTCTTCTCTTCTACATAGACAGGAAGGGTGAGTTGGGCTCCCATCTGCACCGCATGGTTCACAGGGCCGCAAGACTTGTAGTTACAAGAACTTTGAAGGATTTCTTGGTCAAGAAGACACGACCAACAAGGATATTTATGTTTTGGAGCCAGTCCTTCAAGATTTCGTCTTACGGACTCATGCTCTCGGGGTCTCTGGCTGGTCAGAGCGAGCCCGAGATAAGTTCCAAAGTCTCTTTTCCCAGCCCGGCGCTCAAAGAAGGAGTCAGAGCTCTTCATTTCTGGCTCTCAAGGTTGTTTCTTGGATCTTATCTATAAAATTCTTTCTCCTGTCCTGCCTAGGTCCGCTCAGCAAGACAGTCTAATGCACTCTGCCTGCCCCAGGGCAGCGTTATCTTTTTATCCTAAAAACTACCTGTACGATATTTACAATTACTTTCCAATACCTATCACCTATGTTAGACAGTGAGCTTCTACTCTAAACCAAACTGAAAGTGCCACCATCACAGCAGAAGATGGAGGCCAAGAAGAAGGAGAAAGGATGGACAAGCCCAGATTCCTCCATCTTGCCCCTTGAAGCCTCATTCTAGAAACCCCCAAAAATCTATTTTCCACCCTGGGATAAATTCACTATCATTCTACTTAAAGTGTCATGGCTCACAAATCTTCATATAAGCTTGTTTTTTCCAAGGGCTAAATCAAAGGCACAGGGGTCTTGGGCTCTGTGCCAGGGTCTCTGAGCCCCCTGGGCAGGGGCTCGAGTCCTCCAGGGCAGCCAGAGGAATTTCCTGGGTTCTGACAAGCAGCCCTGTTGTAGTCCCTGCGTACAAGAGTTTCCTTGATCCCTTTGATGCCAGAGAGCACCAAGAACTTGAACCTTACTGGAGTCCAGCACTGCCTGCCTGTCATGGAGAAGAGGGAAAAGATGAAGAACCTGGGCGGTGGTTGAGCCAAATTGGCATTTTTCCATTTCTGATTTCCTCCCAGCTTTTGCAGCAGGGCAACAACCCCATCACTGCAAAGCACTTCCTTTTGCAAGGCACACACTGACCTTGGTGGAAGCTCAGGGCTCTTGAAGGGGCTGCTGCAGTTGGCAACAGGAGCTGTTGTTGAATTTTTCACGTTGCTTAACCCCCCCCTGCCAAATGCCATCAAGCGGTTGAGGAAGGACAAAAAAGATTACCCTGGAGGAAGGGAGGCCAAGAGCTTGGAAAAGGAGGAAAGAAACGCTCCGATGATGACAATGACAAAAAAACCCAATTTATTTTTGACAGCAAATGAACATCGGCCGCCCTCCAGCCCTCCCAGCCTGGCAGGCCGAGCGGTGCTGTTCCCATGGCATGAGGTGCTGGCAGCCTGCGGAGAGAAACCAGAGAGCCACGGTCAGTGGCAGCAGGCTCCTGTCCCCCTGTCCCGCCATGGCCTGTGCCCAGGCCAGGCTGCTGGCTGTGCTCAGAGCCCAAACCTCCCGACCCATTCTCTGTTTTTAGAGAAGGGCAGCGGGGCAGGCCACGTTCCACCTCCTCTGCTTAATCCCGGCACAGCAACCTCCTCAGCAGCTGCAAGAGCGGGATGCCCGTGTGCCCGCTGCCGTCTGCCCGGAGCCCTTCTGCCAGCCGAGCTGTGGAGCCGGGTGCCCACCTCTGCAGAGCTGCTGCCAGGAGAGGAGCCGATCCCAAACCAGGTCCTCGTCCTTCTGGAAGGGGCTGTCCCTGCAGACCGTGGCCCCTGGGGCAGCGCTGGCACTGGACGCGCTCCATGGACACTGCAGGCGCTTCCCCGTCCGGTCCGGGCACCAGGTGTAATCCTCCTGGGAAAAACAAAGAACAATTGCATGAAAGTCAATTCAAAACAAGACCTGGAAACAAGAAAAAGCACAAAGCCTGTCACCGTTTCATGGGCCTGAGGAGGGTCTGACCACTCCATGTGAGAATTAAACCTGTCCACGGGTGGGGAAAATCCCCACCATTCCCGCCCATAAACGCACCCCTTCCTCAAGGGCCTGCAGAGCAGACCAGCTGGGGCACGGCTTCAGAACCCGTCCCCCTCTGCCGCCCCCATCCACATGGATGGATGCTTTTGTCAGGCTGGCCGCCCCCGCCTCAGCCCGTGCCAGGCTGGCTGGCAGAAGCTATCAGCAAGGCCAGGAGCCGGCTCCCCTTCCACAACATCCATCCCCTGTCCTGCCAAAAAGCAGCTCGGCAGCTGGCGGAAAAATTAATATTCCCCAGCACCGCCGAGCGGGGAACCTCTGGCGCGTGGCCAGGCCGAGCCCTGCCGTGCCTGGGAGCACCAGCATCCCCCCGCCCCTGCGCCGGCTGGGGACTCATCTTGATTCCATCGGGGCGCAGAGCGTGTCCTCCAGGCAGGGGCCGCAGCCAAAGCCAATCGGCTCTGCCCCGCCAGCGGCCAGCTCCAGGATGGTGTTCCCAGCTCCACGTCGTGCTCCAGAAGAACATGCCAGCTGTGCCTCGGCTTGCGGGGACATCACGATGTCATTGAGCTGCAGGGGGAATGTTTCCCCTGTCCCAGTCCGTGGCACCTTCACCGCACTGCCACCACTTCTCCAATGGGACGGGCAGCACGGAGCCGCTCCCTCCACAGCTCGCGGGGACCAGCGGAAGCAGCATCTCCTCGGCTGCGCTCTCTCCTCCGCGCCGCGGCCGCAGGGAAACGCTCCGGGGTTTTCTTCCAGCGCCACGAGACGCGTGCCGCTGCTGCTTGCTCGGCTCCTGGATCCTCCTGGGCACAGGGAGGCATCTCTGCTGTCTCCTGGGCCAGGCAGGGCTCCTGCAGCCAAGAATGCTCAAAAAGGTCCTCCAGTGCTGGCCTGTCTGTGGGCTCCATGCATAAACACCACCTGATGAGGTGTTGGCACTCTGCGGAGAGAAACCAGAAACCACCGCCCAGCGGGACAAGGCTCCTGTCCATGCTCTCCCACATTCCACAGTGCCCAGGCCACACCAGGAGTGCTCAGAGCTGCAGCCAAAAGCTTCCTATCGATCCTCTCTTGCGGAGGACACCAGCACAGAGGCACAGGTGCCACCTCCTCCAGCTAAGCCCAGGAGATCCACCTCCTCACCAGCTGCAAGAGCAGGACGCTTATGTGCCAGCCGCCCCTCCCAACCCCGTTCTTCCCCTCGTGCCTTGAAGGCACATCCCCACCTTGAGACACCCAGGGCAGGAAGAAGAGCTGGCCCCGGACGATGTCCTTGTTGGTGTGGAAAGGAAGGTGCCCTCAGAGCAGCTCATAGAGCAGGATGCCCAGGGACCAGATGGTGGCTGGCTGGCCATGGTAGCAGCCAAAGAGGATCCACTCCGGTGGGCTGTACTCCGGCGTTCCTATGGGACACGGGCACAGCTCATCAGGCCCATGCTGCTCCCTCCCTCCCAGCCAGCTCCCGTTCCACAACAGCCAGCCCCTGCCCTCCCAAAAAGCAACTTGGCTGCAGCTGGCTGAAGAAGGATTCCCCCTCCTTCCTTGCCTCCTTCCTTCCCTCCCTCTTCCCCCTATGCCAGCCAAGGGAGGAACTTCTGCTGCCCAGCTGGGCCCCGGCTTTGGGTTCACCTGACATCCGGGTGTAGATTGTGTCCTGGAGGATCGTGCCACAGCCGAAGTCGATGAGCTTCGCCTCGCCCATGGCCAGGTCGACGAGGACGTTCTCGGCCTTGATGTGGCGGTGCAGGACGCCGCGGCTGCTGCAGTGCCCCATGGCCTCCAGCACCTGGCGGAACAGCCCCCGCGCCACGGGCTCCGTCAGGAACCGCCGCTCGTGCAGGAAGTACCAGAGGTGCTGACAGCGCTGCGGACGCTCCATGAGCAGCGCGAAGCCCTCGGGCACCTCGAACCAGTCCAGGAGCCTCACGACGCTGGGGAAGCCAGGCCGCGACACCATCCACAGCAGCGCCAGCTCCAGGGGCACAAGGGCGCCCCTGCGCTGCGGGGGGACCGCGATGCTGTCAGCAGGGCCGATGCTGCGCCGCGCCTCGGGCAGCCCCTGCCCGGCCCCGCCGCGGCTCGCCATGGCCCGGCCCGGGGCGCTGCGCGGCCCCCGCTCACTCCACGCTCGCTGCCCTCGCAGCGTTCCGGCTGCCGCCCTGCCGGGCCTCGCCTCAGCCCCGCCCGGCCCGCCCCGCCGGCTCCTCCCGCTGGGCCCGCTCACTCCCCAGCCGCGCCCACTCCGAGATGTGCTCCCGGGACACTCGCTTGATGGCCGCCTGCGAGCCAAGGCCGGCGGCGGGCTGAGCTCATCACCCGCCGCCCGCCGCCGCCCTCCGAGCCGGCCCCGTCTCTTCCCGGGGCGCCGTCGGCAAGGCGGGGACCGGAGTAAACGCTGCCGCGGCCGCCGCTGCCCAGCAGCGGGCCCTGCCGCTAGAGCTGCTCTAGGGGAGGCCTCTCCGCCCGTGCTCTTCTGCCCGGGGCACCCGCCCGCCCGGCGCGCTGCTGCTTGCCGAGCTGCCCTGGGCTGCAGCAGCTCGGGGCCGGCGGCCGAGCTGGCGAGCGGCGGAGCTCGGAGCGGGGCAGCTGCCGGCCACGCTCTCGGCCACGGGGCGGAAGCCGGGCAGCAGCGGGGCGGCTGCGGGCGGAACCGCGGCAGGGGCTTCGTTCGGGGCCGGGGCCTCGGCCGGGGCTGGGCCAGAGCCTGCGCCAGGCGCAGCCAAAAGCCCGCACTGCTCCGCCAGCACCAGAGCGAGCGGCTCTTCCAGCGGCGCCACAGCCAGGACGGAGAGAGCCCGGCCGAGGCGGAACCACGGCGGGCCGGGCAGGGGCGGGCATGGGGCGGCCCCGCCAAGGGGCGCCTTGCGGGACGCGGCATCAGCCGGGCTGGGAGAGGCGGAACACGGACGGAACGGCCCAGCACGGGACGGGAGTAGCGTGAGTGTGAGAGGGAGAAGGGGATGCGGAGCGAGTGAAAAGTCAAGCGGAAGACCAATTGAGAGAAGCGCTGCTGCTGCTGCTGCTGCTGCTGCTGCGGAGCCGCCGGAGCTCGCGGCTGTTCCTCTGTTGCTCCCGCGAACCCAACGGAGGAGCCACCGCGCGCCCCAAGGAACGAAAGAGAGAAACAAACAAATCACACCCCAAAGTCATTCCTATTAGAGAAGTAACCAAAGAAAACAATGTAGCAAGAACGAAGAGTGTTGGCTTCTGGCTTCTTTCTTCTTTGCATGAGACCAAGCATTTCATGGGGAACAATTGCCTCTTCTGAAAATTTTGCCAGAGTGGACAGGAGCAGAGCATTTACTTTTCAAGTAGAAAAGGGAAATCGTGTCAGTAATGTCATCTCTTTTCATCCTCTGTTGACACAGTTGCAGGCTGCCAAAAGACATGGTCTGCAGTGTGGAACTTGGGGCCAAGTTTCCTTTTCTGCCAGAGGATGAGGAGGGGAAGTATCCCAGAATCATGGAGTCGTGGCATGGTTTGGCTTGGAAGGGACCTGGAAAATCCCATGGCTGCAACTCTCCTGCTGTGGCTGGGGACCCCTTGCACTGGACCGGCTTGTCTAGAGCTCCATGCAGCCTGGCCTTGAACACTGTCAGGGACGGGACATGCCCACCTTCTCTGGGCAACCTGTTCCAGGAGAGCCTTTTTTCTGAATCCCTTACCTAAACCTAATCTCTCTCCATTTGGATCCCTGCTCCCTTGTCCTGTCCCTGCCTGCCCTCGTACAAAGTCCCTGTCCAGCTTTCTTGTGTGTTGCCCTCAGGTACTGGAAGGCCACAGCTGGATCAAGGCTGGGTCTCTTTCCCAGGCTGAAGAAGCCGAGCTGTGTCAGCCTTTCCTTGCAGGAGAGGAGCTGCAGCCCCGGCACCATCTGGGTGTCCCTGCTGGGCCCCTGCTGCAGCGTGTCCACGTCCTTGCCGTCCGTGCCGGGGAGCCTGGCAGAGGCGGAGGCAGCGCTGCAGGTGCAGGGTCAGCGGCGGGGAGGAGACCCGGCCCTGGCAGCGGCTCCGGGAGCAGCGATCGGCGCTGGGCCGCCCGCACTGCAGAGAGCCGGGGCCCTTGTGCCTGCCCTTGTGCCCAGGGCGCCTTTCCCCGCCGCCCGCCCGCCCGCCCGCTCGGGGGAAATGCCCCCTGTGCCGCCCCTCAGGGCCGCCCCTCGCCGCTGCCCCGGGCGCTCCCGGCGCCGCCTGGAGGGGCCCAGGCCTCGGCCTCACCCTGCTCAGCCCGAGGCCTGGAAAAGCAGATTCAAACACCCACCCAGAAAGTGCCCCAGGATGCCAAGGTCAATCTTCTGTCACCAGCACGGCTTTGCTATCAGAGTCTGGACGGGAGTAGAAAATCACCAGGGGAAAAGAGCATGGACAAGTTCTGCCTTGGCACTACCTCTAGCTGTGGGGTACCAGTTGTTGGTTTCACTGGCTCTGGATTGAAGGCACTTGAGACAGTAATTCATGTTCAGACTCAAGTGTTTATTATTTCTTATCGGTAAAACAGCCTCATTACTGGGAGTTCAGCAGCTTTTCATTAGAAGGCACAAAATGGCCAACAATCTCTTGTTCCAAGGTCTTTTAAGACTAAACTATCCAATTAGGAACTGACACCTAGATTATTTTCCCTTTTAACCTAATAACTGATCCCAAAGAGCCTGCAATGTGGAATTTCTGCCCAATTACAAAAAGCCACCCAAACCCATGAAGAAGAAGGAAGAAGCATGAAGAAAAAACCCAGGACGAAATACTGTGCCCTCCATTTTGCTTCCATCCACAACATACTAAAAATCCCAAAACCTCAATTTCTCAGAGTCAGAGTGAACCAAAGCCCAAAAACTGGAGGTGATAAGAATGGACTAAAGCCACAACCAAGGAATCAGCATCGCCCTGAAATACCTTTCCCCTTACATCAGCCTGGTGCATATTCATAGACCCTCATGCATATCCATAAACTACTTTACATATTCCAGGAATGATTTTACATGGCCCCTCCCTGGGTCTGCCTTTTCAGAGCATGTGTGTTTCTTGGCTGTGGTTTTGGCTCCTTCTCTTTATCACCTCCAGGTTTTGGGCCTTGGTGCACTCTGCCTTCAGACGGGGAGTGCTGATAGTTGGCAGATCTGTACAGGTGTCCTCATCCTGGGTGCACTGGATGTTATCCCATCCAAGCAGGCAGTTTAACACAAGCAGCTATTTCACTGATTAATAACAGAAATAAAAACTACATAACAAAGTTACTTTCAGAAACAGTCCCAGTCCATATTTGATCCCAGTCCAGTTGATCTCAGTCTGTGTGGTCCTGATCCATATGGTCCCAGCCTGTGCAGCCCCAATCCAAAGGATCCAAGCCCATATTTGATCCCAGTCCAGGTGATCCCAGCCCATATTTGATCCAAGCCCATCTTTGATCCCAGTCTGTGGGGTCCTGCACACACTCCCTGGGTCTGGAATTCCAGTTCCCAGCCAGGAAAAAATGTTCCTGCCCTTGAACTTCCTTCCTATCCCTGCAACAAATTGCAATAAAATTATAAACAAAGAAATAATAATTGAAATTAAATAAATTATAATTAAAAAAATCTCAACTCTTCTTTACAATACTCCAACTATGATTTAACTCAAACCAAAAATAAGTATTACTATAATATTACCAATGCATATAAATAAACAAATTATATATCAAGAAATCCCTTTTGAAAATTTTAACTCGATGACCAATGTACTTTAGATAAAAATATCTAAAGAAACTAACAAGCAATCTAACACCTCTTAGTTAAACAATTCATATTACAAATATACTAAACACAAAACCAAACACCACTATAATTTCTCAGACATTTCAACCAAACAATTGAACTTTAATAACATCCTTAAGTACTCTTGAAAAATTAAAATTATTTTTAAAGAATTAATTGTGTGTGGGTGGTTTTATTTCAATATTGGTTTTTGGATTGTTTGGGTTAGATGAATTAAAAAATGGGATTTTTATAGGAATTGAATCAGCTGAGAAGGTGGCACTCTGCAAACAGAATTGACTGAAAATAAATGGGACAGAAATCAGTAACTCTGAAAGTTTTATTTGCTATCAAATACAACCCACACACCCAGCCCCACACAATCCCAATCCCATTGCTCCAAATTGGGATCCCACTTCTCCCAATCTCCTTCCAACCCCATCTCACCCTGGTGGCTGTGGAATGGATTGAGTTTGGCATGGGATTGAGTTTTTTTGAGGAGGGAACAAGGAATTTAAGGTAGGATTGAGCCTTTTTGGGTTAACATTCAGTTATTTTCAATGGAATTTGAGTGGTTTTGAGGTGACTGTTCCATCCCTCCGGACTTTTGGAGGACAGAGAGATGGAGAAGAGAAAAAAATTCAGGCCAAACCAAAAGAGAAGCAGCCAGGTGTGTTCCCAACATGGATCACAGGGAATGTGAGTGACCAGGGCTGTGCCCAAAGTGCCTCCTCCAGTGGGGGATGGAGCTGCAGCAGCGCACGAAGCTCTTCCCGCACTCGGGGCACTCGCAGGGCTTCCCTTACTGGTGCCTCCCTTGGTGTCGGGTCAAGTTAGAGCTGCTGGAGAAGCTCTTCCCACACTGGGGACACTCGTAGGGCCTCTCCCCTGTGTGGATGTGCCGGTGGGTGACGAGGTGGGAGTTGAGCTTGAATCCCTTCCCGCAGTCATGACAGCGGAAGGGCCTCTCCTCTGTGTGAATCCGATAGTGCATGAGGAGACTGGAGCTGGTCTGAAACCTCTTCCTGCATTTATCACACTCGTAGGGCCTCTCCCCAGTGTGGATGCGCCGGTGCCTGACGAGGTTGCAGTTGTGCTTGAATCCCTTCCCACAGTCGGGGCATTGGAAGGGCCTCTCCTCTGTGTGACTCTGATAGTGCAGGAGAAGATGGGACCTGGTCTGAAACCTCTTCCCACACTTGGAGCACTCATAGGGCCTCTCCCCAGTGTGGGTGCTCTGGTGCCTGATCAGGCTGGAGCTCTGGCTGAAGCTCTTCCCACACTCCCCACACTCGTAGGGCCTCTCCCCAGTGTGGGTCCTCTGGTGGCTGATCAGGTGGGAGCTCTGGCTGAAGCTCTTCCCACACTCCCCACACTCGTAGGGCCGTTCCCCAGTGTGGATCCTCTGGTGCACGATCAGCTCGGAGTTCCACCTGAAGCTCTTGCCACACTCCACGCACGTGTGGGGCTTCTCCCCATCATGGAGCTGCTCATGGAGCACCAGCTCTGAGCTCTGGCTCCATCTCCGGCCGCCTTCCCGGCCCAGGCTGCCTCTTTCCCCCTCACATCCCCGCCATCTGCGTTTGCAGCCCCTCCTCGTGCGGCATCTCCGGGCCTTTTCCTCCCCCTTGGCTTCCTGCGCCGTGGAGCCGCTCAAAACGGCCTCTGCCACCAGGTTCTGCCGCGGGCATTTGTCCTCCCTGCTCTCCATGCTCAGCTCCTGCTCTGGGTGAGGAAGGACAAGGACAGCATGGGATTTGCCTCCGTGCCACAGGCAAGGGCAACGAGATCCCCCCAGGCCGTCTCTGGGGACGCACTGCCCCCTCTTGGCTCTCCCCATTTCGGGGTGCCGGGGCTCTTTGGGCTCCCGGGCTCCCTTCTCCCCTCATTCTCTGCTCTGCGCTGCAGCGGCTCCAAGGAGTCCCCCCTGCCCCTCTCCAGGCTCTTGAGGCTCCCGCCAATGGCGGCGCTCCCCCCTCTCTGGCCTCCCCACTTTGGCCTCCTGGGGCACACAGGGCTCTGCTCCTCCAGGCTGCCTCTGCCCGCAGCCACCACCGCCATCCCCCGATGTCCCCCCGAGGGGCCTTTTCCGCTCAGCCTTCGACTTCTTCATTCGCCTTCATCCATCTTCTTCCATCCCTCCTCCATTTCCTCCTCCCCCCTTACCCCGCCTCCTCCTCCCCCTCCATCCCTGCCCTTCCCTCCCTCCTCCTCCTCCCCCAGCAGCAGCCACACCCTCGGTGCCCCGTTCCCGCAGCCCTCGCAGCCCGCGGCAGCAGCGGCCATGGAGCCGGGCCAGGTCGGCATGGGCAGCGCGGGGCTCTCGGCTGCTCCCAGCCGCTGCGGGCGGGGGGAACCCGGCTCGGGCCAAAGGAGAGGCAAACTGGGCAAACTGGGGGCAGATCACAAAGCTAAGGATGCAGCAGAAAATGGAGCTGAAAAAGTTATGTTAATATTAACTCCAAACGAGGAAAAACTGCAAATTCCAAAGTTTAGGGAAGCCGAGAAAAAAGAATTAAACAAGATAGGAAATGAACAAGATAAATCAGGGAAATAGAAACTTCTACATGGAAGACAATTACTTAATAAAATGTGCTTACTAGGAAAAGATTAGAAGACGTGCATCAGAAACCCCACTGGCGTACTCAAGCTTTGTGTGATCATTTTTTAAGGAATTCTGGGTGCACTGGGATTTTTGGTGCAGCAAAGCAAGTCACTGAAAGATGCTTAATTTGCCAAAGGATAAATAAAAAGGTGATGAGAAAAACAACATTAGGAGGTCATGAGTTAGCTCGTCGACCATTTCAAAATATCCAAGCAGAAGTTTAGATTTGTTAGGTTCTGGATTTATTTGGAAAAAAACCCATTTAATCTAGAAGAAAGAGAAGATGCCATATGTTAGACAGGAGATTTTAGGAGAATAAAAATCTTTGAAGTATCAGAAACACCCGAGGAAAAAACCAAGAAAATAAAAAGGGGAAATGAAAGGGAGGGGAACAAGAGGAAAAGTCAGAAAGAGAGTGGGATCCTCTGCAGCTCTTGCCCCCTCCGTTGGCGGCCGAGGCGCCTGTCCCGGGTCCCGGCTCGCTGCCCGCCTCAGCTCCGCCTGCCCCGGTTTCCATCCCAGGTGCGGGCTCACTGCCCAGGGCAGCTCCACCTGCCCCGGCGCTGGCGGTGAATTTGTGTGCCCTGGCCCCACTGCCCGGCCCGCGGCCGCTCTGCTGGCCATGCTGGGCAAGATGGGGTTGCTCTGTCCTGCCGCGTGGGCCGAGGTCACCGCGCCGACCGCACCGAGGGCGGGTCCCAGCCATCCCATCCCCGGCTGCCCTGCCCGTGCCAGCTGCGCTGGGCAGCGCCGCTGCTGCTGCCGGGGTCTCCCACCTGCCTTTTCTCTGCCGGGAGCTGCCGGATCAGCCGCCATAAGCCATGTGGGGGCTGCCCACGCTCCGGCTCGGCCTCCACGGGAAGATCCCCCTCTGGCGATTCCGGCAGCAGACCCTGCCCACACTCCCACCGAGCCTCGGCGGGATATCCTCCCCTGACCCCTCCTGCTCTGAGTTACGTCCCCTTGGTAACCACAGCTCCGGCTGTTCAGGGAAAATCCCTCTCTCTACAGGAAGCACCTTATCGAAACACTAGGAGCTCAGTTAAAAGGCAGCCCTCTCCAAATTCTTTCTCAAAACACGGGAGAAAGGCTACAGAAGGTAAAAAAGTGAAAGAGTTAGATGAAGGGATTGCTCTATTGCCGTGAAGAGAGGTTCCCATGGCAGGGATGCGCTGCCCCGCCCCGCGGGAGCCACCGGCGCCCCTGCCGGCCGTGCCCGGAACTGCACCCAAGGGGAAAGCGCCGCGGCCGAAAGGCCGGGACCGGCTCCGGGCTCTGTTTGTTGTCACTGCCGGAGCTGTTGATACACACTACTATTATTATATTATACACACTAGTAAAGAACCGTTATTCCTAATCCCATATCTTTGCCTGAGAGCCCCTTGATTTCACTATCCTAAAAATTAAGAGGGAGGGGGTTTGCATTCTCCATTCCAAGAGGGGCTTTTTCTGCCTTCCCAAGCAGACACCTGTCTTGTAAAGCAAGACAAGCACCCACAGGCACTGAGGGGGGCTGCAGGAGGGGCAGAAGAAGGCCCTGCAGCACTTGGGCACAAAGGCCCAGCAGGTGAATGCAAGAAGGGAGCAGCAAAAGGCCAAGCTGAAGGCAAAGGCCAGGGCAGAGCTCCTACAGCCCCTGAGGGATCAGCCCCAGGGCCCAAGGGGGCCCCAGCACCCAGGGCACGGCTCGGCCACAAGCACCCGGCAGAGGCATTGCCCTCCTTGGCAGGGCACAGCCCACCCAAACAGCCCCTGGCAAGGAATCAGGGCTCCGGCTGCAGGGCACAAGGACACTGCAAGCAGAGACAGCAGCACCCTCAGGACCAGCAAGTCCAGCCCGTGATGGACATGGATTGGCAGGGCTGTCACAGCTCCCATCACACCAGGGACCCTCCACACTGGAGCCCTTGAGAACATTCAGGTGGGTCTGCATTGAGAGGAGGCATTTCCTGATGGACACAGGGGCCTCTCAATCTGCTCTGAATCTTAGACCTAAAGGGGAAAATAGTAAAGGAATATTTTAATTTTTAAGGGAATGAGTGGGAAAGATGAGCAGGTATGATTTGTTCAACCACTATTAGAAGCTGTGGGGGATAGGTTTGAAATAAATGAATTTCTTTTTCTTCCTCCTGTGATTGTAATTAACTAGGAAGGAGTTTGAGAGCTGGATTTTAATACTGTAAAAAGGGATACAGAGGCCAGTTCTGTTGTACCTCTGTGTCAAAAGACTGACAAGGCCTATGCTGAAGTGAACCCAGAAGTGTGGGCAGCCCCAGGGAAGTACAGAAAATTAGATATGGAGCCTCTACAAATTAAAGCAACCAGGACAAGCACTACCCTGTTCCAAGAGAGGGAAGGAAGGGCTCACAGCCTGGTATTGAGTCCCTGTTAAAGGCAGGGCTTTTGGAGCCAAGGATGTCTCCCTACAACACTCCTATCTTGCCAGTCAACAAACTGGATGGATGGACACAAGGGGGAAACACAGAATTTTCAAGTGTTAAAATTAAGATTAACTGAGGCGAGTGGCCTGGGCCTTCCAGACAGGGAAAAAGAATTTGAATTATAGGTGGACGTTAAACAGGGTCTTGCCAAAGGAATTCTTGTGCTAAAATGTTTAACCCAGTGGCCAGAGAGCAGCCTCATTGTCTGCAGAATTGTGCAGCCACAGCTTCCGTGGGAGCAGAGGCTGAAAACTGATGACAACAGGAGGATCTCCTAGAGTTCAAGTCTGGCATCAAGTTAAAGCTTTGACAACCAAAAGAGCCTCTCAATGGATGAGCAGGGCTCGGTGATTACAGTATGAAACTTGTTCAGTGGCACAGGAGGATTCAGAACTGAGGACAGGGCAAGGGTTTAACCCAGCCTCCTGTTTGAACAGCCTGGAGAGGGGCTGGCAAGGAACCCAGGACTGCACTCAAGGGACAGAGCTCCCGAGCCAGGCTGGGAGAGATTGATGGGACATTCCCTGGCCTGAGGGAGACAATGTGTTTGTGGATGGCTCTGCAAGGGCAGCAGGAGGGAAAAGAGCTACAAGACAGGCTGTTATTAAGGAAGGGGAATCAGACAAAGCGCAGGTCACCGGCCCATGCTGAGCTCAACCCGCGGAGCTGTGGGTGCTTGTAAGAGCCTGGCACTGAAATGCCCTGAGCAGGAAGGCTTCAAAATCTTCTGCTGACACCATGGCACCTAACAGGGGGGGCAAAAGCAATTCTGACTGCTTCAGCAAGCACTGGATCACTTATTAACCTATTGCTAAAAGAAATAATTCAAAGATAATGGATTGTGGAAGCAATAGATTCAGATGGGGAACTCATTTTACAGGAAAGACCCTTCAGGGGGTTATGGCAGCTTTAGGAATACAATGGGACCTCCATAACCCCTGGCAAGCCCAGAGCTCGGGTTGGGTAGAAAGAATGAATGGGGAAATAAAGAAACACCTTTGGAAGCCGGAGATGGAAACCAAGATGCCATGGGTACAGCTTTTGCCATTGGCCTTGGCAAGAAAAAGAGCCAGACCCAAGGCAGATATTCAATTATCTCCCTTGGAATTCATGTCTGGAATTCCTTACCTGGGCAATTCTCCACCTAGTGCAGGGTGGAAATAAGGGATGTAAATGTAAGGCAGGCTGTAGCCAGGATCCTGTCTCCTGTGGAATCTCTCCCCCAGGAAGCTGGGCTGGCACAGAGCCTGCCCTGGGACTTTGCTGTTGCCAACACCCAGCCAGGCCATCGGCTCCTGCCTAAGGAGTGCAAAGCAGCACCACTGGTGGCCAAGGGGCCCACGCCAAGTGTCCCTGAGGCCAGAAACAGCCGCCAGCACAGCTGAGCACGGGGGGACCCCTCAGCCTGGCCTCAGGGGCTCTGAAGCCCCGGAGATTTGCACTTCCCGCCTGCAGCAGGACCATGGGAGCCGCCCCTGAGCCTGCCCTGAAGGCAACGCAGCAGCAGCCAGGGCTCCACAGCGGGCCAAGCCCCTGGGCCTGCCCACAGATCCTCTGCTCAAACCCTCGGGAATCCTGGCCACCCTCCCCTGGCACCTCCAGCCACTGCGGCCAAGCCTCGCTGCCGCTGCTGCAGCTCCAGCGCTGGCTGGGCCTGCACTGCCACAGCTGCTGGGGAGCACCGCGGCACAATTCCACCCTGGGGCTCACTCACACCCACACTCTGGGCTGCCTGCGACTGCACTGCTGCAAAATGTACCCATCCTGCTTCTTTTAAATCTTATTTCTCTGCTCAGAAAGGTTTCTCTACTCAAAGGTTTGCCTTTGGGAAAGAAATTTTAAAGGTTTTATTTAAGGGGTTCCCAGTCTGTTTGGATGTTAAACTCATCTCCACCACTCAATGGAGACGAGTTTAACATCCGAACAGACTGGGAATAGCCCAAAAGACACCCACAGAGATAACGACCAGCAACAAAACATCAACGCCCCGCAGCAAACAGCAACCAACAGCTACCCCAGACACTGCCCCCGGCACAGCTGGAGACACCTGGTCTGGAAAAGGCTGAGAAGGAAATCCAGGAGTGTGGGCGGAATTCACAGCAGAGGGGAAGAAATCCGAGTCTAATAGGAAACCAAACACTAAAAACTTACACGACTTGGAAGCAATGAACATTAAAGCAGTGGATTTAGATTGGTTCAGACTACGTAAAGTTTAGGAAAAATCGGGTAAAACTGACATGTCATGGAATGATTTTTTCTGCACAGCCGGGCTATGTGTGGATGAAAGTATTTCTGTTGCCCATCCTGGCCAGAACCAAGCAATGCCTTGACTCTCTCACACTAAAGAGATTCTTGGAGAGTTTTTGTTTTCCCTACAGTTTCAGTGATAAGATTACAACATGAGAAACATTTTTTATAATAATCCTACTTTATATTGTCAGGTAGGTTTGGGACAGAAGGGTGAGAATCAATTTTTGGTCAGGGTTTTTCCATGTTCGCCTTTATGTTGCATTTTGCAAAATTGAAGAGCTTTAACCGTGATACTTTTAACTCTTAAATAGTTAATACTTTTTTTTAAAAAAGCAGGGTGAAGCTGCAAAGGGAAACAGCAAATGGAGAATGGTGGGAAAACTTTACTATAAATAAATGGGGGGGAATTGAGATGAGGGACTACATTTTGTTCGTCATGAAAAAGAGACCAGTGTGTTACAAGAGTTGTCTGCTGACTATTTCTGTACTACTTCATGAGATATGAGCTACAAGGATACCAGGGAAGGGATTGCAGGAGCCCACACATAGTCCCACCCAGCAAATGGTACAAACAGATAACTCACAGAGATAACGACCAGGGAAAGGCTGGGGAAAGGGCAGGGGCAGATAAACACCCAGCAGGGAAACCTTTCCCTCTGACAAATGGTACAAGCAGATAACTCACAGAGATAATGACCAGGGAAAAGCTGGGGAAGGGGCAGGGGCAGATAAACACCCAGCAGGGAAACCTTTCCCGCTGACAAATGGTACAAGCAGATAACTCACAGAGATAACGACCAGGGAAAAGCTGGGGAAGGGGCAGGGGCAGATAAACAGTCTGCAAGGCAGGATATTTGCTTGCTTAAGCTTGATAGGGCACAGTTTGCAAGGCAGGACATTTGCTTGCTTAAGCTTGATAGGGCACATATTGCGTTAATCATAAGATT
Source organism: Agelaius phoeniceus (assembly GCF_051311805.1). Taxonomy (NCBI): domain Eukaryota; kingdom Metazoa; phylum Chordata; class Aves; order Passeriformes; family Icteridae; genus Agelaius; species Agelaius phoeniceus. The sequence goes on from NC_135292.1 coordinate 7,123,348, forward strand.
TTGGTAATTTTCCACAGAGAAGTCACCAAATAAGGACATAGGGTGAAGAAGACGCGGCTGGGGAAGACTCCGCAGCCTTTATCACCGACCACCAGGAGACAGAAGGATGACCCCCTAGCAACAACCAGCGCAGGCGCAGAGAACTCCGAGATAACATGGACTCCTGAAGGATGGAGAGGATAAAAGGACTGAATCAGAAACTAGTTGGGGCGGCAGTTGGTGGAGCGGAGACTCCCCTGTCGCCCAGCGCTGAGCCTTTGCTTACGTAGTATAGCTGCTTCAATAATTAATAAATTCTTTGATTGGAAATTACTCGTTTTGAGTCAATTTTGTAACAATGGGGTGTCAAGGGGGTCCCTGTGCCCAGGAAAGGGGGTGCACGGGCCCCGGTGTTGAGGAAGGTGGTGGGTGGGGGCTGTGGAAGGCAGGAGTGGGGGTCCAGGGGGTGCTGGGCTCAAGGAAAAGCGGGGGCTGGGGTGTCTGAGAGGGGGAGGGCCGGGAAAGGGGGTGCAGGGGGGCATTGGTGCTGCATGAGGGGGTGCAGGAGGGTCCCCGTGCTGGATAAGGGGGTGCAGGGGGGGTCCCTGTGCCTGAGAACGGAGGGTTTGGGAGGGTTCCAGTCTCAGATATGGGGGTGCACGGGGGTCCTGGTGCAGTGGAATGGGGGTTCAGGGGGTCCTGGTGCTGTATAAGGGGATGCAGTGGGGTCCCGGTGCCCAGGAATGGGGGTTCAGGGGTGCCGGTGCCAGATAATGGCCTGGCTGGGATCTGGTGCTGGGAAAAGGGGTGCAGGGGGTCCCAGGGCCAGATAACGGGATGCACTGGGGTCCCGGTGCCCAGGAATGGGGTTCCAGGGGGTTCCATTCCCGAGTTCCGGGGTTCAAGGGGTCCTGGTGCCTGAAAATTGAGGTTCAGGGGGTCCCGGTGCCGGGTAAGGGGATGTAGTGGATCCCGGTGCCCAGAAATTGGGGTTCAGGGCGGTTTCCCTGCCCGGGAATGGGGGCTCAGGGGGTTCCAGGCTGCAGATAAGGGGGTGCAGGGGTTATCGGGGCTGAGGAAGGGGGTACAGGGGGGGTCCCAGTGCCCCGAAATGAACGTTCAAGGGGGGTCTCTTGACCCCCTGGAACCCCAGGGGACCCTCCGGGATCCCCTGGAACCCCTTCCAGGAAGCGCCGGGAATGAGGAACTGGGGGGACGCCAAAATTTGGGAGATCTGGGGGTCCAAAAGCCGAGGAAAAGGGCGGGTCTGGGGTCTGGGAAGGACGAGGTGGCCGGGAATGGGCGTGCAGGGGGTCCCAGAGCACTGACGGGGGTGCGGGGGGATCCTAGGCCCGGATTAGGGGGGGCAGGGGGGTCCCAGTGCCCAAAAATTGGGGTTCAGGGGGTTCCCGTGCCGGGGAATGCGGGTTCGGGGGGAGTTTCCTTCCAGGAATTCGGGATTCAAGGGGGTCCCGGTGGCCGGGAATTGCGGTTCCGGGGGCGTCGGTGACCAGAAATGGGGATTCAGGGGGGTCCTGGGGCCACATGAGGGGGTACAGGGCGGTGCCAATGCTGGGCAAGGGGGTACAGGGGGGTCCCTGTGCCCAGAAATGGGCGCTCAAGGGGGTCCGCGTGCTCAGGAATGGGGGTTCAGGGGGGTCCCGGTGCTGAAAAAGGGTGCTGAGGGGGTCACAGGACCGAAAATGGGGGTTCAGGGGAGTCCCGGTACCCGGGAATGGAGGTTTAGGGAGTTCCCGGTGCCCAGGAATTGCGGTTCAGGGGGGTCCCGGTGAACAGAAATGGGGGTTCAGGGGATCTCGGTGCCAGATGAGGGGGTACAGGGGGGTCCCGGTGCTGGGGAAGTGGAGTGAGGGGGGGTGGCATGACCCAAAATGGGGGTTCAGGAGGGTTCCCCTGCCCAGGAATGGAAGATCAAGGGGGTCCCGGTGCCCGGGAATTGCGGTTCAGGGGGGTCCCGGTTTCGGGGGGTCCCACTCACCTTTGGTCGCGGCCCCCGGGTCCCCCAGGAGCCCCAGGAGCCCCCGGAGCACCCCCAGCCCCAGCGCTGGGGCCATCGCAGCCGTCCCCGATCGCGGCTGCAGAGACGCGAAAGCGAAAGTGCCCGAGGGAGCGCGGGGGGAGGGGGAAAGGGCGAATTCCAGGGAATTCACCTGGATCCCCTCCTGGCACCCCTCTGGATCCCTCGGGGATCCGCCTGGGACCCTCCAGGGCCGCGCCCTGCGGGACCCCCGGGCCGGGCTGTGCTGAACTCCCGGCCCTGCGCTCAAACTCTGCCCGGACCCCGCTGGGCTCGGCCCAAAGCCGGGCAAGCAGCGGGAGCAGCGGAGCCAATTTTTGCTGCGGGTGCGGGTCCCACCCCCGGCGGAGCAGGGCTGGGCGCTGGGACCCGATCCCTGATTCCCAATCTCCTTCTCTCTCGCTCTCTCTCTCTCTGCTGTTCTCTCCCTTTCCTTTGGGGGATCATAAATCCCAGAGCGGCCGCAGAGCCCCGTGCCCAGGCCGGGTTTCCCAGCAAAGGGAGGCTGGGGCTGAGGTGCCCCGGGCTGGCCGGGAATGGGGGCCCGGGGCTCCCTGGGCTCACGGAAATGGGGGATCCAGGGGCTGGGAGAGGAGGATACCCGGGAAAGGGGGTGCAGGGGGGTGTTGGTGCAGGATAAAGGGGTGCAGGGGGGGGTCCCAGTGCCCGGGAATGGGGTTGGGAGGGGGGGGTGGGCAGCAGCTGCTGGAGAGAGACTGGGACAGACTGGAATGGACTGGGACAGACTGGGAAAAGAACCCACTGGGAGCAGAACTGAGGCAGCAGAGATCATACTGGGATATACTGGGACCACACTGAGGGCTACTGGGAACATGCAGGGGACAATTGAGATTGGACTGGGAGGGACTGGGAATGGTTTGGATCATCCTGGGACTGACTGGAATCATACTGGGAGTGATCAGATCTGTAGTAGGGGTGAAGAAGAGAAACTGGAATAATGCAGGGAGCAACTGGGATCATACTGGGAGCAGCTGCCCCATGCTGGGGTCATACTGGGATCATACTGGGACTGATGAGGTGACACTTGGAGTGACTGGCATAGTACTGGGAGTGTCTGGGAGTAACTGGGATCAAACTGGAGGTGACTGGACTTATACTGGCAGCAACTGGGACCACAGCGGGGGCAAATGGCATCGGGTAAGGTGTGACCCGGCTCATCCTGGAAGTGCCTGGGGCCACACTGGGCTCTTACTGAGAGGGACTGAGAGTGAAAGGAACCATACGGGGCATGACTGGGAGCCGCTGGGACCGTGTCGGGGGCAACTGGGATCCTACCGGGAGTGATTTGGACCATACTGGGAGCGACCGGGACCCACCGGTGAGGCGGCGGCGGAGCTGGGAGGCGGCCGCAGCGCAGGTGGGAGCCGCGCTGGGTTGTGCGGGGGCTCGGGGCTCGCTGCGGGCCTCGGGGGCGGCAGGGGGCTCAGGCGGGTTCCTTGTGCCGTGTCCGGCCCGTGGTGCCGCTGCCGTGAGGGCGCTGCGGGAGCGGCTGCCCGCGGTCTCCTTGCGGCCGCTGCCTCGGCAGGAGCCGCTGCCGGAGCAGCGCTGGCTCGGCCCGGTTCCTGTGGCTGGCACAGGGGCGGCTGCCCCGTGCCCGCGGCTGTGCGGGGAAATTCACGTGGCCGGAGGTTTCCGTGCCCCGAGGAGACAGAGGAGTCCTGTACAAGTGACTTTATTGCTGAGCAGAGGGAGAGGCCGTGGCGCATTTGCCGTGCGCTCGCTGCCATTGTTGTAGTTCGCAGCCTCCTTTTTATCCTCATTTTCCCGGCTCATCTCCCTCTCCCTTTGCCCACTGGCTGAGGTACTTGGAAGGTTCAGACCTCCCGATCTGCCAACTGCACGTCCTCGTTAATGTGCACCCCCACTTTTGTAGAACAGCCGATATTCACGGCTCTGTTAAGTCTTTTTTGTTCTCGACGTTCAGGAATTTAGCGGGACTTTCTGTGAGCAGCAGTCCATGTTAATTAATAACATTTATTGAAGCTGGTGGTTTCGCCCATTACTTCCTTATCTTCAAGCCCCTGGCCCCTCGCTCAGCTGCTGAATGAGCTGCACTCTCAAGGTGCGGAGCATGGTAAAAAGGTGAGAGGTGCTGTAGCACATCAGAGCAGAAGCAGCATTCGTTTAACCCATGGTCTGCCAGGGAACCACAAAACCATGTCCCATTCCCATCCTTTCCACGTTTGGACTGGTACATGAGCTGCTTTTTTGTTTCCTTTGTTATCTGTTTCACCACTTTGGCTTTGTCATCTATTTGCCAAGACCAGTTGGAGTCATTTGATTTTCCACAAACTCCTCTTTTCTCTGCTAACAGATGATCTGATCCCATCCCATGGTGAAATGTTGTGTTCCTCATTTCAGTGGATTGCTCAGCAGGAAGGTCAGGAGCTGGAGCTGTCTGGTTGGTTATTCCGAGGGCAGCTTGTAATCTAATGGTGCCATTGAAATGAGAAATGGGTTCTGTGGCTCCTGATATGAATTGGTTTGGGTTCCCAGGGGCTGGTCCATGGTGTTGTAGGATTTGTTCTGCTGGCCGTTCATCTTCTCCCCATTTTTGGCCGCTCTCTCCAGCCAGGGCTGCATCAATTGACTGCTTTTCTCTAATTAAATCATCAAATACTTGGATTCCCAACTGATTTCCCGGAACTTGTGGTAGCAAGAACATCTCAGTGCTCTAATCCACCCTATATAACATAGACAGTGACAGCACACGTTGGAGTGGGCAGAGGGATGATTCCCCCCCATTTATTTATAGTGAAGTTTTCCCAACATTCTCCATTTGCTGTTTCCCTGTGCAGCTTCACCCGTTTCTGTTGCAGGGTCAGATATCCTCACCCCGGGCTCTGCCTTGAGCTGTGCAAATTCCATCAGCGCAAGCAGGCAGAGCTCGGGGTGAGGGGCAGGGGGAACCAGCCCAATTCCTGCCCCAGGCAAGAGACCCAGGTACATTGGCCAGGCTTTGCCCAGCAGGGTTCATTTGCATTCCTAAAGCTCCTCTCCTGGCTGACTAGAACCAAAGCTTCTCTTCCAGGGCTGCCATCTGGTGAGTCACATGTGGCCCCCGGAATCTGCTTTTTTTAAAAAAAGTATTAACTATTTAAGAGTTAAAAGTATCACGGTTAAAGCTCTTCAATTTTGCAAAATGCAACATAAAGGCGAACATGGAAAAACCCAGGCCAAAAATTGATTCTCACCCTTCTGTCCCAAACCTACCTGACAATATAAAGTAGGATTATTATAAAAAATGTTTCTCATGTTGTAATCTTATCACTGAAACTGTAGGGAAAACAAAAACTCTCCAAGAATCTCTTTAGTGTGAGAGAGTCAAGGCATTACTTGGTTCTGGCCAGGATGTGCAACAGAAATACTTTCATCCACACATAGCCCGGCTGTGCAGAAAAAATCATTCCATGACATGTCAGTTTTACTCGATTTTTCCTAAACTTTACGTAGTCTGAACCAATCTAAATCCACTGCTTTAATGTTCATTGCTTCCAAGTCGTGTAAGTTTTTAGTGTTTGGTTTCCTATTAGACTCGGATTTCTTCCCCTCTGCTGTGAATTCCGCCCACACTCCTGGATTTCCTTCTCAGCCTTTTCCAGACCAGGTGTCTCCAGCTGTGCGGGGGCAGTGTCTGGGGTAGCTGTTGGTTGCTGTTTGCTGCGGGGCGTTGATGTTTTGTTGCTGGTCGTTATCTCTGTGGGTGTCTTTTGGGCTATTCCCAGTCTGTTCGGATGTTAAACTCGTCTCCATTGAGTGGTGGAGATGAGTTTAACATCTGAACAGACTGGGAACCCCTTAAATAAAACCTTTAAAATTTCTTTCCCAAAGGCAAACCTTTGAGTAGAGAAACCTTTCTGAGCAGAGAAATAAGATTTAAAAGAAGCAGGATGGGAACATTTTGCAGCAGTGCAGTCGCAGGCAGCCCAGAGTGTGGGTGTGAGTGAGCCCCAGGGTGGAATTGTGCCGCGGTGCTCCCCAGCAGCTGTGGCAGTGCAGGCCCAGCCAGCGCTGGAGCTGCAGCAGCGGCAGCGAGGCTTGGCCGCAGTGGCTGGAGGTGCCAGGGGAGGGTGGCCAGGATTCCCGAGGGTTTGAGCAGAGGATCTGTGGGCAGGCCCAGGGGCTTGGCCCGCTGTGGAGCCCTGGCTGCTGCTGCGTTGCCTTCAGGGCAGGCTCAGGGGCGGCTCCCATGGTCCTGCTGCAGGCGGGAAGTGCAAATCTCCGGGGCTTCAGAGCCCCTGAGGCCAGGCTGAGGGGTCCCCCCGTGCTCAGCTGGGCTGGCGGCTGTTTCTGGCCTCAGGGACACTTGGCGTGGGCCCCTTGGCCACCAGTGGTGCTGCTTTGCACTCCTTAGGCAGGAGCCGATGGCCTGGCTGGGTGTTGGCAACAGCAAAGTCCCAGGGCAGGCTCTGTGCCAGCCCAGCTTCCTGGGGGAGAGATTCCACAGGAGACAGGATCCTGGCTACAGCCTGCCTTAAATTTACATCCCTTATTTCCACCCTGCACTAGGTGGAGAATTGCCCAGGTAAGGAATTCCAGACATGAATTCCAAGGGAGATAATTGAATATCTGCCTTGGGTCTGGCTCTTTTTCTTGCCAAGGCCAATGGCAAAAGCTGTACCCATGGCATCTTGGTTTCCATCTCTGGCTTCCAAAGGTGTTTCTTTATTTCCCCATTCATTCTTTCTACCCAACCCGAGCTCTGGGCTTGCCAGGGGTTATGGAGGTCCCATTGTATTCCTAAAGCTGCCATAACCCCCTGAAGGGTCTTTCCTGTAAAATGAGTTCCCCATCTGAATCTATTGCTTCCACAATCCATTATCTTTGAATTATTTCTTTTAGCAATAGGTTAATAAGTGATCCAGTGCTTGCTGAAGCAGTCAGAATTGCTTTTGCCCCCCCTGTTAGGTGCCATGGTGTCACCAGAAGATTTTGAAGCCTTCCTGCTCAGGGCATTTCAGTGCCAGGCTCTTACAAGCACCCACAGCTCCGCGGGTTGAGCTGAGCATGGGCCGGTGACCTGCGCTTTGTCTGATTCCCCGTCCTTAATAACAGCCTGTCTTGTAGCTCTTTTCCCTTCTGCTGCCCTTGCAGAGCCATCCACAAACACATTGTCTCCCTCAGGCCAGGGAATGTCCCATCAATCTCTCCCAGCCTGGCTCGGGAGCTCTGTCCCTTGAGTGCAGTCCTGGGTTCCTTGCCAGCCCCTCTCCAGGCTGTTCAAACAGGAGGCTGGGTTAAACCCTTGCCCTGTCCTCAGTTCTGAATCCTCCTGTGCCACTGAACAAGTTTCATACTGTAATCACCGAGCCCTGCTCATCCATTGAGAGGCTCTTTTGGTTGTCAAAGCTTTAACTTGATGCCAGACTTGAACTCTAGGAGATCCTCCTGTTGTCATCAGTTTTCAGCCTCTGCTCCCACGGAAGCTGTGGCTGCACAATTCTGCAGACAATGAGGCTGCTCTCTGGCCACTGGGTTAAACATTTTAGCACAAGAATTCCTTTGGCAAGACCCTGTTTAACGTCCACCTATAATTCAAATTCTTTTTCCCTGTCTGGAAGGCCCAGGCCACTCGCCTCAGTTAATCTTAATTTTAACACTTGAAAATTCTGTGTTTCCTCCTTGTGTCCATCCATCCAGTTTGTTGACTGGCAAGATAGGAGTGTTGTAGGGAGACACCCTTGGCTTCAAAAGCCCTGCCTTTAACAGGGACTCAATACCAGGCTGTGAGCCCTTCCTTCCCTCTCTTGGAACAGGGTAGTGCTTGTCCTGGTTGCTTTAATTTGTAGAGGCTCCATATCTAATTTTCTGTATTTCCCTGGGGCTGCCCACACTTCTGGGTTCACTTCAGCATAGGCCTTGTCAGACTTTTGACACAGAGGTACAACAGAACTAGCCTCTGTATCCCTTTTTACAGTATTAAAATCCAGCTCTCAAACTCCTTCCTAGTTAATTACAATCACAGGAGGAAGAAAAAGAAATTCATTTATTTCAAACCTATCCCCCACAGCTTCTAATAGTGGTTGAACAAATCATACCTGCTCATCTTTCCCACTCATTCCCTTAAGAATTAAAATATTCCTTTACTATTTTCCCCTTTAGGTCTAAGATTCAGAGCAGATTGAGAGGCCCCTGTGTCCATCAGGAAATGCCTCCTCTCAATGCAGACCCACCTGAATGTTCTCAAGGGCTCCAGTGTGGAGGGTCCCTGGTGTGATGGGAGCTGTGACAGCCCTGCCAATCCATGTCCATCACGGGCTGGACTTGCTGGTCCTGAGGGTGCTGCTGTCTGTGCTTGCAGTGTCCTTGTGCCCTGCAGCTGGAGCCCTGATTCCTTGCCAGGGGCTGTTTGGGTGGGCTGTGCCCTGCCGAGGAGGGCAATGCCTCTGCCGGGTGCTTGTGGCCGAGCCGTGCCCTGGGTGCTGGGCCCCCCTTGGGCCCTGGGGCTGATCCCTCAGGGGCTGTAGGAGCTCTGCCCTGGCCTTTGCCTTCAGCTTGGCCTTTTGCTGCTCCCTTCTTGCATTCACCTGCTGGGCCTTTGTGCCCAAGTGCTGCAGGGCCTTCTTCTGCCCCTCCTGCAGCCCCCCTCAGTGCCTGTGGGTGCTTGTCTTGCTTTACAAGACAGGTGTCTGCTTGGGAAGGCAGAAAAAGCCTCTCTTGGAATGGAGAATGCAAACCCCCTCCCTCTTAATTTTTAGGATAGTGAAATCAAGGGGCTCTCAGGCAAAGATATGGGATTAGGAATAACGGTTCTTTACTAGTGTGTATAATATAATAATAGTAGTGTGTATCAACAGCTCCGGCAGTGACAACAAACAGAGCCCGGAGCCGGTCCCGGCCTTTCGGCCGCGGCGCTTTCCCCTTGGGTGCAGTTCCGGGCACGGCCGGCAGGGGCGCCGGTGGCTCCCGCGGGGCGGGGCAGCGCATCCCTGCCATGGGAACCTCTCTGAACGGCAACAGAGCAATCCCTTCATCTAACTCTTTCACTTTTTTACCTTCCGTAGCCTTTCTCCCGTGTTTTGAGAAAGAATTTGGAGAGGGCTGCCTTTTAACTGAGCTCCTAGTGTTCCGATAAGGTGCTTCCTGTAGAGAGAGGGATTTTCCCTGAACAGCAGGAGCTGTGGTTACCAAGGGGACGTAACTCAGAGCAGGAGGGGTCAGGGGAGGATATCCCGCCGAGGCTCGGTGGGAGTGTGGGCAGGGTCTGCTGCCGGAATCGCCAGAGGGGGATCTTCCCGTGGAGGCCGAGCCGGAGCGTGGGCAGCCCCCACATGGCTTCTGGCGGCTGATCCGGCAGCTCCCGGCAGAGAAAAGGCAGGTGGGAGACCCCGGCAGCAGCAGCGGCGCTGCCCAGCGCAGCTGGCACGGGCAGGGCAGCCGGGGATGGGATGGCTGGGACCCGCCCTCGGTGCGGTCGGCGCGGTGACCTCGGCCCACGCGGCAGGACAGAGCAACCCCATCTTGCCCAGCATGGCCGGCAGAGCGGCCGCGGGCCGGGCAGTGGGGCCAGGGCACACAAATTCACCGCCAGCGCCGGGGCAGGTGGAGCTGCCCTGGGCAGTGAGCCCGCACCTGGGATGGAAACCGGGGCAGGCGGAGCTGAGGCGGGCAGCGAGCCGGGACCCGGGACAGGCGCCTCGGCCGCCAACGGAGGGGGCAAGAGCTGCAGAGGATCCCACTCTCTTTCTGACTTTTCCTCTTGTTCCCCTCCCTTTCATTTCCCCTTTTTATTTTCTTGGTTTTTTCCTCGGGTGTTTCTGATACTTCAAAGATTTTTATTCTCCTAAAATCTCCTGTCTAACATATGGCATATTCTCTTTCTTCTAGATTAAATGGGTTTTTTTCCAAATAAATCCAGAACCTAACAAATCTAACCTTCTGCTTGGATATTTTGAAATGGTCGACGAGCTAACTCATGACCTCCTAATGTTATTTTTCTCATCACCTTTTTATTTATCCTTTGGCAAATTAAGCATCTTTCAGTGACTTGCTTTGCTACACCAAAAATCCCAGTGCACCCAAAATTCCTTAAGAAATGATCACACAAAGCTTGAGTACGCCAGTGGGGTTTCTGATGCACGTCTTCTAATCTTTTCCTAGTAAGCACATTTTATTAAGTAATTGTCTTCCATGTAGAAGTTTCTATTTCCCAGATTTATCTTGTTCATTTCCTATCTTGTTTAATTCTTTTTTCTCGGCTTCCCTAAACTTTGGAATTTCCAGTTTTTCCTCGTTTGGTGTTAATATTAAAATAACTCTTTCAGCTCCATTTTCTGCTGCATCCTTAGCTTTGTGATCTGCCCCCAGTTTGCCCAGTTTGCCTCTCCTTTGGCCCGGGCCGGGTTCACCCCGCCCGCAGCGGCTGGGAGCAGCCGAGAGCCCCGCGCTGCCCGTGCCGACCTGGCCCGGCTCCATCGCCGCTCCTGCCGCGGGCTGCGAGGGCTGCGGGAACGGGGCACCGAGGGTGTGGCTGCTGCTGGGGGAGGAGGAGGAGGGAGGGAAGGGCAGGGATGGAGGGGGAGGAGGAGGCGGGGTTAGGGGGGAGGAGCAGGGGGAGGAATGGAAGGGGCGGGATGGAAAAGGAGCGGGAGGTGGGGATAAGACAGAGGAGGAGGAGGAGGGGGGATGGAAGAGGAGGAGCCGGAGGAGAAAGAGCAGTGAAGGAGGCGGGGTTAGGGGGGAGGAGGAGAGGGAGGTGGAGATAAGACAGAGGAGGAGCGGGAGGAAGAGGAAGAGGAGGGACAAAGGCGGATCAAGGTTGAGCTGCGGGAGCCACGCGGTCTCGATCCCTGCCTGAATTCGCAGCCCCCACCTGTGGGATCATCGCCCCCCCCCCCATGGCTCCGGTGAGCGGGGAGGGGGAGCCCGGCCCGGATATCCCGGGGGGTCCCTGGGTTGGGTTTTTGGGGGGATGTTTGGAGAATGAAGAAGTCCAAGGCTGAGCGGAAAAGGCCCCTCGGGGGGACATCGGGGGGTGGCGGTGGCGGCTGCGGGCAGAGGCAGCCTGGAGGAGCAGAGCCCTGTGTGCCCCAGGAGGCCAAAGTGGGGAGGCCAGAGAGGGGGGAGCGCCGCCATTGGCGGGAGCCTCAAGAGCCTGGAGAGGGGCAGGGGGGACTCCTTGGAGCCGCTGCAGCCCAGAGCAGAGAATGAGGGGAGAAGGGAGCCCGGGAGCCCAAACAGCCCCGGCATCCCGAAATGGGGAGGGCCAAGAGGGGGGAGCTTTTGGCATTGCTGGCACTGCCAGCAGCCTGGGCAGGGCGGGCACCCAGGAGAAGGGGGACCCCCAATGCAAGCGTGACCCCAGCAGCTGGGACAGGGGGGAACCCCCGAACACCAGAGGGGAGGGACCAGGGATGGGCAACCCCTGGGAGGCTTTTTCAGGGCTGAATCTTGGTGTTTAGGAGGGTTTACTGGAGTCCAGATGGCCGGACTAGAGATGTACCTGGGCAGAGAGACCTTCAAACTCAGCGTGTGTTGGGGTAGATGAAACAGGAAAGCCTTATAAATATTATTGTCTGGCCTTTCATTCCAATCTTGCTTATAGTTACTATATTCTCAAAAGCTTTTGAGAGTATAGGAACTCTAAGCAAGATTGGAATGAAAGCAAGCTTTTAGATACCTTAGTTACTGAACAAAAGGAAAACAATGGTGTGGCCCGACTGAAGGTAATCCCCTTCTGATGAAATAATTCCCTCTGCTTGCTGACAGGTCCAAGGGTCAGAGCAGACCCTACTAGCTAGCAGAAGGACTCCAAAGAGGTGTTTTTAGGGTTTGAAATGTAACACAGTATGGTGATGTAATGATTCTTACAGGCTGTATGTAAATGCTAAAGGATTTGTATCTTGTTCTGGACTGGTTAGTGAGAAATAGAATATTTAACACAGAAGAAGATGTATTGTAACGGGAACGTTACACTCTTACACTCTTACCCTCTTACTCTCTCACCCTCTCATCCTCTCTCCCCCTCTCTTCTCTCAGGCCTGCTCCAAGCTGTGGCTGGCAGCTCCAAGCAGGGCCCTGCACCCAGGCCCTTTGCAATAAACCGCAAGTTCCATGACCTGGCTGCAGAGATCTCTCGTCTCCGTCCGTCCCGACCGTGCTACCCCCGATGCTCCTACAAACGTGCTCATCCCTTGTTTTCCCCAAACCAGGATTTCCCATTGCCAACCCTGAGAGGCTGCGAGGAAGAGGAAGATGCTCCGGGACACTGAGGCAGGTGAGGAGGAAGTCAGTGCCCCTTTCCCCTCTGTGCTGCTCCATCTCCCAGCCCAGCACGGCCCCCGGCTGCAGCACAGCCCTGGGGGATCTCGTTGCCCTTGCCTGTGGCACGGAGGCAAATCCCATGCTGTCCTTGTCCTTCCTCGCCCAGAGCAGGAGCTGAGCATGGAGAGCAGGGAGGACAAATGCCCGCGGCAGAACCTGGTGGCAGAGGCCGTTTTGAGCGGCTCCGCGGCACAGGAAGCCAACGGGGAGGAAAAGGCCCGGAGCTGCCGCACGAGGAGGGGCTGCAAACGCAGATGGCGGGGATGTGAGGGGGAAAGAGGCAGCCTGGGCCGGGAAGGCGGCCGGAGATGGAGGCAGAGCTCGGAGCTGGTGCTCCATGAGCAGCTCCATGATGGGGAGAAGCCCCACACGTGCGTGGAGTGTGGGAAGAGCTTCAGGTGGAACTCCGAGCTGATCAAGCACCAGAGGATCCACACTGGGGAACGGCCCTACGAGTGTGGGGAGTGTGGGAAGAGCTTCAGAGAGAGCTCCAGCCTGATCCTGCACCAGAGGATCCACACGGGGGAGAAGCCCTACGAGTGTGGGGAATGTAGGAAGAGCTTCAGAGCGAGCTCCAACCTGATCAGCCACCAGAAGATCCACACTGGAGAGAGGCCCTATGAGTGTGGGGAGTGTGGGAAGAGCTTCAGCCGGAGCTCCCACCTGATCAAGCACCAGAGGACCCACACAGGGGAGAGGCCCTATGAGTGTTCCAAGTGTGGGAAGAGGTTTCAGAACAGCTCCCATCTTCTCCTGCACTATCAGAGTCACACAGAGGAGAGGCCCTTCCAATGCCCTGACTGTGGGAAGGGATTCAAGCACAACTGCAACCTCGTCAGGCACCGGCGCATCCACACAGGGGAGAGGCCCTACGAGTGTGATAAATGCAGGAAGAGGTTTCAGACCAGCTCCCATCTCCTCCAGCACTATCGGATTCACACAGAGGAGAGGCCATTCCGCTGCCCAGACTGTGGGAAGGGATTCAGGCACAACTCCACCCTCGTCACCCACCGGCGCATCCACACAGGGGAGAGGCCCTACGAGTGTCCCCAGTGTGGGAAGAGCTTCTCCTGCAGCTCTACCTTGACCCAACACCAACGGAGGCACCGGTAAGGGAAGCCCTGCGAGTGCCCCGAGTGCGGGAAGAGCTTCGTGCGCTGCTGCAGCTCCATCCCCCACTGGAGGAGGCACTTTGGGCACAGCCCTGGTCACTCACATTCCCTGTGATCCATGTTGGGAACACTCCTGGCTGCTTGTCCGTTTGTTTGGCCTTAATTTTTTTCTCTTCTCCCTCTCTCTCTACTCCAAAAGCCAAGAGGGATGGATCTGTCACCACAAAACCACTCAAATTCCACTGAAAATAACTGAATTTTAACCCAAAAAGGCTCAATCCTACCTTAAATTCCTTGTTCCCTCCTCAAAAAAACTCAATCCCATGCCAAACTCAATCCATTCCACACCCACCAGGGTGAGATGGGGTTGGAAGGAGATTGGGAGAAGTGGGATCCCAATTTGGAGCAATGGGATGGGGATTGTGTGGGGCTGGGTGTGTGGGTTGTATTTGATAGCAAATAAAACTTTCAGAGTTACTGATTTCTGTCCCATTTATTTTCAGTCAATTCTGTTTGCAGAGTGCCACCTTCTCAGCTGATTCAATTACTATAAAAATCCCATTTTTTAATTCATCTAACCCAAACAATCCAAAAACCAATATTGAAATAAAACCACCCCCACACAATTAATTTTTAAAAAATAATTTTAATTTTTCAAGAGTACTTAAGGATGTTATTAAAGTTTAATTGTTTGGTTGAAATGTCTGAGAAATTATAGTGGTGTTTGGTTTTGTGTTTAGTATATTTGTAATATGAATTGTTTAACTAAGAGGTGTTAGATTGCTTGTTAGTTTCTTTAGATTTTTTTTTCTAAAGTACATTAGTCATCGAGTTAAAATTTTCAAAAGGTATTTCTTGATATATAATTTGTTTATTTATATGCATTGGTAATATTATAGTAATACTTATTTTTGGTTTGAGTTAAATCACTGTTGGAGTATTGTAAAGAAGAGTTGAGATTTTTTTAATTATAATTTATTTAATTTCAATTATTATTTCTTTGTTTATAATTTTATTGCAATTTGTTGAGGGGATAGGAAGGAAGTTCAAGGGCCGGAACATTTTTTCCTGGCTGGGAACTGGAATTCCAGACCCTGGGAGTGTGTAGGACCCCACAGACTGGGATCAAAGATGGGCTAGGATCACCTGGACTGGGATCAAATATGGGCTTGGATCCTTTGGATTGGGGCTGCACAGGCTGGGACCATATGGATCAGGACCACACAGACTGAGATCAACTGGACTGGGATCAAATATGGGCTGGGACTGTTTTTTAAAGTAACTTTGTTATATAGTTTTTATTTCTGTCATTAATTAAGCTCAGTGAAATAGCTGCTTGTGTTAAACTGCCTGCTTGGATGGGATAACATCCAATGCACCCAGGATGAGGACACCTGTACAGATCTGCCAACTATCAGCACTCCCCGTCTGAAGGCAGAGTGCACCAAGGCCCAAAAACTGGAGGTGATAAAGAGAAGGAGCCAAAACCACAGCCAAGAAACACACATGCTCTGAAAAGGCAGACCCAGGGAGGGGCCATGTAAAATCATTCCTGGAATATGTAAAGTAGTTGATGGATATGCATGAGGGTCTATGAATATGCACCAGGCTGATGTAAGGGGAAAGGTATTTCAGGGCAATGCAGATTCCTTGGTTGTGGTTTTAGTCCATTCTTATCACCTCCAGTTTTTGGGCTTTGGTTCACTCTGACTCTGAGAAATTGAGGTTTTGGGATTTTTAGTATGTTGTGGATGGAAGCAAAATGGAGGGCACAGTATTTCGTCCTGGGTTTTTTCTTCATGCTTCTTCCTTCTTCTTCATGGGTTTGGGTGGCTTTTTGTAATTGGGCAAAAATTCCACATTGCAGGCTCTTTGGGATCAGTAATTAGGTTAAAAGGGAAAATAATCTAGGTGTCAGTTCCTAATTGGATAGTTTAGTCTTAAAAGACCTTGGAACAAGAGATTGTGGGCCATTTTGTGCCTTCTAATGAAAAGCTGCTGAACTCCCAGTAATGAGGCTGTTTTACCGATAAGAAATAATAAACACTTGAGTCTGAACATGAATTACTGTCTCAAGTGCCTTCAATCCAGAGCCAGTGAAACCAACAACTGGTACCCCACAGCTTGAGGTAGTGCCAAGGCAGAACTTGTTCATGCTCTTTTCCCCTGGTGATTTTCTACTCCCGTCCAGACTCGGATAGCAAAGCCGTGCTGGTGACAAAAGATTGACCTTGGCATCCTGGGGCACTTTCTGGGTGGGTGTTTGAATCTGCTTTTCCAGGCCTCGGGCTGAGCAGGGTGAGGCCGAGGCCTGGGCCCCTCCAGGCGGCGCCGGGAGCGCCCGGGGCAGCGGCGAGGGGCGGCCCTGAGGGGCGGCACAGGGGGCATTTCCCCCGAGCGGGCGGGCGGGCGGCGGGGAAAGGCGCCCTGGGCACAAGGGCAGGCACAAGGGCCCCGGCTCTCTGCAGTGCGGGCGGCCGCTGCTCCCGGAGCCGCTGCCAGGGCCGGGTCTCCTCCCCGCCGCTGACCCTGCACCTGCAGCGCTGCCTCCGCCTCTGCCGGGCTCCCCGGCACGGACGGCAAGGACGTGGACACGCTGCAGCAGGGGCCCAGCAGGGACACCCAGGTGGTGCCGGGGCTGCAGCTCCTCTCCTGCAAGGAAAGGCTGACACAGCTCGGCTTCTTCAGCCTGGGAAAGAGACCCAGCCTTGATCCAGCTGCGGCCTTCCAGTACCTGAGGGCAACACACAAGAAAGCTGGACAGGACAGGGAGCATGCCCGGCCCGCCGTGGTTCCGCCTCTCTCCGTCCTGGCTGTGGCGCCGCTGGAAGAGCCGCTCGCTCTGGTGCTGGCGGAGCAGCGCGGGCTTTTGGCTGCGCCTGGCGCGGGCTCTGGCCCAGCCCCGGCCGAGGCCCCGGCCCCGAACGAAGCCCCTGCCGCGGTTCCGCCCGCAGCTGCCCCGCTGCCGCCCGGCTCCCGCCCCGTGGCCGAGAGCGTGGCCGGCAGCTGCCCCGCTCCGAGCTCCGCCGCTCGCCAGCTCGGCCGCCGGCCCCGAGCCGCCGCAGCCCGGGGCGGCTCGGCAAGCAGCAGCGTGCCGGGCGGGCGGATGCCCCGGGCAGAAGAGCGGCAGCGCGGTGCCGCCCGCACGGGCGGAGAGGCCTCCCCTGGAGCAGCTCTAGCGGCAGGGCCCGCTGCTGGGCAGCGGCGGCTGCGGCAGCGTTTACTCCGGTCCCCGCCTCACTGATGGCGCCCCGGGAAGAGACGGGGCCGGCTCGGAGGGCGGCGGCGGGCGGCGGGCGACGAGCTCAGCCCGCCGCTGGCCTTGGCTCACAGGCGGCCATCAAGCGAGTGTCCCGGGAGCACAACTCGGAGTGGGCGCGGCTGGGGAGTGAGCGGGGCCAGCGGGAGGAGCCGGCGGGGCGTGCCGGGCGGGGCTGAGGCGAGGCCCGGCAGGGCGGCAGCCGGAACGCTGCGAGGGCAGCGAGCGTGGAGTGAGCGGGGGCCGCGCAGCGCCCCGGGCCGGGCCATGGCGAGCCGCGCCGGGGCCGGGCAGGGGCTGCCCGAGGCGCGGCGCAGCTTCGGCCCCGCTGACGGCATCGCGGTCCCCCCGCAGCGCAAGGGCGCCCTTGTGCCCCTGGAGCTGGCGCTGCTGTGGATGGTGTCGCAGCCTGGCTTCCTCAGCGTCGTGCGGCTCCTGGACTGGTTCGAGGTGCCCGAGGGCTTCGCGCTGCTCATGGAGCGTCCGCAGCGCTATCAGCACCTCTGGTACTTCCTGCACGAGCGGCGGTTCCTGACGGAGCCCGTGGCGCGGGGGCTGTTCCGCCAGGTGCTGGAGGCCATGGGGCACTGCAGGAGCCGCGGCGTCCTGCACCCCCACATCAAGGCCGAGAACGTCCTCGTCGACCTGGCCACGGGAGAGGTGAAGCTCATCGATTTCGGCTGCGGCACGATCCTCCAGGACACGTTCTACACCCGGATGTCAGGTGAGCCCAAAGCCGGGGCCCAGCTGGGCAGCAGAGTTCCTCCCTTGGCTGGCATAGGGGGAAGAGGGAGGGAAGGAAGGAGACAAGGAAGGAGGGGGAATCCTTCTTCAGCCAGCTGCAGCCAAGTTGCTTTGTGGCAGGGCAGGGCCTGGCTGTTGTGGAACGGGAGCTGGCTGGGAGGGAGGGAGCAGCATGGGCCTGATGAGCTGCGCCCATGTCCCATAGGAACGCTGGAGTACAGCCCACCGGAGTGGATCCTCTTTGGCTGCTACCATGGCCAGCCAGCCACCATCTGGTCCCTGGGCATCCTGCTCTATGAGCTGCTCTGTGGGCACCTTCCTTTCCACAGCAACGAGGACATTGTCCGGGGCCAGCTCTTCTTCCCACCCTGGGTGTCTCAAGGTGGGGATGCGCCTTCAAGGCACGAGGGGAAGAACGGCACTGGGAGGGGCGGCTGACACATAAGCGTCCTGCTCTTGCAGCTGGTGAGGAGGTGCATCTCCTGGGCTTAGCTGGAGGAGGTGGCACCTGTGCCTCTGTGCTGGTGTCCTCCGCAAGAGAGGATCGATAGGAAGCTTTTGGCTGCAGCTCTGAGCACTCCTGGTGTGGCCTGGGCGCTGTGGAATGTGGGAGAGCATGGACAGGAGCCTTGTCCCGCTGAGCGGTGGTTTCTGGTTTCTCTCCGCAGAGTGCCAGCACCTCATCAGGTGGTGTTTATGCATGGAGCCCACAGACAGGCCAGCACTGGAGGACCTTTTTGAGCATTCTTGGCTGCAGGAGCCCTGCCTGGCCCAGGAGACAGCAGAGATGCCTCCCTGTGCACAGTAGGATCCAGGAGCCCAGCAAGCAGCAGTGGCACGTGTCTCGTGGCGCTGGAAGAAAACCCCGGAGCCAGCAGCCTGGCCCGGGCACAGGCCATGGCGGGACAGGGGGACAGGAGCCTGCTGCCACTGACCGTGGCTCTCTGGTTTCTCTCCGCAGGCTGCCAGCACCTCATGCCATGGGAACGGCACCGCTCGGCCTGCCAGGCTGGGAGGGCTGGAGGGCGGCTGGTGTTCATTTGCTGTCAAAAATAAATTGGGGTTTTTTGTCATTGTCATCATCGGAGCGTTTCTTTCCTCCTTTTCCAAGCTCTTGGCCTCCCTTCCTCCAGGGTAATCTTTTTTCTCCTTCCTCAACCGCTTGATGGCATTTGGCAGGGGGGGTTAAACAACGTGAAAAATTCAACAACAGCTCCTGTTGCCAACTGCAGCAGCCCCTTCAAGAGCCCTGAGCTTCCACCGAGGTCAGTGTGTGCCTTGCAAAAGGAAGTGCTTTGCAGTGATGGGGTTGTTGCCCTGCTGCAAAAGCTGGGAGGAAATCAGAAATGGAAAAATGCCAATTTGGCTCAACCACCGCCCAGGTTCTTCATCTTTTCCCTCTTCTCCATGATAGGCAGGCAGGGCTGGACTCCAGCAAGGTTCAAGTTCTTGGTGCTCTCTGGCATCAAAGGGATCAAGGAAACTCTTGAATGCAGGGACTACAACAGCACTACTTGTCAGAACCCAGGAAATTCCTCTGGCTGCCCTGGAGGACTCGAGCCCCTGCCCAGGGCACTCAGAGACCCTGGCACAGAGCCCAAGACCCCTGTGCCTTTGATTTAGCCCTTGGAAAGAACAAGCTTATATGAAGAATTGCGAGCCATGACAGTTTCAGTAGAATGATAGTGAATTTATCCCAGGGTGAAAAATAGATTTTTGGGGTTTCTAGAATGGGCCTTCAGGGGCCAAGATGGTGGAATCTGGGCGTGTCCAGCCTTTCTCCTTCTTCTTGGCCTCCATCTTCTGCTGTGATGGTGGCACTTTGAGATTGGTTTAGAGTAGAAGCTCACAGTCTAACATAGGTGATAGGTATTGGAAAGTATTTGTAAATGTGGTAGTGGTAGTTTTTAGGATAAAAAGATAACACCACCCTGGGGCAGGCAGAGTGCCTTAGACTGTCTTCCTGAGCAGACCTAGGCAGGACAGGAGAAATAATTTTATAGATAAGATACAAGAAACAACCTTGTGAGCCAGAAATGAAGAGCTCTGACTCCTTCTTCGAGCGCCGGGCTGGGAAAAGAGACTTTGGAACTTATCTCGGGCTCACTCTGACCAGCGAGAGACCCCGAGAGCATGAGTCCGTAAGACAAAATACTGAAGGATTGGCTCCAAAACATAAATATCCTTGTTGGTCGTGTCTTCTTGACCAAGAAATCCTTCAAAGCTCTTGTAACTACAAGTCTTGCGGCCCTGTGAGCCATGCGGTGCAGTTGTGAGCCAAACTCACCCTTCCTGTCTATATAGAAGAGAAGAAAAAGCAATGGCATCATCTGAAAAACTCAGAGGTCCGCTCTCTAGCTCCTTCCAAACTCCTTCAAATCGCCCAAAGTGCGATTTAGCTACAAATAGGTGTCAAGGACTCTTAGTGCTGGCTCTTGGACTCCAGAGCAGCTGCTTTAGAATCTTTCACAGAACCCTGTGCAGTTCTGTAGTGCCAGAAATGGATCATTTGAAGAAACTTTCTCAACTGACTTGCATGGAGGTTTGTTTGAAGGGTATTTGAGGAGAAAGGCTCCCGGCAGAGCTCTGGGCTTTGGCCTAGCTGTGTCCCCTGCTGATTGTCAAGTGTGCCATCAGCTGCAGGGCTTTCTGGGCTAAAACTATCATCAAGTCACTGGGACTTGCTCTTTTTGGCCTCTAAAAGCTGGACCCACTTTCGGGGCAAATTTGGAGACCTCATCTCTGGGTGGATGGAGCAGCTAGGATTTTCCCAGTTGCTGGCAATGGTTCTCCAGGTGCCTGGTGTAAAACGGGGCTGCCCAGCAAGTGCGGATCTGCAAGATGATAAACAATTGTCTTGGTTTGAAAAGACAGGTGTCTGCAAAGGAAGGCAGAAGCCTTCTCTGTAATGGAAAATGTCAATCCCCTCCCTTCAAATGATTCTCATTTAGAAATTCAAATGCTCTCGGGGAAAGATATGGGGATAGGACTGAGCCCGCAGAGCCGGGCAGCGTTTGCTGATGCTCTGAGCCCTTCCTAAAGATCCTGTGCGGGCTGTCTCAGACACCTGGGGCCAGGGATTCCTTCCAAGCTGGGCCACTTTGGCTGGGCCAGGGGCGGCCCCGGGGCAGAAGGCAGTGTGTGCAAGGGCCCTGGGTGGCACGCTGCAGCACGGTCACCGTGCCATGGAACGGAAGCCGGTGTCCAAGGCCCCTTTGTGACACGTGGGAAATAGAAGCTTGCCCGGCTGCTGGCAACACGCAACGGGGCACAAGGGGACAGAGCGGTGCCGTGAGGAGCCCCCGCACAGCGCACTCGCTCCCGTCTGACCCGGAGCTTCTCCGCGGCGCTGTTCCTGCAGCTGAGCTCGAGGCCAGAGCACAGGACTCGCTGACCCGTGGCCTTCCTGAGGCTTCTATTCTGCAGCTGCCCTCAAGGGCAGAGTGTGGGACTTGGTGCCCCGGAGCTTTCCCAAGGCATCTCTCCTGCAAGTAGCTCCAGGCGCAGACATGGAGCAGAGACCCCCGAGAGTGCCCAAGCTGGCCTGGGTGGAGGAGGAGGAGAAGGAAGAAGAAGGCCCTGGAGCTGCCCCAGCACAGGAGACAGAAGAGGTGGTGCCGTTCCATCCACCGCAGGAGGGTGAGTGGCAGAGCTGGGCTGCAGGGCTGGAGCCTGCAGCCAATTGGCGCCATGCCGTGCCATGCCATGCCATGCCATGCCATGCCATGCTATGCCATGCCATGCCATGCCATGCCATGCCATGCCATGCCATCCCCTGGGGAAATGCCCGTGGACAGGAGGGAAGAGGGGCCGGGCAGACACCCCGCAGTGGCCGTGCTCCATCCCCTGGGGCATCCCGGGGCTCTCCCTGCCTGGGCAGCGCAGGGCTGGGCTCTGTTCTCCGGCCTCTCCCGCAGCCCCTCAGCTCTGGCTGCGCTCGCTCTTTGCCAGATGCAGCCCTGGAGCGCACACAAGAGCAGGAATCCAGCCGTGGCCGCTTCCGCAGAACAGCGCAGGTACCTGCAGCCACCCCCACCTGGGCTGGGCCTGCTGTCCCTGCTCAGCCCAGCACCGTGTGTGCAGTGCTCCATGCAACATCCCCGGCCTCTTGCCCTTCTCCTACAGCTCATCTGCGACTTTATCCGGAGCATTGGGCAGGAAGACAGCAGCACCATGGGCACTGGGCTCAGAGCTCACTCAGAGCTCCTCAGTCATGAGACCAGTGCTGCCCTGCTGGATGTGCTCCTGGAGAAGGCTGTTGCCAGGCCAGAACAAGTGAGCAGCCTGGGGCCAGGCTTCAATTCCCCCATGAGTCCCGTGGCTTCCCCAGCCACGCCTGCAGGTCCCTGGGAGCCTTTGAGGCCATGGCAGTGCGCTGGCAAGGGAAGCACTTCTCTGGGGACCCTGGGGACATCGCTCCCTCTGGCAGCTTTCCAAGTCTCCCCGTGCCTTCTCCAGGTGCCTGCCATGGTGAGGTCCATTCACCGATGGCTCCTGGCCAATGATTCTGCCCAGCACAGGCTGGACAAGGCCCTGCTGAATCTCACCAGAGCACACCCGGGTGAGGCAGTGGTGACGCTCCTGCGTGTGGCCCCGTCCTGTGACAGGTATGGGGCCCACCTGCCCAGAGGGCTCAGGCCTCCCCAGCCCATCACCCTGTACCGCCTGGCCCAGGTGTCTGAGCAACAGAGAGTTCCAGGGCCCTCTGGCTGCTGCCTTTCCCAGCCCTGGCACGTCAGCCCCCGAGCCTGCTGCCATGCTCCCTTGCCGCCCCTCAGGGGCCTGTCCCCACAGGGCTGGGCTGCCTGGCTGCTGCTGGCCAGGCCCAGTGGGCAGAGGCAGAGCCGGCACTCAGCCTGGGCCCCTAGGGATGCCCAGGCCACGGTGCTGTGTCTGAGACCCCCCTGAGACAGAGCTCTAACCCCGCAGAGCTGCCATCTCCATGTGGAAGACCATCATGTGCTCGTCCAGGACTGCAGAGCCAGTGCTGCTGATCCTCCTGGATGTGCTGGGGAGCTGGCCAGAGCGCAGCACGTGCACCTCCCATGGGGACAAAACGGGTGTCTTTGGCCTGGCTGTGAGTTTCAGCAAGTGGCCTTTGCTGGCCCCAAGGCCGCCTCTCCAGCAGCTCTCCATCCTCCTTCCCCCACTGCATCTCCCTGCCTCAGGCGCTGGCCTGAAACCTGGCCCAGGGGCAGCCTCAGGCCCACCAGGCCCCGTGCTCCCCCTGCCAAGGTCTCTGCGGGCCTCTCCCTGCCCTGCTCAGGCCCTGCCCCAGGGACACCTGGGCACTGAGCACTGTCTCGAGGGCCTTTGTCCCTTGCAGGCAACCGTGGTGATGTGGAAGATGCTCCAGGAGCCCCATGTGCCACGTGTAGTGATGTCATATTTCCCCCAGCTATTTGTGCATCTGCTCTTCCAAGTGTTCTTCAGCACTGAAGAGATGCCAGAGGAGGTCGATGCCTTCTGGAAGCAATGCCTGCAAGAGCACGGCCTTGCCACCAGCCCCAACAGGTGCTCCATGCCAGTCCTCCTGTCCCTGCCACGTGGCCTGCCAAGGAGCCAGTGCTGCCAGGGTGACCTGGCCTTTGCTGTGCACACAGGTTGGCAGTGCAGAGCCTGAAGTCCCTGCTCTGCCGAAAGCAGTACAAGGAGGTGGTGGTGTCAGTGGAACGCAAGCGTGGCTGGGACACGCTGCTCTGTGCTGACACCCGCCACTATGCCGTGGGTCTGCTGGCCAGGTGAGACTCCCCTTCTCCCCATTGCTCCCGGCATTTGTGCCCTGTGCCCGGGCTGTCCCACACAGTCCCCGTGGCCCTGGGACACAGGGCCTTGTCACCGAGGGACGGCCAAGCAGACTGGAAAAGGCTGGGAGGGGAGAGAGCACAGGATGAGACACCTCCTAAAGGGCCCAGGTCCCCTTGCAGGATGGTGGTGAAAGACCAGCAGGCTCTGCCAGCCTGTCCTTGGAGAGATTTGCTCAGGTTCCTGGACCCTTTTTCGCCCTCCTAGGGAGATGCGCCATGCTTGTCTTGGGTTGGGTTCCAGTATTGCACTCCACCTGCTCTGGCTGCTCAGCACACAGGAGCCACACTGGGATCTGCCCGCCCTGGCGTTCCTTGTGGAGGTGAGCCGGGTGTGCAGCGCTGCCTGGCTGAGCTGCCTCCCAGCTCTCTGCCCTCTGGGAGCTGCAGCCGCCTGGGACGCTGCCCGCACCCTGTGCTGCTGCTGCTGCTGCTGCTGCTGCTGCTGCTGCTGCCTGGGCCCAGCCCTGTGCGGGTCCGGGCTCCTGCCGGCCGGCTCCCCCATCACTGGCCTGTGCCTTTCAGCTCCTCCAGTGCCTGGATGCCAGTGAATGTGGTGCCAGTGTTGTGAAGGTCTCTTCAAGGTACCTGCAGAGCGAGTGCAGGGAGAGGCGTCGCCTGGCACTCAGGGCCCTGCTGGAGCTCATTGATGATCCCTCAATGGTGAGAAGGGGGCGGTGGCTGAAGCTGCGCTGGGAACGCAGTCACTTGGCCTGGCCTGGCCTTGGGGCGCTGGGGCAGCTGCTCCCAGCTCTCCTGCCTCCCGCTTCAGCTGCCCGCGTGCTTCGGGACAGGCCTTTGGCCTCTGGGCCCTGCGGCAGCAGGATGGCCTTTCACAGACTTGTGTTCCGCACAGGCCCAAAGAATGTGGAGCCTGACCCAAAGCCTCATGGACCTACTGTGCGACAATGATGCAGAGATAGCTGGCATGACCCTCATCACACTCAGCATTCTATTCCTGCACAAATCACATATTCTGATGTCAACCCCCATTGCCCTGCAGCTGGCTGAGGCGCTCCTGCCACTCTTTGACCACGTAAGGCTCTGTGCCCCCAGCCACAGCCGCTGGCTGCTGCCTGGAGACTGTGTGCCCTGTGCATTTCCAGCCCTGTGCCCAGGGGGTCCTGCAGGAGCCAATGCTGAGGTAGTTTTTCTTTTTTTTTTTCCTACAGGATAATAGCCAGGTCCAGCTGCTCTCCATCAAACTCTTCCGAGACATGATGGAGTATTTGGAAGAGAGAGAAAACCCTTTGGAAAGCCCTGTACAACAGAGCTTGCTTGCACTCTTCTTCCACTGCCATGATGAGAATCAGCGTGTGGCAGAGGTGAGGACTCGTGGGCTGCTGCTGTCCCCCTGGCAGGGGGCTCGGCTGCCTCGTGCCCTGCGCCTGCTGGATCACAGCCTCCTGCAGGCCATGGCACGGGGACGCGGGTGCCGTGCCCTGGGCTGTGGGGCCATCTCCGCGTCCCTGCTGCTCTCCAGGCTTCTCGGGAAGCGCTGCTTTCTGCGGTCAAGTTGATGAAGAGGAGGGATCTCAAGAAGCTGGTGAAGGAGCAGCAACTGTGCAAGTTCAGCGAGTGCCTGGTAAGGAGGGTCTGCAAGGCCCAGCCTCAGGCTGGAGAAGGCCCCTGAGGGCGGCGCTCAGTGTGCGGGCCGGGCAGCTGTGCCCCTGCCCGCTGCGGCAGCCAGAGGCCGCGCGGGCTCCTCTCCAGGCTCCCGAGGGCCCGAGCCGGGTGCCCGTGGAGCCGCGGCCCGGCGGGGCTGCGGGGCGGCACCGCGGCTCCCCGGGCAGCAGCCGGCCCGCTGCCCCCTCCCCTCGGGAGCCCTTGGCCGGCGGCTGCTGGCCGCGCCTCAGGGCTGTGCGGGCAGGGGAGGCCGGGGCTGGGCGCAGGCAGCGCCCGGCCCAGGGGCTGAGCCCGCGCCAAGCCTTCCCTCCTGCCGCTCTCTGCAGCTGGCAGAGGACAGGAGCTGAGCGGCCGAGCACCTGCGCCGGGCCCTGCGCTACCTGCAGAGCCCACAGGAGCCCCTGCGAGAGGCGGCCATCAGCTTCATGGGTGAGCCACGAGCCCGCGCTCCCTCCCCGGCCCGGCCCGCCGCAGCTCGGCCCCGGCCCCGCCTGCTGCCCCGGCAGCGCCAGCCGGGCCCGGCGCCGTGGAGCCCCGCCCGGCCCGGGCATTGCTGCTGCCGCCCTCTGGCAGCCGTGCCCTGGGGCGGCAGCGTGCGCCAAGGGCCGGGCTGAGCCCTGCCGGGCCAGCAGCCCGTGTGGCCACAGCGCCGGCAGCGCCGCTGGCAGGGAGCTGTGCCGCTGCCGCCGTGACAGGCTCTGTGTTCACAGGCATGGCCGGGCGGCGCCTGAGGGGGCAGCAGCGAGAGCTGCAGCTGATCTGCGCTGGTGAGTGAGGGCAGCGGGCTGGCAGCGGCGGCTGCCGGGGGGGAGCTGCAAGCCCTGCCCCGGCTGCGGAGGGCTCTGCTCCCGTGGCCAGAGCACACTGAGCTTTCAGGGCCACGGGGGCCATTGCTGGCCCGCAGCTTCGGCCTGATCGCCTTGCTCCCTGCTCCCTCCTGGTCATGGCAAGAGCCGCCTGGCATGGCCCTTGCTGGGGGCTCTCCTCGGCTCCCCGCACATCCGGCTCTGACCGTGGTTCTGTTGCTCTCTCTTGCAGCCCTTGAAGACAAAACAAATGACATCAGCCTCGCCGTCGGAAGCCTGGCAATTCAAACCCTCTGCATCCTCAAGTCAGGAGAGTGGGCTCCCATCTCCAGATTCCAGTGGCTCCGAAATCACCTGCGTAGGGCATGGAAGACACGGCCTCGTGTGTCACGGCTCGGCTGCCTGCCCTGCTGCAGCTCTGTGGAGAGCTGATCCCAGAAGCTCTTTTTGCTGGGGCCACCTGAGTCAGGAGGAATTTTCTTTTACTTCAAGTATGTTTTTTTCTTTTACTTCAAGAATGTTCTTTTTTTTTTTTTTTCCCTTTACCATGTAAATATAGACTGTGTTCTAATACACAGACTGCCAGGATCTTTCTTTTGCTGCCCAGGGTGCGCAGGGCCTAGGGGAAGAGGGGATAAAGGGTGCTTGTGCTCAGCCAGCTGCCCAGGCGTGCAGTGGGCAAGGGGAAATGGCCAGAAGGCCCTTGGCCTTTGGTGGTTCTGCTGAAGCCTTTGTGCTGCCCACAGAGCGGCTGGGCAGGGGCCGGAGCTGCGGGGATCCCTGCCAGAGCGCTGCCTGGAGATGGCCACAAGCCCTGTGCCAGGCAGGAAGCGCCATCCGTGCCCTCCTGCCCGTCTGCTGCTGGCTGCCTTGCTGAGGGCTCCCAGGTGCCTCTGCCTGGGGCTGCTCTGGAGCTGCTGTGGGGCTGCGGCGCTGCTGCCGGGCAGCTTGGCCGCGCTGGGGCAGGGCCTGAGGGGCTGGGGCGCTGGCAAGCCCTGAGCAATGGGGCTGTCAGAGGCCACAAGCAGCCCCCTGGCAGCCGCCTTCTTCCTGCCAGAGCTGACTTGCCAGGCGGATCCTGGGCACTCTGGAACTAACAGCATCAGTGTTATTAGAGAATGAAATTGATCAAAGATGTCTAAAGTCCCACCATTTCAGAGGTGTTTGAGGGGGAATTCAGGATTTGGGGACACATTCTGTGTGGAGTGCCCCTGTTGCTAAGAGGTAGGAATTTGATATCACCCATCTTGTGTTGCTAAGAACTCCTCCCCTGACCCAAACCTGTGGAGAGCTTTGTGGACAGTTGGCTATCTGAGAAAGGTCACGTCGACATAATACCGCTGGTTAAGCAAGAAGGAGACAAGTCTAGGAGTCAGCAGTCAGTGTCCATATAAGGCAAGGACATTGTGCCCTTGATGCAACAACAGGATAGGGAAGAGGCTCTTTTGCCAAAAATATGAAGAATAGTTTCAACAGAATAACCACAAGAATGCAGAAGGAGGCGTAGTTGGCCGATAAGTAACTAACCAATAATGAGCTCTTCTTTGCAATATGTATGAGCTTTATTAACACCAATATAAATATGTGTGACTCTCAATAAAGTTCGAGACTTGCTGATCAGTCATACTGCATGCCACATTTCTCCCGCCGATCCAACACAAACCCAAACTCCAGCCCAGGGATACTCTATAAAAGCCCCACGGCCCTGCCTTTGCCCTGTCTTTCGGGGGTCAGAAATGGACTCTGGAGCTTTCTGAAACCCAGACCCGTCTCGTTTGTTCCTGGCACCGGCAGCTGCAGCCTCCCTGGACACCATGAACTCTGGAGAATGGGGACAGCCAGTGGGGACAGGTCCTGGAGTGCAAGATAAGTGTGTGTTCTGTTTGCCATCTGTCAGTGGTGGGGCAGTTATCTTCTGTTCATTGGGCAGTTTCTCTCTTCCACAACCAATCCTCCCTCTGGGGAGGTGTGTTCCATTAGTAGGCCATTAATTATTAATTATCTTCTGGTAATGGTCCACTGAGTGTCACTGCATGGCTGATTAAATGACATCATCCCATTGGGAGATGCTCCGCCCAGGGGGAGGAGCCAAGCATTCCTACCTGGATAGAATCTGAGATTTGGAACACTGTAGGCAGCCTTTTCCTCCTGGATTCCCAGAGGAGCAGCTGTCTTTCTTCTCCACGGGATTCCCAGAGGATCAGCCTTTTCCTCCTGGATTCCCAGAGGAGCAGCTGTCTTTCTTCTCCACGGGATTCCCAGAGGATCAGCCTTTTCCAACTGGATTCCCAGAGGAAGGAAGATTCCCAGGCCCATCTATAGCAGCCCTGGACCTTCAGAGGAAAATTCCACCCTTCTCCAGGATCCCTGCTCCAACAGAGCCACACCTGGCACTGCAGGAGGGCTGCAGCCACCACTGAATGGGGCTGCTGCCAGCACCCTGACCCACACGGTGTCAGGCCCTGTTCTGACTCTGTCAGTGGGGTTTTTTTTTCGTCTGTACTACTGCATTAATATTTTTAATTTTTCCTAAAAAAGAACTGTTATTCCTATTCCCATATCTTTGCCTGACAGCTCCTTAATTTCAAAATTATAACAATTCAGAGGGAGGGGTTTACATTTTCCATTCCAGGGGAGGCTCCTGCCTTCCTTAGCAGACACCTGGCTTTTCAAACCAAGACAATAACAAAGTTACTTGAACACCACAGATAGAAAATCCATTTTAATCTCTGCAAAAAGCCAATATTATGTGTCCATAACAATAAACCTCTTG
The DNA here is from genome assembly GCF_051311805.1 of Agelaius phoeniceus. Classification (NCBI taxonomy): domain Eukaryota; kingdom Metazoa; phylum Chordata; class Aves; order Passeriformes; family Icteridae; genus Agelaius; species Agelaius phoeniceus. The sequence continues at coordinate 7,151,773 of NC_135292.1, forward strand.
CTGAGTGATGGTAGATGTCAAAGTAACTTTGTTCTAAAGATATAGTTTTTATTTCTGTTGTTAATTAAGCTTAGTGAAAAGGCTGCTTGTGTTAAACTGCCTGCTTGGATGGGATAACATCCAATGCACCCAGGATGAGGACACCTGTAGAGATCTGCCAACTATCAGCACTCCCTGTCTGAAGTGAGCTACACTTTGGTAACATCTCATGTTTCATGCATGCAGTGGGTGACCAGATGATTTAAAATGTTAATAAAATAAACAAGAAAGATTTTAAAATGCTAATAAAATAAACAAGAAAGGTCATTTTTATTCCTCAAAATAACAACAACAACAACAACAACAACAACAAGAAGTTCTGGTTTAATGAAAGGTGGAATCTGTTGCTCTTAAGAGCAAAGATTCATAGCTGGAATAAAGAGTGTTCAGCCCAGCTGTTTCTACTATGAGGCCGTATTTCATCCCCCCTGAAAGTCCTTCATGTTTGCACAGAAAACTGTCCCTGCACAGCCCAATAAATTCCATCACTTCAGCTGGCCAAACAACCACTGTGGTCAAGTGGGGTCTGAGCAGCTTCCAGGATCCCAAGCAGCTTCAGAAGCTTCATTTTACACCTCCTCTTCTCCCAGTGAATACCCAGCACCACCATCACTGTGGACCCATAGCTATGGATCACGGGCCTGGCCAGCACAGGGCTAATGTTTGCATCAGCCAGGAGGAGCTGCTCTGCCTGCCTGTCTGTCTCAGCCTCAGCCCTGAGACCCCAAATGCCTCCATTCTGGCCCAATCCTTCCTGGTGCTGAGCATAAGAACTCGTGCAGACAAGAGCAGGGAGGGAATCTCCCCAGCCGTTTATCACCTCAGCAACAAGACCTTGGTACCAGGCTGTTATCTGTAGCAGAAAGCAGCAGCAGAAAGGAGGCACCAGATCACCAGCCCCAGGCCATGGCCCTGGTGCTGTCCTTACCAGTGATCAGTGTCTGCAGCTCTCCAGGAGCTCAGGGAGCAGGGATGCTCCTCACCATCTCATCTTACCCATGCACCCAAAGCCACGGCCAGCTGTGTGCTCCTGCCCACCAGCACATGCCAAGGCACAGCGTGGGATTCTTGGGGAGGTGTCCTCTGCAGGGCCAGGAGTTGGACTTGGTGATCCTTGGGGGTCCTTTCCAGCCCAGGATATTTTGTGATTCTAAGGCTTTGGCCAGCCCAGGTTTCAGCCACCTCCCTGATCCAGGTGGGATTGACCCCAAACCAGATCTTGCCTCTGTCTACCCTCCAGTGCAAGGAACATGTTGCATCTACCCCAGCCCCGCTGCTTGTGTCTGATGGATCATGCTGACCTTTTCAACATATTTCTTGGAGTATTAGAAAACATTATCTGACAAAAAGCAAAAGAAACAAAAAACCCCAAAACCCAAACAAAACAAAAAAACCCCAAAACCAAAAAAAGCCAACAAACCAACCCAAAGGAAATCAATTTGGGTGATGATGGTCTTTTGTTCCAGCTTATCCTGCACCAAACTCCACAGATGGTAACTCTGAACATTTCCCAGACCTTCACAGCAGAGCTTGGAACTGTCTCTCTGATTTCTTGGTTGTTTCATGACACGTGCATGTCTCCTATATAATCCCAGTGTTTTGCTTAGAAGCCATATTATAACTGGGAATCAATCTTCTTCATTTGAACATCTAGGACAGATTCACACATCATTTCACCATTAACTAGGATAGACTCAGCCTTGCAGATCTTTCAGGTTTTAAGCCTGGCTGTGTTGTTTCAGTTCTTTGCTGCTGCCTGTGTTTTGTGAAAAAAAAAAAAAAAAAACAAAAACAACAAACAAACAAACAAACAAACAAACAAAAAAACAAAACAAAAAAAAAAACAAAAAAAACCACCAAAAAACCAGACATTTGGACTTTCTGTTGCGGCTTGAAGAAGAACACAGGTTGTTTCATCGCTGTTGTGAGACATGTGTTACCCGGCTCATTAATTCACAACAGTTCTTGTTTTCTCTGCCTTTTTCATGCTGATGTGAGACATTTGTGAAGTCCAGGGTTGTACTGGAAGTGATTAATGCTGCAGTAAAGTCTGATAAACTGAGATTCCGACAAAAAAGTGTGAAAAATGTAACCTCTAAAGTTCTGAAAGCTCACATGTGACAAAACCCATAAATCACCCCAGAGGCAGTCATTATGGTGAGTTACTAACTAGATTATGCAGCTGCATTTGTCATCATTTCCCATTACGTAGAGAATAAACCTGTCAGGCTGATTTATGGCAGAGGGCTCCACAAGATGGGAACTGGCACCTGTACTGTTCTGTGGAAACGATGAGAAATGCTGTGTGTGCTCAAGTGCTGAATGGAAAAGGAAGGAGGGGAGATAACTGTTCTTTGAAGGCACTGATTCAGGGACAAAGGCTTCAGAGAGGAGTCATGCTTACACCCATGGGATGGCAGGAAGAGTATCCACCAACCTGTCCCAACAGCAGCAGCAGCATCAGAATGCGTTCTCCACAGGTGGAGGGAAGAGAGGAGACAGGAGGTCTTTTGAGGGGACCAAAGTCAGTCATGGAGAAGTCCTAGAAGCCTGGAATGGTTCGGGTCACAAGGAATCTGAAAAACCATCTTGTTCTAACCCCTGCTGTGGGCCGTGACAAACTGAACAGCTGAATGCCTGGCTACTCAGGGGATACTCAAGGTTTTGGGTTCCATGCCTGTGCATCTACCGTGGAGCAGCTGGGTCTGCTGGGAGCAGATGGCATCCACCTGAGCTCAGAGCAGGCCAAAAGATGGGCAGATGTGGGACTGAGCAGGGCGAGGGACATCCCTGCACAGCAGCGCTCTGACAAGAGCAGCAGTGGCCTCCTCTCAGTGCCCTTCCCCGAGCAGCAGCCGCTGAACACCATGGTGGCTACACAGATGCTTTTGGCTCTGCAATCCCTTTGTGCTCAAAGGCCACGCTGGGCATTTCAGCTGGGCTGGAAGGTCTGGCTGGGCAGGGAACAGGCAAGAGGCACTGCTGGTGTGACCTCCATGTGCTCACTGGGGACACAAGGAAGATTCTGTTCATCCAAAGGAAAACACAAGCAGCCAGTCCCTGCTAACACAGCAGTGCGACTCTGTCCAGAGCAGCTCAAATTCTCTGCCAGAACCACCCCCCTGCACCTTCTTGATCTGAAGGGGACTAGAAGTGGTTTCACTGCAGTTCTTTATTTCTGCTGTCTGATAATGGGAAGGTTTCACAGAAGTCTTGGATGGACTGGATCAGGGAAGAGTCAAGCAAGAAAAACTGAGCAACCATCACCCAACCCCACTCACAGAAGAACAAGTCCCATTAGGAAAAGCACCTCAGGTGTTTTCATAGTTGAAAATATGTATCCTACTCAACATTATTGATTATAATCTTTTCCCTTTGGAAACTTATCAGTGGGGACTTCTGCCTGCTTTGTGAAGGGAGCCCCTAGGGCCCATCCCCTCCCAGAGGGGCTGCACTTGCTGCCTGCCGGGGCTTTCATTGCTGGGCCCACTGGGAGCCCCTGAGCTGGGCTGGGCACCAAGGGCAGGGCTGGCCCGGCTGTGATGCCTCTGGCCCCTGTGACACCAGGGGCAGCGTGTCACAATGGGGGCAGCTGGAAAAGGCCCCCGCAGGTAACGCTGGCCCAGCACAGCCTGGGCAAGCGGTGAGTGTGCACGTGGCGGGGCTGGGCCGGGCCAGGGCTGGGCCACAAGCGCCGCACCCGGGCCTGCATTGTCCCCCTGCACCCAGGGCCAGCCCCTGGGGCCGGCGCCTTGGCCGGGGCACGGGGCTGCTGCTGCTGGCCCACTGGCACAGGCCCTGCTGCCTGCCAGCTGCCCGGGGCCCTCTGCTTCTGCCCTCACAGCCCTGCGCCTCCGGGCCTCACTTCAGCCCCCACAAGCTCCCTTGGCAGCCCCAGTGAAAGCCTTGTCTCTCTCCTCCTGCAGACCATGGCGCACAGAGCAGTCCTGGCTGGGCTTGTGCTGCTCCTCTTCCTGTTCCCACTTTCCGTGGTGGACAGATTTCACGGGGATGGGCAGCCCCGTGCAGAGGAGATGAAAGCGGCCCCCCCAGAGCCAGCTGAGCCTGGCTGGGGACCCTGGCTCCTGGCTGCCTTGCGCTACCTGCACCAGCTCTGGCAAATTGCTCAGCCGCTGCTCCTGCTTTTGGGCTGGTGGCTCAGGCGCAGAAGGGCCGCCACGAGGCAGAGAGCAGCGGCCCAGAGAGCTGAGGAAAAGGCCAGAAGGAGGAAGGTGGAAAGCGAGCGGAGAAGGCAGCTCCTTAGGAAGAGATTCAAAGACATGGAGCAAATGCGCCGGGCCACGAAAGAAATAGAAAAGCAAATGGCCAGGCTGATTGGAATGAATAGGGATACAAACAGGATGCTGAAGGTAGGCAGGGCAGGCTTTTGGAGGAGCACAGGCAGTGGCTGTGTGAAGAAAAGCTTCCTGCTGGAGATGCTCTCTGGGCCGGCCAAGGCGAGCCGCACATCTTTGTGAGCAGCCGGCGCACAGAGCTGCGCTTGCTGCCCAGCACAGCCCTGCGCCGGGGCACAGGCTCCGGGCTCCTGACACACCCTGCCCCTCTGCCCTCTCTCTCCTCACGGGATCTGTAGTAACTGCATCTATTTTAACCCTTTCCCATACAGAGCCTTTGCATCTGCTTGGAGGAAAGCACCATCTGAAGGAATCGGGCCCAATGTTTGGAGATTGATTCAAATTCTTAAATAGTTTTGAAATATTTAAAATGTTTTCTTTAAAAATAATTGTCTTTAGCAACATTTTCCAAACTTTTTATTACTATAATGTAGATTAATACTCTTGTAAGAGATCATAAATATTTTAATAATAAGTAGGAATAAATAATGGCACTTTTCCTTATATTACATAGAACTTAAAATTCACCAAAATTACCAAGAATTATTGCAGTTAAGCAAAACTGAAGTATACTTTATTTTTATCTAAACCAGCAAATGTTGCTTAATCTTCATGATCCAATAATTATTTTGTGTCTTGTTTAATATTCATATATACAGTATATAGGCTGTCGCTACGAATGCCTATAATCACAATTGGTTAATTTAAATTACACTCTCTGCCCTCCTGTCTCGGGAGGGTGACTTCCCTCAGGCAGCTGCAGTCCCTGTCAAGATGCAATAAAGGCAATGCCTGAACAAACGCTGTGTCTGTGAGTGTCCATGCTGGACTCAGGTGTCAGCTGTGGGGAATTCCTGACACAGGGGCACCACAGCAGCCCTTGGCCATGCAGAGGCTCCTTTCCTCCCCTGCAGCAGCTGCTCCTTTGGTGCTGTGATCCAGCCTCTGCTCTGCGCGATGCCAAATGCAAGAAAACCAGGAGTGCCACCACTCAGACTGTCACTCGGGTCCCTGCAGAGCTCAGGAGCCACCATGGCTGTGTAGCTGTGGAACCTGCAGTGGGCCATGACAGCAGGGACAGCAGGGACAGCAGGGACAGGGGGACACAGCACAGCAATCACAGCCCGGCTGCCCTGGGACAGGCCCGGCAGGCAGACAGGACACGGGGCAGGCAGGAGTCCCCATCCTCTCTGTGCCCTCCTGAACACAGGCACATAAGGGACAGGGGCAATGGGGACACAGCCGGCCCCTCTCCTCTGGGAATATCCCACCTGCCCAGGGGCCCTGACAGAACGCAGGGGCTGAGGCTCTGCAAGGGGAACCCAAGGGTGAGCAGGAGGACCTCCAAGTTACATCTGCCCACATTCTGCATGCAAACTGCTGCATGGAGGAGAAAACCAGAGGGGCCTTGCCACAGCAGATCCCATCTGAGGGAAGCTGTTCTCTATTCCTGCACACGGGTACCCCATGCAACATGGAGCACATGAATGCACTTTGACACCAGATTCTCACCCCTGCTCGAGTGCTCTGGCACAGCAGGAGCGGCCATTCCCTAATAACACACGGGTTTGCAACTCTTGTGCAAAGCAACACAAATTGTCTCTCTCCTCCTGCAGACCATGGTGTCCAAATCAGTCCCTGCCCTGCTGGTGCTGCTCCTCTTCCACTTCCCACGGCCCGTGGTGATCAGTTGGGATGAGGATGCAGAGCTGGGCAAAGAGGGCCTGGAGCAGGCTACCCCAGAGCCACCCGAGCCTGCCTGGGGACCCCTGCTCTGGGCAGCCGTGCAGCAGGGGCCCTACTGGGCTGCTGCTGAGCTGCTCTTCCTGCCTTTCTTCCTCTGCCTCAGGCCCAGAAGGGCGGCCATGAAGCAGAGAGCAGCGGCCTGGAGAGCTGAAGAAGAGGCCAGAAGGCGCAGGATGGAAATCGAGCAGAGAAGGCTTCGGGTGTCTGTGGAACATTCCCGGGTGTCTGGGGAACATTCCCGAGTGTCTGGGGAACACTCCTGGGTGTCTGGGGAACATTCCCAGGTGTCTGTGGAACATTCCCGGGTTTCTGGGGAACACTCCTGGGTGTCTGGGGAACATTCCCGGGTTCCTGGGGAACATTCCCGGGTGTCTGGGGAACTCTCCCGGGTGTCTGGGGAACATTCCCGGGTGTCTGGGGAACATTCCCGGGTGTCTGGGGAACACTCCCGGGTGTCTGGGGAACACTCCCGGGTGTCTGGGGCTCTCCTGGCCCCGTTCCCAGCCCAGGTTCCCGGGGTTCAGGAGCTGCCCTGGTGCCCGGGCCCCGCGACATCGCCTGGGTGCAGTTGGAGCCCGAGGTGCAGGCGGGCGCCGCCCGCGAGGCCCTGCAGGGCTTCAGCATCACCCAGAGCAGCGCCAGGAAGATCTCCTGCGCCAAAAAGGGACCCAGTTTCCCACCCAAATCCCCTCTCTCCATCCCAAATCCTTCTTTGTGCATTCCAAATCCTTCTTCTTTCACCCCAAATCCCCTTTGCCAGCCCCAGGGATTTTGGGGTTCCAGAGGGGTTATTGGGGTTTTTCCCAGCATTGTACCCAGCGTCTCTCTGCAGACATTGCACCTGGAGCTGCCCCAAATAAATCCCAAATGATCCCAAATTTTGGGACTGGGGGTGGGGGTGGAGGGGGAGGGGTGATACTAAAATTCAGAGTTTGGGGGTGTTTGACCCCAAACTTTGGGGATTGGGGGGTTTGATCCTAAACTTTGGGGGTTGGGTGGAGTTGATCCTAAAATTTGGGGTTTAGGGGATTTTGACACCTCAGGGTTTCGGGATTTTTGACCCCAGACTTTGGGAATTGGGGATGTTTGACACCCCTGGGTTTGGGATTTGGGGGTTTTGTTCCCAGGATTTGGGGTTTGGGAGTTTTTTTCCCCCAGGATTTGGGGATCAGGGGGTTTGAGCCCCAAACTTTGGGATCAGGGCGGTTGGACACCCCAGATGTTTCAAACCCCAGGATTTGGGGTCAGGGGGTTTTGACCCCAAAGTTCGGGAATTGGGGGGATTGAGCCCAGGATTTGGGGGGATTTAACCCCAAAGTTGGGGGGATCAGGGGGATTTGACACCCCAGACTTTGGGATCGGGGGCCTTTGACCTCAAAGTTTGGGGATTGGGTACTTTGACCCCAAACTTTGGGGATGAGGAGGGTTGGACACCCCAGATATTTCAAACCCCAGGAGATGGGGATTGGGGCTTTAGACCCTAAACTTTGGCAGTTGGGGGTGTTTGACACCTCAGGATTTGGGATTTGGGGGTGTTTGACCCCAGACTTTGGGAACGGGGGGTGTTGGACACCCCAAATGTTTCAAACCCCAGGATTTGGGGTCAGGGGGATTTAACCCCAACATTTGCAAATTGCAGAGTGTTTAACACCCCAGGATCTGGGATTTGGGGGGTTTAAGGCCTAAAATTTGGGGTTCGGGCTGGGGGGCAGGGGGGAAGGTTGCGATCCCAGAGTTTGGGTCTGGGGGTGTTTGGCCCCCCCCAGTGTTTGAACCCCCCAGGATTTGGGGTCCGGGGGAGTTGACCCCAGGATTTGGGGTGTTTGACCCCAATGTTTGACCTCACCTCGGGTTTGAGGTCAGGGTTGAGATCAGGGATATTCCCTGGAGCCAGCGGCGGGATCGGGATCGGGAACGGGATCGGGAAGCGGAACAGGAACGGGGAGGGTCCCTGAGCCAATGCCGGACCCCAACCCCAGGGAGAGGCCCCGCCCCAGTCCCGGAATGGCCCCATCCCCACAATCCCGGAGCCCTCCCCAGGCCCAGCCCCTCCCCAGCCGCTGAACGGAGCCTCCCTCAATCCCAGCCCGCCCCGATCCGGGCCGGAGCCATCCCCAGAGCCTCCCCCATTCCCGGCCCGGACCCTTCCATCCCTTTTTCGGGCGGCTCCTGCCGCTCCCCGCCCATTTCTGGGGTTCCAAAGGGCCCCGCGGACCCTCCCCATTTTGGGGGTGTTGGGGGGGCCCCAGGGCCGCCCCGAGGGCCGAGGGGGGATCGAAAGCCCCAAACCCGAGGGGCTCCTGGGGGTGCCCAGTTCCTCCCGTCCCCAGCCCGAAACAGATCGTGGCCAATCAGAGCGCGGGGCGCTGATGACGATCCCGTTGCCGGGCAGACACTCGGCGCACTGGCCCCGCCCGGCGATTTCCAGCGAATCAGCGCCCGGCTCGGCTGTGACTCATCGCGTGCCGGGCAGAACCCAGCGCCTCTCACAGCGCTGGCCAATCAGAGACTGCGCGGGGCCATTCCCAGCCAATCAGAGCGTTTGTCGCTGATGGCTCTCAGTGTCCAGGAGCGGAATTTGGGGCGGGGGCGGTGACCCCGGCGATGGGGATGGGGCGTGCGGGGGCAGCTGGGGCCGCACTGGTGGCACTGGGGGCGCTGGGAGCCCCCCCGGCCGCGGGGGGAGCGGGGTGCGCGGGGAGAAGGGGGGCGGGGGGGCCCCAAATTCAACCAAAGGGGGGTCGGGACCCCCAAAGGGAGCAGGAGGGGCCTGGAACCCCCAAAACCAAGCACGGGGGAGGGGACTGGGGACTGGGGGAACGATGGGGAAGGGGCGGGGAGCGGGGGGAAAGAGGGGGATGGGACCCCAAACTGAGGTGGGAGGGAGCTGTGGACTGGGGGAAACCCCCATCAAATCCCATTAAAATCCCATAAAAATCCCATTAAATTCCACTCAATTCCCATTAAACATTATTAAAATCCTATTAAAATCCTATTATATTCCATTAAAATCCCATGACATGTCATTAAAATCCCATAAAATTCCATTACAATCCCATCAAATTCCATTAAAAGTCCATAAAATCCCATTGAGATCCCGTTAAATCCTATTAAAATTCCTATTAAATCCCATTAAATTCTATTAAAATCCTACTAAATTCCTATTGAAATCCATTTAAATCCCATCCAATCCCATAAAATGATCCCAAACCCACACAGAATTGGCACTGAATTATCCCCCACACATACAGCCCTAAAAACCCAAAAATGTGAAAAATTACCCCAAATTATCCCAAATTTACCCTGAATAACCCCAAAAAAAACCCCAAATAACCCCAAAGGCACACAAAGAACCCAAATCCCATAAATGACCCCAAATCCCATAAATGGGACTGGGAGAGGGGAGGAGAGGGCAGGGAAAGGGGGAGTGGGACAAACTGGGCGAGGAAATCAAACTCTGCAGTCAGACAGAGCAGGGATTTGTGTATCCAGCGCTGGGAGCGAGGAGGATCTCTCTGGCAAAAACCCACTCGGTCTCCTTTAGCCTTCAGCTCCATTTAAAAAGTCACAATTACAACACTTCATTAGCATACTCACATTTGCATAAAGCTGTGTCCCGGTTTTACAGCCGTGTGTGGCTTCAGCGCCTGCGTCCGTTCCTCCTGTGGCGGCCCTCAGTCTTCTGGTGCTCTTTTGATGAAGGCTTCTGTCGTCCTCCTCACGCTGGAACTTTTTACCTGGACCATCAGCCCATGCCTGGTGCTCCTTGTTCTTCAGTCTAACCTGGTCTGAGCTGATTTTGCCCTTTGCAAGCTCTGTTCAAACTTGCTCTCTCGCTCTCGGTGCGTTTGTTGTGTCGCTGGCTCTGCTCTCTCTCTTGCTCTGCTGCCTCGCTGGCTTTGCCTGCATGTGAAAAATGCATGTATTTTATGATTGGCTTTTCGCAAATATTAAAATGAATATTATATGTCTGGTGTTAGAAAGTAATGCTGTATTAATTCTCTTAAGGAGTGTGTTAAATATAGTTTTAGGTTATAAAAATTGTTAAAATAGAAACGATGCTATGTAGGATTCTTGTTTTAAAGAAAGAACTCGCAGTGAGATAGCAGCCACAGGACACCTAAATCTTTCAGAGAAAAAGAATTTCTTGCCCTCTTATCAGAAGGAATGAACTTCTTCCTGCCTCAAAGGCGCTGTTAGGATTCGGAGGAAGAAGGTGGCACTGCCCAGACAGAATCCTGTGTTTGAATGGAATTTATGCATCATGGATGAAGTGTATGAATATGCAACAGGCTGTTGTTTTTAAGGGTTAATCCTTTGTTAACGGGTGTCCTTTTTCGGACTCGTGCTGCCCAGAAAAAGGTACCCGGACCTCCATAACCCTTTCTCTCTATTGTCTCATATTGTCCTAATTCAAATTGTCCAAATTATTATTTCTCTAATTGCATTGCTATTTTTATAACCATTTTATTACTAATGAACTTTAAAAATTTCAAAATCAAGTGATTGGCGTGTTTCACACTGCACATCTCGCTCCAGGGCTGCTTGTGCTGAACCTTTCCTTGCACAGCCCTGAGGATTCCCCCAGCCCGGGCTCCCAGCAGCTCCAGGCCCGGCCAGGAGGAGCAGCAGGGCCAGGGCTGGCCGGGCGTCCCCCCAGATGTGGCCCCCGCTGGTGGCACAGCCGGACCCTTGGGAGGCTGCCTCAGGCTTTATTGTCCACCAGCATCCCAGGAGGGAGCAGAAAATCCTCCTGCAGACGCTGATTCCGGAGGCTCCCAGCGCTTCCTTGTCTCCAGGAGCTTCTGCCAAGCCCCAGTGAAACCTCGGTGCCACATTGTTCCACAGCCTCACAACGCTCTCCTGGCTCCAGTGAGGTCCCTCTGTGTCCGGCTGCAGCCTTGGCTCCATCAGGGTCTCCTGGCTCCATCAGGCTCTCCTGGTTTCCATCAGGGTCTCCTGGCTTCCATCAGGCTCTCCTGGCTCCATCAGGCTCTCCTGGCTCCATCAGGGTCTCCTGGCTCCATCAGGGTCTCCTGGCTCCCATCAGGGTCTCCTGGTCTCCATCAGGGTCTCCTGGCTCCCATCAGGGTCTCCTGGTCTCCATCAGGATCTCCTGGCTTCCATCAGGCTCTCCTGGCTTCCATGATGCTCCACTCTGTCCCAAGGGGCATCCGCAGCTCAGCTTTGGAGCCCTGAAAGATCCAAAGGTTCCCCCCAACAAACACCAGCCCAGGGACCCCCAGGATATTTGGGCTGAGCTCCCACTGCCCAGGCACCTGCATGGAACCCAAGTGACCGCTGGGACTCCATGGAATGTCCTGGAACAAACTGTCCCTGGTCAGACAGGGGTGCCATGGAACACAGGTGCCACTGGGACACGGACACTGCCCATGGAACCGAGTGTCCATGGGGACAGAGCCGGGCCTGATGGAACACTGGAGAACATTGTCACCCCATGGAATCCATGGAACCAGGTGTCCATGGTGACACTGCAGAACATTGTCACCCCATGGAATCCATGGAACCAGGTGTCCATGGTGACACTGCAGAACATTGTCACCCCATGGAATCCCATGGAACCAGGTGTCCATGGTGACATGGGAGAACATTGTCACCCCATGGAATCCATGGAACCAGGTGTCCATGGTGACACTGGAGAACATTGTCACCCAATGGAATCTCATGGAACCAGGTGTCCATGGTGACACTGGAGAACATTGTCACCCCATGGAATCTCATGGAACCAGGTGTCCGTGGTGACAGAGCCGGGCCCAATGGAACCTACTGGAACACAGGAGAACATTGTTACCTGTTGGAACCCGGGCTGCTGAGAATTTTGGACTTTCTGAGCTGACAGACACTGACCCCCAAGAGAACACTGCATTTGACCTGAGGCTGTGGAGAAGGCTTCCAAAATGGAATGATGGAACTGGGATTATGGGTGTGGAGTTTGAATAGAAGGGTGTAATATCACATGGTGGACAACTTGGAGTTTAAGGTTTTCGAATATAGTAATATATATAAAGCAAGATGGTGGTTTTAGGGCGGAGGCTTCTCCATTTTATTTGCCTTCTTCTTCACCTTCTTCTTCTTCCTCTTCTTCCTCTTCCTCTTTCTCTTCCTCCTCTTCTTCTTCTTCTCTCCTTCTTCTCCTCCTCCTCCTCCTCCTCCTCCTCCTCCTCCTCCTCCTCCTCCTCCTCCTCCTCCTCCTCCTCTTTCTCCTCCTCCTCCTCCTCCTCCTCCTCTTCCTCCTCCTCCTCCTCCTCCTCCTCCTCCTCCTCCTCCTCCTTCTCCTCCTCCTCTTCCTCTTCCTTCTTGGGTTTGGGTGGTATTGTGTAATTGGATAAAAAAGTCCCTTATGTTGGGCACGGCTGATTGGTTATTGGGTTAAAAGTAAAAACAATTTAGGTGCCATTTCTTAATTGGACAGTTTATCCTCAAAAGACCTTGCAGAGAGAGAGACAGGGCTCCATTTTCACCTTGTTAGTGAAGTGCTGCAGAACTCACAGCTTGTGAGACTGTTCTAGAGACAAGAGCTAATGAACACCTGAGTCCAAACAAGAAATGCTGTCTTGGGATTTCATCCCGACCTTGGCAGAAAAGAAGCAAAAGAATTGACTCTTACCCCATGGAATCTCGTGGAACCAGGTGTCCACTGTTTCACTGTGCAGCCTCAGAGAGTGGTGAGACCATTGTGGCACCATGGAATATCCTGAAACCACGGCTCCCTTGTGACAAACCTGGGCTTTATGAAACCAAGGACACCGCTGGGATGCAATGGAATCTCAAGGGACCAAGGGTCAGCTGCCAACACATCAGCTTCTCAGGAAACCAAGGCAAACACTGTGGCACAGAGAGGGGCCCTCATGGGACCCAGGAGACCATGGTGACACCGTGGTGGGATCTCATGGAACCAAGTGTGAATTGTTACAGGAGCCAGGAGACCATGGTGACACCGTGGTGGGATCTCATGGAACCAAGAGCCCAGAGTTTCATGGCTCAGCCTCATGGAGCACTGGAGACCATGGTGTCCCAATGGGAATACATGGAAGAAAGGCTCCTTAGTGACACAGCAGGGCCTCATGGAATGCAAGAGATCATCCTGATGGAATGGAAACTCATGGATTCAAGGGTCCACTCTTTTGCTGCATGGCCTCATGGAATACTGGAGACCATTGTGGCACCATGGAAACGAATGGCACAAAGGCTTCACTGTGACCCAGCAGGGCCTCATGGAACCAAGGACACCGCTGTGATACAATGGAATCTCATGGAACCAGGGTCCAGTTGTGACAAAGCTGGGCCTCACGGAACCAAGGACACAGCCGTGATGCAATGGAATCTCTAGGATCCAAGGATCAATTGTCAACACATCAGGTTCCCATGAAACCAAGCAGAACATTGTGACACAGTGGAATCTCATGGGAGCAAGGCTCTGCTTTGATCAAGTGGGGTCTCATGGGACACAGGTGCCGCTGGGACATTGTCAGGCCTGGTAGGAACAAGACACCACTGTGTCAGACCAAGGCCTCATGGGACCTAGGAGAGCCCTGGGACACCATGGAACCTGATGGAACCAAGGGCCCATTGTGACACGGCAGGGTCTCATGGAACCCCTGTGCCACTGGGACATTGCCAGGGCTGGTGCAAGCAAGGTTCCACTGTGACAAAGGCAGGCCTTGTGGCACCCAGGAGACCATTGTGGGACAATGGAATCTCATGGAAGCAAGGCCCCATTGTGACAAAGCGCGGCCTCATGGAAGCCCAGTGCCACTGGGACATCTCCAGCCTTGGAGGAAGCAAGTGTCCATTGTGACACAGCACAGCCTCAAATCACAGGAGAGCAGAGGGATGCCATGGAATCTTGGGGAACCAAGTGTCAATTCTAAACACAGCGAGGACTCATGGAACCCAGGAGACCATTGTGATGCTGCACTTTGTCACAATGGGGCCATGCTTCTATGAGGATCCATGGGCCCACAATGTTCTCCTGGGTTCCAGGAGGCCCCGCTGGGTCACAATGGCCCCTTGCTCCCACGAGCCACAGCACGGTCCCCGTTGCCCCTGGGTTCTGTGAGGCCCTGCTGCGTTCACAACTGACACTTGCTTCCATGGGATTCCATTGCGTCACAGTGGCCCCCATGTTTCCATGAGGTTCTGCTGTGTCACAGTGGACACTGGGTTCCACAAGAGCTGGCAATGTCCCAGTGGCACCTGTGTCCTGTGGGCCCCACTTTTCCAAGGCAGAGCCTTGGCTCCATGAGATTCCAGGCTGTCCCAATGCTCTGCTGAGTTCCACGAGGCTGTGCTGTGTCACAATGGACACTGAGTTCCACCTGCCCTGGCAATATCCAAGTGGCCCCTGGCTTCCATGAGGCCCCGTTGTGTTGGCAGGTGACACTTGGTTCCCCAAGATGTCATTGTCACGCCGCTCTCCTGGGCGCCCTGAGGCCTTGCTGTCTGTGACAAATGACCGCTACTTTTAAAATTTTAAGGTTGATTCAACCTTGAAAAAAATGACAACAAAGGACTGAAACAGGAGAAATCACAGCACTGGGAGCCCTTCCCCACCCCGTGGCTATCAGCCACATGGCTCCTTCACAAATTGGCTGCTCCTCCTTTTAGACTTTTGGTGTTGCACCAGGCAATCCTAGCCCCACCCAAAGTCTGTCAGGTAACTCTTTGTGGCCGTCCATTGGTGGAGAATGCTTTCTTGCACCCTGACTGGAGAGCAGGTGTTGCCATGCCTGCCTTCCAGTGACAAACCTGCCCTCCCCAAATGCCCCAACCACCAAGGCCATTACAAGGGCAGGGGAAAGAGGACTATGGGGGACAGATGACAATAACATCACTACACATCTTAACACACACATAGTATCTATCTCCTCACTGTGAGACCCAACTATGACATTACTCATCTGTAACACTGTGCAATAATGGAGCCTTGTTCCTACCAGACCTGGCAATGTCCCAGTGGCACCTGTATCCCATGAGGCCCCACTTGGTCAAAGCAGAGCCTTGGCTTAACAACTGACCCTTGTTTCCTTGAGATTCCATTTGTGAAAAACACGTTCACTCTCCTGTGAAAATGTAGAAAATTTAATAAAGGACAATGGAAGACCAGGACCATGGAGCAAAGGTTATTACAGCCGGGTGCATCTTGGCACTCAGCCAGGAGCACCCTGTTACCTTTGGGGATCCCCTGAAATACCTTTCCCCTTACATCAGCCTGGTGCATATTCATAGAGCCTCATGCATATCCATAAACTACTTTACATATTCCAGGAATGATTTTACATGGCCCCTCCCTGGGTCTGCCTTTTCAGAGCATGTGTGTTTCTTGGCTGTGGTTTTGGCTCCTTCTCTTTATCACCTCCAGTTTTTGGGCCTTGGTGCACTCTGCCTTCAGACGGGGAGTGCTGGTAGTTGGCAGATCTGTACAGGTGTCCTCATCCTGGGTGCATTGGATGTTATCCCATCCAAGCAGGCAGTTTAACACAAGCACACTTCTATCAGCTATTTCACTACTATGTCTAAGCTCAATTAACAACAGAAAGAAAAACTACATCTTTAGAACAAAGTTATTTTAACACCACACATATAAAATCCATTTTAATATTTGCAAAAAGCCAATATTATGATTTTTATCTATAACAGGGTGAAGGAGCCCTGGCCCAGGCTCTGGCCCTGGGGGACACGGGGACGCTGCCGGGGGGGTCCCTGTCCCCCTGTGCCACCCCCAGGGCCCCGGCCCCCGTCCCCGTGTCAGGCTCTGGGGTCGATCTCGTGGAACATCCTCTGGGGGAGGCTGCGGGGCCCGGGCCGGGGGGACCCGGGGGGACAGGGGACCCTGCTGTGCACGAGCAGGGTTGGACTGCTCTGGGGGGAGCTGTGAGGGGGCTAGGGCAGAGTGACCTCCCCAGGGACCTCACACAGCCCCCGGGATGTCACACAACCCCCGTGATGTCACACTGCCCCTTGTGATGTCACACTGCCATCTGTGATGTCACACAGCCCCTGTGATGTCACACAGCCCCTGTGATGCCACACAATCACTCTGTTATGTCACACAACCTCCATATGATGTCATTCAGCTGCTATGTGATGTCACAGGGCAGATTTGTGATGTCACAGTCACCCTGTGATGTCACAGCCTTCTCTGTGACATCACACAGCTGCTCTGTGACTCTGTGTCACAACCCACATTGTGATGTCACAGAGCCACCTTCTGTGATGTCACAGCTAGCTCTGTGAGGTCACAACCCCCTCAGTGCTGTCACACAGCCCACTCTGTGCTGTCACACAGCCCCTTGCTGCCATCCCAGCTGCTCTGTGGCTCTGGGACACAGCCCCAGAGGTGCTGCTGTGACACAGCCCCCGCGGGGACATCCCACAGCCCCGGCCAGTGCTGAGCCCCTGTGAGCTCTGTCTGTGCCCTGCTCGTGTCCCTGAGGGGCCCTGGCAGTGCCCCAGCCCTGCTGGGCTGTGCACAGGAGCTGCTCCTGGCCAGAGCTGTCTCTCTGCAGCTCTGCTGCCCTTGCCAGGAGCTGCCTCTGGGCCAGGAGCCCGGCCCAGCTCAGCAGCACAGACACAGCACAAGGACTTTAATCACCCTCTGGGCCTTTGCTGCTCTTTGCATCACACCCAGTCCCTCAGAGTGGGCTCAAAGACTTCTCAAGAGCTCACAGTCAGATTGAAATACTGAAGTTTCTCGTACTTTAAAGAGATCCCTGTGAGGGACAACACTGAGAAAGTGTCCCCGGGTTCCAGGGAGAGCAGAACACTGGAGGCACTGATGGCAGCTGGGGACAAACAAGGCAAAGGTGTCTCTGGTGCTGAGCAAACCTGGATTTGTTTCAGGAATGTAAAGGGCCAAGGCCTGAGCCCCAGGGCCTGGCCAGGCAGATCCTGTCCCTCCCTCCTTGCTCAGGGCTCTTCCCGGGATGGGCCCTGGCATGTGGGGATGGGCAATGCCAAGGGCAGGAGCGTGGGGCAGCCCCTGCCAGGCTGCTGAGCAGGGACAAGGAGGCAATGAGGCCCCAGGCCTGCAAGGGTCACTTGTCCCCTCCTGGCTCAGGCCCAGGGCCAGCAGCCATGGCCAAAGCGCTGCCCAGGTTGGCTCTGTCAGGGCTGTCTTGCAGCTGCTGCCCATCCCTGTGCCCTGTGCAGCCCAGGCTGTCCCACGGTGTCCCTGCCCTGGCCTCTGTCCCTGCAGGCTCTGGGCATCCCCCGGCTGCCCCACCTGGCTGGGCCCTTCCTTTGCTGACAGCTCTGCCTCCTGCCTGCCCCTGCCTGCCCACACAGAGCCTGGGGCTGCTCCAGGCTCCTGCTGGGGACGTGCTGCACCACAGCCCTGCCCTGACAGGGAAATTCCTTTCTCCTGCAGCCACTCTGGGCCTCCCCAGCTGCCCTTGGCATTAATTCTTTCTCTCTCTGGCTGTTTTCCACTATGTCAAAAGGATCCACCATCCCTGAAATCACTCTTTAAACACTCTCATGGCTCTGCTCCACTGTCCTCAGGCTCCACCCCACTGAGCACAGAGCTCCTTTGTCCCTATACAGTGCTCATGGGCCCAAGGCCTCCAAACCCCTCCTTGGGACATCTCTGGGCCCTCTCCAAGGTGTTTCCAAATGAAAACATTCAGCTCAGAGTCTAAAGAAATCACCAGAGGACAGGGCCAGGGCGACCTGTCTGTCCTGGCTACTTTTGTCTGGGAGCAATCCTTGGATATACAGAATTTGGGAGGCCAAATTCTAATTTTGGCCATGGTCCCTGGACAAGAAGGCTGGTTCTTTTCCATAGGAATGAAGGAACAGAGCCCCAGTGTTTCAGGGACAGATGAGAGGTGACCACCAGAGGCCAAGGCCAGCCAGACCTAGCAGGTTTTGTTTTGTGAGATACCCTTGCATAGAGGAAATTATTTTAGGGAGAGTACCCGTTTTGGCAATGGGCATCTGAAAAGTCAGACAGCCCTTTTCCATAGCAAGGAAAGCAGAGAGCCCCAGTGCTCCAGGAGCTGATGAGAGGCAGCCCTTGACATCCCAAGATCAGCCAGAGCTGTCAGGTGGCCCCTGGGAGGCCAAGCCAGCCAGAGCTGTTCCATGTTCCCTGGGTTCCATGGGGTCCCACAGGGTCCCAATGGTCCCTTGCTTCCATGGGGCCCTGAGGTGTCATAATGCCCCTTTGGTGACACCAGGCCCTGAAGGTTGGAATGGTCTCCATGGTTCCATCAGGCCCCACAGAGCCACAATGGTCTCTGGGTCCATGGAGCCCCTCTGTGTCACCATGGCCCCTTGGTTCCCTGGGCTCCAGTGGTGCCACAATGATCCCCTTGGTTCCATGGGCTCCAGTGGGGCCACAATGATCCCCTTGGTTCCATGGGCTCCAGTGGTGCCACAATGATCCCCTTGGTTCCATGAGGTCCCCACAGTGTCCCAGGGATCTCCATGGGAAGGAAAGAACCCAGCCCCGCTGTTGCAGGCGCAGCCACCAGAGGCCCAGGCCAGCCAGCCTTGACGGTACTGGCAGATTTTGCCTGGGAGCAACCCTTGGATATTGAGAATTTCAGAGGTGGAATCCCAATTTCAGACATGGACTCTGGAGGAGAAGGATGGTTCTTTTCCATAGGAAGGAAAGCACAGAACACTGGTGGTGTCTCAGGGTCAGATGAAAGGCGGCCATCAGAGGCCAAGGCCAGCCAGACCTCTCTGTCCTGGCAGCTTTTGTCTGAAAGCAACCCTTGGATATCAGGAATTTGGGAGATGGAACCCCAATTTCAGCCGTTTCTGCATGGATAAGAAGGACGGTTCTTTTCCATAGGAAGGAAAGCACCCAGCCCCAGTGTTTGGACAGCAGGGGAGAGGCACCCCCAGGAGGCCAAGGGCAGCCAGACCTGTCTGTCCTGGCAGCTTTCACCTGGGAGCAATCCTTGGATGTACAGAGTTTTGGAGGGGGAAACTCAGTTTTGGCCATGGTCAAGATGGGTGGTTTTGCCCATAGGAAAGTAAAGCACAAAGTCCAAGTGTTTAGGAAGAAGATGAGAGGTGGCCACCCTCAGGCCAAGCCAGCCAGCCCTGTCTCTCCTGGCACCTTTTGTCTAGGGGCTTTCCTTGGACATTGGGCATTTTGGAGGTGGAATCTCAGTTTTGGCTGTGGGTGCCTGGACAGGAAGAAGAGTTCTTTTTATAAGGAAGGAAAGCATCCAGCCCCAGTGTTTCAGAGGCAGATGAGGGCCAGCCCTCAGGAAGCCACGGCCAGCCAGACTTGTCAGTGCTGGCAGCTTTTGTCTGGGAGCTATCCTTGGATATAAGGAATTCCAGAGGCAGTTGCCCAGTTTTGGCCATGAGTGCCTGGTTGAGATGAAGGGTTTTTTCCCACAAGAAATAAAAGTTATAATGAAGCCCTGGAAAATGTTAAAAATAGTCTTTGAAACTATTGGGCTTTGTGTTTTCTCAGGTCACTGCACCTGCCTAAGCAGTATGATAAAAGATATAATTGTTAGATGTGGTGATTTTTTAGTAATTAAATAGAATTATTATATAACCATAAGAAGAATCGTGAGAAACTATGTTGGAAATTTAAAGGGGGCTACGTTTAGCTGAAATCTGTGTATACAATAGAACAATATAGGTTTAATAATTACATGAAAGTTATGTAATGATAGAGTATAAAACACGTTCACCTCGAATGTGTGGTCGGAATCAGATTTGGGTGGAAACTCCCCGATTCCCAGAGCTCTTGAAGAAAAAGCACCGCATATAATTGCTGATGTGATTATGTGTTTCTGAACGCTAACATTTTGGCGACCCCGGATGGGACCCTGCGGGTGCTGCTGAGCGAGTTTTGCGACTCGACCGCGCTCCAGCCGGCACCGAGGGATTCTCGGGGAGCTCGATCGGCCGCGACCGCTTCTGCCGCTCGCCACGTCCCCGGGAGAAAGGTAAGGTGCTTTTTACTTTGGTTTGGGTGCCTGCCAATGAGACGCAGCGAAAGCTACGCTTGGTTGGGCTAAAGGAATTCCTGCTGGTACAAGCCCAGGCGCCGTTCCATAAGACAATCGCGAAAGCGTTGCGGGTTCGGCAATTTGTGGTATATTTGGAATGGAGAAACTGAAAGGGATTTTGGGCGGCAACACCTCTATCCCGCAAAGTTCTCCTTTGGGGTGCTTACTAGCACATTGGAAACAGGGTAATTTTGGGGAAGAATTACGTAAAGCTAAGTTGATTGATTATTGTAATACAGGGTGGCCAGGATATTCCTTGGAGAATGGTGACAAATGGCCAAAATACGGGACTCTGCAATATAACACTATTTCGCAGTTAATGTCATTTTGTAAACAAGAAGGAAAATGGGATGAGGTTCTGTATGTTGATTTGTTTTTCTATTTACGGGCAAAGCCAGAATGGCAGGATGAATGTGGATTAATGATGGTTAAAACATCTGCAAGCAATAAGTGCGGGGTTTGTGAGGAACGTTGTTTAGAACACTTGGCGTTGAAAGAAAGCCTGAGTAGGGAAAATTATACAGATATTGATTTACAGGTAGCTCCAATAGGAACAAGAGAACTTAACCCTATCCCACCTGTTCCATCTGTCCCTATCCCACTGCCTGCTCCTACCCCACCAAGTCCTGAACCGGTCTCGTCTAGTACACCCTTCCCTCTTTATTCTCCTCTGTAATTGCCCCCTTGCAACAAAGTGTAGGAGTGGAAGGGCCAGAATTTGTAAAAGTGCCTTTCTCTCCTGCAGATTTAGATATTTGGAAACAATCAGCCAGAATTTATAGAGAAAATCCTGATAAAACGGCATGAGTATTAAAAATGGTTATAAAAACCTCAAAATCCTGACTGGGATGACGTACAATAATATGTATATGAATATATTGTATATGTATTTTTATATATATATATAATTATATATAGTATACTAATATATCTAATATATTAATATTAGATACTTTGATGGATTCTACTGAGAAAGAGATGGTACTTAAGGCAGCCAAAGAAAGGGTAAGAGAGGATATCAGAAACAGACTTGTAACAGGGAATATAGATGAGAATTTCCCAATTGAGGATCCAAATTGGGACCCTAATTTATTTTGCGATGTGGGGAGACTACGGAAATATCAAGAGTGGATCCAAATAGGAGTTCAGAATGCTGTGCCCAAAACTATAAATTGGTCTAAACTATATGAAGTTCGGCAGGAAAAGACAATCAGACTTGAACAACCAGTTTCACCAGGGCAATCAGTGCCAGCAGGTTACCAAGGGGATGGTTTTGGGGGAGTATACCAGCTGACTAGACATAGAGCCAGTAGAACAAGTTAAGGAACCTCTTATAAATATACAATTAGGACATAAAGTGGTCAAATTTCTAATAGATACAGGAGCTACTTACTCGGTATTGAATGATTTGCAAGGACAAATTGGGGACAAGGAAACAACAATAGTCGGCGCTACAGGGAAAGAGGAAAAACGGCCATTCTTGCAACCCCTAGATTTGTGTTTTGGGAACAAAGTTATAACACACGAATTCCTATACGTACCTGAGTGTCCAATTCCGCTTTTAGGGTGAGATTTGCTAGCAAAACTTGATGCGGTAATAACCTTTGAAAATGGGGAGCTTATAATGAAAATACCTGAATCAAAGATGGGACAGATATTAATGATCAAAGAAAAACCTGTTCCCTCTATCCCTAGGGAGGTAGAAGATGCAGTGATTCCCTCTGTATGGGAGACAGATATACCAGGGAAATCTAAATTGGCACAACCAGTGCATGTAGAGTTAAAAGAAGGGGCGAGGCCTCTACAAGTCAAACAATATCCCATAAAACCAGAAGCATGGCAAGGAATAGTAAAGATTATTGATAAGTTCTTGAAATACCGAATTCTAGAAGAATGTGAATAAGAATTTAATACACCAATATTTCCAATAAAGAAGCCAAATGGTGAATATAGATTAATGCAGGATTTGAGAGCAATAAATAAAATAACAAAGGACATTTATTCAGTGGTAACAAATCCCTACACATTATTGATATCCGTAAAAGAGATATATAAGTGGTTTAGTGTAATTGATTTAAAAGATGCCTTTTTCTGCATCCCCCCTTGACAAAGAAAGTAGGAAACTGTTTGCCTGTGAGTGGGAAAACCCAGGGAATGGGAGAAAGACCCAGCTCACCTGGACACGATATAAGAACTTGCCGACCCTGTTTGGAAACCAACTGGCAAAGGAGCTGGAGATTTGGACCGAGAGTGGGCAAGTACCAAGCACAAATTGCCCAACAGACTGTGATCTACCTGGGATGTGAAATTTCACAAGGGCAATGAAAACTAGGCACTAACCGTATCCAAGCTATTTGTGCTATTCCAGAGCCCCAGAATCTACATGAGCTGCGAGTCTTCCTCGGGATGGCAGGATGGTGTCGCCTGTGGATCATGGACCATGGACTGATTGCGAAATCCCTGTGTGAAGCTCAGAAGATGCAGCCATTCACCTGGGGCAAACCACAGAAAGAAGCCTTCCTAAAATTAAAGGAAGCACTGACAACTGCTCCAGCATTAGGCTTACCTGATCTGTCTAAAGACTTTCAGGTATTTGTCCATGAAAGGCTGTGCCTAGCACTAGGAGTCCTGACCCAAGGTCTGGGAAGCTGGAAAAGGCCGGTGGGCTACTTTTCCAAACAACTTGACAGCATAAGTGCCGGGTGGCCTCCATGTCTGCGGGCAGTCGCAGCCACTGTGATGCTGATACAAGAAGCCAGGAAGCTCACGATGGGAAGGCACATAGATGTCAATGTACCACACATGGTAACCACTGTCTTAGAGCAGAAGGGGGCCATTGGCTATCCCCAAGCAGGATGATGAAATTCCAGGTAGTCCTGACTGAGCAGGATGATGTCACATTAAAAACAACTAACCTTTTGAATCCAGCTTTGTTCCTAGGTACCACAACTGAAGAAGGCCCATTAGAGCATGACTGTGTGGAGGTAATAGAGTACACCTACTCAGCAAGAGAAGACCTGAAAGACGTCCCACTAGAGCAGCCAGAGTGGGAGCTGTTTACAGATGGGAGCAGCCTCGTGGAAAACGGAACCAGATACGCTGGGTATGCGGTAACAACAGTCAGTACAGCAGTGGAGGCAAAGGCATTACCACCAAATACATCTGCCCAGAAGGCAGAACTGGTTGCTTTAACCAGGGCACTAGAATTAAGTGAAGGGAAAAAGGTAAATATCTGGACTGACTCAAAATATGCTTTTGGAGTGGTGCATGTACACAGAGCACTGTGGAACGAAAGGGGACTATTGTCCTTCTCAGGGTATGCACATTAAACATCAGGATGCAGTCCTGCAATTGATAAAAGCAGTACAAAAACCTGAACAAGTGGCAATCATACACTGTAAAGCACAGCAAGCAGGAAACTCCAAAATCTGTGAGGGAAATCGAAAGGCAGACTGGGCAGCCCGACAGGTTGCTCGAGAGGTGCAAACAACAATGGCATTGATACCTTTAAAGCTTAATGTATCCCAATTCAATTTGCCTCCAGAACCAAAATATTCAGTAGAAGATGAGAGACTGGCACGTTTGCTAAATGCACAAAAGAATTCAGAGGGATGGTATGTGACTGCACCAGGACAGATAGTGGTACCCCCTTGATAATGAGAGAAGTTCTACAAATTAAACATAATGAATGTCACTGGGGAGCAGAGGCATTGGTAAAATTGCTAAAGCAGAGTTTAATTTTGGTACGGATGTTAACAATGGCAAAATCAGTAATGTCAAAATGTGATATCTGCTTGAAAAACAACCCAGTGGCTGGTGACAGGCACAGCTAGGAAGAATTTGGATAGGAATAGAGCCAGGAGACTATTGGCAGGTAGATTTTGTAGACTTGCCAAGAACTCGAGGATACAAATACCTGTTAGTGGGGGTTGACACATTCTCTGGCTGGCCAGAAGCCCTTCCCTGTCGCACCAACCAAGCAAAGGAAACAGTAAAGTGGTTACTACAGGAGATTATTCCCAGGTTCGGGGTGCCCCTAGTGTATCATCAGATAGGGGGCCCCATTTCATAGCTACAGTAGTAAGAGAGGTAAGTAGATTGCTGGGGATAACTTGGGACCTCCACACACCGTGGAGACCCCAGTCAAGTGGACAGGTAGAGAGGATGAATCAGACACTAAAGAGGCAAATCAGTAAAATATGCCAAGAAGCCAAATTGCAGTGGCCCCAGGCTTTGCCAATAGCACTGTTGAGGATTCGGATAAAGCCTAGGAGTGGGATGTCAGTCAGCCCTTAGGAGATATTGCATGGGAAACCATATGAATCTCCTGAGCCTAACCCTAATGTGCATGTCACAGGAAAGCAGGAAGTGTATAATTATGTTCTGTCTCTCGGGAAAACTTTAGCTCGGCTCCGGAGCATCCTCGTGTGGAATAGACCGCTGACTCTCGAGAACCCAGTTCATAACATACATCCAGGAGACGAGGTGTACATCAAGAACTGGAACGAAGAACCGCTGAAAGAAAAGTGGAGTGGGCCCCACCAGGTACTGCTGACCACCTTTACAGCAGCCAAAGTAGCCGGCGTGGACCCCTGGATTCACTACACCCGAGTGAAGAAAATCCATCCTGGATCACGGCCTGTGTAAACTGTGGAACCAACAAGGCTGCAGATAAGATGTGTTTAATTACTTTGAGAATGCTATCAGTAATTGTGCCAATGTTATGGTCATTAATGTCTTTGGGATGTGGAATGCAAAAAGATCAACTAACCACTCTTCATTCTAGAATGAAGAGAGAGGTACAAGCAGAAACACAGGGGATAAAGGTTTCTAATGCAGTTTGGGCTGAGAATGTAATGATTGGATAAGTCAAAGACTTTGCCAAAATGCAAAACACCTGTAGAATAACTGCCTGTCTGCCAATACCAAAGGCAGCAGGAGACCCAGTAAATTGGGGAATCATAACATCAAAACTACCTGAAATACAAAAGAACAAAACAATTGCATGCAAACAGGTACCCGAATCGAGGCAAGTAATCAAGGAAACTTGGGAGAAAATAGGAACATGGATGAGACCCATGGGCCAGAAAGACTGTATTCTAAGTGATGGCACACTAGGAACCCCTATGGGAGAATCAGGAGGCATCACACAATGGCAATGCTATTTGCCACACTATAAACAGATTATAGAAAATGTTACAGAAACCACTCTGGTATGGAAGTGTGAGGCCAAGGATCAGAAAGATCAGACAGAGCCTTGGGACAGTGCGTGGTCTGTGAGTATCCTTCAAAGATTCCAATGTATGGCAAACACCCCTTGGTGCATTAAGTGGGAAGGCCCCGAGAATGAAACAGATCCAGCAGTAACAAACACTGCCACCAGCAGCAGAACGAGGGCAGACAAAGTAAGTTGGTGGGCATGTAATAAAACTTATGACTGCACTTCTGATGATGCAGAGATAAAGCAGATGCCACCCCTGGCAATAGCCCTACAAACTGGCTGTGCTTGCAGAGGGATCAAACATAAACAAGGCAGAGGGAATTATAAAGCAGTTGTAGGATGTACCAGGAGTACAGTCCGAGGTCCAGGACAATTTGTATGGGCAGCAAGCGATGGCACCTGGACAACACATCTGCCTGTAGATGGGAAAGTAAAGGAAATTACTTTAGGCCTCCCAACCTCATGTCCAATTTGGAAAAAGTCCCCATTTAACGGAAAACATGAACTTGTGCAGATAAGAGCAAGACGAGAAGTTCTAGACAATGAAAATCCAGATGACACTTGGCAAGAACCCTCTAGTGGAGTGAAATTTGGGTGGGCCCGAGAGTCTTTGCTTGGTCCTACAGCAAACTATCAGAGTAGGGAGATGCTGTACAAACTTACAGGTCAGGTTGATAGACTGGCAAGAGTCACCCGGGAAGGATTTAAAGAATTAAGCCAGCACAAAAATGACTTTACAAAATCGATTAGCCTTAGATTTGTTACTCCTGAAAGAGCATGGAGTATGTGGATTTTTAAAGGGACGGGTTGGTCACTGCTGCGTTCACATCCCAAATGTAAATGCAGATGTAGAATATGACATCAATCAGTTGAAACAAAGAGAGCATGAAGCACAAGAAGAGCAAAAGGATTTGACTACGACCTGGCTAGGCAAAATCTTTAAAGGGTTAGGGTGGAATGTGAGTTCATGGATTAAATCTGTCATTGAGAGTGTGATAATCTTAGTAATTGTATTCTTAGCAATTTGGTTAGTTCACAGCATCTTGAAAGGAGAGATACAGAAGAAAACGTCCTGGAACCAGAAGATAATAAAGGCACTGACACGAGATCCACGCCCACCATCTTCTGGTTCTCCAGTTCGTGACAGCATCCACGACAACGTTTACATCAACCATGGACTTGAAGAACATCAAGAAAAAATTGAGAAATAAAGGACTGTATCAAGTGAAAACATTTACACCTATAGTGAAGTGAAAATGCTTTCAAAGGGGGGAGAATGATAGTGGGGCCCTGGAAAAATGTCAAAAATAGACTCTGAAAATGTTAGGCTTTGTGCTTGCCAGATCATGTGAAATTGCACCTGCGTAAGCAGAACATGATAAATGATATAATTGTTACATGTGATGATTGTTTAGTAATTAAATATAATTATTGTTTAATCATAAGAAGAATCATGAGGAACTATGTTAGAAGTTTGAGGGGGGCCACAAGGAGCCCATGCTTGGCTGAAATCTATGTATACAGTAGAACAATATAAGTTTAGTCATTAACATGAAAGTTATATAAGGATAGAATATAAAAACATGTTCATCCCAAACCCATGTCGGAGTCAGATTTGGGTTGGTACCCCTGACACCCAGAGCTCTTCAATAAAAGCACCTGCATATAATCATTCTGGTGATTATGTGTTTCTGAACACTAATATACCCAGTAAACTGTTAAACCCTTCCCAGCTGCTGTGCATGAGGCTCTATGAATATGCACCAGGCTGATGTAAGGGGAAAGGTATTTCAGGGGATCCCTGAAGGTAACAGGGTGCTCCTGGCTGAGAGCCAAGATGCACCCAGTTTACATCTTCCAAGAACTGTTTAGCATGGCTCTGCCCTGGATCTGCCTCTTTAGAGCATGCAGATTCCTTGGCTGTGGTTTTAGTCCATTCTCTTTATCACCTCCAGGTTTTGGGCCTTGGTGCACTCTGCCTTCAGACGGGGAGTGCTGAGAGTTGGCAGATCTGTACAGGTGTCCTCATCCTGGGTGCATTGGATGTTATCCCATCCAAGCAGGCAGTTTAACACAAGCAGCCATTTCACTGAGCTTAATTAACAACAGAAATAAAAACTATAGAACAAAGCTACTTTAAAAAACAGTCCCAGCCCATATTTGATCCCAGTCTGTGTGGTCCTGATCCATATGGTCCCAGTCCCTGGGATCCCAGTCCATACAGTCCCAGTCCATATTTGATCCCACTTCAGGCTATCCTGGTCTGGAGGGTTCTGATCCAAATGATCCCCATCTATGTGATCCCAGTCCAGGTGATCCCAGCCCATATTTGATCCCAGCCCATCTTTGATCCCAGTCCGTATTTGATCCCAGCCCATATTTGATCCCAGCCCATATTTGATCCCAGTCTGTGGGGCCCTGCACACACTCCCTGGGTCTGGAATTCCAGTTCCCAGCCAGGAAAAAATGTTCCTGCCCTTGAACTTCCTTCCTATCCCCTCAACAAATTGCAATAAAACTATAAACAAAGAAATAATAATTGAAATTAAATAAATTATAATAAAAATAAAATATAAAAATCTCAACTCTTCTTTACAATGATTCAACTCCAACAATGATTCAACTCCAACCAACAATAACTATTACTATAATATTACCAATGCATATAAATAAACAAATTATATATCAGGAAATACCTTTTGAAAATTTTAACTCGATGACTAATGTACTTTAGATAAAATTATCTAAAGAAACTACCATGCAATCTAACACATCTTAGTTAAACAATTCATATTACAAATATACTAAACACAAAACCAAACACCACTACAATTTCTCAGACATTTCAACCAAACAATTAAACTTTAATAACATCCTTAAGTACTCTTGAAAAATTAAAATTATTTTTAAAACATTAATTGTGTGCAGGTGGTTTTATTTTGATATTGGTTTTTGGATTGTTTGGGTTAGATGATTTAAAAATGGGATTTTTATAGGAATTGAATCAGCTGAGAAGGTGGCACTCTGCAAACAGAACTGACTGAAAATGAACGGGACAGAAATCAGTAACTCTGAAAGTTTTATTTGCTATCAAATACATCCCACACACCCAGCCCCACACAATCCCCATCCCATTGCTCCAAATTGGGATCCCACTTCTACCAATCTCCTTCCAACTCCATCTCAACTTGACAGCTGTGGAATGGAGTGAGTTTGGCCTGGGATTGAGTTTTTGGAGGAAGGAACAAGCAATCTGAGGTGGAATTGAGCCCTTTCGGGTTAAAATTCAGTTATTTTCAGTGGAATTTGAGTGGTTTTGAGGTGACTGTTCCATCCCAATGGACTTTTGGAGGACAGAGAGATGGAGAAGAGAAAAAAATTCAGGCCAAACCAAAGGAGAAGCAGCCAGGTGTGTCCCCAACATGGATCACAGGGAATGTGAGTGACCAGGGCTGTGCCCAAAGTGCCTCCTCCAGTGGGGGATGGAGCTGCAGCAGCGCACGAAGCTCTTCCCGCACTCGGGGCACTCGCAGGGCTTCCCTTACCGGTGCCTCCGTTGGTATCGGGTCAAGTGAGAGCTGCTGGAGAAGCTCTTCCCACACTGGGGACACTCGTAGGGCCTCTCCCCGGTGTGGATGCGCCGGTGCCTGACGAGGTGGGAGTTGTACTTGAATCCCTTCCCGCAGTCAGGGCAGCGGAATGGCCTCTCATCTGTGTGAATCCGATAGTGCCGGAGGAGACTGGAGCTGGTCTGAAAACTCTTCCTGCATTTATCACACTCGTAGGGCCTCTCTCCAGTGTCGATGCGCCGATGGGTGACGAGGGCGGAGTTACGCTGGAATCCCTTCCCACAGTCGGGGCATTGGAAGGGCCTCTCCTCTGTGTGACTCTGATAGTGTAGGAGAAGATGGGACCTGGTCTGAAACCTCTTCCCACACTTGGAGCACTCATAGGGCCTCTCTCCAGTGTGGGTCCTCTGGTGGCTGATCAGGCTGGAGCTCTGGCTGAAGCTCTTCCCACACTCCCCACACTCGTAGGGCCGTTCCCCAGTGTGGATCCTTTGGTGGCTGATCAGGTGGCAGTTCCACCTGAAGCTCTTCCCACACTCCACGCATGTGTGGGGCTTCTCCCTATCATGGAGCTGCTCATGGAGCACCAGCTCCGAGCTCTGGCTCCATCTCCGGCCGCCTTCCCGGCCCAGGCTGCCTCTTTCCCCCTCACATCCCCGCCATCTGCGTTTGCAGCCCCTCCTCGTGCGGCATCTCCGGGCCTTTTCCTCCCCGCTGGCTTCCTGCGCCGTGGAGCCGCTCAAAACGGCCTCTGCCACCAGGTTCTGCCGCGGGCATTTGTCCTCCCTGCTCTCCATGCTCAGCTCCTGCTCTGGGGGAGGAAGGACAAGGACAGCATGGGATTTGCCTCCGTGCTACAGGCAAGGGCAACAAGATCCCCCCAGGGCTGTGCTGCAGCTGGGGGCCGTGCTGGGCTGGGAGATGGAGCAGCACAGAGGGGAAAGGGGCATTCATCGCCAGCTCGCGGCTGTGCACACATCACAAACAGGACTGGACTGCTAGGAACGCGTCTTGAGCTGTTTTATTTTTCAGCATCAGTCTCATTTCTTGGTTATGACAATGGGAAGATGCCAGCAGCTCACATCCCAGGTAGCAGAAAACAACCTTAATGTTAAAACTTACTTTAAAAGGTTTTTCACCAATCACACAAAGCAAAAGCATATTGACATTGGTTCCATCCAAGCACTATTGGTTAAAACCATGCTCCATTACTTCAAACACAATACCTATTTGTAAGCCTTACAACACGATGAACAGAGCTCCATTATTAAGCTTGGAACTTCCTGATATCTTGCTATATATACTTTTCTGCAGGTTAGGGAGTTAGTATAGATAAGTGTTAATGCACAGACCGTTGTTCTAATGCTCCTTACTTTCTACTTCTTTTATAATTTTTCTGCTGACCAATCTTATGGCTGCTGCAAAGCTATAATCACAGTTCTACTGTCTCTGAGGCTTGTCTTTTGAAGCTTTCCCAAAACCCTCTAAATTTAAGCATTCCAGAGACACTGACTTCCTCCTCACCTGCTTCAGTGCCCTGGAGCATCTTCCTCTTCCTCGCAGCCTCGCAGGGGTTGGCAATGGGAAATCCTGGTTTGGAGAAAACAAGGGATGAGCACATTGAGTTTCAACGTCCCTCTGCCCAAGTCCATCTCTACAAGTCACCGGCCATCTGGGCTCCAGTAAACCCTCCCAAACACCAAGATGCAGCCCTGAAAAAGCCTCCCAGGAGTTCCCCGTCCCTGGTCCCTCCCCTCTGGTGTTCAGGGGTTCTACCCTGTCCCAGCTGCTGGGGTCACCCTTGCATTGGGGGTCCCCCTTCTCCTGGGTGCCCGCCCTGCCCAGGCTGCTGGCAGTGCCAGCAATGCCAAAAGCTCCCCCCTCTTGGCTCTCCCCATTTCGGGATGCCGGGGCTCTTTGGGCTCCCGGGCTCCCTTCTCCCCTCATTCTCTGCTCTGCGCTGCAGCGGCTCCAAGGAGTCCCCCCTGCCCCTCTCCAGGCTCTTGAGGCTCCCGCCAATGGCGGCGCTCCCCCCTCTCTGGCCTCCCCACTTTGGCCTCCTGGGGCACACAGGGCTCTGCTCCTCCAGGCTGCCTCTGCCCGCAGCCGCCACCGCCACCCCCCGATGTCCCCCCGAGGGGCCTTTTCCGCTCAGCCTTGGACTTCTTCATTCTCCAACCATCCCCCCAAAAACCCAACCCAGGGACCCCCCGGGATATCCGGGCCGGGCTCCCCCTCCCTGCTCACCTGCGCCATGGGGGGGGCGATGATCCCACAGGTGGGGGCTGCGAATTCAGGCAGGGCTCGAGACCGCGTGGCTCCCGCAGCTCAGCCTTGATCCGCCCTTGTCCCTCCTCTTCCTCTTCCTCCTGCTCCTCCTCTGTCCTATCTCCACCTCCTTCTCCTCCTCCCCCTAACCCCGCCTCCTTCACTGCTCTTTCTCCTCCCGCTCCTCCTCTTCCATCCCCCCTCCTCCTCCTCCCCTGTCTTATCCCCACCTCCTGCTCCTCTTCCATCCCGCCCCTTCCATTCCTTCTCCCCCTCCTCCCCGCTTACCCCGCCTCCTCCTCCCCCTCCATCCCTGCCCTTCCCTCCCTCCTCCTCCTCCCCCAGCAGCAGCCACACCCTCGGTGCCCCGTTCCCGCAGCCCTCGCAGCCCGCGGCAGCAGCGGCCATGGAGCCGGGCCAGGTCGGCATGGGCAGCGCGGGGCTCTCGGCTGCTCCCAGCCGCTGCGGGCGGGGGGAACCCGGCCCGGGCCAAAGGAGAGGCAAACTGGGAAAACTGGGGGCAGATCACAAAGCTAAGGATGCAGCAGAAAATGGAGCTGAAAGAGTTAGTTTAATATTAACTCCAAACGAGGAAAAACTGGAAATTCCAAAGTTTAGGGAAGCCGAGAAAAAAGAATTAAACAAGATAGGAAATGAACAAGATAAATCAGGGAAATAGAAACTTCTACATGGAAGACAATTACTTAATAAAATGTGCTTACTAGGAAAAGATTAGAAGACGTGCATCAGAAACCCCACTGGCGTACTCAAGCTTTGTGTGATCATTTTTTAAGGAATTTTGGGTGCACTGGGATTTTTGGGGTAGCAAAGCAAGTCACTGAAAGATGCTTAATTTGCCAAAGGATAAATAAAAAGGTGATGAGAAAAACAACATTAGGAGGTCATGAGTTAGCTCGTCGACCATTTCAAAATATCCAAGCAGAAGTTTAGATTTGTTAGGTTCTGGATTTATTTGGAAAAAAACCCATTTAATCTAGAAGAAAGAGAAGATGCCATATGTTAGACAGGAGATTTTAGGAGAATAAAAATCTTTGAAGTATCAGAAACACCCGAGGAAAAAAACAAGAAAATAAAAAGGGGAAATGAAAGGGAGGGGAACAAGAGGAAAAGTCAGAAAGAGAGTGGGATCCTCTGCAGCTCTTGCCCCCTCCGTTGGCGGCCGAGGCGCCTGTCCCGGGTCCCGGCTCGCTGCCCGCCTCAGCTCCGCCTGCCCCGGTTTCCATCCCAGGTGCGGGCTCACTGCCCAGGGCAGCTCCACCTGCCCCGGCGCTGGCGGTGAATTTGTGTGCCCTGGCCCCACTGCCCGGCCCGCGGCCGCTCTGCCGGCCATGCTGGGCAAGATGGGGTTGCTCTGTCCTGCCGCGTGGGCCGAGGTCACCGCGCCGACCGCACCGAGGGCGGGTCCCAGCCATCCCATCCCCGGCTGCCCTGCCCGTGCCAGCTGCGCTGGGCAGCGCCGCTGCTGCTGCCGGGGTCTCCCACCTGCCTTTTCTCTGCCGGGAGCTGCCGGATCAGCCGCCAGAAGCCATGTGGGGGCTGCCCACGCTCCGGCTCGGCCTCCACGGGAAGATCCCCCTCTGGCCATTCCGGCAGCAGACCCTGCCCACACTCCCACCGAGCCTCGGCGGGATATCCTCCCCTGACCCCTCCTGCTCTGAGTTACGTCCCCTTGGTAACCACAGCTCCGGCTGTTCAGGGAAAATCCCTCTCTCTACAGGAAGCACCTTATCGAAACACGAGGAGCTCAGTTAAAAGGCAGCCCTCTCCAAATTCTTTCTCAAAACACGGGAGAAAGGCTACAGAAGGTAAAAAAGTGAAAGAGTTAGATGAAGGGATTGCTCTATTGCCGTTGAGAGAGGTTCCCATGGCAGGGATGCGCTGCCCCGCCCCGCGGGAGCCACCGGCGCCCCTGCCGGCCGTGCCCGGAACTGCACCCAAGGGGAAAGCGCCGCGGCCGAAAGGCCGGGACCGGCTCCGGGCTCTGTTTGTTGGCACTGCCGGAGCTGTTGATACACACTACTATTATTATATTATACACACTAGGAAAGAACCGTTATTCCTAATCCCATATCTTTGCCTGAGAGCCCCTTGATTTCACTATCCTAAAAATTAAGAGGGAGGGGGTTTGCATTCTCCATTCCAAGAGAGGCTTTTTCTGCCTTCCCAAGCAGACGCCTGTCTTGTAAAGCAAGACAAGCACCCACAGGCACTGAGGGGGGCTGCAGGAGGGGCAGAAGAAGGCCCTGCAGCACTTGGGCACAAAGGCCCAGCAGGTGAGTGCAAGAAGGGAGCAGCAAAAGGCCAAGCTGAAGGCAAAGGCCAGGGCAGAGCTCCTACAGCCCCTGAGGGATCAGCCCCAGGGCCCAAGGGGGCCCCAGCACCCAGGGCACGGCTCGGCCACAAGCACCCGGCAGAGGCATTGCCCTCCTCGGCAGGGCACAGCCCACCCAAACAGCCCCTGGCAAGGAATCAGGGCTCCGGCTGCAGGGCACAAGGACACTGCAAGCAGAGACAGCAGCACCCTCAGGACCAGCAAGTCCACCCCGTGATGGACATGGATTGGCAGGGCTGTCACAGCTCCCATCACACCAGGGACCCTCCACACTGGAGCCCTTGAGAACATTCAGGTGGGTCTGCTTTGAGAGGAGGCATTTCCTGATGGACACAGGGGCCTCTCAATCTGCTCTGAATCTTAGACCTAAAGGGGAAAATAGTACAGAAATATTTTAATTTTTAAGGGAATGAGAGGGAAAGATGAGCAGGTATGATTTGTTCAACCACTATTAGAAGCTGTGGGGGATAGGTTTGAAATAAATGAATTTCTTTTTCTTCCTCCTGTGATTGTAATTAACTAGGAAGGAGTTTGATTTTAATACTGTAAAAAGGGACACAGAGGCTAGTTCTGTTGTACCTCTGTGTCAAAAGTCTGACAAGGCCTATGCTGAAGTGAACCCAGAAGTGTGGGCAGCCCCAGGGAAATACAGAAAATTAGATATGGAGCCTCTACAAATTAAAGCAACCAGGACAAGCACTACCCTGTTCCAAGAGAGGGAAGGAAGGGCTCACAGCCTGGTATTGAGTCCCTGTTAAAGGCAGGGCTTTTGGAGCCAAGGATGTCTCCCTACAACACTCCTATCTTGCCAGTCAACAAACTGGATGGATGGACACAAGGGGGAAACACAGAATTTTCAAGTGTTAAAATTAAGATTAACTGAGGCGAGTGGCCTGGGCCTTCCAGACAGGGAAAAAGAATTTGAATTATAGGTGGACGTTAAACAGGGTCTTGCCAAAGGAATTCTTGTGCTAAAATGTTTAACCCAGTGGCCAGAGAGCAGCCTCATTGTCTGCAGAATTGTGCAGCCACAGCTTCCGTGGGAGCAGAGGCTGAAAACTGATGACAACAGGAGGATCTCCTAGAGTTCAAGTCTGGCATCAAGTTAAAGCTTTGACAACCAAAAGAGCCTCTAAATGGATGAGCAGGGCTCGGTGATTACAGTATGAAACTTGTTCAGTGGCACAGGAGGATTCAGAACTGAGGACAGGGCAAGGGTTTAACCCAGCCTCCTGTTTGAACAGCCTGGAGAGGGGCTGGCAAGGAACCCAGGACTGCACTCAAGGGACAGAGCTCCCGAGCCAGGCTGGGAGAGATTGATGGGACATTCCCTGGCCTGAGGGAGACAATGTGTTTGTGGATGGCTCTGCAAGGGCAGCAGAAGGGAAAAGAGCTACAAGACAGGCTGTTATTAAGGAAGGGGAATCAGACAAAGCGCAGGTCACCGCCCCATGCTCAGCTCAACCCGCAGAGCTGTGGGTGCTTGTAAGAGCCTGGCACTGAAATGCCCTGAGCAGGAAGGCTTCAAAATCTTCTGGTGACACCATGGCACCTAACAGGGGGGCAAAAGCAATTCTGACTGCTTCAGCAAGCACTGGATCACTTATTAACCTATTGCTAAAAGAAATAATTCAAAGATAATGGATTGTGGAAGCAATAGATTCAGATGGGGAACTCATTTTACAGGAAAGACCCTTCAGGGGGTTATGGCAGCTTTAGGAATACAATGGGACCTCCATAACCCCTGGCAAGCCCAGAGCTCGGGTTGGGTAGAAAGAATGAATGGGGAAATAAAGAAACACCTTTGGAAGCCGGAGATGGAAACCAAGATGCCATGGGTACAGCTTTTGCCATTGGCTTTGGCAAGAAAAAGAGCCAGACCCAAGGCAGATATTCAATTATCTCCCTTGGAATTCATGTCTGGAATTCCTTACCTGGGCAATTCTCCACCTAGTGCAGGGTGGAAATAAGGGATGTAAATGTAAGGCAGGCTGTAGCCAGGATCCTGTCTCCTGTGGAATCTCTCCCGCAGGAAGCTGGGCTGGCACAGAGCCTGCCCTGGGACTTTGCTGTTGCCAACACCCAGCCAGGCCATCGGCTCCTGCCTAAGGAGTGCAAAGCAGCACCACTGGTGGCCAAGGGGCCCACGCCAAGTGTCCCTGAGGCCAGAAACAGCCGCCAGCACAGCTGAGCACGGGGGGACCCCTCAGCCTGGCCTCAGGGGCTCTGAAGCCCCGGAGATTTGCACTTCCCGCCTGCAGCAGGACCATGGCAGCCGCCCCTGAGCCTGCCCTGAAGGCAACGCAGCAGCAGCCAGGGCTCCACAGCGGGCCAAGCCCCTGGGCCTGCCCACAGATCCTCTGCTCAAACCCTCGGGAATCCTGGCCACCCTCCCCTGGCACCTCCAGCCACTGCGGCCAAGCCTCGCTGCCGCTGCTGCAGCTCCAGCGCTGGCTGGGCCTGCACTGCCACAGCTGCTGGGGAGCACCGCGGCACAATTCCACCCTGGGGCTCACTCACACCCACACTCTGGGCTGCCTGCGACTGCACTGCTGCAAAATGTACCCATCCTGCTTCTTTTAAATCTTATTTCTCTGCTCAGAAAGGTTTCTCTACTCAAAGGTTTGCCTTTGGGAAAGAAATTTTAAAGGTTTTATTTAAGGGGTTCCCAGTCTGTTCGGATGTTAAACTCATCTCCACCACTCAATGGAGACGAGTTTAACATCCGAACAGACTGGGAATAGCCCAAAAGACACCCACAGAGATAAGGACCAGCAACAAAACATCAACGCCCCGCAGCAAACAGCAACCAACAGCTACCCCAGACACTGCCCCCGCACAGCTGGAGACACCTGGTCTGGAAAAGGCTGAGAAGGAAATCCAGGAGTGTGGACCGAATTCACAGCAGAGGGGAAGAAATCCGAGTCTAATAGGAAACCAAACACTAAAAACTTACACGACTTGGAAGCAATGAATATTAAAGCAGTGGATTTAGATTGGTTCAGACTACGTAAAGTTTAGGAAAAATCGAGTAAAACTGACATGTCATGGAATGATTTTTTCTGCACAGCCGGGCTATGTGTGGATGAAAGTATTTCTGTTGCACATCCTGGCCAGAACCAAGCAATGCCTTGACTCTCTCACACTAAAGAGATTCTTGGAGAGTTTTTGTTTTCCCTACAGTTTCAGTGATAAGATTACAACATGAGAAACATTTTTTATAATAATCCTACTTTATATTGTCAGGTAGGTTTGGGACAGAAGGGTGAGAATCAATTTTTGGTCTGGGTTTTTCCATGTTCGCCTTTATGTTGCATTTTGCAAAATTGAAGAGCTTTAACCGTGATACTTTTAACTCTTAAATAGTTGATACTTTTTTTAAAAAAAGCAGGGTGAAGCTGCAAAGGGAAACAGCAAATGGAGAATGTTGGGAAAACTTTACTATAAATAAATGGGGGGGAATTGAGATGAGGGACTACATTTTGTTCGTCATGAAAAAGAGACCAGTGTGTTACAAGAGTTGTCTGCTGACTATTTCTGTACTACTTCATGAGATATGAGCTACAAGGATACCAGGGAAGGGGTTGCAGGAGCCCACACATAGTCCCACCCAGCAAATGGTACAAACAGATAACTCACAGAAATAACGACCAGGGAAAGGCTGGGGAAAGGGCAGGGGCAGATAAACACCCAGCAGGGAAACCTTTCCCGCTGACAAATGGTACAAGCAGATAACTCACAGAGATAATGACCAGGGAAAAGCTGGGGAAGGGGCAGGGGCAGATAAACAGTCTGCAAGGCAGGATATTTGCTTGCTTAAGCTTGATAGGGCACAGTTTGCAAGGCAGGACATTTGCTTGCTTAAGCTTGATAGGGCACATATTGCGTTAATCATAAGATTTTGGTAATTTTCCACAGAGAAGTCACCAAATAAGGACATAGGGTGAAGAAGACGCGGCTGAGGAAGACTCCGCAGCCTTTATCACCAACCACCAGGAGACAGAAGGATGACCCCCTAGCAACAACCAGCGCAGGCGCAGAGAACTCTGAGATAACATGGACTCCTGAAGGATGGAGAGGATAAAAGGACTGAATCAGAAACTAGTTGGGGCGGCAATTGGTGGAGCTGAGACTCCCCTGTTGCCCAGCGCTGAGCCTTTGCTTACATAGTATAACTGCTTCCATAATTAATAAATTCTTTGATTGGAAATTACTCGTTTTGAGTCAATTTTATAACAATGGGGTGTCCAGGGGTCCCTGTGCCCAGGAAAGGGGGTGCACGGGCCCCGGTGTTGAGGAAGGTGGTGGGTGGGGGCTGTGGAAGGCAGGAGTGGGGGTCCAGGGGGTGCTGGGGTCAAGGAAAAGCGGGGGCTGGGGTGTCTGAGAGGGGGAGGGCCGGGAAAGGGGGTGCGGGGGGGCATTGGTGCTGCATGAGGGGGTGCAGGAGGGTCCCCGTGCTGGATAAGGGGGTGCAGGGGGGGTCCCTGTGCCTGAGAACGGAGGGTTTGGGAGGGTTCCAGTCTCGGATATGGGGGTGCACGGGGGTCCTGGTGCAGTGGAATGGGGGCTTAGGGGGTCCTGGTGCTGTATAAGGGGATGCAGTGGGGTCCCGGTGCCCAGGAATGGGAGTTCAGGGGTGCCAGTGCCAGATAATGGCCTGGCTGGGATCTGGTGCTGGGAAAGGGGGTGCAGGGGGTCCCAGGGCCAGATAACGGGATGCACTGGAGTCCCGGTGCCCAGGAATGGGGTTCCAGGGGGTTCCATTCCCGAGTTCCGGGGTTCAAGGGGTCCTGGTGCCTGAAAATTGAGGTTCAGGGGGTCCCAGTGCCGGATAAGGGGATGTAGTGGATCCCGGTGCCCAGAAATTGGGGTTCAGGGCGGTTTCCCTGCCTGGGAATGGGGGCTCAGGGGGTTCCAGGCTGCAGATAAGGGGGTGCAGGGGTTATCGGGGCTGAGGAAGGGGGTGCAGGGGGGGGTCCCAGTGCCCGGGAATGGGGTTGGGAGGGGGGGGTGGGCAGCAGCTGCTGGAGAGAGACTGGGACAGACTGGAATGGACTGGGACAGACTGGGAAAAGAACCCACTGGGAGCAGAACTGAGGCAGCAGAGATCATACTGGGATATACTGGGACCACACTGAGGGCTACTGGGAACATGCAGGGGACAATTGAGATTGGACTGGGAATGGTTTGGATCATCCTGGGACTGACTGGAATCATACTGGGAGTGATCAGATCTGTAGTAGGGGTGAAGAAGAGAAACTGGAATAATGCAGGGAGCAACTGGGATCATACTGGGAGCAGCTGCCCCATGCTGGGGTCATACTGGGATCATACTGGGACTGATGGGGTGACACTTGGAGTGACTGGCATAGTACTGGGAGTGTCTGGGAGTAACTGGGATCAAACTGGAGGTGACTGGACTTATACTGGCAGCAACTGGGACCACAGCGGGGGCAAATGGCATCGGGTAAGGTGTGACCGGGCTCATCCTGGAAGTGCCTGGGGCCACACTGGGCTCTTACTGAGAGGGACTGAGAGTGAAAGGAACCATACAGGGCATGACTGGGAGCCGCTGGGACCGTGTCGGGGGCAACTGGGATCCTACCGGGAGTGATTTGGACCATACTGGGAGTGACCGGGAGCCACCGGTGAGGCGGCGGCGGAGCTGGGAGGCGGCCGCAGCGCAGGTGGGAGCCGCGCTGGGTTGTGCGGGGGCTCGGGGCTCGCTGCGGGCCTCGGGGGCGGCAGGGGGCTCAGGCGGGTTCCTTGTGCCGTGTCCGGCCCGTGGTGCCGCTGCCGTGAGGGCGCTGCGGGAGCGGCTGCCCGCGGTCTCCTTGCGGCCGCTGCCTCGGCAGGAGCCGCTGCCGGAGCAGCGCTGGCTCGGCCCGGTTCCTGTGGCTGGCACAGGGGCGGCTGCCCCGTGCCCGCGGCTGTGCGGGGAAATTCACGTGGCCGGAGGTTTCCGTGCCCCGAGGAGACAGAGGAGTCCTGTACAAGTGACTTTATTGCTGAGCAGAGGGAGAGGCCGTGGGGCATTTGCCGTGCGCTCGCTGCCATTGTTGTAGTTCGCAGCCTCCTTTTTATCCTCATTTTCCCGGCTCATCTCCCTCTCCCTTTGCCCACTGGCTGAGGTACTTGGAAGGTTCAGACCTCCCGATCTGCCAACTGCACGTCCTCGTTAATGTGCACCCCCACTTTTGTAGAACAGCCGATATTCACGGCTCTGTTAAGTCTTTTTTGTTCTCGACGTTCAGGAATTTAGCGGGACTTTCTGCGAGCAGCAGTCCATGTTAATTAATAACATTTATTGAAGCTGGTGGTTTCGCCCCTTACTTCCTTATCTACGAGTCCCTGGCCCGCCGCTCAGCTGCTGAATGAGCTGCACTCTCAAGGTCCGGAGCATGGTAAAAAGGTGAGAGGTGCTGTAGCACATCAGAGCAGAAGCAGCATTCGTTTAACCCATGGTCTGCCAGGGAACCACAAAACCGTGTCCCATTCCCATCCTTTCCACGTTTGGACTGGTACATGAGCTGCTTTTTTGTTTCCTTTGTTATCTGTTTCACCACTTTGGCTTTGTCATCTATTTGCCAAGACCAGTTTGAGTCATTTGATTTTCCACAAACTCCTCTTTTCTCTGCTAACAGATGATCTGATCCCATCCCATGGTGAAATGTTGTGTTCCTCATTTCAGTGGATTGCTCAGCAGGAAGGTCAGGAGCTGGAGCTGTCTGGTTGGTTATTCCGAGGACAGCTTGTAATCTAATGGTGCCATTGAAATGAGAAATGGGTTCTGTGGCTCCTGATATGAATTGGTTTGGGTTCCCAGGGGCTGGTCCATGGTGTTGTAGGATTTGTTCTGCTGGCCGTTCATCTTCTCCCCATCTTTGGCCGCTCTCTCCAGCCAGGGCTGCATCAATTGACCATTTGTCTCTAATTAAATCATCAAATACTTGGATTCCCAACTGATTTCCCGGAACTTGTGGGAGCAAGAACATCTCAGTGCTCTAATCCACCCTATATAACATAGACAGTGACAGCACACGTTGGAGTGGGCAGAGGGATGATTCCCCCCATTTATTTATAGTGAAGTTTTCCCAACATTCTCCATTTGCTGTTTCCCTGTGCAGCTTCACCCGTTTCTGTTGCAGGGTCAGATATCCTCACCCCGGGCTCTGCCTTGAGCTGTGCAAATTCCATCAGCGCAAGCAGGCAGAGCGCGGGGTGAGGGGCAGGGGGAATCAGCCCAATTCCTGCCCCAGGCAAGAGACCCAGGTACATTGGCCAGGCTTTGCCCCAGCAGGGTTCATTTGCATTCCTAAAGCTCCTCTCCTGGCTGACTAGAACCAAAGCTTCTCTTCGAGGGCTGCCATCTGGTGAGTCACATGTGGCCCCCCGGAATCTGCTTTTTTAAAAAAAAGTATTAACTATTTAAGAGTTAAAAGTATCACGGTTAAAGCTCTTCAATTTTGCAAAATGCAACATAAAGGCGAACATGGAAAAACCCTGACCAAAAATTGATTCTCACCCTTCTGTCCCAAACCTACCTGACAATATAAAGTAGGATTATTATAAAAAATGTTTCTCATGTTGTAATCTTATCACTGAAACTGTAGGGAAAACAAAAACTCTCCAAGAATCTCTTTAGTGTGAGAGAGTCAAGGCATTGCTTGGTTCTGGCCAGGATGTGCAACAGAAATACTTTCATCCACACATAGCCCGGCTGTGCAGAAAAAATCATTCCATGACATGTCAGTTTTACTCGATTTTTCCTAAACTTTACGTAGTCTGAACCAATCTAAATCCACTGCTTTAATGTTCATTGCTTCCAAGTCGTGTAAGTTTTTAGTGTTTGGTTTCCTATTAGACTCGGATTTCTTCCCCTCTGCTGTGAATTCGGTCCACACTCCTGGATTTCCTTCTCAGCCTTTTCCAGACCAGGTGTCTCCAGCTGTGCGGGGGCAGTGTCTGGGGTAGCTGTTGGTTGCTGTTTGCTGCGGGGCGTTGATGTTTTGTTGCTGGTCCTTATCTCTGTGGGTGTCTTTTGGGCTATTCCCAGTCTGTTCTGATGTTAAACTCGTCTCCATTGAGTGGTGGAGATGAGTTTAACATCCAAACAGACTGGGAACCCCTTAAATAAAACCTTTAAAATTTCTTTCCTAAAGGCAAACTTTTGAGTAGAGAAACCTTTCTGAGCAGAGAAATAAGATTTAAAAGAAGCAGGATGGGTACATTTTGCAGCAGTGCAGTCGCAGGCAGCCCAGAGTGTGGGTGTGAGTGAGCCCCAGGGTGGAATTGTGCCGCGGTGCTCCCCAGCAGCTGTGGCAGTGCAGGCCCAGCCAGCGCTGGAGCTGCAGCAGCGGCAGCGAGGCTTGGCCGCAGTGGCTGGAGGTGCCAGGGGAGGGTGGCCAGGATTCCCGAGGGTTTGAGCAGAGGATCTGTGGGCAGGCCCAGGGGCTTGGCCCGCTGTGGAGCCCTGGCTGCTGCTGCGTTGCCTTCAGGGCAGGCTCAGGGGCGGCTGCCATGGTCCTGCTGCAGGCGGGAAGTGCAAATCTCCGGGGCTTCAGAGCCCCTGAGGCCAGGCTGAGGGGTCCCCCCGTGCTCAGCTGTGCTGGCGGCTGTTTCTGGCCTCAGGGACACTTGGCGTGGGCCCCTTGGCCACCAGTGGTGCTGCTTTGCACTCCTTAGGCAGGAGCCGATGGCCTGGCTGGGTGTTGGCAACAGCAAAGTCCCAGGGCAGGCTCTGTGCCAGCCCAGCTTCCTGGGGGAGAGATTCCACAGGAGACAGGATCCTGGCTACAGCCTGCCTTACATTTACATCCCTTATTTCCACCCTGCACTAGGTGGAGAATTGCCCAGGTAAGGAATTCCAGACATGAATTCCAAGGGAGATAATTGAATATCTGCCTTGGGTCTGGCTCTTTTTCTTGCCAAGGCCAATGGCAAAAGCTGTACCCATGGCATCTTGGTTTCTATCTCCGGCTTCCAAAGGTGTTTCTTTATTTCCCCATTCATTCTTTCTACCCAACCCGAGCTCTGGGCTTGCCAGGGGTTATGGAGGTCCCATTGTATTCCTAAAGCTGCCATAACCCCCTGAAGGGTCTTTCCTGTAAAATGAGTTCCCCATCTGAATCTATTGCTTCCACAATCCATTATCTTTGAATTATTTCTTTTAGCAATAGGTTAATAAGTGATCCAGTGCTTGCTGAAGCAGTCAGAATTGCTTTTGCCCCCCTGTTAGGTGCCATGGTGTCACCAGAAGATTTTGAAGCCTTCCTGCTCAGGGCATTTCAGTGCCAGGCTCTTACAAGCACCCACAGCTCCGCG
Source organism: Agelaius phoeniceus (assembly GCF_051311805.1). Classification (NCBI taxonomy): domain Eukaryota; kingdom Metazoa; phylum Chordata; class Aves; order Passeriformes; family Icteridae; genus Agelaius; species Agelaius phoeniceus. Next base: position 7,194,654 of record NC_135292.1, read on the forward strand.
GGTTGAGCTGAGCATGGGGCGGTGACCTGCGCTTTGTCTGATTCCCCGTCCTTAATAACAGCCTGTCTTGTAGCTCTTTTCCCTCCTGCTGCCCTTGCAGAGCCATCCACAAACACATTGTCTCCCTCAGGCCAGGGAATGTCCCATCAATCTCTCCCAGCCTGGCTCGGGAGCTCTGTCCCTTGAGTGCAGTCCTGGGTTCCTTGCCAGCCCCTCTCCAGGCTGTTCAAACAGGAGGCTGGGTTAAACCCTTGCCCTGTCCTCAGTTCTGAATCCTCCTGTGCCACTGAACAAGTTTCATACTGTAATCACCGAGCCCTGCTCATCCATTTAGAGGCTCTTTTGGTTGTCAAAGCTTTAACTTGATGCCAGACTTGAACTCTAGGAGATCCTCCTGTTGTCATCAGTTTTCAGCCTCTGCTCCCACGGAAGCTGTGGCTGCACAATTCTGCAGACATTGAGGCTGCTCTCTGGCCACCGGGTTAAACATTTTAGCACAAGAATTCCTTTGGCAAGACCCTGTTTAACGTCCACCTATAATTCAAATTCTTTTTCCCTGTCTGGAAGGCCCAGGCCACTCGCCTCAGTTAATCTTCATTTTAACACTTGAAAATTCTGTGTTTCCTCCTTGTGTCCATCCATCCAGTTTGGTGACTGGCAAGATAGGAGTGTTGTAGGGAGACATCCTTGGCTCCAAAAGCCCTGCCTTTAACAGGGACTCAATACCAGGCTGTGAGCCCTTCCTTCCCTCTCTTGGAACAGGGTAGTGCTTGTCCTGGTTGCTTTAATTTGTAGAGGCTCCATATCTAATTTTCTGTATTTCCCTGGGGCTGCCCACACTTCTGGGTTCACTTCAGCATAGGCCTTGTCAGACTTTTGACACAGAGGTACAACAGAACTGGCCTCTGTATCCCTTTTTACAGTATTAAAATCCAGCTCTCAAACTCCTTCCTAGTTAATTACAATCACAGGAGGAAGAAAAAGAAATTCATTTATTTCAAACCTATCCCCCACAGCTTCTAATAGTGGTTGAACAAATCATACCTGCTCATCTTTCCCTCTCATTCCCTTAAAAATTAAAATATTTCTGTACTATTTTCCCCTTTAGGTCTAAGATTCAGAGCAGATTGAGAGGCCCCTGTGTCCATCAGGAAATGCCTCCTCTCAAAGCAGACCCACCTGAATGTTCTCAAGGGCTCCAGTGTGGAGGGTCCCTGGTGTGATGGGAGCTGTGACAGCCCTGCCAATCCATGTCCATCACGGGGTGGACTTGCTGGTCCTGAGGGTGCTGCTGTCTCTGCTTGCAGTGTCCTTGTGCCCTGCAGCCGGAGCCCTGATTCCTTGCCAGGGGCTGTTTGGGTGGGCTGTGCCCTGCCGAGGAGGGCAATGCCTCTGCCGGGTGCTTGTGGCCGAGCCGTGCCCTGGGTGCTGGGGCCCCCTTGGGCCCTGGGGCTGATCCCTCAGGGGCTGTAGGAGCTCTGCCCTGGCCTTTGCCTTCAGCTTGGCCTTTTGCTGCTCCCTTCTTGCACTCACCTGCTGGGCCTTTGTGCCCAAGTGCTGCAGGGCCTTCTTCTGCCCCTCCTGCAGCCCCCCTCAGTGCCTGTGGGTGCTTGTCTTGCTTTACAAGACAGGTGTCTGCTTGGGAAGGCAGAAAAAGCCTCTCTTGGAATGGAGAATGCAAACCCCCTCCCTCTTAATTTTTAGGATAGTGAAATCAAGGGGCTCTCAGGCAAAGATATGGGATTAGGAATAACGGTTCTTTCCTAGTGTGTATAATATAATAATAGTAGTGTGTATCAACAGCTCCGGCAGTGCCAACAAACAGAGCCCGGAGCCGGTCCCGGCCTTTCGGCCGCGGCGCTTTCCCCTTGGGTGCAGTTCCGGGCACGGCCGGCAGGGGCGCCGGTGGCTCCCGCGGGGTGGGGCAGCGCATCCCTGCCATGGGAACCTCTCTCAACGGCAATAGAGCAATCCCTTCATCTAACTCTTTCACTTTTTTACCTTCTGTAGCCTTTCTCCCGTGTGTTGGGAAAGAATTTGGAGAGGGCTGCCTTTTAACTGAGCTCCTAGTGTTTCGATAAGGTGCTTCCTGTAGAGAGAGGGATTTTCCCTGAACAGCCGGAGCTGTGGTTACCAAGGGGACGTAACTCAGAGCAGGAGGGGTCAGGGGAGGATATCCCGCCGAGGCTCGGTCGGAGTGTGGGCAGGGTCTGCTGCCGGAATGGCCAGAGGGGGATCTTCCCGTGGAGGCCGAGCCGGAGCGTGGGCAGCCCCCACATGGCTTCTGGCGGCTGATCCGGCAGCTCCCGGCAGAGAAAAGGCAGGTGGGAGACCCCGGCAGCAGCAGCGGCGCTGCCCAGCGCAGCTGGCACGGGCAGGGCAGCCGGGGATGGGATGGCTGGGACCCGCCCTCGGTGCGGTCGGCGCGGTGACCTCGGCCCACGCGGCAGGACAGAGCAACCCCATCTTGCCCAGCATGGCCGGCAGAGCGGCCGCGGGCCGGGCAGTGGGGCCAGGGCACACAAATTCACCGCCAGCGCCGGGGCAGGTGGAGCTGCCCTGGGCAGTGAGCCCGCACCTGGGATGGAAACCGGGGCAGGCGGAGCTGAGGCGGGCAGCGAGCCGGGACCCGGGACAGGCGCCTCGGCCGCCAACGGAGGGGGCAAGAGCTGCAGAGGATCCCACTCTCTTTCTGACTTTTCCTCTTGTTCCCCTCCCTTTCATTTCCCCTTTTTATTTTCTTGGTTTTTTCCTCGGGTGTTTCTGATACTTCAAAGATTTTTATTCTCCTAAAATCTCCTGTCTAACATATGGCATATTCTCTTTCTTCTAGATTAAATGGGTTTTTTTTCCAAATAAATCCAGAACCTAACAAATCTAAACTTCTGCTTGGATATTTTGAAATGGTCGACGAGCTAACTCATGACCTCCTAATGTTGTTTTTCTCATCACCTTTTTATTTATCCTTTGGCAAATTAAGCATCTTTCAGTTACTTGCTTTGCTACACCAAAAATCCCAGTGCACCCAAAATTCCTTAAAAATGATCACACAAAGCTTGAGTACGCCAGTGGGGTTTCTGATGCACGTCTTCTAATCTTTTCCTAGTAAGCACATTTTATTAAGTAATTGTTGTCGCAGACATCTTTCATGAAAAATCCTTTCTTAGGATTTTTCCTTGTGAGAAGCTGCAGTTTCCAGCAACCAAAGTAAACAATGGTTATCTGCTGCTGTGGAATGCAACAGGTGATTGGTCTCCTGTGGGTGTTTGGATTTCTTGACCACTCATGGCAGAGCTGGCTCTTGCTCTGAGACACAGATCTTTGTGATTCATTTCCTTTTCTATTCTTAGCTTAGCTAGCTGCTGAAGAAACTTTTCCTTTCTATTGCTTTTTAGTATAGTCTAATGTAACATATATCATAAAATAATAAATCAAGCCTTCTGATCATGGAGTCAACGTTCTCGTCTCTTCTTCACCCTGAAAACCCTTGTGACCCCAGTCACAATTGGTGACCCCCGACTGAGGAGGACAATCATCACTTGGTGAGACCACCAGAGGAGCATTGCTGCACTGGGTAATCCCTGAATGTGTGGCATTGATGGTTGCTTCACAAGTGACCACAGAAGTGGATTCTAGCCAGGAGCTGAAGAACTGAAGATCCGAATTTGGACAGAGTTCACAGCAAGGCTGACCACGAAGAGAACCTTCTGAAAAGCCTCCAGGAAGATGTTCAGAAAGCTCAGCAGCACCGTGCAGATAGCCAGAGAGTCCTGGACACTGTCACAAGGTACTGTTGGTTTTTGCCCTCCTGAAGATGAGGCCATTCGAAGTTTGTGGCTGCTCATCTGGAGGACTTCTCCCCTAGAGGATGAGGTTCCATTCTCCCCTTCAGAGGAGAAACTTATTGCCCTCTGGCAAAAATGGGGTGAAGAGGATGGAATTCTCCTGTTGGAGACAGATTTCTATGAGTTCTTTCGATGGGCAAAGCTCTTTGGGTTTTTTACGAATGTGCTATATGCCCTTGATGTGTTTGTCTGGGAGTGTATGGACTCCATTTTCCAATTCTTTTTGGGCCGTGGGTTCGGATGCCCCTCGATTTATCCAACCTTTTTGTTGCTCTTTCTAGTCTTGAAACGGAGAGCAGCTGTTTTTCCCTGGATTGCTAACTGCAAGGGCAAAGCCCCGTTCCCCCCGATTCCGGGGGAGGACCCTTTGGAGGGGGACGCTCTGCTGCTTTCCAGCCCCCCTGAACCGCAGTGGGGGGGCGAAGTTTCGCCCGCAGCCAAAGTTTTTTTTACTGTGTCTTCGGAGCATGCTCAGACGGAGCCGGTTTCTCCCCCCCTCCCGTTGCTCTCGGGGGGGATGGGAGTGGGCGGTGCCGCCCCGGCCAGCGCCACGGGCACCGCCCCGGCCAGCGCCGCGAGCGCCGCCCCAACCCGCCCCGCGGGTGCGGGCGGTTCCCCGCGCGGCCCCTCCCGCGGCCGCCCCTGCGGGGGAGCCTGTGTGCGCTCCGGCCGCGGTTCCGCCGGCTTCCCCGTCTGCGTCTGAGGTCTCAGAGACACCGCTTCCCGCGGCTGCGCCGATGTTGCTGGGCAACAGCGATCCACCGCTCCCCCCGGCCATCCCGCCGCCTTCTGCGACTGCGGTTCCGCGGCCGATGTCAGAGCCCGGCGCAGAAGATGCTGCCGATCCCGTGCCGCCCCCGCCGCCCCCGCCGCCTCCCCAGGCGGCCCCGCTGCCCGCCCCGGCAGTTCTGCCGCCTGTGGGGACTTTGTCCCCGGTGTCTGCGTCAGAGGCTGCCCTGGAGCCGGCGGCAGCTGCAGCGGCGCCTCCTGCATCCAGCGTGACTTCCTCCCCGAGTTTTTCGGGTTGTCCCGGGGCTGCCCCTACAGCGGGAGCTGGGACAGAGGAAGAGGGCGTCAGCCTGTCCTTCCGTGGAGGAGGCATGGCCCGACAGCTGGCTGTGGGCGCAGCGCGGCTGCCTGTTTTCAAGATCAGCATTTTTGGCGGGTTGGGGGGTGTTTGGTCCGGGGTTTCCCCCTGGGGGATGCGAATCTCTCTGCCGCCCCTCGCGCGCCCCAGCGGCGAGGGGGAGGTGGGTCCCGAAAGTTCTGCCCCTGGTCCCCAGCCCAGAGGGGGTGGAGGTGGTGCCGTGAGGCAGATGGGAGGAACACCTGGTGCATTTGCATTGCAGAGGCAGAGGGCACAGCAGGAAGCGAGCATCGCTTGTCTGCTGTGGGGAAAGGACATCCCCAGACCCGAGACGAAGTTTCTCGGGACAGCTTCTGTCTTCCCATTGCCGGCATGCCTCGGTGATTTTGGGGAAAGGAAGCGTTTGGTCACCCCTTCTGCCATTGTACTGGCAGCAGGGTGCGGGTCTGTGCCAATGCAGAGCCTGCCTCGGGGGCTGGGCCTGGGCTGTCTGCCTTGGTTGCTTGGGCCAGGGCCACCTCCCGGCCTCCTGTTGGGTTTGGGGGCTTTGCTTCCCCCTTCTGGTCCTGGGCCACCTTTCTGTGGGCCAGGTCTGGGGTTCCTGATCCTTCCACATGGGCCAGGGCCCCCAAGGGCCTCTCTCTGGCTCCTCTGCTGCTGCTGCTCTTTCCGACAAAAAAAAAAAAAAAAAAAAAAAAAAAAAAAAAAAAAAAAAATTAATTGAATAAAAAAGGGTGAAAGAGCTGGCAGCAGCTCAGAGGCATTGAGCAGAGGCATTGAGGAGCCAGGGATTGGCTTCAGCCCAAGTTGTTCAATAAAGGGCTGTGGCAAGACATTTCAGAAATTTTCTCAAAATTCTTTGAAGACCGTCAATGGACTTTTGATAACTATTGATGGACTTTTTCTGTAGCAAGCCTGTTTCAGGACCAAAAGAAACTTTCAGATATGGCAAAGAGGAACATCTTCAGACCATGGACTTTTCCTGAAACTCAGCTGCTTGGACTTGAATTTTCTTTGCATTGTTTTTGCATTTTCTTATATTGTAAAATCGTTTTAGTGATATGATAGACTTTTATGTCCTACAGGTGAAGAAATTCCCAGTTCATTCCACAGGAGCACTTGAGTGGAGTTTGATTGGCAACAGATAACCTGTCAAGTGTTTGTCTTTTTCTTCGGCATGAGTACAGCAGAGAAAATTACAAACACTTTTTCCTTTTAATTTAATTAAATAAAAAAAGGTGACATGTCGCAGACATCTTTCATGAAAAATCCTTTCTTAGGATTTTTCCTTGTGAGAAGCTGCAGTTTCCAGCAACCAAAGTAAACAATGGTTATCTGCTGCTGTGGAATGCAACAGGTGATTGGTCTCCTGTGGGTGTTTGGATTTCTTGACCACTCATGGCAGAGCTGGCTCTTGCTCTGTCTGAGACACAGATCTTTGTGATTCATTTCCTTTTCTATTCTTAGCTTAGCTAGCTGCTGAAGAAACTTTTCCTTTCTATTGCTTTTTAGTATAGTCTAATGTAACATATATCATAAAATAATAAATCAAGCCTTCTGATCATGGAGTCAACGTTCTCGTCTCTTCTTCACCCTGAAAACCCTTGTGACCCCAGTCACAAATTGTCTTCCATGTAGAAGTTTCTATTTCCCTGATTTATCTTGTTCATTTCCTATCTTGTTTAATTCTTTTTTCTCGGCTTCCCTAAACTTTGGAATTTGCAGTTCTTCCTCGTTTGGAGTGAATATTAACATAACTCTTTCAGCTCCATTTTCTGCTGCATCCTTAGCTTTGTGATCTGCCCCCAGTTTGCCCAGTTTGCCTCTCCTTTGGCCCGGGCCGGGTTCCCCCCACCCGCAGCGGCTGGGAGCAGCCGAGAGCCCCGCGCTGCCCATGCCGACCTGGCCCGGCTCCATGGCCGCTGCTGCCGCGGGCTGCGAGGGCTGCGGGAACGGGGCACCGAGGGTGTGGCTGCTGCTGGGGGAGGAGGAGGAGGCAGGGAAGGGCAGGGATGGAGGGGGAGGAGGAGGCGGGGTAAGGGGGGAGGCGGAGAGGGAGGTGGAGATAGGACAGAGGAGGAGCGGGAGGAAGAGGAAGAGGCGGGACAAAGGCAGATCAAGGCTGAGCTGCGGGAGCCACGCGGTCTCGATCCCTGCCTGAATTCGCAGCCCCCACCTGTGGGATCATCGTGCCCCCCCCCCCCCCCCCCCTCCCCCATGGCGCAGGTGAGCGGGGAGGGGGAGCCCCGCCCGGATATCCCGGGGGGTCCCTGGGTTGGGTTTTTGGGGGGATGTTTGGAGAATGAAGAAGTCCAAGGCTGAGCGGAAAAGGCCCCTCGGGGGGACATCGGGGGGTGGCGGTGGCGGCTGCGGGCAGAGGCAGCCTGGAGGAGCAGAGCCCTGTGTGCCCCAGGAGGCCAAAGTGGGGAGGCCAGAGAGGGGGGAGCGCCGCCATTGGCGGGAGCCTCAAGAGCCTGGAGAGGGGCAGGGGGGACTCCTTGGAGCCGCTGCAGCGCAGAGCAGAGAATGAGGGGAGAAGGGAGCCCGGGAGCCCAAAGACCCCCGGCATCCCGAAATGGGGAGAGCCAAGAGGGGGCAGTGCGTCCCCAGAGACGGCCCTGGGGGGATCTCGTTGCCCTTGCCTGTGGCACGGAGGCAAATCCCATGCTGTCCTTGTCCTTCCTCGCCCAGAGCAGGAGCTGAGCATGGAGAGCAGGGAGGACAAATGCCCGCGGCAGAACCTGGTGGCAGAGGCCGTTTTGAGCGGCTCCACGGCGCAGGAAGCCAACGGGGAGGAAAAGGCCCGGAGCTGCTGCACGAGGAGGGGCTGCAAACGCAGATGGCGGGGATGTGAGGGGGAAAGAGCCAGCCTGGGCTGGGAAGGCGGCCGGAGATGGAGCCAGAGCTCGGAGCTGGTGCTCCATGAGCAGCTCCATGATGGGGAGAAGCCCCACACGTGCGTGGAGTGTGGGAAGAGCTTCAGGTGGAACTGCCGCCTGATCAGGCACCAGAGGATCCACACTGGGGAACGGCCCTACGAGTGTGGGGAGTGTGGGAAGAGCTTCAGCTGGAGCTCCGACCTGATCAGGCACCAGAGGACCCACACAGGGGAGAGGCCCTATGAGTGCTCCAAGTGTGCGAAGAGGTTTCAGACCAGCTCCAGTCTCTTCCGGCACTATCAGAGTCACACAGAGGAGAGGCCCTTCCAATGCCCCGACTGTGGGAAGGGATTCCAGCGCAACTCCACCCTCGTCACCCATCGGCGCATCCACACAGGGGAGAGGCCCTACGAGTGTGATAAATGCAGGAAGAGGTATCAGACCTGCTCCAATCTCCTCCAGCACTATTGGATTCACACAGAGGAGAGGCCATTCCAATGCCCAGACTGCGGGAAGGGATTCCAGCGCAACTCCCACCTCGTCACCCACCGGCGCATCCACACCGGGGAGAGGCCCTACGAGTGTCCCCAGTGTGGGAAGAGCTTCTCCATCAGCTCTACCTTGACCAAACACCAACGGAGGCACCGGTAAGGGAAGCCCTGCGAGTGCCCCGAGTGCGGGAAGAGCTTCGTGCGCTGCTGCAGCTCCATCCCCCACTGGAGGAGGCACTTTGGGCACAGCCCTGGTCACTCACATTCCCTGTGATCCATGTTGGGAACACTCCTGGCTGCTTCTCCTTTGGTTTGGCCTGAATTTTTTTCTCTTCTCCATCTCTCTGTCCTCCAAAAGTCCATTGGGATGGAACAGTCACCTCAAAACCACTCAAATTCCACTGAAAATAACTGAATTTTAACCCCAAAGGGCTCAATTCCACCTCAGATTGCTTGTTCCCTCCTCAAAAAACTTAATCCCAGGCCAAACTCACTCCATTCCACAACTGTCAAGTTGAGATGGAGTTGGAAGGAGATTGGGAGAAGTGGGATCCCAATTTGGAGCAGTGGGATGTGGATTGTGTGGGGCTGGGTGTGTGGGATGTATTTGATAGCAAATAAAACTTTCAGAGTTACTGATTTCTGTCCCGTTCATTTTCAGTCATTTCTGTTTGCCGAGTGCCACCTTCTCAGCTGATTCAATTCCTATAAAAATCCCATTTTATAAATCATCTAACCCAAACAGTCCAAAAACCAATATCAAAATAAAACCACCTGCACACAATTAATGTTTTAAAAATAATTTTAATTTTTCAAGAGTACTTAAGGATGTTATTAAAGTTTAATTGTTTGGTTGAAATGTCTGAGAAATTGTACTGGTGTTTGGTTTTGTGTTTAGTATATTTGTAATATGAATTGTTTAACTAAGAGGTGTTAGATTGCATGGTAGTTTCTTTAGATAATTTTATCTAAAGTACATTAGTCATCGAGTTAAAATTTTCAAAAGGTATTTCCTGATATATAATTTGTTTATGTATATGCATTGGTAATATTATAGTAATAGTTATTGTTGGTTTGAGTTGAATCATTGTTGGAGTTGAATCATTGTAAAGAAGAGTTGAGATTTTTATATTTTATTTTTATTATAATTTATTTAATTTCAATTATTATTTCTTTGTTTATAGTTTTATTGCAATTTGTTGCGGGGATAGGAAGGAAGTTCAAGGGCAGGAACATTTTTTCCTGGCTGGGAACTGGAATTCCAGACCCTGGGAGTGTGTGCAGGACCCCACAGACTGGGATCAAATATGGGCTGGGATCAAATATGGACTGGGATCAAATATGGGCTGGGATCACCTGGACTGGGATCACATGGATGGGGATCGTGTGGATCAGAACCCTCCAGACCAGGATAGCCTGAAGTGGGATCAAATATGGACTGGGACTGTATGGACTGGGATCCCAGGGACTGGGACCATATGGATCAGGACCAAACAGACTGGGATCAAATATGGGCTGGGACTGTTTTTTAAAGGAACTTTGTTATGTAGTTTTTATTTCTGTTGTTAATTAAGCTCAGTGAAATAGCTGCTTGTGTTAAACTCCCTGCTTGGATGGGATAACATCCAATGCACCCAGGATGAGGACACCTGTACAGATCTGCCAACTATCAGCACTCCCCGTCTGAAGGCAGAGTGCACCAAGGCCCAAAAACTGGAGGTGATAAAGAGAATGGACTAAAGCCACAGCCAAGGAATCTGCATGCTCTAAAAAGGCAGATCCAGAGCAGAGCCATGCTAAACAGTTCTTGGAAGATGTAAACTGGGTGCATCTTGGCACTCAGCCAGGAGCACCCTGTTACCTTCAGGGATCCCCTGAAATACCTTTCCCCTTACATCAGCCTGGTGCATATTCATAGAGCCTCATGCACAGCAGCTGGGAAGGGTTTAACAGTTTACTGGGTATATTAGTGTTCAGAAACACATAATCACCAGAATGATTATATGCAGGTGCTTTTATTGAAGAGCTCTGGGTGTCAGGGGTACCAACCCAAATCTGACTCCAACATGGGTTCGGGATGAACATGTTTTTATATTCTATCTTTATATAACTTTCATGTTAATGATTAAACTTCAATTGTTCTATTGTATACATAGATTTCAGCCAAGCATGGGCTCCTCGTGGCCCCCCTCAAACTTCTAACATACTTTCTCATGATTCTTCTTATGATTAAACAATAATTATATTTAATTACTAAACAATCATCACATCTAACAATTATATCATTTATCATGTTCTGCTTACGCAGGTGCAATTTCACATGATCTAGCAAGCACAAAGCCTAACATTTTCAGAGTCTATTTTTGACATTTTTCCAGGGCCCCACTATCATTCTCCCCCCTTTGAAAGCATTTTCACTTCACTATAGGTGTAAATGTTTTCACTTGATACAGTCCTTTATTTCTCAATTTATTCTTGACGTTCTTCAAGTCCATGGTTGATGTAAACGTTGTCGTGGATGCTGTCACGAACTGGAGAACCAGAAGATGGTGGGCGTGGATCTCGTGTCAGTGCCTTTATTATCTTCTGGTTCCAGGACGTTTTCTTCTGTATCTCTCCCTTTAAGATGCTGTGAACTAACCAAATTGCTAAGAATACAATTACTAAGATTATCACACTCTCAATGACAGATTTAATCCATGAACTCACATTCCACCCTAGCCCTTTAAAGATTTTGCCTAGCCAGGTCGTAGTCAAATCCTTTTGCTCTTCTTGTGCTTCATGCTCTCTTTGTTTCAACTGATTGATGTCACATTCTACATCTGCAGTTACATTTGGGATGTGAACGCAGCAATGACCAACTTGTCCCTTTAAAAATCCACATACTCCATGCTCTTTCAGGAGTAACAAATCTAAGGCTAATCGATTTTGTAAAGTCATTTTTGTGCTGGCTTGTAATTGTACATTTAATTCTTTAAAGCCTTCCCGGGTGACTCTTGCCAGTCTATCTACCTGACCTGTAAGTTTGTACAGCATCTTCTACTCTGATAGTTTGCTGTAGGACCAAGCAAAGACTCTCGGGCCCACCCAAATTTCACTCCACCAGAGGGTTCTTGCCAAGTGTCATCTGGATTTTCATTGTCTAGAACTTCTCGTCTTGCTCTTATCTGCACAAGTTCATGTTTTCCGTTAAATGGGGACTTTTTCCAAATTGGACATGAAGTTGGGAGGCCTAAAGTAATTTCCTTTACTTTCCCATCTACAGGCAGATGTGTTGTCCAGGTGCCATCGCTTGCTGCCCATACAAATTGTCCTGGACCTCGGACTGTACTCCTGGTACATCCTACAACTGCTTTATAATTCACTCTGCCTTGTTTATGTTTGATCGCTCTGCAAGCACAGCCAGTTTGTAGGGCTATTGCCAGGGGTGGCATCTGCTTTATCTCTGCATCATCAGAAGTGCAGTCATAAGTTTTATTACATGCCCACCAACTTACTTGGTCTGCCCTCGTTCTGCTACTGGTGGCAGTGTTTGTTACTGCTGGATCTGTTTCATTCTCGGGGCCTTCCCACTTAATGCCCCAAGGGGTGTTTGCCATACATTGGAATCTTTGAAGGATACTCACAGACCACGCACTGTCCCAAGGCTCTGTCTGATCTTTCTGATCCTTGGCCTCACACTTCCGTACCAGAGTGGTTTCTGTAACATTTTCTATAATCTTTTTATAGTGTGGCAAATAGCATTGCCATTGTGTGATGCCTCCTGATTCTCCCATAGGGGTTCCTAGTGTGCCATCACTTAGAATACAGTCTTTCTGGCCCATGGGTCTCATCCATGTTCCTATTTTCTCCCAAGTTTCCTTGACTACTTGCCTCGACTCGGGTACCTGTTTGCATGCAATTGTTTTGTTGTTTTGTATTTCAGGTAGTTTTGCTGTTATGATTCCCCAATTTACTGAGTCTCCTGCTGCCTTTGGTATTGGCAGACAGGCAGTTATTCTAAAGGTGTTTTGCATTTGGCCAAGTCTTTGACTAATCCAATCATTACATTCTCAGCCCAAACTGCATTAGAAACCTTTATCACCTGTGTTTCTGTTTGTACCTCTCTCTTCATTCTAGAATGAAGAGTGGTAAGTTGATCATTTTGCATTCCAAAAAAATGAAAATCAGCGATTCTTCGTTCCAGTTCTTGATGTACACCTCGTCTCCTGGATGTATGTTATGAACTGGGTTCTCGAGAGTCAGCGGTCTATTCCACACGAGGATGCTCCGGAGCCGAGCTAAAGTTTTCCCGAGAGACAGAACATAATTATACACTTCCTGCTTTCCTGTGACGTGCACATTAGGGTTAGGCTCAGGAGATTCATATGGTTTCCCATGCAATATCTCCTAAGGGCTGACTGACATCCCACTCCTAGGCTTTATCCGAATCCTCAACAGTGCTATTGGCAAAGCCTGGGGCCACTGCAATTTGGCTTCTTGGCATATTTTACTGATTTGCCTCTCTAGTGTCTGATTCATCCTCTCTACCTGTCCACTCGACTGGGGTCTCCATGGTGTGTGGAGGTCCCAAGTTATCCCCAGCAATCTACTTACCTCTCTTACTACTGTAGCTATGAAATGGGGCCCCCTATCTGATGATACCCTAGGGGCACCCCGAACCTGGGAATAATCTCCTGTAGTAACCACTTTACTGTTTCCTTTGCTTGGTTGGTGCGACAGGGAAGGGCTTCTGGCCACCCAGAGAATGTGTCAACCCCCACTAACAGGTATTTGTATCCTCGAGTTCTTGGCAGTTCTACAAAATCTGCCTGCCAATAGTCTCCTGGCTCTATTCCTATCCGAATTCTTCCTAGCTGTGCCTGTCACCAGCCACTGGGTTGTTTTTCAAGCAGATATCACACTTTGACATTACTGATTTTGCATTGTTAACATCCATACCAAAATTAAACTCTGCTTTAGCAATTTTACCAATGCCTCTGCTCCCCAGTGACATTCGTTATGTTTAATTTGTAGAACTTCTCTCATTATCAAGGGGGTACCACTATCTGTCCTTGTGCAGTCACATACCATCCCTCTGAATTCTTTTGTGCATTTAGCAAACGTGCCAGTCTCTCATCTTCTACTGAATATTTTGGTTCTGGAGGCAAATTGAATTGGGATACATTAAGCTTTAAAGGTATCAATGCCATTGTTGTTTGCACCTCTAGAGCAACCTGTCGGGCTGTCCAGTCTGCCTTTTGATTTCCCTCACAGATTTTGGAGTTTCCTGATTGCTGTGCTTTACAGAGTATGATTGCCACTTGTTCAGGTTTTTGTACTGCCTTTATCAATTGCAGGACTGCATCCTGGTGTTTAATGTGCATACCCAGAGAAGGACAATAGTCCCCTTTCTTTCCACAGTGCTCCGTGTACATGCACCACTCCAAAAGCACATTTTGGGTCAGTCCAGATATTTACCCTTTTCCCTTCACTTAATTCTAGTGCCCTGGTTAAAGCAACCAGTTCTGCCTTCTGGGCAGATGTATTTGGTGGTAATGCCTTTGCCTCCACTGCTGTACTGACTGTTGTTACCGCATACCCAGCGTATCTGGTTCCATTTTCCACGAAGCTGCTCCCATCTGTAAACAGCTCCCACTCTGGCTGCTCTAGTGGGACGTCTTTCAGGTCTTCTCTTGCTGAGTAGGTGTACTCTATTACCTCCACACAGTCATGCTCTAATGGGCCTTCTTCAGTTGTGGTACCTAGGAACAAAGCTGGATTCAAAAGGTTAGTTGTTTTTAATGTGACATCATCCTGCTCAGTCAGGACTACCTGGAATTTCATCATCCTGCTTGGGGATAGCCAATGCCCCCCTTCTGCTCTAAGACAGTGGTTACCATGTGTGGTACATTGACATCTATGTGCCTTCCCATCGTGAGCTTCCTGGCTTCTTGTATCAGCATCACAGTGGCTGCGACTGCCCGCAGACATGGAGGCCACCCGGCACTTATGCTGTCAAGTTGTTTGGAAAAGTAGCCCAGCGGCCTTTTCCAGCTTCCCAGACCTTGGGTCAGGACTCCGAGTGCTAGGCACAGCCTTTCATGGACAAACAGCTGAAAATCTTTAGACAGATCAGGTAAGCCTAATGCTGGAGCAGTTGTCAGTGCTTCCTTTAATTTTAGGAAGGCTTCTTTCTGTGGCTTGCCCCAGGTGAATGGCTGCATCTTCTGAGCTTCACACAGGGGTTTCGCAATCAGTCCATAGTCCATGATCCACAGGCGACACCATCCTGCCATTCCGAGGAAGACTCGCAGCTCATGTAGATTCTGGGGCTCTGGAATAGCACAAATAGCTTGGATACGGTTAGTGCCTAGTTTTCATTGCCCTTGTGAAATTTCACATCCCAGGTAGATCACAGTCTGTTGGGCAATTTGTGCCTTTCCTCTGGATACTTTATAACCTCCCATTCCCAGTAAATTTAAAATCTCAATGGTTACCTTTATACAGGTTGCCTTTTCTTTTGTAGCTGTTAGTATATCATCAACATACTGCAACAACAGGTATTGGTCTCTTGGTACTTGCCCATTCTCGGTCCAAATCTCCAGCTCCTTTGCCAGTTGGTTTCCGAATAGGGTTGGCGAGTTCTTATATCGTGTCCAGGTGAGCTGGGTCTTTCTCCCATTCCCTGGGTTTTCCACTCACAGGCAAACAGTTTCCTACTTTCTTTGTCAAGGGGGAATGCAGAAAAAGGCATCTTTTAAATCAATTTCAGTAAACCACTTATATATCTCCTTTACGGATGTTAGCAATGTGTAAGGATTTGTTACCACTGGAGAAATGTCCTTTGTGATTTTATTTATTGCTCTCAAATCCTGCACTAATCTATATTCACCATTTGGCTTCTTTACTGGAAATATTGGTGTATTAAATTCTGATTCACATTCTTCTAAAATTCGGTATTTCAAGAATTTCTCAATAATCTTTACTATTCCTTGCTGTGCTTCTGGTTTTATGGGATAGTGTTTGACTTGTACAGCCCTCGCCCCTTCTTTTAACTCTACATGCACTGGTTGTGCCAATTTAGATTTCCCTGGTATATCTGTCTCCCATACAGAGGGAATCACTGCATCTCCTACCTCCCTAGGGATAGACGGAACAGGTTTTTCTTTGATCATTAATATCTGTCCCGTCTTTGATTCAGGTATTTTCATTATAAGCTCCCCATTTTCAAAGGTTATTACCGTATCAAGTTTCTCTAGCAAATCTCTCCCTACAAGCGGAATTGGACCCTCAGATACGTATAGGAATTCGTGTGTTATAACTTTGTTCCCAAAACACAAATCTAGGGGTTGCAAGAATGGCCGTTTTTCCTCTTTCCCTGTAGCGCCGACTATTGTTGTTTGCTTGTCCCCAATTTGTCCTTGCAGATCATTCAATACCGAGTAAGTAGCTCCTGTATCTATTAGAAATTTGACCTCTTTATGTCCTAATTGTTTATTTATAACAGGTTCCTTAACTTGTTCTACTGGCTCTGTGTCTAGTCAGCTGGTATACTCCCCCAAAACCATCCCCTTGTAACCTGCTGGCACTGATTGCCCTGGTGAAACTGGTTGTTCAAGTCTGGACATTGTCTCTTCCAGTGCCCCTCCCGCTTGCAATACGCACATTGATTTAGGTTTAACCCCTGCGTGACTGGTCTCCTATTTTGACTATTCCTGTTACATCCCCTGAAATTTGGGTTCCCTTTTCCTTGTATTACTGCCAACAGATTCTGCTGCTGCCTTTTACTAGCTTCTCTTTCGCGATTGTTATATACCTTCCAGGCTACCTCAAGTAGCTTATCCAAATTCCTTAGTTCTTCCCCTTCTAATTTTGCAATTTTCTACGAATATCGTCCTGTGACTGGCCCAAGAATATGAGAGCGAGCTGAACCTTTGCTTGTTCTGTGTCCATTTGGAGATCTGTATATTTTCTTGCTACTCCTTAAGCCTCTCCAAAAATGCAGTGGGAGATTCCTTCTTTTCCTGCCAAACTTCATATAGTTTAGACCAATTTATAGTTTTGGGCACAGCATTCTGAACTCCTATTTGGATCCACTCTTGATATTTCCGTAGTCTCCCCATATCGCAAAATAAATTAGGGTCCCAATTTGGATGCTCAATTGGGAAATTCTCATCTCAATTCCCTGTTACGAGTCCATTTCTGATGTCCTCTCTTGCCCTTTCTTTGTCTGCCTTAAGTACCATATCTTTCTCAGTAGAATCCATCAAAGTGTCTAATATTAATATATTAGATATATTAATATACTAAATATAAATATATATTAGATATATTAATATACTATATATAAATATATATTAGATATATTAATATACTATATATATATGTATTAATATACATATTAATTTATGTCATCTGAGTCAGGATTTTGAGGTTTTTATAACCATTTTTAATACTCATGCCATTTTATCAGGATTTTCTCTATGAATTCTGGCTGATTGTTTCCAAATAACTAAATCTGCAGGAGAGAAAGGCACTTTTACAAATACTGGCCCTTCCACTCCTACACTTTGTTGCAAGGGGGCAATTACAGTCCGTTTTTGTCTGCCTATGTCTTTTCTATCCATAACTGGGGCAAGGTTAGACCGACTCCTGGTTCTGGGGGCTACCCCATCATTGATTCTCTCTCTCTCCTTCCTGCCACAGTTAGGTTTTGCTCATCTTCCGAGGAAGAGAGATCAGGTGACGATGGGAGAGGAGGATAAAGAGGGAAGGGTGTACTAGACGAGACAGGTTCAGGACTAGGTGGGGTAGGAGCAGGCAGTGGGATAGGGACAGATGGAACAGGTGGGGTAGGGTTAGGTTCTCTTGTTCCTATTGGAGCTACCTGTAAATCAATATCTGTATAATTTTCCCTACTCAGGCTTTCTTTCAATGCCAAGTTCCAAACAACGTTCCTCACAAACCCCACACTTATTGCTTGCAGTTGTTTTAACCATCATTAATCCACATTCATCCTGCCATTCTGGCTTTGCCCGTAAATAGAAAAACAAATCAACATACGGAACCTCATCCCATTTTCCTTCTTGTTTACAAAACGACATTAACTGCGAAATAGTGTTATATTGCAGAGTCCCGTATTTTGGCCATTTTTCACCATTCTCCCAGGCATATTCTGGCCACCATGTATTACAATAATCAATCAACTTAGCTTTACGTAATTCTTCCCCAAAATTACCCTGTTTCCAATGTGCTAGTAAGCACCCCAAAGGAGAACTTTGCGGGATAGAGGCGTTGCCGCCCAAAATCCCTTTCAGTTTCTCCATTCCAAATATACCACAAATTGCCGAACCCGCAACGCTTTCGCGATTGTCTTATGGGACGGTGCCTGGGCTTGTACCAGCAGGAATTCCTTTAGCCCAACCAAGCGTAGCTTTCGCTGCGTCTCATTGGCAGGCACCCAAACCAAAGTAAAAAGCACCTTACCTTTCTCCCGGGGACGTGGCGAGCGGCAGAAGCGGTCGCGGCCGATCGAGCTCCCCGAGAATCCCTCGGTGCCGGCTGGAGCGCGGTCGAGTCGTGAAACTCGCTCAGCAGCACCCGCAGGATCTCATCCGGGGTCGCCAAAATGTTAGCGTTCAGAAACACATAATCACAGAAGCGATTATATGCGGTGCTTTTTATTCAAGAGCTCTGGGAATCGGGGTAGTTTCCACCCAAATCTGATTCCGACCATACATTCGAGGTGAACCTGTTTTATACTCTATCATTACATAACTTTCATGTAATTATTAAACTTATATTGTTGTATTGTATGCACAGATTTCAGCTAAACATAGCCCCCTTTAAATTTCCAACAGAGTTTCTCACGATTCTTCTTATGGTTATATAATAATTCTATTTAATTACTAAACAATCACCACATCTAACAATTATATCTTTTATCATACTGCTTACGCAGGTGCAGTGACCTGAGAAAACACAAAGCCCAATATTTTCAAAGACTATTTTTAACATTTTCCAGGGCTCCACTATCACTTTTATTTCTTGTGGAAAAAACCCTCCATCTCAACCAGGCACTCATGGCCAAAACTGGGCAACTGCCTCTGGAATTCCTTATATCCAAGGATAGCTCCCAGACAAAAGCTGCCAGCACTGACAAGTCTGGCTGGCCTTGGCTTCCTGAGGGCTGGCCCTCATCTGCCTCTGAAACACTGGGGCTGGGTGCTTTCCTTCCTTATGAAAAGAGCTCTTCTTCCTGTCCAGGCACCCACAGCCAAAACTGAGATTGCACCTCCAAAATGCCCAATGTCCAAGGAAAGCCCCTAGACAAAAGGTGCCAGGAGAGACAGGGCTGGCTGGCTTGGCCTGAGGGTGGCCACCTCTCATCTTCTTCCTAAACACTTGGACTTTGTGCTTTACTTTCCTATGGGCAAAAACACCCATCTTGACCATGGCCAAAACTGGGATTCCACCTCCAAAACTCCGTACATCCAAGGATTGCTCCCAGGTGAAAGCTGCCAGGACAGACAGGTCTGGCTGCCCTCGGGCTCCTGGGGGTGCCTCTCCCCTGCTGTCCAAACACTGGGGCTGGGTGCTTTCCTTCCTATGGAAAAGAACCGTCCTTCTTATCCATGCAGAAACGGCAGAAATTGGGGTTCCACCTCCCAAATTCCCAGTATCCAAGGGTTGCTTTCAGACAAAAGCTGCCAGGACAGAGAGGTCTGGCTGGCCTTGGCCTCTGATGGCCACCTTTCATCTGCCCCTGAGACACCACCGGTGTTCTGTGCTTTCCTTCCTATGGAAAAGAACCATCCTTCTCCTCCAGTGTCCATGTCTGAAATTGGGATTCCACCTCTGAAATTCTCAATATCCAAGGGTTGCTCCCAGGCAAAACCTGCCAGTACCGTTAAGGCTGGCTGGCCTTGGCCTCTGGTGGCTGCGCCTGCAACAGCGGGGCTGGGTTCTTTCCTTCCCATGGAGATCCCTGGGACACTGTGGGGACCTCATGGAACCAAGGGGATCATTGTGGCACCACTGGAGCCCAGGGAACCAAGGGGATCATTGTGGCACCACTGGAGCCCATGGAACCAAGGGGATCATTGTGGCACCACTGGAGCCCAGGGAACCAAGGGGATAATTGTGGCACCACTGGAGCCCAGGGAACCAAGGGGATCATTGTGGCCCCACTGGAGCCCATGGAACCAAGGGGATCATTGTGGCACCACTGGAGCCAGGGAACCAAGAGGCCATGGTGACACAGAGGGGCTCCATGGACCCAGAGACCATTGTGGCTCTGTGGGGCCTGATGGAACCATGGAGACCATTCCAACCTTCAGGGCCTGGTGTCACCAAGGGGGCATTATGACACCTCAGGGCCCCATAGAAGCAAAGGACCATTGGGACACTGTGGGGCCCCATGGAACCCAGGGAACATGGAACAGCTCTGGCTGGCTTGGCCTCCCAGGGGCCACCTGACAGCTCTGGCTGATCTTGGCATGTCAAGGACTGCCTCTCATCAGCTCCTGGAACACTGGGGCTCTCTGCTTTCCTTGCTATGGAAAAGGGCTGTCTGACTTTTCAGATGCCCATTGCCAAAAGGGGTACTCTCCCTAAAATAATTTCCTCTATGCAAGGGTATCTCACAAAACAAAACCTGCCAGCTCTGGCTGGCCTTGGCCTCTGGTGGTCACCTCTCATCTGCCCCTGAAACACTGGGGCTCTGTTCCTTCATTCCTATGGAAAAGAACCAGCCTTCTTGTCCAGGGACCATGGCCAAAACTAGAATTTGGCCTCCCAAATTCTGTATATCCAAGGATTGCTCCCAGACAAAAGTAGCCAGGGCAGACAGGTCGAGCTGGCCCTGTCCTCTGGTGATTTCTTTAGACTCTGAGCTGAATGTTTTCATTTGGAAACACCTTGGAGAGGGCCCAGTAATGTCCAAAGGGGTTTGGAGGCCTTGGGAACATGAGCACTGTATAGGGACAAAGGAGCTCTGTGCTCAGTGGGGTGGAGACTGAGGACAGTGGAGCAGAGCCATGAGAGTGTTTAAAGAGCGATTTCAGGGATGGTGGATCCTTTTGACATAGTGGAAAACAGCCAGAGAGAGAAAGAATCAACGCCAAGGGCAGCTGGGGAGGCCCAGAGTGGCATGAGGAGAAAGGAATTTCCCTGTCAGGGCAGGGCTGTGGTGCAGCACGTCCCCAGCAGGAGCCTGGAGCAGCCCCAGGCTTTGTGTGGGCAGGCAGGGGCAGGCAGGAGGCAGAGCTGTCAGCAAAGGAAGGGCCCAGCCAGGTGGGGCAGCCGGGGGATGCCCAGAGCCTGCAGGGACAGAGGCCAGGGCAGGGACACCGTGGGACAGCCTGGGCTGCACAGGGCACAGGGATGGGCAGCAGCTGCAAGACAGCCCTGACAGAGCCAACCTGGGCAGCGCTTTGGCCATGACTGCTGGCCCTGGGCCTGAGCCAGGAGGGGACAAGTGACCCTTGCAGGCCTGGGGCCTCATTGCCTCCTTGTCCCTGCTCAGCAGCCTGGCAGGGGCCGCCCCACGCTCCTGCCCTTGGCATTGCCCATCCCCACATGCCAGGGCCCATCCCGGGAAGAGCCCTGAGCAAGGAGGGAGGGACAGGATCTGCCTGGCCAGGCCCTGGGGCTCAGGCCTTGGCCCTTTACATTCCTGAAACAAATCCAGGTTTGCTCAGCACCAGAGACACCTTTGCCTTGTTTGTCCCCAGCTGCCATCAGTGCCTCCAGTGTTCTGCTCTCCCTGGAACCTGGGTACTCTTTCTCAGTCCTGTCCCTCACAGGGATCTCTTTAAAGTACAGGAAACTTCAGTATTTCAATCTCACTGTGAGCTCTTGAAAAGTCTTTGAGCCCACTCTGAGGTACTGGGTGTGATGCAAAGAGCAGCAAAGGCCCAGAGGGTGATTAAAGTCCTTGTGCTGTGTCTGTGCTGCTGAGCTGGGCCGGGCTCCTGGCCCAGAGGCAGCTCCTGGCAAGGGCAGCAGAGCTGCAGAGAGACAGCTCTGGCCAGGAGCAGCTCCTGTGCACAGCCCAGCAGGGCTGGGGCACTGCCAGGGCCCCTCAGGGACACGAGCAGGGCACAGACAGAGCTCACAGGGGCTCAGCACTGGCCGGGGCTGTGGGATGTCCCCGCGGGGGCTGTGTCACAGCAGCACCTCTGGGGCTGTGTCCCAGAGCCACAGAGCAGCTGGGATAGCAGCAAGGGGCTGTGTGACAGCTCAGAGTGGGCTCGGTGACAGCACTGAGGGGGTTGTGACATCACAGAGCTAGCTGTGACGTCACAGAAGGCAGCTCTGTGACATCACAATGTGGGTTGTGACACAGAGTGACAGAGCAGCTGTGTGATGTCACAGAGGAGGCTGTGACATCACAGGGTGACTGTGACATCACAAATCTGCTGTGTGACACCACATAGCAGCTGATTGACATCATATGGAGGTTGTGTGACATAACAGAGTGGTTGTGTGACATAACAGAGTGGTTGTGTGACATCATGGGGGCTGTGTGAGGTCACTGGGGAGGTCACTCTGCCCCGGCCCCCTCACAGCTCCCCCCAGAGCAGTCCAACCCTGCTCGTGCACAGCGGGGTCCCCTGTCCCCCCGGGCCCCCGCAGCCTCCCCCAGAGGATGTTCCACGAGATCGACCCCAGAGCCTGACACGGGGACGGGGGCCGGGGCCCTGGGGGTGGCACAGGGGGACAGGGACCCCCCGGCAGCGTCCCCGTGTCCCCCATGGCCAGAGCCTGGGCCAGGGCTCCTTCACCCTGTTATAGATAAATATCATAATATTGGCTTTTTGCAAATATTAAAATGGATTTTATATGTGTGGTGTTAAAATAACTTTATTCTAAAGATGTAGTTTTTATTTCTGTTGTTAATTGAGCTTAGACATAGTAGTGAAATAGCTGATAGAAGTGTGCTTGTGTTAAAATGCCTGCTTGGATGGGATAACATCCAATGCACACGGGATGAGGACACCTGTACAGATCTGCCAACTATCAGCACTCCCCGTCTGAAGGCAGAGTGCACCAAGGCCCAAAACCTGGAGGCGATAAAGAGAAGGAGCCAAAACCACAGCCAAGAAACACACATGCTCTGAAAAGGCAGACCCAGGGAGGGGCCATGTAAAATCATTCTTGGAATATGTAAAGTAGTTTATGGATATGCATGAGGCTCTATGAATATGCACCAGGCTGATGTAAGGGGAAAGGTATTTCAGGGGATCCCCGAAGGTAACAGGGTGCTCCTGGCTGAGTGCCAAGAGGCACCCGGCCGTAATAACCTTTGCTCCATGCTCCTGGTCTCCCATTGTCCTTTATTAAACTTTGTACATTTTCACAGGAGAGTGAACGTGTTTTTCACAAATGGAATCTCAAGGAAACAAGGGTCAGTTGTTAAGCCAAGGCTCTGCTTTGACCAAGTGGGGCCTCATGGGACACAGGTGCCACTGGGACATTGCCAGGCCTGGTAGGAACAAGGCTCCATTATTGCACAGTGTTACAGATGAGTAATGTCATAGTTGGGTCTCACAGTGAGGAGATAGATCCTATGTGTGTGTTAAGATGTGTAGTGATGTTATTGTCATCTGTCCCCCATAGTCCTCTTCCCCTCCCCTTGTAATGGCCTTGGTGGTTGGGGCATTTGGGGAGGGCAGGTTTGTCACTGGAAGACAGGCATGGCAACACCTGCTCTCCAGTCAGGTTGCAAGAAAGCATTCTCCACCAATGGACGGCCACAAAGAGTTACCTGACAGACTTTGGGTGGGGCTAGGATTACCTGATGCAACACCAAAAGTCTAAAAGGAGGAGCAGCCAATTTGTGAAGGAGCCATGTGGCTGATAGCCACGGGGTGGGGAAGGGCTCCCAGTGCTGTGATTTCTCCTGTTTCAGTCCTTTGTTGTCATTTTTTTCAAGGTTGAATCAACCTTAAAACTTTAAAAGTAGCGGTCATGTCTCACAGACAGCAAGGCCTCAGGGCGCCCAGGAGAGCGGCGTGACAATGACATCTTGGGGAACCAAGTGTCACCTGCAAACACAACGGGGCCTCATGGAAGCCAGGGGCCACTTGGATATTGCCAGGGCAGGTGGAACTCAGTGTCCATTGTGACACAGCACAGCCTCGTGGAACTCAGCAGAGCATTGGGACAGCCTGGAATCTCATGGAGCCAAGGCTCTGCTTTGGCAAAGTGGGGCCCACAGGACACAGGTGCCACTGGGACATTGCCAGCTCTTGTGGAACCCAGTGTCCACTGTGACCCAGCAGAACCTCATGGAAACACGGGGGCCACTGTGACACAATGGAATCTCATGGAAGCAAGTGTCAGTTGTGAACGCAGCAGGGCCTCACAGAACCCAGGGGCAACGGGGACCGTGCTGTGGCTCGTGGGAGCAAGGGGCCATTGTGACCCAGCGGGGCCTCCTGGAACCCAGGAGACCATTGTGGGCCCATGGATCCTCATAGAAGCACGGCCCCGTTGTGACAAAGTGCAGCATCACAATGGTCTCCTGGGTTCCATGAGTCCTCGCTGTGTTTAGAATTGACACTTGGTTCCCCAAGATTCCATGGCATCCCTCTGCTCTCCTGTGATTTGAGGCTGTGCTGTGTCACAATGGACACTTGCTTCCTCCAAGGCTGGAGATGTCCCAGTGGCACTGGGCTTCCATGAGGCCGCGCTTTGTCACAATGGGGCCTTGCTTCCATGAGATTCCATTGTCCCACAATGGTCTCCTGGGTGCCACAAGGCCTGCCTTTGTCACAGTGGAACCTTGCTTGCACCAGCCCTGGCAATGTCCCAGTGGCACAGGGGTTCCATGAGACCCTGCCGTGTCACAATGGGCCCTTGGTTCCATCAGGTTCCATTGTGTCCCAGGGCTCTCCAGGGTTCCATGAGGCCTTGGTCTGCCACAGTGGTGTCTTGTTCCTACCAGGCCTGACAATGTCCCAGTGGCACCTGTGTCCCATGAGGCCCCACTTGATCAAAGCAGAGCCTTGCTCCCATGAGATTCCACTGTGTCACAATGTTCTGCTTGGTTTCATGAGAACCTGATGTGTTGACAATTGATCCTTGGATCCTAGAGATTCCATTGCATCACAGCTGTGTCCTTGGTTCTATGAGGCCCAGCTTTGCCACAACTGGACCTTGGTTCCATGAGATTCCATTGTATCACAGCAGTGTCCTTGGTTCCATGAGGCCCTGCTGGGTCACAGTGGAGCCTTTGTGCCATTCGTTTCCATGGTGCCACAATGGTCTCCAGCATTCCATGAGGCCACGCAGCAAAAGAGTGGACCCTTGAATCCATGAGTTCCCATTCCATCAGGATGATCTGTTGCATTCCATGAGGCCCTGCTGTGTCACTAAGGAGCCTTTGTTCCATGAGATCCCACCACGGTGTCACCATGGTCTCCAGCGCTCCATGAGGCTGAGCCGTGAAACTCTGGGCTCTTGGTTCCATGAGATCCCAGCACGGTGTCACCATGGTCTCCTGGGTCCTGTAACAATTCACACTTGGTTCCATGAGATCCCACCACGGTGTCACCATGGTCTCCTGGGTCCCATGAGGGCCCCTCTCTGTGTCACAGTGTTTGCCTTGGTTTCCTGAGAAGCTGATGTGTTGACAGTTGACCCTTGGTTCCTTGAGATTCCATTGCATCCCAGCGGTTTCCTTGGTTTCATAAAGCCCAGGTTTGTCACAAGGGAGCTGTGGTTTCAGGATATTCCATGGTGCCACAATGGTCTCACCACTCTCTGAGGCTGCACCGTCAAACAGTGGACACCTGGTTCCATGAGATTCCGTGGGGTAACAGTCAATTCTTTTGCTTCTTTTCTGCCAAGGTCGGGATGAAATCCCAAGACAGCATTTCTTGTTTGGACTCAGGTGTTCATTAACTCTTGTCTCTAGAACAGTCTCACAAGCTGTGAGTTCTGCAGCACTTCACTAACAAGGTAAAAATGGAGCCCTGTCTCTCTCTCTGCAAGGTCTTTTGAGGATAAACTGTCCAATTAAGAAATGACACCTAAATTATTTTTACTTTTAACCCAATAACCAATCATCCGTGCCCAACATAAGGGATGAGGAGGAGGAGAAGAAGAAGGAGGAGAAGAAGAAGGAGAAGGAGAAGGAGAAGGAGAAGGAGAAGGAGAAGGAGAAGGAGAAGGAGAAGGAAAAGGAGAAGGAGAAGGAGAAGGAGAAGGAGAAGAAGGATCAGCCTCCACCCTAAAACCTCCATCTTGCTTTATCTATATTACTATATTCTAAAACCTTAAACTCCGAGTTGTCCACCATGTGATATTACACCCTTCTATTCAAACTCCACACCCATAATCCCAGTTCCATCATTCCATTTTGGAAGCCTTCTCCACAGCCTCAGGTCAAATGCAGTGTTCTCTTGGGGGTCAGTGTCTGTCAGCTCAGAAAGGCCAAAATTCTCAGCGGCCCGGGTTCCAACAGGTAACAATGTTCTCCTGTGTTCCAGTAGGTTCCATTAGGCCTGGCTCTGTCACCATGGACACCTGGTTCCATGGATTCTATTGGGTAACAATGTTCTCCAGTGTCACCATGGACACCTGGTTCCATGGGATTCCATTGGGTGACAATGTTCTCCAGTGTCACCATGGACACCTGGTTCCATGGATTCCATTGGGTGACAATGTTCTCCAGTGCCACCATGGACACCTGGTTCCATGGATTCCATGGGGTGACAATGTTCTCCAGTGTCACCATGGACACCTGGTTCCATGGATTCCATTGGGTGACAATGTTCTCCAGTGTCACCATGGACACCTGGTTCCATGGATTCCATTGGGTGACAATGTTCTCCAGTGTCACCATGGACACCTGCTTACATGGATTCCATGGGGTGACAATGTTCTCCAGTGTCTCCATGGACACCTGGTTCCATGGATTCCATGGGGTGACAATGTTCTCCAGTGCCACCATGGACACCTGGTTCCATGGATTCCATGGGGTGACAATGTTCTCCAGTGTTCCATCAGGCCCGGCTCTGTCCCCATGGACACTCGGTTCCATGGGCAGTGTCCGTGTCCCAGTGGCACCTGTGTTCCATGGCACCCCTGTCTGACCAGGGACAGTTTGTTCCAGGACATTCCATGGAGTCCCAGCGGTCACTTGGGTTCCATGCAGGTGCCTGGGCAGCGGGAGCTCAGCCCAAATACCCTGGGGGTCCCTGGGCTGGTGTTTTTTGGGGGGAACCTTTGGATCTTGCAGGGCTCCAAAGCTGAGCCGTGGATGCCCCTTGGGACAGAGTGGAGCATCATGGAAGCCAGGAGAGCCTGATGGAGACCAGGAGACCCTGATGGAGACCAGGAGACCCTGATGGAAGCCAGGAGACCCTGATGGAGCCAGGAGAGCCTGATGGAGCCAGGAGACCCTGATGGAGCCAGGAGACCCTGATGGAAGCCAGGAGAGCCTCATGGAAGCCAGGAGACCCTGATGGGAGCCAGGAGACCCTGATGGAGCCAGGAGACCCTGATGGGAGCCAGGAGACCCTGATGGAGCCAGGAGACCCTGATGGAGCCAGGAGACCCTGATGGAGACCAGGAGACCCTGATGGAGCCAGGAGAGCCTGATGGAGCCAGGAGACCCTGATGGAGCCAAGGCTGCAGCGGGACCCAGAGGGACCTCACGGGAGCCAGGAGAGCGTTGTGAGGCTGTGGAACAATGTGGCACCGAGGTTTCACTGGGGCTTGGCAGAAGCTCCTGGAGACAAGGAAGCGCTGGGAGCCTCCGGAATCAGCGTCTGCAGGAGGATTTTCTGCTCCCTCCTGGGATGCTGGTGGACAATAAAGCCTGAGGCAGCCTCCCAAGGGTCCGGCTGTGCCACCAGCGGGGGCCACATCTGGGGGGACGCCCGGCCAGCCCTGGCCCTGCTGCTCCTCCTGGCCGGGCCTGGAGCTGCTGGGAGCCCGGGCTGGGGGAATCCTCAGGGCTGTGCAAGGAAAGGTTCAGCACAAGCAGCCCTGGAGCGAGATGTGCAGTGTGAAACATGCCAATCACTTGATTTTGAAATTTTAAAAGTTCCATAGAAATAAAATGGTTATAAAAATAGCAATACAATTAGAGTAATAATAATTTGGACAATTTGAATTAGGACAATATGAGACAATAGAGAAAAAGTGTTATGGAGGTCTCGGTACCTTTTTCTGGGCACCACGAGCCCGAAAAAGGACACCCGTTAACAAAGGATTAACCCTTAAAAACAACAGCCTGTTGCATATTCATACACTTCATCCATGATGCATAAATTCCATTCAAACACAGGATTCTGTCTGGACATTGCCACCTTCTTCCTCTGAATCCTAACAGCGCCTTCGAGGCGGGAAGAAATTCATTTCTTCTGATAAGAGGGCAATAAATTCTTTTTCCCTGAAAGATTTAGGTGTCCTGTGGCTGCTATCTCACTGCCAGACGTGTCTTTAAAAAAAGAATCCTACATAGCATTGTTTCTATTATAACATTTTTTATAACCTAAAGGTATATTTAACACAGTACTTAAGAGAATTAATACAGCATTACTTTCTAACAGCAGACATATAATATTAATTTTAATATTTGCGAAAAGCCAATCATAAAATACATGCATTTTTCACATGCAGGCAAAGCCAGCGAGGCAGCAGAGCAAGAGAGAGAGCAGAGCCAGCGACACAACAAACGCACCGAGAGCGAGAGAGCAAGTTTGAACAGAGCTTGCAAAGGGCAAAATCAGCTCAGACCAGGTTAGACTGAAGAACAAGGAGCACCAGGCATGGGCTGATGGTCCAGGTAAAAAGTTCCAGCGTGAGGAGGACGACAGAAGCCTTCATCAAAAGAGCACCAGAAGACTGAGGGCCGCCACAGGAGGAACGGACGCAGGCGCTGAAGCCACACACGGCTGTAAAACCGGGACACAGCTTTATGCAAATGTGAGTATGCTAATGAAGTGTTGTAATTGTGACGTTTTAAATGGAGCTGAAGGCTAAAGGAGACCGAGTGGGTTTTTGCCAGAGAGATCCCCCTCGCTCCCAGCGCTGGATACACAAATCCCTGCTCTGTCTGACTGCAGAGTTTGATTTCCTCGCCCAGTTTGCCCCACTCCCCCTTTCCCTGCCCTCTCCTCCCCTCTCCCAGTCCCATTTATGGGATTTGGGGTCATTTATGGGATTTGGGTCATTTATGGGATTGGGATCATTTGGGGCATTTGGAGTCATTTGGGGGATTTGGGTTCTTTGTGTGCCTTTGGGGTTATTTGGGGTTTTTTGGGGGGTTATTCAGGGTAAATTTGGGATAATTTCGGGTAACTTTTCACATTTTTTGGTTTTTAGGGCTGTGTGTGTGGGGGGTAATTCAGGGCCAATTCTGTGTGGGTTTGGGATCATTTTATGGGATGGATGCGATTTTAATGGATTTTAATAGGAATTTAGTAGGATTTTTATAGAATTTAACGGGATTTTTATGGGGTTTTAATGGGATCTGATGGGCTTTTCCCCCAGTCCACAGCTCCCTCCCACCTCAATTTGGGGGTCCCATCCCCCTCTTCCCCCCGCTCTCCCGCCCCATCCCCATCGTTCCCCCAGTCCCCAATCCCCTCCCCCGTGCTTGGTTTTGGGGGTTCCAGGCCCCTCCTGCTCCCTTTGGGGGTCCCGACCCCCCTTTGGTTGAATTTGGGGCCCCCCCGCCCCCCCTTCTCCCCGCGCCCCCCGCTCCCCCCGCGGCCGGGGGGGCTCCCAGCGCCCCCAGTGCCACCAGTGCGGCCCCAGCTGCCCCCGCACGCCCCATCCCCATCGCCGGGGTCACCGCCCCCCGCCCCAAATTCCGCTCCTGGACACTGAGAGCCATCAGCGACAAACGCTCTGACTGCCTGGGAATGGCCCCGCGCAGTCTCTGATTGGCCAGCGCTGGGAGAGGCGCTGGGTTCTGCCCGGCACCCGATGAGTCACAGCCGAGCCGGGCGCTGATTCGCTGGAAATCGCCGGGCGGGGCCAGTGCGCCGAGTGTCTGCCCGGCAACGGGATCGTCATCAGCGCTCCGCGCTCTGATTGGCCAGGATCTGTTTCGGGCTGGGGACGGGAGGAACTGGGCACCCCCAGGAGCCCCTCGGGTTTGGGGCTTTCGATCCCCCCTCGGCCCTCGGGGCGGCCCTGGGGCCACCCCAACACCCCCAAAATGGGGAGGGTCCGCGGGGCCCTTTGGAACCCCCAGAAATGGGCGGGGAGCGGCAGGAGCCGCCCCAAAAAGGGATGGAAGGGTCCGGGCCGGGAATGGGGGAGGCTCTGGGGATGGCTCCGGCCCGGATCGGGGCGGGCTGGGATTGAGGGAGGCTCCGTTCAGCGGCCGGGGAGGGGCTGGGCCTGGGGAGGGCTCCGGGATTGTGGGGATGGGGCCATTCCGGGACTGCGGCGGGGCCTCTCCCTGGGGTTGGGGTCCGGCATTGGCTCAGGGACCCTCCCCGTTCCTGTTCCGCTTCCCGATCCTGTTCCCGGTCCCGATCCCGCCGCTGGCTCCAGGGAATGTCCCTGATCTCAACCCCGACCCCAAACCCGAGGTGAGGTCAAACATTGGGGTCAAACACCCCAAATCCTGGGGTCAACTCCCCCGGACCCCAAATCCTGGGGGTTCAAACACGGGGGGGGGCCAAACACCCCCAGACCCAAACTCTGCGATCTCAACCTCCCCCCGTGCCCCCAGCCCGAACCCCAAATTTTAGGCCTTAAACCCCCCAAATCCCAGATCCTGGGGTGTCAAACACTCTGCAATTTGCAAATGTTGGGGTTAAATCCCCCTGACCCCAAATGCTGGGGTTTGAAACATTTGGGGTGTCCAATACCCCCGTTCCCAAAGTCTGGGGTCAAACACCCCCAAATCCCAAATCCTGAGGTGTCAAACACCCCCAACCCCCAAAGTTTGTGGTCTAAAGCCCCAATCCCCAACTCCTGGGGTTTGAAACATCTGGGGGTGTCCAACCCTCCTCATCCCCAAAGTTTGGGGTCAAAGCCCCCAATCCCCAAACTTTGGGGTCAA
Source organism: Agelaius phoeniceus (assembly GCF_051311805.1). Lineage (NCBI taxonomy): Eukaryota > Metazoa > Chordata > Aves > Passeriformes > Icteridae > Agelaius > Agelaius phoeniceus. The sequence continues at coordinate 7,224,977 of NC_135292.1, forward strand.
TGGCCCCCCGACCCCAAGTCTGGGGTGTCAAATCCCCCTGATCCCCCCAACTTTGGGGTTAAATTCCCCCAAACCCTGGGGTCGATCCCCCCAATTCCCGAACTTTGGGGTCAAAACCCCCTGACCCAAAATCCTGGGGTTTGAAACATCTAGGGTGTCCAACCACCCTGATCCCAAAGTTTGGGGGTCAAACCCCCTGATCCCCAAATTCTCGGGAAAAAAACTCCCAAACCCCAAATCCTGGGAACAAAAACCCCCAAATCCCAAACCCAGGGGTGTCAAACATCCCCAGTTCCCAAAGTTTGGGGTCAAACATCCCCAAACCCTGAGGTGTCAAAATCCCCTAAACCCCAAATTTTAGCATCAACCCCACCCAACCCCCAAATTTTAGGATCAAACCCCCCAATTCCCAAAGTTTGGGGTCAAACATCCCCAAACCCCGAATTTTAGTATCAGCCCCCCCCCACCCCCAATCTCAAAATTTGGGGTTATTTGGGGATTATTTGGGGCAGCTCCAGGTGCAATGTCTGCAGAGAGACCCTGGGTACAATGCTGGGAAAAACCCCAATAACCCCTCTGGAGCCCCAAAATCCCTGGGGGCTGGGAAAGGGGATTTGGGGTGAAAGAAGAAGGATTTGGAATGCACAAAGAAGGATTTGGGATGGAGAGAGGGGATTTGGGTGGGAAACTGGGTCCCTTTTTGGCGCAGGAGATCTTCCTGGCGCTGCTCTGGGTGATGCTGAAGCCCTGCAGGGCCTCGCGGGCGGCGCCCGCCTGCACCTCGGGCTCCAACTGCACCCAGGCGATGTCGCGGGGCCCGGGCACCAGGGCAGCTCCTGAACCCCGGGAACCTGGGCTGGGAACGGGGCCAGGAGAGCCCCAGACACCCGGGAGTGTTCCCCAGACACCCGGGAGTGTTCCCCAGAAACCTGGGAGTGTTCCCCAGAAACCCGGGAATGTTCCCCAGAAACCCAGGAATGTTCCCCAGAAACCTGGGAATGTTCCCCAGAAACCTGGGAATATCCCCCCCAAAAATCCAGAAATGTTCCCCCCCAAATGGAGAAATGTTCCCCAAAAAATCCATAAATGTTCTCAAAAGAACGCCTGAAACTTTTCCCCCAAAAATCCAGAAATATTCCCTAAGAAATCCAGAAATGTTCCTCCAAAAATTCTGGAACATTCCTCATTCTCCATGCAGAAACATTCCCAAAAACTCCAGAAACATTCCCAGAAATCCAGAAGGGGGGGGGGGGGGGGGGGGGGAGATCCAGAAAAATCCAGAAAAATCTGGAAAAAAAAATTTCAGAAAATTCCTCCCTAAAAAATCCAGAAATTTCCACCAAAATTCAATAAATTTCCTCCCTAAAATATCCAGAATTTCCTCCCCCCCAAACCCTGGTCTTTCCCAAAAATGCAGACATCCCCCCAAAATCCCGATCCTTTCCCCAGACAATCCAGCCCCAAGCCCCCCTCACCCCTCTCGCCCCCCAAGCCCCAGAATCCCCCAATGCCCAAAGGGCCCGGAATGCCCGGGATGCCCGGGATGCCGGGATTGCCCCAGATCTCCCTGGGTGCAGAGCATGGGGAGCAGCAGCTCCTTGGGCTCCTCAGGGAGTGGGGCAGGAACAGGATGTGCTTCGGGGCTCTGCCCACAGCTGGGGAAACGGGAGAAAAACCCCAACAGCAGCAACAAATCTGCCCCAAACCTGCCCCAAGCAGGCCCCAAATCTGCCCAAAGTCACTCTGGATACACACCAAACCATCTGCCCAAAATCCCACCAAAATCCTCCATGCTTTGACCCAGGGCTGTCTCATCAGTTTTAAGTCTTTTTCACAGTTCCAAGAAATGATATCTCAGCTTGGTGGGAAGCCTCCTCTAAACTGATGGCATTGTGACATCTACTCTCAGCAATCAGATGCAGCCCCAATGATTATTACAGAACCACTCCCACAGTTTGCTGGGTTTAAAGCATCTCTGTGCTGAGGGAATTTTGGAGGAGACAGCTCTTGCATGGTTCATTAGTCTGTCACCCCCAGACCTTTACTCCTCAGCGCTGTTCCCAAGAGCCTTGTTTTCAATGACGTTCAGGGAATTCTCTCCCACTTAGAGCTTGGGTGGTGGCCAGGCCTTGGCTCTGCCTGGACGGGAATTTGCCAACAGACCCAGATGTTTTCTGCATCAAAACTGGATTTGAGTTGCTTTGACTTGGCCATCTGACCCTCTAGACATGACAGTTGAACTCTTTTTAAAGGCAGCTTGGGAATTATTATCTGGAAAAAATGATCCAAGTACCCCCTGAATCGAGGTTTGTCAGCTGTTTGCAGACTCTGGGATGATGGTACATTATTGCAGAGATTGCTATTTACCTCATTCCACCTACGTTGTTAGCTTTGTCTGCTATTTGAAATGTTCCTGATTGTTGTATCCAAATTATTCCCAATTGCTGTAAGTTTCTTGTCCACTGCATGTATTATTTTACTGTGATGTTGCTTCATACTCATAACAAAAGACATGCATCTCATTCTTAAAAAACAAAAAAGAAGAGGAATGAGCACCTTAAGAACGTTCAAATAATGCAATATGAACATGAGACATTTGGACAAGGAATCATTTTGAATAATGCAATATTTACATGAGGAATTTGAAAACAAGATCATCCCATCTAAATCCCAATGGAGTGTACCACAGTGCAGCCTGATTGATTCATTCCCTTCAGGAGAAGATGTGCCTGTGTTTCATCATCAGCATCTCAAAGCAGTCACCTGTTCATTCCATCAGATACTGATCAGCTGTGAAGAAATGAGGCCCAGTGCAGAGAGAAATAACCTCATCCCCTTGCAGCCTTTGTGGCCAGAGCAGGAGCAGGAGGAGGCCTGGCCAGACACGGCTGTGTCTGGGCATTGACAGAGGCAATTTGCCAGCAAAGCCTCCTGGCATCCTCATGGTACAGAGCTCCTACGAACCTTCTCCAGTTATTCCCTGTTCCAGCTGCCAGGGGACATTCAGTGGTGTCAAAGATCAACATTTCCAGCTCAAAGACTTTCTCACACTTCTCAACTCGTTGGAAACAATGGTCATTTCTTTCCATTTCCCCAAGAGACATTGGACATTATTCTTTTGTCTTCTCATGCTGCAAAACCCTGTGTCGATGACTTGATGGAATTTGGTAAGTTTTGTGGATTGTAAGTGGTCTTTTATCCATCTTATCCCATATCTAACAGATAACCAGTGATAACCTTGATGAGATAATGCCCTGACAAGAGTGAGCTGTTTCAGCATCAGAACATAGGAGCCTTTTTTAAATGAACGAGAAGGGGGAGATGTCACAAGCAGGTGGGATAATGATAAAAGAAAGGCCTTATGAAATCAGGCCTTGTTCTGCCACATTAACAGCTGGCCTGCCATCTCTTCTGAGTGCAGCTAAGCAGCTACAAGTTCCCATGGGAAGCTCTTGTGAGAATGAGACTTTGTGAACAATCTGTTCTGAGGGTGAAAAACAAATGCACCTGCAACAACAAGGGATTTGTCCGTGAGAATCAGTGAAGAGAACAGGTAAACAATACAACAGAGAGATTTGATGCACAAGTAAAATCTATTTTATTAACCAATATTAGAATAACCTGCAAGAAATCTATGAACTAACTAAAGTTGCACACGGGGTCTGTCAAACTGTGTAAAATGAGTTGTGTGAATAAAGAGTAAAGAGTTCTTCTCCAGCTCAGCTGTGTCCTCCGGGATTTGAGTTCCCCCCTTCTTTGGGGCTTTGGGTTCCTGCTTCTTTGAGGCTTTGGTTTTCTTCTTCTCTGGGATTTTGGTTTCTTTCCTCTCTGGTGCTTTGGTTTCCTTCTTCTCTGGGGCCTTGGTTTCTTTCTTCTCTGGGTCTTTCTTTTCCTTCTTCTCTGGGGCCTTGGCTTCCTTCTTCTGTGGTTGTTTGCTTTTCCCCTTCTCTGGTTTTGGGGGTTCCCTCCCCACAGAGACACCCTTCTTTTCCTTCTTCTGCCTCTCTTCCTCCTTCCCCCTCTCTCCCTCCTCTAAGGCTTTTGCCTCCTCCTCAAGCTTTTGAGCCGGCTGCTTCAGCTCCCTTGTGCAGACAAAACAGAAACCATGGCTGAGAGTCCCCACCAGAAACTTGGGCTCCCCAGTCCTGGCCGGCCCTGCACTTCATTCCTTGACCCTGAGGCCATTCCCGTGAATTCTCCTCAAGCCACAGGGCTTGGGAACATCCCAAGGGAGGGCATTGGTGGAAGGGGACCTCCAGGCCCAGCCAAACCTCAGCTTTGCCATCAGAGGCTCTTGACTGTGCCAGCTCCCTCTGAAGGCACAGCCAGACCCCTCCAGGCCCTGCCCAAGGCTGATCCAGCAGCTCTCTGTGCTGCTGCCTGAAAACGCCCTTTGTCTCTTGGCTTCCCAGTTTAGAGCAGAGCACAGAGCACTGACATCTGCTCATCTCCCCTACAATTCTTACTCAGCTCATTCAGCCCCCTTCCCCCTGGGCATGGCTGAAGCATGATTGTAAAGAGTTCAGATTTCAGCTGAGGCTTAGAAGCAATTCCCATTGATCAGGATGTAAGTTAGACAGGCAGACCATAGGTTAATGATTGTGAGATGCTTAAGCCGGAGCTGATTGTTCTATTGTTTACCATTAGGAGCCTCTTTCTAGAAGGAAGTGGAGTCAGTGAACTGTTATAAGAACATCTTGAAACCAGGAGAACAATGGTTTAGCACCTGGGCTTGATGTCAATCAGTCACTAAGCAGGGGACCTTGGATGGTGCCAGAGGGTCACAGAGACCTGATGAAGACATTCCTGACTTCATCCCTTAAGACCACGGACCCAATTTGAGACCACGGACCCAATTCAAGGGAAGAATTGCACAGGTGTGAAGGACCAATGAGCTCATTTGAATACAGAGCAGGGATGGGAGGTGCTGGGCTTGTGCAGATGTATTGTATGTAAGATCTTGGGCAATAAAGAGAGGGCAAAGAACCTTGGGCAGCGCGGTCGCGCCTTTTAGGGACGGCTCTGGTGCTGCCCACCGGTGTTAATAAACACACCACTGTCTAACTCTAATTAGTTAGAGAGTCTCTGCCCGTGATCTTGGGCTTTAACGACCCATAGCCTGCTCCTTCAGGAGAACAATGCTGTCAGTCAGAAAGCAGAGGCTGCAGGAACTCCTCTCCTGCAAGGCAGGCTCTTGTCAGGCAGATTTCCTGCTGGAGCCCAGCTGGGACCAAGCAAACCAGTGCTGGCTGCCACGGAAACCATTGGAAGCAGCCTCGTCCCTCTCCTCCCCATGAAACCAACTCCAGCCTGGCCTGAAGAAGTCCTGATGCACAGGCTGGCTTGGAGCACCTCCACTCCCAGCTCCAGCCTGGGCCTGTGTGTCCTGGGCTGGGCTGCCTTGCTGGAGCTGAGCTTCTCCTGTGCTTGCCCATGGCTGCAGCTGCAGGGGAGCCTAAAGGACAGGAGCTTTTCTGGCTGCTGTCCCAGCATAAGGAGAGCCCTGGCAGATCAGCAGTGCAAGGGCTTCATCTGGGGCAGGAGCAGGGCCCAAAGCAAGGTTTGCTCTGTGCCCCACGCCTGCCCATAGCACAATCCCAGTGCTTTGGTGAAGAAGGGAGATGATGGAGAAGATGCCACTCAACACCATGGACTTCCAGACCCCTCTAGAGGCAGTGCCAAGGCAAGCCCAGAGCCCAGCTCCCTGCAGGCAGCAGCTGAGCCAGGAGGGCTCAGCACTCAGATAGAGAAGAAGATGTTGTGTCTCAACAGGAGAAGGTCCTTCCTCTCTTGGCAGCCAGGGAGCTCAGAGTGGCCATGCCTGTGTTGCTGCTGCCTTTGCTGTGCAGCACCTCTGAGCTCAGAGTCCTTGGAGCAGGGGAGCCCTGCAGGGACAATAACCCATGGCAGAGCAGGAGCCCATGGAAGGCTGACTCACCTGTCCCTGAGAGGGGCCTGGGAGCCACAGTTGATCTCGGGGGGCTCAGGGAGGAGCTGACACGTGAGGCCTCCCCGGGCACCAGCCCCTCGTAGCTGGGGCCTCCCTCCACGTGGCACAGCTCCGGGACACTGCAGGTGCTGCTGAGGTGGCCAGAGAAGGTGGAGGAGACCTGCTGGCTCTCTCCTGGCTGCAGCACACCTGGCAGGGGCAGGATACTGAAAGCCTGGGGGGAAGACAGGAGAGATTGAGGTGCTGAGCATGGGAATGGATGCAGAAGAGCATCTTGGAGCAAAGGGCAGCTGTAGCCAGAGGGGCCTATTCCCCAAACACTGCCAGAATCACCCTCACCTCATCCTGCATCCATGCCACTGACCAGGGCAGGGACCATGGGCAAAATCTTCTCCCACACTCACGGGCCAATGCATTAATTAGTACATGACAGGAAAGGGAGCTGGGATGTCTCCTGGCAGTAGAAATTCTCTCTGATGCACAACTTGCCTTTAAAAAGTTTAAAAGCTTCCTGCTTTTAGAAAAGGAGGAGACTCAGAGTGAGAGCTCCTGGAGCTGAGGGAAGGAGTCCAGCCCAGCTCATCTGACTCCTGAGGCTCTTGCCCTCTCTCTCTGATTTAAATGCTGCTTTCTCAAGGTGCTGCAGCAAAAGCTCCTGCCAAAATTTCCTGTGGAGCACCTGAGGAGTTCCAGGGGGAGCAGTGCCCTGCACAGGTGCTGCACAGCGTCCTTGGGCAGCCCTGCAACGTGTCCTGCAGGGCCTCTCCAACAAGCAGCTGCTCCAGCAGCCCTTTGTGATGGGCCTGCAGGGATGGGAGGCCCCTCTGTGGCCAGTGCTGAGGGCCCCCAGCGGCACTGGCAGCTCCAGCCCTGCTGGCCACGCTGACAATGGGCAGGGAGACAGATTCCCTCCTGCCTTCTCCGCTCCCAGGGGAGCGTGCGCCACGTCCAGGGAGCACCTGAACCCCTCCGAGCCTCGTGGCAGGTGAGGGTGCTCAGGAGTTGGTGCTGGCACCTGGAAAACAAGCCATTTTCTGTGCTGGGAGGCAGAGACAGCCACTTTGCAAAGTCTCCCTTTGTCAGACAGCTCCAGGGCCAGCAGGGCAGCAGCAGCTCTGGGGGAAAGCAGAGCCCTGCAAACAGGGAGTCTGGCTGCCTTGGGAAGAGGCTCCATGGAGATCAGGATCATCCCAGCTGGCTCTGGGAGGGAAGCTGGAGATCTGACCAGGATGATGCAGGGAAAAGCCTCATCTTACACTGGGAAGGAAACAAGGCACAAAATCCCACACCCAGCACAGGCCTGTAGGATCTGAGTCAGCTTCTCCAAGGAAAACTCTCCTGTTTCTCCCTCCCCCTCAGCCCATGTCCAGCCACTGGCCCTGCTGCCCAGCCCACTGTCAGGGCACAGCCCAGCAGGGCAGCAAAAAGGGAGCTCAGCATGAGCAGGACTTGGTGCTGGCAGGCTGGGGAGGAACACAAGCACGGCATGGACAAGAAAATCCACCTCTGCTCCTGAAGAGTGGGGAAAATCCTGCACTTCTTTCAGGGCTGCGGCTGGCTCCTCCACATTTCTGACCTTGGAATGCCTCCATTGAGATGCCAAGGAACCCAAACTGCTTCTCTTCCCCTTTGGTGGGTGGGGTTTGACTTCAGGAGGGTAAAGCTCATCTCTGGAAAATAAGATAACCATGAACAGGGACCTGCAGTGGGAGGGAGGGACACCTGCACCAGCAGGAGCTGTTTGTGCCTCCCATCCCTCCTGTCCTTCTCCACAGCAGCCTGTGCCTGTTTTCCCCGGCAGAATCCCTGTCCCTGTGCACCCTGCCAGGAGCAGCTGCACACAAAATATCCAGAGGGGTCTGAGTGGGATTTTTGGGGGATTTTTGGGGGGATCTCACCTGTTTTTTGTTTTATTTTTTGAGGGTTTCTCCTGGATTTTTTGGAGTGGGTTTGGGATTTATTTGGGTTTTTTTGGGGTGAGGGTCTCACTTGGATTTTTTGGCATTTTTGGAGGATCTCACCTAGATTTTTGAGGAATTTTTTTGGGGGTCTCACCTGGATTTTTTTGGGGAGTGTCACTTGTTTTCTGGGATTTTTGGGGGGGTCTCACTGGGATTTTCGGGGGGGGGTCTCACCTGAAATTTTAAAAATTTTTTTGGGGAGGTGTCTCACCTGGACTTTGGGGTTTTTTGGGGATTTTTTGGGGAGGATCTCACTTGGTTTTTGGGGATTTTTTGGGGAGGATCTCACCTGGATTTTTTGGCATTTTTGGGGGAATCTCACCCAGATTGTTTGAGATTTTCCAGGGGGGTCTGACTGGGATTTTTTGGGATTTTGAGGGGTCTCCCCTGGATTTTTGGGGATATTTTTGGGGTGTGTCACCAGTTTTTTGGGGATATTTTGGGGTCTCAGCAGCCGCAGCTCTGCCGGGCGGGGGCCGGAGCCCTCCGGGGCTGCCGGGGCTGCCGGAGCGACGCGTCCCCGTATTGGATCCCCGAGCCACCCGCTCGGGACCCAGCTCATCCCCGAACACGCCGGTGACAGCGCTGGGGCCGTGAGTGCCCAGGGCCTGCACTGCCACCACAGCTGGGATCTCTGCTGAGCTCTGGGGCTGCACAATCCCACAGGGCTTGGGGCTGGGGTCGAGCACAGCAGAGTCCTCCTTGCCTTTCTGGCAGGGACAGAATGAAATGCAGCTTCAGAGGCACCTCTGGAGAAACTTTAGACTCCTTAACATGCACTGCAACAGCAACTTACACACGCGTTTACAACTGCCCAGGACAAAGGTAAAAGGCACAAACAAGATGCAAGAATTGTAGGCTTAGCACTCCCAGGGGATCCTGCAAGGAGGCTGCCAGCACAGGCACTGGTGTCTGTGGATGCAGCAGCTTTTCACAACCCTCTCAGATCTCCCACAAGAAAAGCCCCTGAAGACCAGAACATCAACTGTTTCCTCAGGAGCTTCAACTGCCTCCTAAAGTTTACATTCGGGTAGGATCCTGTTCTCAGCAGATCTTTAAGGCTGAATAGAAACCAGCAAGGTCTTATCCAAACCCTTTTTTCCCCTAATAATCTCCTCAGTAATATTTGACAGGAGGAGGTGGATGTGATGCCAAACCTGGGGAATGAGCCCGTAGCAGCCAGGAAGGTGGCTGGGATTCCTCATGAGGATCTTCCTCTCATGGGGCACCTTCAGGTGGCACTCATCGTACAGCAGCACTTGGGGGGACACTTGGAGCTCAGGAATGAGACATCTGGGCAGAGAGATGACCCCAGGGCAATCAGAGATCCTGAGAGAATGGAGAACGTTTCCCCCCAGAGATTGTGCAATGGAGCAGAACACATTGGTCACTGTCCAATGCACATTGAACAGCCCTACAGGGATAAATTGCCTTCTACCTCTGCCCACTCCAACACGTCTTGTCAAGGAGGCCCAAACCCTGAGAGGCAGCACCCAGAGGCTGCCCAGTGCCCCAGGCAGAGCCCTTTGCCCCACAGCTGCCTCAGCCCCTCCTGTACCCCAGAAGGCTTGCAAGGACTCCTGGAACAGTCCCAGTGAGCCACGAGCTCTGGGGGAGCCTTCCCAACAAGGATCAGGGCTCCCCAGGGCCCAAGGAACACACAGCCCCAGTGTCTCAGTACAAATGACTCCCTTCTCTGCCATGGTGCTGCTGCCCTGCCTGAGAACTCAGCTCTTTGCCCCAGCCCTGGAGGGCACGAGACAGCAGCTGCCCCACAGAGGGGCTGATCAGCCCCTGCCAGGCCCTGCAGCTCCCTGGCTCCTGCACTGCACAGCTCCAGGCCCTGCCTGGCCCCAGCTCCACCTGCTTTACAGAATGGCAGCCCAGGCACTGCCTGCATGGCTCTGCCTGGGACAGGGAACAGCCCCAGGGAGCTGCATCCCTCTGGGCATCACACTGACACCCACAGCAGCACAGCAGCATGGAATTCTGCTGCAGCAACAACGACTGTTGGGCTCAGCTCTGACAACATTAAAGCTCAAAATGGGAAGCAGAGGGAAGGAGAAAAACTGGAGCTGACCTGCCACACCAAGGGCTGCTTTCCCCTCGTCCGACCTTGCCCTCCCCACTCTTGCTGGGAGCCACTTCCCCCCTGCCATGGGCCCTCATGGACAGAGCCAGACCCTGACTCTCAGCAGCTGCTTGGTGTGGCCCAAACCCGTGCACGGTGCTCACCACCAGCACAACTCCACCTCTTGCAGGAAGAAGGAGAGGAGGCCCTCGGGAAACTTGTTCCCCCTCACGCACCAAAGCCCAGGCCAATCAATGATATCATTGCTGGTGCCTTTAGAAGAGGGCCCAGGCCCGAGCTGGGCTGTGAGCAGGGGTGCTTTTCACCACAGGCTGCTGCCCAAGCACTGCTGTTCTCATGTCCAGCTGGCACAACATGAGGGCATCCAGCAGCACTTCTCCTTGGCACTGCAGCCAGCAAAGCCTGGGCAAGGCAGTGCCTGGGGGAGCCAGGCAAGGGCTGGGACCTGGCTGTGATGATCAGGGTTGCCCCTCCCTTGCCAACACCCTCCAGGTGCACCAGCATTCTCTGGTAGAACTCCATCACCGTGTTGGAGCACAGGGTCACCTGGTGGAAGAGAAGAACAGTCAATTCTCCCTTAAAAAAGCTCCTTACCCACGTGTGATATCCTCCAGTTCCTGAGGGAGGATTTGGCCTTAATTCTTCTGCTGCTCCATGTGCAGAGCACAGTCTGAGAGTAACAAAAGCCTTCTGGCAATACCAGATTTGTTAAACACCCCTTGCTATCAGGGCACAGGTCAGCTACATTAAAACATTAGACTACAGCTCTATGCACCACTGCATTCAAATTAAGGGGCCAATTTCTCATCTGACTACAATGACATCCGTGCAGAGGAAATCTGACTTGAACACAATGAGTTCAGCTTCACAGCAGGAACCAGCTCATCTTGCTGTTCATTCAAATCAGCCTGGCCATTTTCTTCTTGATCATCTTCATGCTCCTCCACAGCTCCTTCAAGTCTTTGCATGTCCTCTTGAAGCAAAGCCTTCTCTGCTCCATTTCCATCCTGCGCCTTCTGGCCTCTTCTTCAGCTCTCCGGGCCGCTGCTCTCTGCTTCATGGCCGCCCTTCTGGGCCTGAGGCAGAGGAAGAAAGGCAGGAAGAGCAGCTCAGCAGCAGCCCAGTAGGGCCCCTGCTGCACGGCTGCCCAGAGCAGGGGTCCCCAGGCAGGCTCGGGTGGCTCTGGGGTAGCCTGCTCCAGGCCCTCTTTGCCCAGCTCTGCATCCTCATCCCAACTGATCACCACGGGCCGTGGGAAGTGGAAGAGGAGCAGCACCAGCAGGGCAGGGACTGATTTGGACACCATGGTCTGCAGGAGGAGAGAGACAATTTGTGCTGCTTTGCACAAGAGTTGCAAACCCGTGTGTTATTAGGGAATGGCTGCTCCTGCTGTGCCAGAGCGCTCGAGCAGGGCTGAGAATCTGGTGTCAAAGTGCATTCATGTGCTCCATGTTGCATGGGGCACCCGTGTGCAGGAATAGAGAACACCTTCCCTCAGATGGGATCTGCTGTGGCAAGGCCCCTCTGGTTTTCTCCTCCACGCAGCAGTTTGCATGCAGAATGTGGGCAGATGTAACTTGGAGGTCCTCCTGCTCACCCTTGGGTTCCCCTTGCAGAGCCTCAGCCCCTGCGTTCTGTCAGGGCCCCTGGGCAGGTGGGATATTCCCAGAGGAGAGGGGCCGGCTGTGTCCCCATTGCCCCTGTCCCTTATGTGCCTGTGCTCAGGAGGGCACAGAGAGGATGGGGACTCCTGCCTGCCCCGTGTCCTGTCTGCCTGCCGGGCCTGTCCCAGGGCAGCCGGGCTGTGATTGCTGTGCTGTGTCCCCCTGTCCCTGCTGTCCCTGCTGTCCCTGCTGTCATGGCCCACTGCAGGTTCCACACCTACACAGCCATGGTGGCTCCTGAGCTCCGCAGGGACCCGAGTGACAGTCTGAGTGGTGGCACTCCTGGTTTTCTTGCATTTGGCATCGCGCAGAGCAGAGGCTGGATCACAGCACCAAAGGAGCAGCTGCTGCAGGGGAGGAAAGGAGCCTCTGCATGGCCAAGGGCTGCTGTGGTGCCCCTGTGTCAGGAATTCCCCACAGCTGACACCTGAGTCCAGCATGGACACTCACAGACACAGCGTTTGTTCAGGCATTGCCTTTATTGCATCTTGACAGGGACTGCAGCTGCCTGAGGGAAGTCACCCTCCCGAGACAGGAGGGCAGAGAGTGTAATTTAAATTAACCAATTGTGATTATAGGCATTCGTAGCGACAGTCTATATACTGTATATATGAATATTAAACAAGACACAAAATAATTATTGGACCATGGAGATTAAGCAACATTTGCTGGTTTAAACAGAAATAAAGTATACTTCAATTTTGCTTAACTGCAATAATTCTTGGTAATTTTGATGAATTATAAGTTCTATGTAATATAAGGAAAAGTGCCATTATGTAATTACTACATATTATTAAAATATTTATGATATCTTACAAGAGTATTAATCCACATTATAGTAATAAAAAATTTGGAAAATGTTTCTAAAGACAACTTTTTTTAAATAAGATATTTTAAATATTTCAAAACTATTTAAGAATTTGAATCAATCTCCAAACATTGGCCCGATGCCTTCAAATGGTGCTTTCCTCCGAGCAGATGCAAAGGCTCTGTATGGGAAAGGGTTAAAATAGATGCAGTTACTACAGATCCCGTGAGGCGAGAGAGGGCAGAGGGGCAGGGTGTGTCAGGAGCCCGGAGCCTGTGCCCCGGCGCAGGGCTGTGCTGGGCAGCAAGCGCAGCTCTGTGCGCCGGCTGCTCACAAAGATGTGCGGCTCGCCTTGGCCGGCCCAGAGAGCATCTCCAGCAGGAAGCTTTTCTTCACACAGCCACTGCCTGTGCTCCTCCAAAAGCCTGCCCTGCCTACCTTCAGCATCCTGTTTGTATCCCTATTCATTCCAATCAGCCTGGCCATTTGCTTTTCTATTTCTTTCGTGGCCCGGCGCATTTGCTCCATGTCTTTGAATCTCTTCCTAAGGAGCCGCCTTCTCCGCTCGCTTTCCACCTTCCTCCTTCTGGCCTTTTCCTCAGCTCTCTGGGCCGCTGCTCTCTGCCTCGTGGCTGCCCTTCTGCGCCTGAGCCACCAGCCCAAAAGCAGGAGCAGCGGCTGAGCAATTTGCCAGAGCTGGTGCAGGTAGCGCAAGGCAGCCAGGAGCCAGGGTCCCCAGCCAGGCTCAGCTGGCTCTGGGGGGGCCGCTTTCATCTCCTCTGCACGCTGCTGCCCATGCCCGTGAAATCTGTCCACCACGGAAAGTAGGAACAGGAAGAGGAGCAGCACAAGCCCAGCCAGGACTGCTCTGTGCGCCATGGTCTGCAGGAGGAGAGAGACAAGGCTTTCACTGGGGCTGCCAAGGGAGCTTGTGGGGGCTGAAGTGAGGCCCGGAGGCGCAGGGCTGTGAGGGCAGAAGCAGAGGGCCCCGGGCAGCTGGCAGGCAGCAGGGCCTGTGCCAGTGGGCCAGCAGCAGCAGCCCCGTGCCCCGGCCAAGGCGCCGGCCCCAGGGGCTGGCCCTGGGTGCAGGGGGACAATGCAGGCCCGGGTGCGGCGCTTGTGGCCCGGCCCTGGCCCGGCCCAGCCCCGCCACGTGCGCACTCACCGCTTGCCGAGGCTGTGCTGGGCCAGCGTTACCTGCGGGGGCCTTTTCCAGCTGCCCCCATTGTGACACGCTGCCCCTGGTGTCACAGGGGCCAGAGGCATCACAGCCGGGCCAGCCCTGCCCTTGGTGCCCAGCCCAGCTCAGGGGCTCCCAGTGGGCCCAGCAATGAAAGCCCCGGCAGGCAGCAAGTGCAGCCCCTCTGGGAGGGGATGGGCCCCAGGGGCTCCCTTCACAAAGCAGGCAGAAGTCCCCACTGATAAGTTTCCAAATGGAAAAGGTTATAATCCATAATGTTGAGTAGGATACATATTATCAACTATGAAAACACCTGAGGTGCTTTTCCTAATGGGACTCGTTCTTCTGTGAGTGGGGTTGGGTGATGGTTGCTGTTTTTCTTGCTTGACTATTCCCTGATCCAGTCCATCCAAGACTTCTGTGAAACCTTCCCATTATCAGACAGCAGAAATAAAGAACTGCATTGAAACCACTTCTAGTCCCCTTCAGATCAAGAAGGTGCAGAGGGGTGGTTCTGGCAGAGAGTTTGAGCTGCTCTGGACAGCGTTGCACTGCTGTGTTAGCAGGGACTGGCTGCTTGTGTTTTCCTTTGGATGAACAGAATCTTCCTTGTGTCCCCAGTGAGCACATGGAGCTCACACCAGCAGTGCCTCTTGCCTGTTCCCTGCCCAGCCAGACCTTCCAGCCCAGCTGCAATGCCCAGCGTGGCCTTTGAGCACAAAGGGATTGCAGAGCCAAAAGCATCTGTGTAGCCACCATGGTGTTCAGCGGCTGCTGCTCGGGGAAGGGCACTGAGAGGAGGCCACTGCTGCTCTTGTCAGAGCGCTGCTGTGCAGGGATGTCCCTCGCCCTGCTCAGTCCCACATCTGCCCATCTTTTGGCCTGCTCTGAGCTCAGGTGGATGCCATCTGCTCCCAGCAGACCCAGCTGCTCCACGGTAGATGCACAGGCATGGAATCCAAAACCTTGAGTATCCCCTGAGTAGCCAGGCATTCAGCTGTTCAGTTTGTCACGGCCCACATCAGGGGTTAGAACAAGATGGTTTTTCAGATTCCTTGTGACCCAAACCATTCCAGGCTTCTAGGATTTCTCCATGACTGACTTTGGTCCCCTCAAAAGACCTCCTCTCTCCTCTCTTCCCTCCACCTGTGGAGAACGCATTCTGATGCTGCTGCTGCTGTTGGGACAGGTTGGTGGATACTCTTCCTGCCATCCCATGGGTGTAAGCATGACTCCTCTCTGAAGCCTTTGTCCCTGAATCAGTGCCTTCAAAGAACAGTTATCTCCCCTCCTTCCTTTTCCATTCAGCACTTGAGCACACACAGCATTTCTCATCGTTTTCCACAGAACAGTACAGGTGCCAGTTCCCATCTTGTGGAGCCCTCTGCCATAAATCAGCCTGACAGGTTTATTCTCTACGTAATGGGAAATGATGACAAATGCAGCTGCATAATCACGTTAGTAACTCACCATAATGACTGCCTCTGGGGGGATTTATGGGTTTTGTCACATGTGAGCCTTCAGAACTTTAGAGGTTACATTTTTCACACTTTTTTGTCGGAATCTCAGTTTATCAGACTTTACTGCAGCATTAATCACTTGCAGTACAAGCCTGGACTTCACAAATGTATCACATCAGCGTGAAAAAGGCAGAGAAAACAAGAACTGTTGTGAATTAATGAGCCGGGTAACACATGTCTCACAACAGCGATGAAACAACCTGTGTTCTTCTTCAAGCCGCAACAGAAAGTCCCAAAGTCTGGTTAATTATTTTTTTTTTCACAAAACACAAGCAGCAGCAAAGAACTGAAACAACACAGCCAGGCTTGAAACCTGAAAGATCTGCAAGGCTGAGTCTATCCTAGCTAATGGGGAAATGATGTGTGAATCTGTCCTAGATGTTCAAATGAAGAAGATTGATTCCCAGTTATAATATGGCTTCTAAGCAAAACACTGGGATTATATAGGAGAAATGAACGTGTCATGAAACAACCAAGAAATCAGAGAGACAGTTCCAAGCTCTACTGTGAAGGTCTGGGAAATGTTCAGAGTCACCATCTGTGTAGTTTGGTGCAGGATAAGCTGGAACAAAAGGCCATCATTACCCAAATTGATTTCCTTTGGGCTGGTCTGTTGGTTTTTTTGTTGGTTTTTTCTTATTTTTTGTGGGGTTTTTTTGGTTTTTTTTTGTTTATTGTTTGTCAGATAATGTTTTATAATACTCCAAGAAATATGATGAAAAGGTCAGCATGATCCATCAGACACAAGCAGCAGGGCTGGGGTAGATGCAACATGTTCCTTGCACTGGAGGGTAGACAGAGGCAAGATCTGGTTTGGGGTCAATCCCACCTGGATCAGGGAGGTGGCTGAAACCTGGGCTGGCCAAAGCCTTAGAATCACAAAATATCCTGGGCTGGAAAGGACCCCCAAGGATCACCAAGTCCAACTCCTGGCCCTGCAGAGGACACCTCCCCAAGAATCCCACGCTGTGCCTTGGCATGTGCTGGTGGGCAGGAGCACACAGCTGGCCGTGGCTTTGGGTGCATGGGTAAGATGAGATGGTGAGGAGCATCCCTGCTCCCTGAGCTCCTGGAGAGCTGCAGACACTGATCACTGGTAAGGACAGCACCAGGGCCATGGCCTGGGGCTGGTGATCTGGTGCCTCCTTCCTGCTGCTGCTTTCTGCTACAGATAACAGCCTGGTGCCAAGGTCTTGTTGCTGAGGTGATAAACGGCTGGGGAGATTCCCTCCCTGCTCTTGTCTGCACGAGTTCTTATGCTCAGCACCAGGAAGGATTGGGCCAGAATGGAGGCATTTGGGGTCTCAGGGCTGAGGCTGAGACAGACAGGCAGGCAGAGCAGCTCCTCCTGGCTGATGCAAACATTAGCCCTGTGCTGGCCAGGCCAGTGATCCATAGCTATGGGTCCACAGTGATGGTGGTGCTGGGTACTCACTGGGAGAAGAGGAGGTGTAAAATGAAGCTTCTGTAGCTGCTTGGGATCCTGGAAGCTGCTCAGACCCCACTTGACCACAGTGGTTGTTTGGCCAGCTGAAGTGATGGAATTTATTGGGCTGTGCAAGGACAGTTTTCTGTGCAAACATGAAGGACTTTCAGGGGGGATGAAAAACGGCCTCATAGTGGAAACAGCTGGGCTGAACACTCTTTATTCCAGCTATGAATCTTTGCTCTTAAGAGCAACAGATTCCACCTTTCATTAAACCAGAACTTGTTGTTGTTGTTGTTGTTGTTGTTGTTGTTGTTGTTGTTATTTTGAGGAATAAAAATGACCTTTCTTGTTTATTTTATTAGCATTTTTAAATCTTTCTTGTTTATTTTATTAACATTTTAAATCATCTGGTCACCCACTGCATGCATGAAACATGAGATGTTCCCAAAGTGTAGCTCACTTCAGACAGGGAGTGCTGATAGTTGGCAGATCTGTACAGGTGTCCTCATCCTGGGTGCATTGGATGTTATCCCATCCAAGCAGGCAGTTTAACACAAGCAGCCTTTTCACTGAGCTTAATTAACAACAGAAATAAAAACTATATCTTTATAGCAAAGTTACTTTGACATCTACCATCACTCAGCAAGAGGTTTATTGTTACGGACACATAATATTGGCTTTTTGCAGAGATTAAAATGGATTTTCTATCTGTGGTGTTAAAGTAACTTTGTTATTGTCTTGGTTTGAAAAGCCAGGTGTCTGCTAAGGAAGGCAGGAGCCTCCCCTGGAATGGAAAATGTAAACCCCTCCCTCTGAATTGTTATAATTTTGAAATTAAGGAGCTTTCAGGCAAAGATATGGGAATAGGAATAACAGTTCTTTTTTAGGAAAAAATAAAAATATAAATGCAGTAGTACAAACAAAAAAACCCCCACTGACAGAGTCAGAACAGGGCATGACACCCTGTGGGTCAGCGTGCTGGCAGCAGTCCCATTCAGTGGTGGCTGCAGCCCTCCTGCAGTGCCAGGTGTGGCTCTGTTGGAGCAGGGATCCTGGAGAAGGGTGGAGTTTTCCTCTGAAGGTCCAGGGCTGCTGTAGATGGGCCTGGGAATCTTCCTTCCTCTGGGAATCCAGTTGGAAAAGGCTGATCCTCTGGGAATCCCGTGGAGAAGAAAGACAGCTGCTCCTCTGGGAATCCAGGAGGAAAAGGCTGATCCTCTGGGAATGCCGTGGAGAAGAAAGACAGCTGCTCCTCTGGGAATCCAGGAGGAAAAGGCTGCCTACAGTGTTCCAAATCTCAGATTCTATCCAGGTAGGAATGCTTGGCTCCTCCCCCTGGGCGGAGCATCTCCCAATGGGATGATGTCATTTAATCAGCCATGCAGTGACACTCAGTGGCCCAATACCAGAAGATTAATAATTAATAATTAATGGCCTACTAATGGAACACACCTCCCCAGAGGGAGGATTGGTTGTGGAAGAGAGAAACTGCCCCATGAACAGAAGATAACTGCCCCACCACTGACAGATGGCAAACAGAACACACACTTATCTTGCAGTCCAGGACCTGTCCCCACTGGCTGCCCCCATTCTCCAGAGTTCATGGTGTCCAGGGAGGCTGCAGCTGCCAGTGCCGGGAACAAACGAGACGGGTCTGGGTTTCAGAAAGCTCCAGAATCCATTTCTGACCCCCGAAAGACAGGGCAAAGGCAGGGCCATGGGGTTTTTATAGGGCATCCCAGGGCTGGAGTTTGGGTTTGGGTCAGGGGAGGAGTTCTTAGCAACACAAGAAGGGTGAGATCAAATTCCTGCCTCTTAGCAACAGGGGCACTCCACACAGAATGTGTCCCCAAATCCTTAATTTCCCCTTAAACACCTCTGAAATGGTGGGACTTGAGACATCTTTGGTCACTTTCATTCTCTAATAACACTGATGCTGTTAGTTCCAGAGTGCCCAGGATCCACCTGGCAAGTCAGCTCTGGCAGGAAGAAGGCGGCTGCCAGGGGGCTGCTTGTGGCCTCTGACAGCCCCATTGCTCAGGGCTTGCCAGCGCCCCAGCCCCTCAGGCCCTGCCCCAGCGCGGCCAAGCTGCCCGGCAGCAGCGCCGCAGCCCCACAGCAGCTCCAGAGCAGCCCCAGGCAGAGGCACCTGGGAGCCCTCAGCAAGGCAGCCAGCAGCAGACGGGCAGGAGGGCACGGATGGCGCTTCCTGCCTGGCACAGGGCTTGTGGCCATCTCCAGGCACCGCTCTGGCAGGGATCCCCGCAGCTCCGGCCCCTGCCCAGCCGCTCTGTGGGCAGCACAAAGGCTTCAGCAGAACCACCAAAGGCCAAGGGCCTTCTGGCCATTTCCCCTTGCCCACTGCACGCCTGGGCAGCTGGCTGAGCACAAGCATCCTTTATCCCCTCTGCCCCTAGGCCCTGCGGACCCTGGGCAGCAAAAGAAAGATCCTGGCAGGCTGTGTATTAGAACACAGTCTATATTTACATGGTAAAGGGAAAAAAAAAAAAAAAAAAGAAAAGAACATTCTTGAAGTAAAAGAAAATTCCTCCTGACTCAGGTGGCCCCAGCAAAAAGAGCTTCTGGGATCAGCTCTGCACAGAGCTGCGGCAGGGCAGGCAGCCGAGCAGCGACAGACCAGGCCTTGTCTTCCATGCCCTGCGCAGGTGATTTCGGAGCCACTGGAACCTGGAGATGGGAGCCCGCTCTCCTGACTTGAGGACGCAGAGCGTTTGAATTGCCAGGCTTCCGACGGCGATGCTGATGTCATTTGTTTTTTCTTCAAGGGCTGCAAGAGAGAGCAACAGAGCCACGGTCAGAGGCAGATCTGCGGGGAGCCGAGGAGAGCCCCCTGCAAGGGCCATGCCAGCCGGCTCTTGCCATGGCCAGGAGGGAGCAGGGAGCAAGGCGATCAGGCCGAAGCTGCGGGCCACCAATGGCCCCCGTGGCCCTGAAAGCTCAGTGTGCTCTGGCCACGGGAGCAGAGCCCTCCGCAGCCGGGGCAGGGCTTGCAGCTCCCCCCCGGCAGCCCCCGCTGCCAGCCCGCTGCCCTCACTCACCAGCGCAGATCAGCTGCAGCTCTCGCTGCTGCCCCCTCAGGCGCCGCCCGGCCATGCCTGTGAACACAGAGCCTGTCACGGCGGCAGCGGCACAGCTCCCTGCCAGCGGCGCTGCCGGCGCTGTGGCCACACGGGCTGCTGGCCCGGCAGGGCTCAGCCCGGCCCTTGGCGCACGCTGCCGCCCCAGGGCACGGCTGCCAGCGGGCGGCAGCAGCAATGCCCAGCCCAGGCGGGGCTCCACGGCGCCGGGCCCGGCTGGCGCTGCCGGGGCAGCAGGCGGGGCCGGGGCCGAGCTGCGGCGGGCCGGGCCGGGGAGGGAGCGCGGGCTCGTGGCTCACCCATGAAGCTGATGGCCGCCTCTCGCAGGGGCTCCTGTGGGCTCTGCAGGTAGCGCAGGGCCCGGCGCAGGTGCTCGGCCGCTCGGCTCCTGTCCTCTGCCAGCTGCAGAGAGCGGCGGGAGGGAAGGCTTGGCGCGGGCTCAGCCCCTGGGCCGGGCGCTGCCTGCGCCCAGCCCCGGCCTCGCCTGCCCGCACAGCCCTGAGGCGCGGCCAGCAGCCGCCGGCCAAGGGCTCCCGAGGGCAGGGGGCAGCGGGCCGGCTGCTGCCCGGGGAGCCGCGGTGCCGCCCCGCAGCCCCGCCGGGCCGGGGCTCCACGGGCACCCGGCTCGGGTCCTCGGGAGCCTGGAGAGGAGCCCGCGCGGCCTCTGGCTGCCGCAGCGGGCAGGGGCACAGCTGCCCGGCCCGCACACTGAGCGCCGCCCTCAGGGGCCTTCTCCAGCCTGAGGCTGGGCCTTGCAGGCCCTCCTTACCAGGCACTCGCTGAACTTGCACAGTTTCTGCTCCTTCACCAGCTTCTTGAGATCCCTCCTCTTCATCAACTTGACCGCACAAAGCAGTGCTTCCCGAGAAGCCTGGAGAGCAGCAGGGACGCGGAGATGGCCCCACAGCCCAGGGCACGGCACCCGCAGGAGTGCTGCGATCCAGCAGGCGCAGGGCAGGAGGCAGCCGAGCCCCCTGCCAGGGGGACAGCAGCAGCCCACGAGTCCTCACCTCTGCCACACGCTGATTCTCATCATGGCAGTGGAAGAAGAGTGCAAGCAAGCTCTGTTGCACAGGGCTTTCCAAAGGTTTTTCTCTCTCTTCCAAATACTCCATCATGTCTCGGAAGAGTTTGATGGAGAGCAGCTGTACCTGGCTATTATCCTGTAGGAAAAAAAAAAGAAAAACTACCTCAGCATTGGTTTCTGCAGGCCCCCTTGGGCACAGGGCTGGAAATGCTCAGGGCACACAGTTTCCAGGCAGCAGCCAGCGGCTGTGGCTGGGGGCACAGAGCCTTACGTGGTCAAAGAGTGGCAGGAGCGCCTCAGCCAGCTGCAGGGCAATGGGGGTTGACATCAGAATATGTGATTTGTGCAGGAATAGAAAGCTGAGTGTGATGAGGGTCATGCCAGCGATCTCTGCATCATTGTCGCACAGTAGGTCTATGAGGCATTGGGTCAGGCTCCACATTCTTTGGGCCTGTGCGGAACACAAGTCTGTGAAAGGCCATCCTGCTGCCGCAGGGCCCAGAGGCCAAAGGCCTGTCCCGAAGCACGCGGGCAGCTGAAGCTGGAGGCAGGAGAGCTGGGAGCAGCTGCCCCAGCGGCCCAAGCCCAGGCCAGGCCAAGTGACTGCGTTCCCAGCGCAGCTTCAGCCACCGCCCCCTTCTCACCATTGAGGGATCATCAATGAGCTCCAGCAGGGCCCTGAGCGCCAGGCGACGCCTCTCCCTGCACTCGCTCTGCAGGTACCTTGAAGAGACCTTCACAACACTGGCACCACATTCACTGGCATCCAGGCACTGGAGGACCTGAAAGGCACAGGCCAGTGATGGGGGAGCCGGCCGGCAGGAGCCCGGAGCCGCACAGGGCTGGGCCCAGGCAGCAGCAGCAGCAGCAGCAGCAGCAGCAGCAGCAGCAGCAGCAGCAGCAGCACAGGGCGCGGGCAGCGTCCCAGGCGGCTGCGGCTCCCAGAGGGCAGAGAGCTGGGAGGCAGCTCAGCCAGGCAGCGCTGCACACCCGGCTCACCTCCACAAGGAACGCCAGGGCGGGCAGATCCCAGTGTGGCTCCTGTGTGCTGAGCAGCCCGAGGAGGTGGAGTGCAATACTGGAACCCAACCCAAGACAAGCATGGCGCATCTCCCTAGGAGGGCGAAAAAGGGACCAGGAACCTGAGCAAATCTCTCCAAGGACAGGCTGGCAGAGACTGCTGGTCTTTCACCACTGTCTGCAAGGGGACCTGGGCCCTTTAGGAGGTGTCTCCTCCTGTGCTCTCTCCCCTCCCAGCCTTTTCCAGTCTGCTTGGCTGACCCTCGGTGACAAGGCCCTGTGTCCCAGGGCCACGGGGACTGTGTGGGACAGCCCGGGCACAGGGCACAAATGCCGGGAGCAATGGGGAGAAGGGGAGTCTCACCTGGCCAGCAGACCCACGGCATAGTGGCGGGTGTCAGCACAGAGCAGTGTGTCCCAGCCACGCTTGCGTTCCACTGACACCACCACCTCCTTGTACTGCTTTCGGCAGAGCAGGGACTTCAGGCTCTGCACTGCAAACCTGTGTGCACAGCAAAGGCCAGGTCACCCTGGCAGCACTGGCTCCTTGGCAGGCCACGTGGCAGGGACAGGAGGACTGGCATGGAGCACCTGTTGGGGCTGTTGGCAAGGCCGTGCTCTTGCAGGCATTGCTTCCAGAAGGCATCGACCTCCTCTGGCATCTCTTCTGTGCTGAAGAACACTTGGAAGAGCAGATGCACAAATAGCTGGGGGAAATACGACGTCACTACACGTGGCACATGGGGCTCCTGGAGCATCTTCCACATCACCACGGTTGCCTGCAAGGGACAAAGGCCCCCCAAGACAGCGCTCAGTGCCCAGGTGTCCCTTGGGCAGAGCCCGAGCAGGGCAGGGAGAGGCCCGCAGAGACCTTGGCAGGGGGAGCACGGGGCCTGGTGGGCCTGAGGCTGACCCTGGGCCAGTTTTCAGGCCAGCGCCTGAGGCAGGGAGATGCAGTGGGGGAAGGAGGATGGAGAGCTGCTGGAGAGGCGGCCTTGTGGCCAGCAAAGGCCACTTGCAGAAACTCACAGCCAGGCCAAAGACACCCGTTTTGTCCCCATCGGAGGTGCATGTGCTGTGCTCTGGCCAGCTCCCCAGCACATCCAGGAGGATCAGCAGCACTGGCTCCGCAGTCCTGGACGAGCACATGATGGTCTTCCACATGGAGATGGCAGCTCTGCGGGGTTAGAGCTCTGTCTCAGGGGGGTCTCAGACACAGCACCGTGGCCTGGGCATCCCTAGGGGCCCGGGCTGACCGCTGGCTCTGCCTCTGCCCACTGGGCCTGGCCAGCAGCAGCCAGGCAGCCCAGCCCTGTGGGGACAGGCCCCTGAGGGGCGGCAAGGGGGCATGGCAGCAGGCTTGGGGGCTGACGTGCCAGGGCTGGGAAAGGCAGCAGCCAGAGGGCCCTGGAACTCTCTGTTGCTCAGACACCTGGGCCAGGCAGTACAGGGTGATGGGCTGGGGAGGCCTGAGCTCTCTGGGCAGGTGGGCCCCATACCTGTCACAGGACGGGGCCGCACACAGGAGCGTCACCACTGCCTCACCCGGGTGTGCTCTGGTGAGATTCAGCAGGGCCTTGTCCAGCCTGTGCTGGGCAGAATCATTGGCCAGGAGCCATCGGTGAATGGACCTCACCATGGCAGGCACCTGGAGAAGGCACGGGGAGACTTGGAAAGCTTCCAGAGGGAGCGATGTCCCCAGGGTCCCCAGAGAAGTGCTTCCCTTGCCAGCGCACTGCCATGGCCTCAAAGGCTCCCAGGGACCAGCAGGCGTGGCTGGGGAAGCCACGGGACTCATGGGGGAATTGAAGCCTGGCCCTAGGCTGCTCACTTGTTCTGGCCTGGCAACACCCTTCTCCAGGAGCAAATCCAGCAGGGCGGCACTGGTCTCATGACTGAGGAGCTCTGAGTGAGCGCTGAGCCCAGTGCCCATGGTGCTGGTCTCTTCCTGCCCAATGCTCCGGATAAAGTCGCAGACGAGCTGTAGGAGAAGGGCAAGAGGCCGGGGATGGTGCATGGAGTGCTGCACACACGGTGCTGGGCTGAGCAGGGACAGCAGGCCCAGCCCAGGTGGGGGTGGTTGCAGGTACCTGCGCTGTTCTGCGGAAGCGGCCACGGCTGGATCCCTGCTCTTGTGTGCGCTCCAGGGCTGCATCTGGCAAAGAGCGAGCGCAGCCAGAGCTGAGGGGCTGCGGGAGAGGCCGGAGAACAGAGCCCAGCCCTGCTCTGCCCAGGCAGGGAGAGCCCCGGGATGCCCCAGGGGATGGAGCACGGCCACTGCAGGGTGTCTGCCCGGGCCCTCTTCCTTCCTGTCCATGGGCATTTCCCCAGGGGATGGCATGGCATGGCATGGCATGGCATGGCATGGCATGGCATGGCATGGCATGGCATGGCATGGCATGGCGCCAATTGGCACAGGCTCCAGAACTGCAGCCCAGCTCTGCCACTCACCCTCCTGCGGTGGATGGAACGGCACCACCTCTTCTGTCTCCTGTGTCAGGGCAGCTCCAGGGCCTTCTTCTTCCTCCTCCTCCTCCTCCACCCAGGCCAGCTTGGGCACTCTTGGGGGTCTCTGCTCCATGGCTGTGCCTGGAGCTACTTGCAGGAGAGATGCCTTGGGAATGCTCCGGGGCACCAAGTCCCACGCTCTGCCCTTGAGGGCAGCTGCAGAATAGAAGCCTCGGGAAGGCCACGGGTCAGCGAGTCCTGTGCTCTGGCCTCGAGCTCAGCTGCAGGAACAGCGCCGCGGAGAAGCTCCGGGTCAGACGGGAGCGAGTGCGCTGTGCGGGGGCTCCTCACGGCACCGCTCTGTCCCGTTGTGCCCCGTTGCGTGTTGCCAGCAGCCGGGCAAGCTTCTATTTCCCACGTGTCACAAAGGGGCCTTGGACACCGGCTTCCGTTCCATGGCACGGTGACCGTGCTGCAGCGTGCCACCCAGGGCCCTTGCACACACTGCCTTCTGCCCCGGGGCCGCCCCTGGCCCAGCCAAAGTGGCCCAGCTTGGAAGGAATCCCTGGCCCCAGGGGTCTGAGACAGCCCGCACAGGATCTTTAGCAAGGGCTCAAAGCATCAGCAAACGCTGCCTGGCTCTGCGGGCTCAGTCCTATCCCCATATCTTTCCCCGAGAGCATTTGAATTTCTAAATGAGAATCATGTGAAGGGGGGGATTGACATTTTCCATTTCAGAGAAGGCTTCTGCCTTCCTTAGCAGACACCTCTCTTTTCAAACCAAGACAATTGTTTATCATCTTGCAGATCCGCACTTGCTGGGCAGCCCCGTTTTACACCCAGGGCCTGGAGAACCATTCCCAGCAACTGGGAAAATCCTAGCTGCTCCATCCTCCCAGAGATGAGGTCTCCAAATTTGCCCCGAAAGTGGCTCCAGCTTTTAGAGGCCAAAAAGAGCAAGTCCCAGTGACTTGATGATATTTTTAGCCCAGAAAGCCCTGCAGCTGATGGCACACTTGACAATCAGCAGGGGACACAGCTAGGCCAAAGCCCAGAGCTCTGCCGGGAGCCTTTCTCCTCAAATACCCTTCAAACAAACCTCCATGCAAGTCAGTTGGGAAAGTTTCTTCAAATGATCCATTTCTGGCACTACAGAACTGCACAGGGTTCTGTGAAAGATTCTAAAGCAGCTGCTCTGGAGTCCAAGAGCCAGCACTAAGAGTCCTTGTCATCTATTTGTAGCTAAATCGCACTTTGGGTGATTTGAAGGAGTTTGGAAGGAGCTAGAGAGCGGACCTCTGAGTTTTTCAGATGATGCCATTGCTTTTTCTTCTCTTCTACATAGACAGGAAGGGTGAGTTTGGCTCCCATCTGCACCGCATGGCTCACAGGGCCGCAAGACTGGTAGTTACAAGAGCTTTGAAGGATTTCTTGGTCAAGAAGACACAGCCAACAAGGATATTTATGTTTTGGAGCCAATCCTTCAGTATTTCGTCTTACGGACTCATGCTCTCGGGGTCTCTCGCTGGTCAGAGTGAGCCCGAGATAAGTTCCAAAGTCTCTTTTCCCAGCCCGGCGCTCAAAGAAGGAGTCAGAGCTCTTCATTTCTGGCTCTCAAGGTTGTTTCTTGGATCTTATCTATAAAATTCATTCTCCTGTCCTGCCTAGGTCCGCTCAGGAAGACAGTCTAAGGCACTCTGCCTGCCCCAGGGCAGCGTTATCTTTTTATCCTAAAAACTACCACTACCACATTTACAAATACTTTCCAATACCTATTACCTATGTTAGACAGTGAGCTTCTACTCCAAACCAATCTAAAAGGCCCAACATCACAGCAGAAGATGAAGACCAAGACGAAGGAGAAAGGGTGGACACGCCAGATTCCTCCATCTTGGCCCCTGAACCCCCATTCTAGAAACCCCAACAATCTATTTTTCACCCTGTGATAAATTCACTGTCATTCTACTTAAACTGTCATGGCTCGCAATTCTTCATGTCAGGTTGTTTTTTCCAAGGGCTAAATCAAAGGCACAGGGGTCTTGGGCTCTGTGCCAGGGTCTCTGAGTGCCCTGGGCAGGGGCTCGAGTCCTCCAGGGCAGCCAGAGGAATTTCCTGGGTTCTGACAAGTAGCCCTGTTGTAGTCCCTGCGTACAAGAGTTTACTTGATCCCTTTGATGCCAGAGAGCACCAAGAACTTGAACCTTGCTGGAGTCCAGCCCTGCCTGCCTATCATGGAGAAGAGGGAAAAGATGAAGAACCTGGGCGGTGGTTGAGCCAAATTGGCATTTTTCCATTTCTGAGTTCCTCCCCGCTTTTGCAGCAGGGCAACAACCCCATCACTGCAAAGCACTTCCTTTTGCAAGGCACACACTGACCTTGGTGGAAGCTCAGGGCTCTTGAAGGGGCTGCTGCAGTTGGCAACGGGAGCTGTTGTTGAATTTTTCATGTTGCTTAACCCCCCCTGCCAAATGCCATCCAGCGGTTGAGGAAGGAGAAAAAAGATTACCCTGGAGGAAGGGAGGCCAAGAGCTTGGAAAAGGAGGAAAGAAACGCTCTGATGATGAAAATGACAAAAAAACCCAATTTATTTCTGACAGCAAATGAACACCGGCCGCCCTCCAGCCCTCCCAGCCTGGCAGGCCGAGCGGTGCCGTTCCCATGGCATGAGGTGCTGGCAGCCTGCGGAGAGAAACCAGAGAGCCACGGTCAGTGGCAGCAGGCTCCTGTCCCCCTGTCCCGCCATGGCCTGTGCCCGGGCCAGGCTGCTGGCTCTGCTCAGAGCCCAAACCTCCCGACCCATTCTCTGTTTTTAGAGGAGGGCAGCGGGGCAGGCCACGTTCCACCTCCTCTGCTTAATCCCGGCACAGCAACCTCCTCAGCAGCTGCAAGAGCAGGATGCCCGTGTGCCCGCTGCCGCCTGCCCGGAGCCCTTCTGCCAGCCGAGCTGTGGAGCCGGGTGCCCACCTCTGGAGAGCTGCTGCCAGGAGAGGAGCTGATCCCAAACCAGGTCCTCGTCCTTCTGGAAGGGGCTGTCCCTGCAGACCGTGGCCCCTGGGGCAGCGCTGGCACTGGATGCGCTCCACGGACGCTGCAGGCGCTTCCCCGTCCGGTCCGGGCACCAGGTGTAATCCTCCTGGGAAAAACAAAGAACAATTGCACGAAAGTCAATTCAAAACAAGACCTGAAAACAAGAAAAATCACAAAGCCTGTCACCGTTTCATGGGCCTGAGGAGGGTCTGACTACTCCATGTGAGAATTAAACCTGTCCACGGGTGGGGAAAATCCGCACCTTTCCCACCCGTAAACGCACCCCTTCCTCAAGGGCGTGCAGAGCAGACCAGCTGGGGCACGGCTTGGGAACCCGTCCCCCTCTGCCGCCCCCATCCACATGGATGGATGCTTTTGTCAGGCTGGCTGCCCCCGCCTCAGCCCGTGCCAGGCTGGCTGGCAGAAGCTGTCAGCAAGGCCAGGAGCCGGCTCCCCTTCCACAACATCCGTCCCCTGTCCCGCCAAAAAGCAGCTCGGCGGCCGGCGGAAAATTAATATTCCCCAGCACCGCCGAGCGGGGAACCTCCGGCGCGTGGCCAGGCCGAGCCCTGCCGTGCCTGGGAGCACCAGCATCCCCCCGCCCCTGCGCCGGCTGGGGACTCATCTTGATTCCATCGGGGCGCAGAGCGTGTCCTCCAGGCAGGGGCTGCAGCCAAAGCCAATCGGCTCTGCCCCGCCAGCGGCCAGCTCCAGGATGGTGTTCCCAGCTCCACTTCGTGCTCCAGAAGAACGCGCCAGGTGTGCCTCGGCTTGCGGGGACATCACGATGCCATTGAGCTGCAGGGGGATGTTTCCCCTGTCCCAGTCCATGGCACCTTCACCCCACTGCCACCACTTCTCCAATGGGATGGGCAGCACGGAGCCGCTCCCTCCACAGCTCGTGGGGACCAGCGGAAGCAGCATCTCCTCGGCTGCGCTCTCTCCTCCGCGCCGCGGCCGCAGGGAAACGCTCCGGGGTTTTCTTCCAGCGCCACGAGACGCGTGCCGCTGCTGCTTGCTGGGCTCCTGGATCCTCCTGTGCACAGGGAGGCATCTCTGCTGTCTCCTGGGCCAGGCAGGGCTCCTGCAGCCAAGAATGCTCAAAAAGGTCCTCCAGTGCTGGCCTGTCTGTGGGCTCCCTGCATAAACACCACCTGATGAGGTGCTGGCACTCTGCGGAGTGAAACCAGAAACCGCCGCTCAGCGGGACAAGGCTCCTGTCCATGCTCTCCCACATTCCACAGTGCCCAGGCCACACCAGGAGTGCTCAGAGCTGCAGCCAAAAGCTTCCTATCGATCCTCTCTTGTGGAGGACACCAGCACAGAGGCACAGGTGCCACCTCCTCCAGCTAAGCCCAGGAGATCCACCTCCTCACCAGCTGCAAGAGCAGGACGCTTATGTGCCAGCCACCCCTCCCAATCCCATTCTTCCCCTCGTGCCTTGAAGGCGCATCCCCACCTTGAGACACCCGGGGCAGGAAGAAGAGCTGGCCCCGGACGATGTCCTCGTTGGTGTGGAAAGGAAGGTGCCCACAGAGCAGCTCATAGAGCAGGATGCCCAGGGACCAGATGGTGGCTGGCTGGCCATGGTAGCAGCCAAAGAGGATCCACTCCGGTGGGCTGTACTCCAGCGTTCCTATGGGACATGGGCGCAGCTCATCAGGCCCATGCTGCTCCCTCCCTCCCAGCCAGCTCCCGTTCCACAACAGCCAGCCCCTGCCCTGCCAAAAAGCAACCTGGCTGCAGCTGGCTGAAGAAGGATTCCCCCTCCTTCCTTGCCTCCTTCCTTCCCTCCCTCTTCCCCCTCTGCCAGCCAAGGCTGCCCGGCTGGGCCCCGGCTTTGGGCTCACCTGACATCCAGGTGTAGAACGTGTCCTGGAGGATCGTGCCACAGCCGAAGTCGATGAGCTTCACCTCACCCGTGGCCAGGTCGACGAGGACGTTCTCGGCCTTGATGTGGGGGTGCAGGACGCCGCGGCTCCTGCAGTGCCCCATGGCCTCCAGCACCTGGCGGAACAGCCCCCGCGCCACGGGCTCCGTAAGGAACCGCCACTCGTGCAGGAAGTACCAGAGGTGCTGACAGCGCTGCGGACGCTCCATGAGCAGCGCGAAGCCCTTGGGCACCTCGAACCAGTCCAGGAGCCGCACGACACCGGGGAAGCCAGGCCGCGACACCTTCCACAGCAGCGCCAGCTCCAGGGGCACAAGGGCGCCCTTGCGCTGCGGGGGGACCGCGATGCCGTCAGCGGGGCCGATGCTGCGCCGCGCCTTGGGCAGCCCCTGCCCGGCCCCGCCGCGGCTCGCCATGGCCCGGCCCGGGGCGCTGCGCGGCCCCCGCTCACTCCACGCTCGCTGCCCTCGCAGCGTTCCGGCTGCCGCCCTGCCGGGCCTCGCCTCAGCCCCGCCCGGCCCGCCCCGCCGGCTCCTCCCGCTGGCCCCGCTCACTCCCCAGCCGCGCCCACTCCGAGATGCGCTCCCGGGACACTCGCTTGATGGCCGCCTGCGAGCCAAGACGAGCGGCGGGCTGAGCTCGTCGCCCACCGCCCGCCGCCGCCCTCCGAGCCGGCCCCGTCTCTTCCCGGGGCGCCATCGGCGAGGCGGGGACCGGAGTAAACGCTGCCGCAGCCGCCGCTGCCCAGCAGCGGGCCCTGCCGCTAGAGCTGCTCCAGGGGAGGCCTCTCCGCCCGTGCGGGCGGCACCGCGCTGCCGCTCTTCTGCCCAGGGCACCCGCCCGCCCGGGGCGCTGCTGCTTGCCGAGCCGCCCCGGGCTGCGGCGGCTCGGGGCCGGCGGCCGAGCTGGCGAGCGGCGGAGCTCGGAGCGGGGCAGCTGCCGGCCACGCTGTCGGCCACGGGGCGGGAGCCGGGCGGCAGCGGGGCGGCTGCGGGCGGAACCGCGGCAGGGGCTTCGTTCGGGCCCGGGGCCTCGGCCGGGGCTGGGCCAGAGCCCACGCCAGGCGCAGCAAAAAGCCCGCGCTGCTCCGCCAGCACCAGAGCGAGCGGCTCTTCCAGCGGCGCCACAGCCAGGACGGAGAGAGCCCGGCCGAGGCGGAACCACGGCGGGCCGGGCAGGGGCGGGCACGGGGCGGCCCCGCCAAGGGGCGCCTTGCGGGACGCGGCATCAGCCGGGCTGGGAGAGGCGGAACATGGACGGGACAGGACGGCACGGTACGGGAGTAGAGTGAGTGTGAGAGGGAGAAGGGGATGCGGAGCGAGTGAAAAGTCAAGCGGAAAACCAATCAAGAGAAGCGCTGCTGCTGCTGCTGCAGAGCTGCCGGAGCTCGCGGCCGTTCCTCCGTTGCCCCCGCGAACCCAACGGAGGAGCCGCTGCGCGCCCCAAGGAACGAAAGAGAGAAACAAACAAATCACACCCCAAAGTCATTCCTATTAGAGAAGTAACCAAAGAAAACAATGTAGCAATAACGAAGACTGTTGGCTTCTGGTTTCTTTCTTCTTTGCATGAGACCAAGCTTTTCATGGGGAACAATTGCCTCTTCTGACAATTTTGCCAGAGTGGACTGGAGCAGAGCATTTACTTTTCAAGTAGAAAAGGGAAATCATGTCAGTAATGTCATCTCTGTCTCTGTTGACACAGTTGCAGGCTGCCAAAAGACATGGTCTGCAGTGTGGAACTTGGGGCCAAGTTTCTTTTTCTGCCAGAGGATGAGGAGGGGAAGTATCCCAGAATCATGGAGTCGTGGCATGGTTTGGCTTGGAAGGGATCTGGAAAATCCCATGGCTGCAACCCCCTGCTGTGGCTGGGGACCCCTTGCACTGGACCGGCTTGTCTAGAGCTCCATGCAGCCTGGCCTTGAACACTGTCAGGGACGGGACATGCCCACCTTCTCTGGGCAACCTGTTCCAGGAGAGTCTTTTTTCTGAATCCCTTACCTAAACCTAATCTCTCTCCATTTGGATCCATGCTCCCTTGTCCTGTCCTTGCCTGCCCTCGTACAAAGTCCCTGTCCAGCTTTCTTGTGTGTTGCCCTCAGGTACTGGAAGGCCGCAGCTGGATCAAGGCTGGGTCTCTTTCCCAGGCTGAAGAAGCCGAGCTGTGTCAGCCTTTCCTTGCAGGAGAGGAGCTGCAGCCCCGGCACCATCTGGGTGTCCCTGCTGGGCCCCTGCTGCAGCGTGTCCACGTCCTTGCCGTCCGTGCCGGGGAGCCCGGCAGAGGCGGAGGCAGCGCTGCAGGTGCAGGGTCAGCGGCGGGGAGGAGACCCGGCCCTGGCAGCGGCTCCGGGAGCAGCGATCGGCGCTGGGCCGCCCGCACTGCAGAGAGCCGGGGCCCTTGTGCCTGCCCTTGTGCCCAGGGCGCCTTTCCCCGCCGCCCGCCCGCCCGCCCGCTCGGGGGAAATGCCCCCTGTGCCGCCCCTCAGGGCCGCCCCTCGCCGCTGCCCCGGGGCTCCCGGCGCCGCCTGGAGGGGCCCAGGCCTCGGCCTCACCCTGCTCAGCCCGAGGCCTGGAAAAGCAGATTCAAACACCCACCCAGAAAGTGCCCCAGGATGCCAAGGTCAATCTTTTGTCACCAGCATGGCTTTGCTATCAGAGTCTGGACGGGAGTAGAAAATCACCAGGGGAAAAGAGCATGAACAAGTTCTGCCGTGGCACTACCTCAAGCTGTGGGGTACCAGTTGTTGGTTTCACTGGCTCTGGATTGAAGGCACTTGAGACAGTAATTCATGTTCAGACTCAAGTGTTTATTATTTCTTATCAGTAAAACAGCCTCATTACTGGGAGTTCAGCAGCTTTTCAGTAGAAGGCACAAAATGGCCAACAATCTCTTGTTCCAAGGTCTTTTAAGACTAAACTATCCAATTAAGAACTGACACCTAGATTATTTTCCCTTTTAACCCAATAACTGATCCCAAAGAGCCTGCAATGTGGAATTTCTGCCCAATTACAAAAAGCCACCCAAACCCATGAAGAAGAAGGAAGAAGCATGAAGAAGAAACCCAGGACAAAACACTGTGCCCTCCATTTTGCTTCCATCCACAACATACTAAAAATCCCAAAACCTCAATTTCAGAGTCAGAATGGACCAAAGCCCAAAAACTGGAGGTGATAAGAATGGACTAAAACCACAACCAAGGAATCAGCATCGCCCTGAAATACCTTTCCCCTTACATCAGCCTGGTGCATATTCATAGAGCCTCATGCATACCCATAAACTACTTTACATATTCCAGGAATGATTTTACATGGCCCCTCCCTGGGTCTGCCTTTTCAGAGCATGTGTGTTTCTTGGCTGTGGTTTTGGCTCCTTCTCTTACTCACCTCCAGTTTTGGGCCTTGGTGCACTCTGCCTTCAGACGGGGAGTGCTGATAGTTGGCAGATCTGTACAGGTGTCCTCATCCTGGGTGCATTGGATGTTATCCCATCCAAGCAGGCAGTTTAACAGAAGCAGCTATTTCACTGAGCTTAATTAACAACAGAAATAAAAACTTATAACAAAGTTACTTTAAAAAACAATCCCAGCCCATATTTGATCCCAGTCCAGTTGATCTCAGTCTGTGTGGTCCTGATCCATATGGTCCCAGCCTGTGCAGCCCCAATCCAAAGGATCCAAGCCCATATTTGATCCAAGCCCATATTTGATCCCAGCCCATATTTGATCCCAGTCTGGGGGGTCCTGCACACACTCCCAGGGTCTGGAATTCCAGTTCCCAGCAAGGAAAAAATGTTCCTGCCCTTGAACTTCCTTCCTATCCCCTCAACAAATTGCAATAAATTTATAAAGAAAGAAATAATAATTGAAATTAAATAAATTATAATTCAAAAAAATAAAGTCTTCTTTACAATACTCCAACTATGATTTAACTCAAACCAAAAATAAGTATTACTATAATATTACCAATGCATATAAATAAACAAATTATATATCAAGAAATACCTTTTGAAAATTTTAACTCGATGACTAATGTACTTTAGATAAAAAAATCTAAAGAAAATAACAATCAATCTAACACCTTCTAGTTAAACAATTCATATTACAAATATACTAAACACAAAACCAAACACCACTATAATTTCTCAGACATTTCAACCAAACAATTAAACTTTAATAACATCCTTAAGTACTCTTGAAAAATTAAAATTATTTTTAAAAAATTAATTGTGTGTGGGTGGTTTTATTTCAATATTGGTTTTTGGATTGTTTGGGTTAGATGATTTAAAAAAATGGGATTTTTATAGGAATTGAATCAGCTGAGAAGGTGGCACTCTGCAAACAGAATTGAATGAAAATAAATGGGACAGAAATCAGTAACTCTGAAAGTTTTATTTGCTATCAAATATATCCCACACAATCCCCATCCCATTGCTCCAAATTGGGATCCCACTTCTCCCAATCTCCTTCCAACCCCATCTCAGCTGGTGGGTGTGGAATGGATTGAGTTTGGCATGGGATTGAGTTTTTTTGAGGAGGGAACAAGGAATTTGAGGTAGGATTGAGCCTTTTGGGGTTAAGACTCAGTTATTTTCAGTGGGGTTTGAGTGGTTTTGAGGTGACTGTTCCATCCCTCCGGACTTTTGGAGGACAGAGAGATGGAGAAGAGAAAAAAATTCAGGCCAAACCAAAGGAGAAGCAGCCAGGTGTGTTCCCAACATGGATCACAGGGAATGTGAGTGACCAGGGCTGTGCCTAAAGTGCCTCCTCCAGTGGGGGATGGAGCTGCAGCAGCGCACGAAGCTCTTCCCGCACTCGGGGCACTCGCGGGGCTTCCCTTACCGGTGCCTCCGTTGGTGTTGGGTCAAGTGAGAGTTCCTGGAGAAGCTCTTCCCACACTGAGGACACTCGTAGGGCCTCTCCCCAGTGTGGATGCGCCGGTGCCTGACGAGGTGGCAGTTGTACTTGAATCCCTTCCCGCAGTCGGGGCATTGGAATGGCCTCTCCTCTGTGTGACTCTGATAGTGCAGGAGGAGATTGGAGCTGGTCTGAAACCTCTTCCTGCATTTATCACACTCGTAGGGCCTCTCCCCTGTGTGGATGCGCCGGTGCCTGACGAGGTCAGAGTTGCGCTTGAATCCCTTCCCACAGTCGGGGCATTGGAATGGCCTCTCCTCTGTGTGACTCTGATAGTGCAGGAGAAGATGGGACCTGGTCTGAAACCTCTTCCCACACTTGGAACACTCATAGGGTCTCTCCCCAGTGTGGGTCCTCTGGTGCCTGATCAGGCTGGAGCTCTGGCTGAAGCTCTTCCCACACTGCCCACACTCGTAGGGCCGTTCCCCAGTGTGGATCCTCTGGTGCTTGATCAGGTGGCAGTTCCACCTGAAGCTCTTCCCACACTCCTCGCACGTGTGGGGCTTCTCCCCATCATGGAGCTGCTCATGGAGCACCAGCTCCGAGCTCTGGCTCCATCTCCGGCCGCCTTCCCAGCCCAGGCTGGCTCTTTCCCCCTCACATCCCCGCCATCTGCGTTTGCAGCCCCTCCTCGTGCGGCATCTCCGGGCCTTTTCCTCCCTGTTGGCTTCCTGCGCCGTGGAGCTGCTAAAAACGGCCTCTGCCACCAGGTTCTGCCGCGGGCATTTGTCCTCCCTGCTCTCCATGCTCAGCGCCTGCTCTGGGGGAGGAAGGACAAGGACAGCATGGGATTTGCCTCCGTGCCACAGGCAAGGGCAATGAGATCCCCCCAGGCCGTCTCTGGGGACGCACTGCCCCCTCTTGGCCCTCCCCATTTCGGGATGCCGGGGCTGTTTGGGCTCCCGGGCTCCCTTCTCCCCTCATTCTCTGCTCTGGGCTGCAGCGGCTCCAAGGAGTCCCCCCTGCCCCTCTCCAGGCTCTTGAGGCTCCCGCCAATGGCGGCGCTCCCCCCTCTCTGGCCTCCCCACTTTGGCCTCCTGGGGCACACAGGGCTCTGCTCCTCCAGGCTGCCTCTGCCGGCAGCCGCCACCGCCACCCCCCGATGTCCCCCCGAGGGGCCTTTTCTGCTCAGCCTTGGACTTCTTCATTCTCCAAACATCCCCCCAAAAACCCAACCCAGGGACCCCCTGGGATATCCGGGCCGGGCTCCCCCTCCCCGCTCACCGGAGCCATGGGGGGGGGGCGATGATCCCACAGGTGGGGGCTGCGAATTCAGGCAGGGATCGAGACCGCGTGGCTCCCGCAGCTCAGCCTTGATCCGCCTTTGTCCCTCCTCTTCCTCTTCCTCCCACTCCTCCTCTTCCATCCCCCCTCCTCCTCTTCCTCTGTCTTATCCCCACCTCCTGCTCCTCTTCCATCCCGCCCCTTCCATTCCTTCTCCCCCTCCTCCCCCCTTACCCCGCCTCCTCCTCCCCCTCCATCCCTGCCCTTCCCTCCCTCCTCCTCCTCCCCCAGCAGCAGCCACACCCTCGGTGCCCCGTTCCCGCAGCCCTCGCAGCCCGCGGCAGCAGCGGCCATGGAGCCGGGCCAGGTCGGCATGGGCAGCGCGGGGCTCTCGGCTGCTCCCAGCCGCTGCGGGCGGGGGGAACCCGGCCCGGGTCAAAGGAGAGGCAAACTGGGCAAACTGGGGGCAGATCACAAAGCTAAGGATGCAGCAGAAAATGGAGCTGGAAGAGTTATTTTAATATTAACTCCAAACGAGGAAAAGCTGGAAATTCCAAAGTTTAGGGAAGCCGAGAAAAAAGAATTAAACAAGTTAGGAAATGAACAAGATAAATCAGGGAAATAGAAACTTCTACATGACTTAATAAAATGTGCTTGCTAGGAAAAGATTAGAAGACGTGCATCAGAAACCCCACTGGCGTACTCAAGCTTTGTGTGATCATTTTTTAAGGAATTTTGGGTGCATTGGGATTTTTGGTGTAGCAAAGCAAGTAACTGAAAGATGCTTAATTTGCCAAAGGATAAATAAAAAAGGTGATGAGAAAAACAACATTAGGAGGTCATGAGTTAGCTCGTCGACCATTTCAAAATAT
Organism: Agelaius phoeniceus; assembly: GCF_051311805.1. NCBI lineage: Eukaryota > Metazoa > Chordata > Aves > Passeriformes > Icteridae > Agelaius > Agelaius phoeniceus. The sequence continues at coordinate 7,261,097 of NC_135292.1, forward strand.
CCAAGCAGAAGTTTAGATTTGTTAGGTTCTGGATTTATTTGGAAAAAAACCCTTTTAATCTAGAAGAAAGAGAATATGCCATATGTTAGACAGGAGATTTTAGGAGAATAAAAATTTTTGAAGTATCAGAAACACCCGAGGAAAAAACAAGAAAATAAAAAGGGGAAATGAAAGGGAGGGGAACAAGAGGAAAAGTCAGAAAGAGAGTGGGATCCTCTGCAGCTCTTGCCCCCTCCGTTGGCGGCCGAGGCGCCTGTCCCGGGTCCCGGCTCGCTGCCCGCCTCAGCTCCGCCTGCCCCGGTTTCCATCCCAGGTGCGGGCTCACTGCCCAGGGCAGCTCCACCTGCCCCGGCGCTGGCGGTGAATTTGTGTGCCCTGGCCCCACTGCCCGGCCCGCGGCCGCTCTGCCGGCCATGCTGGGCAAGATGGGGTTGCTCTGTCCTGCCGCGTGGGCCGAGGTCACCGCGCCGACCGCACCGAGGGCGGGTCCCAGCCATCCCATCCCCGGCTGCCCTGCCCGTGCCAGCTGCGCTGGGCAGCGCCGCTGCTGCTGCCGGGGTCTCCCACCTGCCTTTTCTCTGCCGGGAGCTGCCGGATCAGCCGCCAGAAGCCATGTGGGGGCTGCCCACGCTCCGGCTCGGCCTCCACGGGAAGATCCCCCTCTGGCGATTCCGGCAGCAGACCCTGCCCACACTCCCACCGAGCCTCGGCGGGATATCCTCCCCTGACCCCTCCTGCTCTGAGTTACGTCCCCTTGGTAACCACAGCTCCGGCTGTTCAGGGAAAACCCCTCTCTCTACAGGAAGCACCTTATCGAAACACGAGGAGCTCAGTTAAAAGGCAGCCCTCTCCAAATTCTTTCCCAAAACACGGGAGAAAGGCTACAGAAGGTAAAAAAGTGAAAGAGTTAGATGAAGGGATTGCTCTATTGCCGTTAAGAGAGGTTCCCATGGCAGGGATGCGCTGCCCCGCCCCGCGGGAGCCACCGGCGCCCCTGCCGGCCGTGCCCGGAACTGCACCCAAGGGGAAAGCGCCGCGGCCGAAAGGCCGGGACCGGCTCCGGGCTCTGTTTGTTGGCACTGCCGGAGCTGTTGATACACACTACTATTATTATATTATACACACTAGGAAAGAACCGTTATTCCTAATCCCATATCTTTGCCTGAGAGCCCCTTGATTTCACTATCCTAAAAATTAAGAGGGAGGGGGTTTGCATTCTCCATCCCAAGAGAGGCTTTTTCTGCCTTCCCAAGCAGACACCTGTCTTGTAAAGCAAGACAAGCACCCACAGGCACTGAGGGGGGCTGCAGGAGGGGCAGAAGAAGGCCCTGCAGCACTTGGGCACAAAGGCCCAGCAGGTGAATGCAAGAAGGGAGCAGCAAAAGGCCAAGCTGAAGGCAAAGGCCAGGGCAGAGCTCCTACAGCCCCTGAGGGATCAGCCCCAGGGCCCAAGGGGGCCCCAGCACCCAGGGCACGGCTCGGCCACAAGCACCCGGCAGAGGCATTGCCCTCCTCGGCAGGGCACAGCCCACCCAAACAGCCCCTGGCAAGGAATCAGGGCTCCGGCTGCAGGGCACAAGGACACTGCAAGCAGAGACAGCAGCACCCTCAGGACCAGCAAGTCCAGCCCGTGATGGACATGGATTGGCAGGGCTGTCACAGCTCCCATCACACCAGGGACCCTCCACACTGGAGCCCTTGAGAACATTCAGGTGGGTCTGCATTGAGAGGAGGCATTTCCTGATGGACACAGGGGCCTCTCAATCTGCTCTGAATCTTAGACCTAAAGGGGAAAATAGTACAGGAATATTTTAATTTTTAAGGGAATGAGTGGGAAAGATGAGCAGGTATGATTTGTTCAACCACTATTAGAAGCTGTGGGGGATAGGTTTGAAATAAATGAATTTCTTTTTCTTCCTCCTGTGATTGTAATTAACTAGGAAGGAGTTTGAGAGCTGGATTTTAATACTGTAAAAAGGGATACAGAGGCTAGTTCTGTTGTACCTCTGTGTCAAAAGTCTGACAAGGCCTATGCTGAAGTGAACCCAGAAGTGTGGGCAGCCCCAGGGAAATACAGAAAATTAGATATGGAGCCTCTACAAATTAAAGCAACCAGGACAAGCACTACCCTGTTCCAAGAGAGGGAAGGAAGGGCTTACAGCCTGGTATTGAGTCCCTGTTAAAGGCAGGGCTTTTGGAGCCAAGGGTGTCTCCCTACAACACTCCTATCTTGCCAGTCAACAAACTGGATGGATGGACACAAGGAGGAAACACAGAATTTTCAAGTGTTAAAATTAAGATTAACTGAGGCGAGTGGCCTGGGCCTTCCAGACAGGGAAAAAGAATTTGAATTATAGGTGGACGTTAAACAGGGTCTTGCCAAAGGAATTCTTGTGCTAAAATGTTTAACCCAGTGGCCAGAGAGCAGCCTCATTGTCTGCAGAATTGTGCAGCCACAGCTTCCGTGGGAGCAGAGGCTGAAAACTGATGACAACAGGAGGATCTCCTAGAGTTCAAGTCTGGCATCAAGTTAAAGCTTTGACAACCAAAAGAGCCTCTCAATGGACGAGCAGGGCTCGGTGATTACAGTATGAAACTTGTTCAGTGGCACAGGAGGATTCAGAACTGAGGACAGGGCAAGGGTTTAACCCAGCCTCCTGTTTGAACAGCCTGGAGAGGGGCTGGCAAGGAACCCAGGACTGCACTCAAGGGACAGAGCTCCCGAGCCAGGCTGGGAGAGATTGATGGGACATTCCCTGGCCTGAGGGAGACAATGTGTTTGTGGATGGCTCTGCAAGGGCAGCAGAAGGGAAAGAGCTACAAGACAGGCTGTTATTAAGGACGGGGAATCAGACAAAGCGCAGGTCACCGGCCCATGCTCAGCTCAACCCGCGGAGCTGTGGGTGCTTGTAAGAGCCTGGCACTGAAATGCCCTGAGCAGGAAGGCTTCAATATCTTCTGCTGACACCATGGCACCTAACAGGGGGGCAAAAGCAATTCTGACTGCTTCAGCAAGCACTGGATCACTTATTAACCTATTGCTAAAAGAAATAATTCAAAGATAATGGATTGTGGAAGCAATAGATTCAGATGGGGAACTCATTTTACAGGAAAGACCCTTCAGGGGGTTATGGCAGCTTTAGGAATACAATGGGACCTCCATAACCCCTGGCAAGCCCAGAGCTTGGGTTGGGTAGAAAGAATGAATGGGGAAATAAAGAAACACCTTTGGAAGCCGGAGATGGAAACCAAGATGCCATGGGTACAGCTTTTGCCATTGGCTTTGGCAAGAAAAAGAGCCAGACCCAAGGCAGATATTCAATTATCTCCCTTGGAATTCATGTCTGGAATTCCTTACCTGGGCAATTCTCCACCTAGTGCAGGGTGGAAATAAGGGATGTAAATGTAAGGCAGGCTGTAGCCAGGATCCTGTCTCCTGTGGAATCTCTCCCGCAGGAAGCTGGGCTGGCACAGAGCCTGCCCTGGGACTTTGCTGTTGCCAACACCCAGCCAGGCCATCGGCTCCTGCCTAAGGAGTGCAAAGCAGCACCACTGGTGGCCAAGGGGCCCACGCCAAGTGTCCCTGAGGCCAGAAACAGCCGCCAGCACAGCTGAGCACGGGGGGACCCCTCAGCCTGGCCTCAGGGGCTCTGAAGCCCCGGAGATTTGCACTTCCCGCCTGCAGCAGGACCATGGGAGCCCCACTGAGCCTGCCCTGAAGGCAACGCAGCAGCAGCCAGGGCTCCACAGCGGGCCAAGCCCCTGGGCCTGCCCACAGATCCTCTGCTCAAACCCTCGGGAATCCTGGCCACCCTCCCCTGGCACCTCCAGCCACTGCGGCCAAGCCTCGCTGCCGCTGCTGCAGCTCCAGCGCTGGCTGGGCCTGCACTGCCACAGCTGCTGGGGAGCACCGCGGCACAATTCCACCCTGGGGCTCACTCACACCCACACTCTGGGCTGCCTGCGACTGCACTGCTGCAAAATGTACCCATCCTGCTTCTTTTAAATCTTATTTCTCTGCTCAGAAAGGTTTCTCTACTCAAAGGTTTGCCTTTGGGAAAGAAATTTTAAGGGTTTTATTTAAGGGGTTCCCAGTCTGTTCGGATGTTAAACTCATCTCCACCACTCAATGGAGACGAGTTTAACATCCAAACAGACTGGGAATAGCCCAAAAGACACCCACAGAGATAAGGACCAGCAACAAAACATCAACGCCCCGCAGCAAACAGCAACCAACAGCTACCCCAGACATTGCCCCGGCACAGCTGGAGACACCTGGTCTGGAAAAGGCTGAGAAGGAAATCCAGGAGTGTGGACCGAATTCACATCAGAGGGGAAGAAATCCGAGTCTAATAGGAAACCAAACACTAAAAACTTACACGACTTGGAAGCAATGAACATTAAAGCAGTGGATTTAGATTGGTTCAGACTAGGTAAATTTTAGGAAAAATCGAGTAAAACTGACATGTCATGGAATGATGTTTTCTGCACAGCTGGGCTATGTGTGGATGAAAGTATTTCTGTTGCACATCCTGGCCAGGACCAAGTAATGCCTTGACTCTCTCACACTAAAGAGATTCTTGGAGAGTTTTTGTTTTCCCTACAGTTTCAGTGATAAGATTACAACATGAGAAACATTTTTTATAATAATCCTACTTTATATTGTCAGGTAGGTTTGGGACAGAAGGGTGAGAATCAATTTTTGGTCAGGGTTTTTCCATGTTCGCCTTTATGTTGCATTTTGCAAAATTGAAGAGCTTTAACCGTGATACTTTTAACTCTTAAATAGTTAATATTTTTTTTAAAAAAAGCAGGGTGAAGCTGCAAAGGGAAACAGCAAATGGAGAATGTTGGGAAAACTTTACTATAAATAAGTGGGGGGGAATTGAGATGAGGGACTACATTTTGTTCGTCATGAAAAAGAGACCAGTGTGTTACAAGAGTTGTCTGCTGACTATTTCTGTACTACTTCATGAGATATGAGCCACAAGGATACCAGGGAAGGGGTTGCAGGAGCCCACACATAGTCCCACCCAGCAAATGGTACAAACAGATAACTCACAGAAATAACGACCAGGGAAAGGCTGGGGAAAGGGCAGGGGCAGATTAACACCCAGCAGGGAAACCTTTCCCGCTGACAAATGGTACAAGCAGATAACTCACAGAGATAACGACCAGGGAAAAGCTGGGGAAGGGGCAGGGGCAGATAAACAGTCTGCAAGGCAGGATATTTGCTTGCTTAAGCTTGATAGGGCACAGTTTGCAAGGCAGGACATTTGCTTGCTTAAGCTTGATAGGGCACATATTGCGTTAATCATAAGATTTTGGTAATTTTCCACAGAGAAGTCACCAAATAAGGACATAGGGTGAAGAAGACGTGGCTGAGGAAGACTCCGCAGCCTTTTATCACCGACCACCAGGAGACAGAAGGATGACCCCCTAGCAACAACCAGTGCAGGTGCAGAGAACTCGGAGATAACATGGACTCCTGAAGGATGGAGAGGATAAAAGGACTGAATCAGAAACTAGTTGGGGCGGCAGTTGGTGGAGCGGAGACTCCCCTGTCGCCCAGCGCTGAGCCTTTGCTTACGTAGTATAACTGCTTCAATAATTAATAAATTCTTTGATTGGAAATTACTCGTTTTGAGTCAATTTTATAACAGTTTGGTGCCGTGACTCGGATGAGAGTTTGGATCGGGTAAGATCTACCCAGAGTGGGGGGCGCCTCATCCAGTGCTTTCCGGGTGGCCCCTCTGGGAGAACCTCCGCCACTCTCACCGACGACCCTAAAATATATACTAGTAAGCAAACGGGACAAATTATACCGGTGAACCCCTTAATAATCTGTGCATGGAGTCCGGACGAAGACGCAGGACGCGTAAGTATAAAAGGGAATCCGTTCGGGCGGGGTTGGGATCCCGGAGTGTGGCGGTGGACAAGTGTGAATGAGAGGAGGGCCGGCAGCCGGACTCTCCAAGTGAGTGTGGACCCTTGAGTAGTGCGGTTCCCGTAGACCCGCGAGGGCTCGGGCCACGAAAAAGGGGAAGTGAAAGGAATTTGAGAGTGAAAGAAGGCACTCCGGACGAATGGGGCAGGGGAAAAGCAAGACCCCAACCCAAGTCAAACTCCCCCCCATTCCAAGGGACAGCCCCCTAGGATTCATGCTTAGTAATTGGAAGTATTACCCGGGGACCGAGACTAAGGATAGGGCCAGAATGATACATTATTGCATGGAAGTATGGGGTGGGAAAGAGATTTCCAAAAAAGTTTTTTGGCCCGTGTTTGGATCATCTGAAGACTGGGTTTGACAGGACTTGAACCTATGGGTAAATTCTAAAGAGCCCTTCTCGTAAGAGGAGAGTGATTATGCCAAAATATGGGTAGCAAGACCCGAAGTGTATGTTTTCCAATTAAGAGAAGGGAAAGGGGATCCGGACAAAAAGGGGAAGAGGGACAATCATTTGGGCGACTTAATTAAAGCACCGCCCCCATATGTCCCACCGCCAGCACCCAATGCCCCACCACCTCCACAACCACCTGCACCGAACAATGATGAAGAGGGTAACCAAGGGGAGGTTAACCAAACCGGTTACCAAGGCCCGATTACAAGGAGCCGCAGTAGGGTTGAGACGGGGTTATTCCCTCTACGGGAGATGCCCATGGGTGGACCACAGGCGGGTATAGGATTTATTACTGTCCCCTTGAGTTCGGCAGATGTACGAGACTTTAAGAAGGACATGGGACATTTATTAGAGGACCCTTTTGGGGTAGCCGAGAGGGTCGACCAGTTCTTAGGACCAAACATCTATACCTGGGAAGAAATGCAGTCCATTTTGGGCATTCTGTTCTCTACTGAAGAACGGAATATGATAAGAAGGAAGGAATGTGTATTTGGGACACGCAGCATGTCCAAGGCCCGGCTGCGGACGCTAAATGGCCCCTACAGAACCCCCATTGGGACCACCAAAATGCGGCACATAGAACACATATGCAGGATTTAAGGACCATAATTATTCAGGGGATTAGGGACTCAGTCCCGAGGGGGCAAAATATAGATCGGGCATTCAACGATAGGCAAAAGAAGGACGAGTCGCCTACGGAATGGTTCGAGAGATTACGGCGGAACTTACGATTGTACTCCAGAATGGACCCTGATAGCCAAACTTCACAGTCAATGCTGAAAGTCCATTTCGTTTTAAAATCGTGGGACGACATAAAGAAGAAAATCCAGAAGTTAGAGGACTGGCAGGACAGGGGGCTGGATGAACTGCTTAGGGAGGCACAGAAAGTATATGTCCGTAGGGACGACGAAAGAGACCGCAGACAAGTAAGGTTGATGGTCGCAGCAACAGGTGGGGGGAGGTACCAAAGAGAAGGG